>NC_064645.1:615104011-615709725 GCF_023864345.2 Schistocerca serialis cubense
CCAGGAATGGAAGTTCGCCGTTTTTCTCCCTCTCCATCGTGAACTTGATGTTGGGATGAAGCGAGTTAAGATGCTCAAGAAAAACATTCAGCGACGCAATGCCGTGAGGCCAGATAACAAAGGTGTCGTCCACATATCGCCAAAAACACGTAGGTTTCAAATCCGACGTCTGGAGTGCTCTCTCCTCGAAGTCTTCCATAAAAAGATTAGCCACAATGGGTGACAGGGGACTACCCATTGCGACGCCGTCAGTCTGTTCAAAGTATTGTCCATTAAATAAAAAGTATGTCGAGGTGAGCACATGTTGGAATAAGTCTAAAAGTTCCCCATCCAGCTTCTCGCTAATGAGCAACAACGATTCCTGCAATGGTACACGAGTAAAAAGTGAGACTACGTCAAAACTCACGAGTATATCTGATGGTGCGAGTCGCAAGTTCTTGAGCCGACTGATAAAGTTTTGTGAGTTACGGATATGATGCTCACACTTTCCTACTAAAGGGCTCAATTGCGCTGCCAGATGTTTCGCGAGATTATACGTTGGTGCCCCGATATTACTCACAATAGGCCGCAGTGGCACATTATCCTTGTGAATTTTGGGCAATCCGTATAGCCTGGGAGGTACGGGCGCCTGTGTACGTAGTCTCTTAGCAACCACATCGGAGATCGTGCTGTTTCTGAGGAGCTCCAAAGTTTTTCGCTGAATTTTTGCTGTTGGGTCCTTAGTTAGGGTGCGATATGCAGAGTCGTCCGGAAGCTGGTGCATCTTGCTCAGATACATCGACGTGGAGAGGATAACAGTCGCATTTCCCTTATCCGCCGGCAAAATCACAATATCAGGATCTTCTCGTAGGGATCGAACCACTGACCTCTCTGCAGCTGTTAGATTGTTCTTAGGCACTCGAGACCGTGTCAGAGCACGGCAAGTCTCCCGCCAGATCTCCTCGGCAGATTCCCTGGGAAGTTTCAGGATGCCTTGTTCGACGGCGCTAATGATGTCCAGAACAGGTGGTGTCCTCGGAGTGGGTGCGAAGTTTAATCCTTTCTCCAGGACCGATACCGCCGCGTCAGGCAAAGGTTTGTCCGCTAGATTGTAAACAGTTCGTCTACGAACTTCGTTGTTCTCTTCTTGTGGTAAACGGTCTCTGAAGCGATGAAACTTATCAATTTGACGTGCTGCGTCTTGTTGTCGTTTCCAGTCTGAGAACGCCCAAGTAGCGCTGTCAACCCACGTCCAAGAGTCAGCGGACAGTCTTGACGATATCTTCAAATGAAGTGCCAAGAGCTCTCTGGATACGAAGTCCAGTTCTCGCCGAGTATGGTGAATCCTTTCTCTTACCAGTGCGTGGCTTGCTCGATTTTTTATCCTTTTAGCGGCTGCAGAGGTTATGAAATGCGTCACCTTAGCGAACGTCGGAATAACTCGATGATCTCGGCATCTTAATAAAAACGTAAGGGCACATAGCAGTCTGCTCCTCTTATTCCGTAGTTTATCAAAACTGTTAACTTCTTTTACCATCTCCTCCCCGTACAGGTATCGGATGTGTTGCTTGAGGCTTTCCCGACGGACATGTTGTATATATGGTTCTCGGGCGAGACGTCGGATGTCATAGTGCAAACTCCACAATATTTCGTCAGCGCAACTGGCCGACATCTTCAGGTGCGACGAACACACTGCTAAGGCAGGACCAGGGCCCCCTATTTATGCCAGTTTTAGGCAGGAAGTGCGCATGCGTGGAGACACCAAATTCGATGGCGCTTCTTCAACTTGTTGGTGGCGTTACTGTCCTTCCAGCTACCAGCTGATATCGTCGCTATTGGCCATCGAATTTGGCGCCTCCACGCATGCGTACTTCCTGCCTAAAACTGGCATAAATAGGGGGCCCTGGTCCTGCCTTAGCAGTGTGTTCGTCGCACCTGAAGATGTCGGCCAGTTGCGCTGACGAAATATTGTGGAGTTTGCACTATGACATCCGACGTCTCGCCCGAGAACCATATATACAACATGTCCGTCGGGAAAGCCTCAAGCAACACATTATAATTCCTTGTTCAGACGAGACTTTGCATATTAACAGCAAGAGAAAGAACCTTCATGATGAATCGCATAACAGTGTAGAACAGGTGTCCTATAATCATAGTCGGCTGCTGGGTCGTCTTGAGTAGATCAGCCTTGGGTGTGAGATGGTATCAGCAAAGGGACCCTCACGAAGGACCAGCAACAGTTACCGCCATCCTGTAAATCAGGGAGTTCACGAAACATTCGTAAATACGTATGAATAACAAAGTCTGAACCTACTTGGAAGATAAACACAAATACATAGAGGCAGGGGCCGTACATTTCATTCTTTTCAGTCGTTCAATACACTCTCGATATTAAATATTTTACAACTTTTGATCAAAAAGCCTGAGACAAACATGAAACTAATTTGTTTTGTCACATGGAACATGACGTCAGTGCCGATGAAGACATCAAACAAAAATTTATTTTTTTACGTCGAGAAAGAACATTATATTAATTCGTGTTCTCTTTATTTACGGCGAAAGCACAATGGAGACATCATTTTCTTTTAATGCCAATCAGAAATCACGGTACATAAAGAGAGAAAGTGGTGCAAGACCAGTGGCGTAAATGTAATACTTTAAAATTATGCATATTTAATAAGTCTCGTTGTTCTCCTAAACTATAACTGTTACGACCAGTTACAGTTCATAAAGTGACAGGATTCGAAATCCCTACCTGCGTATTATGAAACTAACCGCCTCAACCACGACGCTATTCTATCAATCGCGTACGCTACGCTTACGAAATAGTATGACATAGACTGCACTGTCACACGTTTTCCATGAAAAATAAATGATATATCTAGTGAAAGAGACGCAGTGCGTTTATGACGGAAATGCAGATACTTCACCTAATTGAATTCCATGAACGTAGTTTTGACGAACGTAAGCTGAGTGTGACACAGTAAGTGTTCTGCTAGCTTTTGTCAGGTCTGCTTGTACTGGAGATGCCATGTGTGTGAGAGTTTGAGAACATAGCAGCTGCTAACGCAAGAATGCAATGGGAAGTCCACTGCTAAATGCAGAGGAGAGAGTGGATAGGTGGAAAGAATACACTGAAGGACTCTATGAGGGGGAGGGTTTGTCTGGCGCGACAGAAGAAGAAACAGGAGTCGATTTAGAAAAGATGGGGAATCCAGTATTAGAATCAGAATTTAACGGGGCTTTGAAAGACTTAAAATGAAATAACGCAGAAGGAATAGACAACACTTCATCATAATTTCTAAAATCATTGGCCGGCCGCTGTGGTAGAGCGGTTCTAGGCGCTTCAGTCCAGAACGACGCACATGCTACGGTCGCAGGTTCGAATCCTGCCCCGGGCATGGATGTGTGTGATGTTCTTAGGTTAGTTAGGTTTAAGTAGTTCTAAGTTCTAGGGGACTGATGACCTCAGATGTTAAGTCCCATAGTGCTTAGAGCCATTTGAACCATTTTTTTCTAAAATCATTGGGGAAAGTGACAACAAAACAACTATTCATATTGGAGTGTAGAATGTAGGAGTCTGGCGATACACCGTCTGACTTTCGGAAAAACACCATCCACACTATTCTGAAGACTGCAAGAGCTGACACCTTAATACCTCATGCATCATAGTCGCTGACTAGAATATAGAAGACTAGAAAAGAAAACTGAGATTGTGTTAGATGATGATCAGTTTGGGTTTAGGAACGATAAATGCACCAGAGAGGCAATTCTGACGTTGTGGTTGATAAAGGATGCGAGATTAAAGAATAATCAAACCACGTTCATAGCATTTGACGACCTGGAAAAAGCGGCCGATAAAGTCAAATGGTGCAGGTATTCGAAATTCTGAGGAAAATACGTGTAAGCTTTAGGGAAAGGTGTAATATACGACGTGTGCAAGAACGAAGAGGGAATAATAAGAGTGGACGACCAAGAACGAAACGCTCGAATTAAAAAAGGTGTTAGACAGTGATGTACTCTTTCCTCTCTACTGTTCAATCTGTACATCGAAGAAGCAATGATGGAAGAAAAGTTCAGGAGTGGAATTAAAATTCGAGGTGAAAGGGTATGAGTGATACTATTCGCTGTTGACGTTGCTACCCTGGGTGAAAATTAAGAAGAATTACGTAATCTCCTGAACAGAATGACCAGTCTAATGAGTACAGATTATTGATTGATAATAAATCGAAGCAAGACGAAAGTAATGAGAAGTAGCGAGAAACTTAAGATCAGGACTGATCGTCACGAAGTAGACGAAGTTAAAATTTCTGCTGCCTAGGCAGCAAAATAACCAATGGCGGACGGAGTAAGGAGGACTTCAAACAAACCGCAGACTAGTACTGGCAAAAAGGGCATTTCTGGTCAAGAGAAGTCTACTAATACAAACATAGTTTTTAATTTGAGGATGACATTTCTGAGAATGTTAAGCTGGAGCAGAGTAATTTATGGTAGTGAAACATCGACTGTGGAATAACCGGAACAGAAGAGAATCGAAGCATTTGAGATGTGGTGCTACAGACACATGTTGAAAATTGGGTGGACTTATAAGGAATGAGGAGGTTCTATAGACTACCGGCGAGGAAAGCAATATATGGAAAACACTGACAAGAAGAATGGACAGGATGACTGAATATCTGTTCAGACGTCATGAAATACCTTGCACGGAACTAGAGGGGGCTGTAGAGTATAAAAACTGTAGAGGAAAATAGAAACTGGAATACATTCAAAAAATAATTGAGGGTGTAGGTTGCAAGTGCTACCCTGAGATGGAGAGGTTGGCAAGAAGAGAAATTCGTGGCGGGTTGCGTCGAACCAATCAAAAGACTGATGACTCAAAAAACAAGAGAAAGGTCTACCAAACCTTCGTTCAAACTGACTCCCACCCCCCACCCCCCCAAATCCGTCACACCCACTGTGGATGTCTCATAAAATACGACACAGATTTATATCTAAATCAACCAACTTATTATCAGCTTTTCTGACTGGGTATTCTACCGTTGCTCTGAAGAGAAATACTGAAGCTAAAGACGAATACCCTGTTTGGGGATTACCTAATATTTCTATTCCTCCAGGTCTATGATTGGAAAAATTTGAACATAAGTGACAGAGGAGCACCTATGAATCAATAAATAATAATCAGTGAAATGTGACAAATTCCATCATTCACCTAACGATTATGAAAAACTGCTGTTTGACCTACACAGCACCGCAGTAGAAACTTAAGGGTCTCGTATGAAATTTTTTCTTAAATTCATTGCGGTCATTATCAATTAAGACAGCGGAAGAAGAAAAAAGCCTGAATTTCAAGGTACTCTTCAAGCCGGATTTGAGCCTAGGGCTACAGCTTCAGTGGCACTCAGCTACTGAGGAAGCAAGAACGTGAAGAACATTCATTGGTGCTGTACAGACAAAGGCAGAGAGAGGCAGTTTAATTACTATTTTATGTTAAATTTAACATATTGCAAAGCATTTCAAGTATCTTTTCCTCATCATCAGGCGGTTATGCTTACAGAAGACTGTTCCATAAAGATAAATTACCTTAATATAACTTAGAATAGAACTGCTCTGTTCAGTGTTAGCTGCTGGAGAGGCTATTGGGATATTTGGTGTTGGGGGTATCAGTGGGTGGTCGGAAACCAACGTTCAGTGGTGCCTTCTGCTGGCTTCAATTTCATTGACTTTATAGCGTATGTGGGAAACAGACAGTTTTGCATCAGTCATTGTGGTGCGGTATCTTGTGATACACTTTTTACGAGCGGGAGTTGGAAAATAAGTTTCCCCTGTCGACTGTGGACAGAATTGTGTGATATTGGAGAAAGACGACACGGCAGGTGAACGCGCACGTGGAAGACACCGATACACCATTGGGTAGAGGTCGACCGCAATCAAGCAGATGGCAATGACCTTCTGTTTCGGATTGTGACGGGGGATGAAACGTGGGTCCACCATTACACGCCCGAATCGAAGGCCGCATCCATGGAGTGGAAACATGCGTCATCACCTGTCCGAAAGAACTTCAAAAGCACTCCGTCTGCAGGTAAAGTGCTACTCACCGTTTTCTGGGACGCCAAAGAAGTTTAGCTGCTGGACTTTCTGGAGGATGGAACCATCAATGCTGCGCGGTGCTGTGCCACTCTGTCGAAATTGAAAGGGGTGATTCGGAAAAAGCGGCGAGGCCTTCTCAGATCTGGCGTTCTGCTGTTGGATGACAACGCAAAACGATTTTGCCACTTTTGGTTGGGAGCGCCTACACCATCCGCCTTACAGTCCGTATCTCGCACCAAGTGACTTCCATCTGTTTCCTGCTCTGAAGAAGGCTCTCTCTCGGCCTGAGGCGCTTTGTCAGCAATGCTGACGTCAAACAAGCCATTCAACGCTTCTTCCGTATGCAACGCCCTGATTTTTTCCTGGAAGGCTTTTTGAAGCTTATAAAGCGGTATGACACATGTTTCAATGTACTTGGAAATTATGTAGAAAAATAAAGATATGTTTTATCTTTAATGTCTCATTATCTTTTTTTCCTTTCACACACGACTCTGACCACAGTCGACAGGGGAAACTTATTTCAATCTCCCCCTCGTATATGTTAGTTGTTCACTTACGATTTAGGCTTCCCAAACTTCATTAGCTTTTCTGGTACTCTGGCGAATCTGTGTCGGAACATTACAAGAGTTTCACTGCTTAATCTGACACTGATCTGGGCGCAGTTATTCCACAGAAACTTGATTCCTAAACTTAGCAGGCGTGGCAACAATTAACGAAGAAAGAATCAGGTTTCCCACAAAATAACTGACAAGAGACATTCTAGTTTTCTCGTTTAATTAACTTCTTGCAGTCCAAAACCTAATGTTTCCAACACACTTTACGTATTATCAAGATAATAAATAAATATCTGTACTTTAAACATAGCTGCGCTACAGCAACGGTTCCACGTAAATCAGACTAAGAGCAGCCGACCAGTTGCAAAGGATAAAGTAATCTTTACTTAGGTTTCAATAGATATAAATTTATCTTCTTCAGAAGACGGGCTATATTTTATATAATTAATGTAACTATGCAGATGTTTGCCTAAACGATAAGGACATATCACTTCATGTTGTTATAATACTGCCGTCTTCTGAAGAAGATAGATTTATATCTATTGAAACCTAGGTAAAGATTACTTTATCCTTTGCAACTGGTCGGCTGCTCTTAGTCTGATTTAAATAAATATCTAGTGAAATGGGCAGGATAATTTTGTTCCAATCCCGGAAGTTCATCATCTGTCACTGAGTGGCCAAACATTTTTCGGATGGGATTTTATACGTAACTGTTTTCTGACAAAATACTAGTGTCTTCTAATAACTTCCGGGTATGCAGCCGGATCCCGTCGACATTCTGCAACGATATTTCGGCCCAGAGACGTCCGGCCATCATCAGGTGAGTACACAACTACTGAAGAGCCCAGGTGCAGTCGCGGTATTTATGCCGAATCTCGCGCATGCGAAATGTACTGGCATCCTACAGTGCATGCGTCAGGTGTTGACATGCGCAGCATAGCCGAGTTGTACGTGCTGCCCTCGGTGGTGAAAATAAAGGTTCATCTAGTCATTGAGTATCGAATGACACTGTCGATTCCGCTGTGATTGTATAATCCTGTCTCTGGGCCGAAATATCGTGGCAGAATGTCGACGGGATCCGGCTGCATACCCGGAAATTATTAGAAGAAGAAATACGCCGGGAAAATTTCAGAAGTCACATAAAATACTAGTGACTTGCAAACATTTGTTTGCTGTATGTGTAATGGAGCTTTAACGGCATCATTTCCTTCGCCATTGTTTTGTGATGGCGCTAAAACATTTCAAATACATGTGACGAAGTGTTGTAGCGCCTATTTACTCAAGTAACTAATAGCCAGTATATTTCAGAACAGTGGAAGTAATATTGCAGCAAGCTGATTATTCGACTAACTGTAACATATAGAACTTGTGTAGTGGCTGTCACCGCAGTTGCATAGGAGGCGGCTATTTGTTAGGCAGATATCTGCAGAATTTATCTATTTATCACGATAATGGACTCTGTGCCTTCTTATTTTTAATGAGATAAACGTTACACACATTAGATTGAGCAGATTAGCACGTGTTTCCCTTCTAATGTTAGGAGTTTTCGGTTTCATTAATTGCTTGTTGTTAATGAGTCAGCACATAAGGACAGATGTTCATAGTCACATATTGCCTCGTGCATCCTAGCTTGCGGAGTAAGATGATGTTGGTAGACCTTAGTCACAGTTATTTGTCATGAGAAGCTACAACGCCACCACGCCATCTTCACCTGGGTAGGTATCAGATTAAGTGCACATCCATTAATGTCATTCAAAACTCACGGAGCGTCTACCAACACCACATTCTCCGAGCGTCCACACCATTCCGATCACAAAGTTGTAATTATTACCTCCACGTGATGATTACAGTAAAACCTGCTGCTATTGCTTTGATAAGAGAGAATTTCCATTTGCAGTATAGCTCGAATTCTTGAAGTTTGATCTTAATTAGTGCCTGATAGTTTCACACACTTACCACTCCTTTCGACCATCAGAATATTCATATGCGAATTATCAAAGTGTAATTGCTGGAGCATGCGACCACCTTGAGTAATATATTACGGGTTGAACATGACCTGGAAAGTGTAATTAATTTGACTTTCACTCCATCTCATGACGACTTACTGAAAAACGTCTGGAGTGCTCTAATACTGGTGTTTCCCACGGCGTCAATATTGTAAAGGGTTCTGGTAGCTTTCAGTGAGTACTGAATACAGACATACACAAAGAAGTTCCCTGTTATAGGGGCTACTCTTCTTTCCTATATCTTCTCCACACCGTAATTAGTAACATGACGTAAGGCTGATTATGCTGCAAAATCTGGTGTCCGCAAGTCCGTCAACAATAACCTGCAAGAAAGGAAAGAGACTATAGATATCAGTGACACTTCCGACCGAGACTATAGCAACGATCTGGTGTCACAGTACGCTTCAGAAACTTAAATGGTGTATTTTCTCCATTTTAACATAAATGTTATGCCGTGAGAGGAAGAAATGCATTATATGCTCCCCAGAAAAAGTATTTCCTTGTGTACTACTATCAAGTAAAGAAAAGCTCCTTAATTTCTTTGTGTATTGTGTCGCCTCATGTCCCTTTGTAGGAAAGTTCTTTTTTCTTGTTGTCGAAAGAGAGTGGTTAATTTTCTGATGTCTAATAACATGATACTGGCCCCATTTCCTCCGTCGGGTATGCGAACAGAATTACACTTTAGCTACTTGAAGGACTACATTACATTATCCTCGTTTTGCTTTTGTTGACGTTCATCTTATATCCTCCTTTCAAGACACTGTCCACTCCGTTCAACTGCTCTTCCAAGTCTTTTGCTGTCTCTGACAGAATTACAATGTCATCGGCGAACCTCAAAAGTTTTTATTTCTTCTTCATGGCTTTTAATACCTTCTCCGAATTTTTCTTTTGTTTCCTTTACTGCTTGCTCAATATACGGATTGAATAACGTCGGGGATAGGCTACAACCCTATCTCACTCCCTTCCTAACCACCGCTTCCCTTTCATGCCCCTCGACTCTTATAACTGCCATCTGGTTTCTGTACAAATTGTAAATAGCCTTTCGCTCCCTGTATTTTACCCCTACCACCTTTAGAATTTGAAAGAGAGTATTCCAGGCAACATTGTCAAAAGCTTTCTCTAAGTAAATGAGTTTTGTTATTTGGGGAGTAAAATAACTGATGATGGTCGAAGTAGAGAGGATATAAAATGTAGATTGGCAACGGCAAGGAAAGCGTTTCTGAAGAAGAGAAATTTGTTAACATCGAGTTTAATAAACCAGGATTCTGTGGAATAGTTATGTCCATATCAATGTCAGTTTAAGGAGTGCAGTAGCGTAATGTTACGACACAGTTCCTGCAGAGTACCAAAAAAGCAAATGAAGTTTGGGAAGCCTAAATCGTGACTGAACAACTAACATGTAAAAAGTGTACCACATGATACCGAACCACAATAACTGCTGTAAAACTACCTGTTTACGACAGAGGCTATACTGTCAATCACACGGAGATACAGCTCCGTACCAGCAGAAAACACCACTCGACGTTGATTTGTAGCCACTCGCAGAGACCCTCACCACCAAATATTCCAGCAACCACTAGAGCAGCGAACATACCGTTTCATTTTAAGTTAGATTAAGACAATTTGTCTTTATGGAAATGTTTTATGTATGCATAATCGGCTAATGAGCATAAGATGCATATGATAAATTAAACATACAGTAAATAACAAAGCTGCTTCTCTTTGCCTCACTCTGTACAATACTAATGAGCGAATGTTCTTTACGTTCTTGATTCCTCAGTAGCTGACTGACACTAAAGCTGTAGCCGTATGCTCAAACCCCTCTGAAACAGTATATTCAAAGCCAGTCTTTTCCTTCCTCCTATGTCAAAACTGATAAAGACCACAACTAATTTAAGTAACAAATTCCTACGAAACCCTTAAGTGTGCTGTGTAGGGCAAACGGAAACTTTTCCTAATCGTCCGGTGACTCATGGAGTGTGACATACTTCTCTGATTATTATTTATTATTTCACAGGTGTTTCTTTGTCGCTTATTTTCACATTTTTTTGGAACAATGGACCTGAGAGAATCGAAATATTGGATGATCGCCACAAAGGATATTCGTATTAACCTTCAGTATTTCTCTTCAGAGAAACGGTAGAATACAGAGTCAAAAAACTTGATAAGGAGCTAGTTAATTTAGGTGTAAATTTACGTTTGGTGTCATAACTTACGAGAATACAGAGGGATTGTGGCGGGCGAAGAATGAGAATGAGCTTGAACGATTGTGTGGTAGACCGTAAGAGGTGTTTATTACCTCAGTAACACGGTCACAGTCCTGCGATAGAAATTAAATCGTTGGCAGAAAGATACGAGCACAGAGCGTTTTGCAGCGATTAACTAGCATATACTGGGGCTGTGTCGTGTGTAGGGCGAGGATTAGTGGTGTCGACGCTATTCACGCACTGCTGAGCAATTCTTCCACAAGTAGTATTGCCTGTAATCTGATACACTGCTAATATGGCGTTATGGTTCAGCAGCATATGGGTAGAAAAAATCTAGAACCGTTTGCTCGTCTGTGCCGCCGCAATAGATCTCGATAATTCTCATATGACTATTGTGGTAGCCAAGAGGCATAATTAATATTAAAATGTCAAGAGCTGTGCTAGCAATTCGTAGAGTGTCAGCGCCACGCCCAGCTTGGTGAACATGTTATTGGGAACGAGATTTTCTCTCTGCAGCGGAGTGTGCGCTGATATAGACTTCCTGGCAGATTAAAACTGTGTGCCGGACCGAGACTCGAATTCCGGACCTTTGCCTTTCGCAGACAAGCGCTCTATCAACTTTTTTTACCACCTATTGTAAAATTAGAGAAATTTTTGGAGAAAATGAAAAGTAGGTGTATTAACATCAGGAGCTCAGACGGAAACCCAGTACTAAGCAGAGAAGGGAAATGTGGAAGGAGTATATAGAGGAGCTATAGAAGGAAAATCAAATTAAAGGGAACATTATTAAATGGGAAGAAGAAGTAGATGAAGATAAGATAGGAGATGTGGTATGTTGTTGTTGTGGTCTTCAGTCCTGAGACTGGTTTGATGCAGCTCTCCATCCTACTCTATCATGTGCAAGCTTCTTCATCTCCCAGTACCTACTGCAACCTACATCCTTCTGAATCTGATTAGTGTATTCATCTCTTGGTCTCCCTCTACGATTTTTCCCCTCCACGCTGCCCTCCAATGCTAAATGTGAGATCCCTTGATGCCTCAAAACATGTCCTACCAACCGATCCCTTCTTCTAGTCAAGTTGTGCCACAAACTTCTCTTCTCCCCAATCCTATTCAATACCTCCTCATTAGTTACGTGATCTACCCACCTTATCTTCAACATTCTTCTGTAGCACCACATTTCGAAAGCTTCTATTGTCTTCTTGTCCAAACTAATTATCGTCCATGTTTCACTTCCATACATGGCTACACTCCATACAAATACTTTCAGAAACGACTTCCTGACACTTACATCTATACTCGATGTTAACAAATTTCTCTTCTTCAGAAACGCTTTACTTGCCATTGCCAGTCTACATTTTATATCCTCTCTACTTCGACCATCATCAGTTATTTTACTCCCTAAATAGCAAAACTCCTTTACTATTTTAACTCCTCAGCATCACCCGATTTAATTTGACTACATTCCATTATCCTCGTTTTGCTTTTGTTGATGTTCATCTTATATCCTCCTTTCAAGACACTGTCCATTCCGTTCAACTGCTCTTACAACTCCTTTGCTGCCTCTGACAGAATTACAATGTCATCGGCGAACCTCAAAGTTTTTACTTCTTCTCCATGAATTTTAATACCTACTCCGAATTTTTCTTTTGTTTCCTTTACTGCTTGCTCAATATACAGATTGAATAACATCGGGGTGAGGCTACAACCATGTCTCACTCCTTTCCCAACCACTGCTTCCCTTTCATGCCCCTCGACTCTTATAACTGCCATCTGGTTTCTGTACAAATTGTAAATAGCCTTTCGCTCCCTGTATTTTACCCCTGCCACCTTCAGAATTTGAAAGAGAGTATTCCAGTTAACATTGTCAAAAGCTTTCTCCAAGTCTACAAATGCTAGAAACGTAGGTTTTCCTTTTCTTAATCTTTCTTCTAAGATAAGTCGTAAGGTTAGTATTGCCTCACGTGTTCCAACATTTCTACGGAATCCAAACTGATCTTCCCCGAGGTCCGCTTCTACCAGTTTTTCCATTCGTCTGTAAAGAATTCGCGTTAGTATTTTGCAGCTGTGACTTATTAAACTGATAGTTCGATAATTTTCACATCTGTCAACACCTGCTTTCTTTGGGATTGGAAATGTGGAGATGTGGTATAGTGAGAAGAATTTGATTGGGTATTGAAAAACCTAAGTCGAAATAATACCCCTAGAACTGACGACATTCATTGATATCCTTGGGAGAGCCAGCCATGACCAAATTATTCCACCTGGGTGCAGGATGTGTGACACGTGTGAAATACCCTCAGACTACAAGAACAACGTAATAATTCTAAGTCCAAGGAAAGCAGGTTCGGGCGGGTCTTAATATTACCGAACTATCACTTTAATGAGTCATGGTTGTAAAATACCTACACGAATTGAAACTCCGTGGCAGATTAAAACAGTGTGCTGGACCGAGACTCGAACTCTGGACCTTGCCTTTCGTTTGCAAGCGCTCTACCAACTGACGGAGTTGAAGGTGTGAGGAATGGGCGTGAGTCGTGCTTGGGTAGCTCAGTTGGTAGAGCACTTGCCCGCGAAAGGCAAAGTTCCTGAGTTCGAGTCTCGATACGGCACACAGTTTTAATCTGCCAGGAAGTTTCATGTGATTTCGGGTTCTCTCTGTGCTGCACGTAGAAAAGTTACTCAACATAGGTGCTTTTCACTTTTATTGACCAAGCACCAGCAGCCGATACATTTTAGTCATAACGAATGGATAATATGTATCTTTCTTTTAGTAGTTATAGGCACTAGCGACAGAGTTTTATGTTTCTTGTGCCACTTTCTGATAACAGCTGCTTCTCCTCCTGCGTTAGCAGAAGCTGGAATCGAAGTTGCGCTCCGTACATTCGCTAGTTTAATTTGCAACGGAATTTTGAGCCTGCATTTTCTGTCATTTCTTATGGTTTCCTGCATAGCAACCTTTCTTGATTTGAAACTTCACGCTATTCGTAGCTTATCAGGTCCCACTGAGGATGTTGTTGATAATTCTTCCGGGCTATATGGTCGTGGTCCATGGAGTTCTTCTATTCCTAACGTTTCGTGCAATACTACGTTGGACATCCTCAGAGGTATGGCTGGTCCTGCTGAGTCCTGCCGACTAACGAGTCGGGCGTCGGAGAGCGGCGTAAATACCGAGGAAAGTGGGCGTGGTCTAGCTCGCACATAACAGCAGAGAGTAAACTAGTCAAAGATAAAATGTAACGTTACATTTTATCTTTGACTAGTTTTCTCTCTGCTACTACGTGCAAGCTAGACCACGCCCACTTTCCTCGGTATTTACGCCGCTCTCCGACGCCCGACTCGTCTCCTCCCCTCCATCTACCCCTCCTATCAACTTTGATCCTCCCCCCCACTTCCTGTGTCCTTTCCTTTAGGCACCCTCCCTCCCTTCTCCCTCCTTTTTCCCCCCATCCCTCTTCCTCCGTCCCTCTTCCCCCAGGCTTCCCCTCCCCCTTCCTCCATTCCTCCTATCTCCTCTGCCCATGGCATCTCTGCTCTCCCCTCTCCCTCTCCCAACCCCCCTCCTCCTTTCTTGGCAGGTCCCCGGACTTGCACACGCCACGTGGACTTTCGCGCGCCGGAGATCATTGCCATTGGTGTTTCGTGTGTGCCGTCGTGTTTAGTGTTCAGTGTTCACCCTCGCCCTTCATCGTTCACCTGTGCCATCGCCATCTTCAGTGTTTGTGCATCGTATCAACAGTTTGCCGTGTGGTTTATCATCGAGTGTGAACGGCTCCGTGTTTGTCCTTACGTGTCTACTGTTTTATTGCCCACCATTCTGTATCTCATGTGTATTCTTCCTGTTTTCTCTCCTTGTGTATTCTATGGCTGAAGAGCAGCGTAGAATGCTGCTGACAGCCTGCCTGTTGTACAGGTTTTAAAATAACAATAAAGTGAAAAAAAAGCCCAACTCGTCAGTCGGCAGGACTCAGCAGGACAGCCATACCTCTGATGATGTCCAACGTAGTATTTGACGAAACGTTAGGAATAGAAGAATTCCATGGACCACGACCATATAACCTGGAAGAATTATCAACAACAGTACCATCCGGTGGTGAAAGCCTTCATTGTATCACCCTGAGGATGTTACATTTTGCGAGTGATACTGTACTGTTGTTTCTTCATTTGTGTGGCTGTCTTTCATTGACATGAAGCAAAATATTTTCCAGGTTTATTATTACAAAAACATGTGTTGCCTACTCATTACAATTACATAATAACTGCTGGAAATATTCTAAAATGTGAAATATTTCTGGCGATAAGCTTTTTATTTATAGTACGCTGAAGACAGAAAAACACAAGTAGTTGGGACAGTTAGTGGTTTGTGTTGTTTAGTTTACAGTCAGTGAATCAGTACTATTAGTAACGATACTGTTGAACCTAAACCAAGCTTTTTTTTTTTCATCATCATTCTTCTGACTGGTTTGATGTGGCCCGCCACGAATTCCTCTCCTGTGCCAACATCTTCATTCCAGAGTAGCACTTGTAACCTACGTCTTCAATTATTTTCCGGATGTATTCGAATATTTGTATTCCTCTACAGTTTTCACCCTCCACACTTCTACAGCTACCTCTAGCACCATAGAAGTTATTCCCTGACGTCTTAACAAATGTCCTATCATCCTGTCCCTTCTCATTGTCAGTGTTTTCCACGTATTCGATTCTGCGCAGAACCTCCTTGTTCCTCGCCTTATAAGTCCACCTAATTTTCAACATTCGTCTATAGCACCACATCTCAAATGTTTCAATTCTCTTGCGTTCCGATTTTCCCACAGTCCATGTTTCACTACCATACAATGCTGTGCAACAAACGTATATTCTCAGTAAATTCTTCCTCTACTTAAGGCCTGTGTTTGATACTAGTAGACTTCTCTTGGCCAGAACAGCCCTTTCTTGCAAGTGCTAGTCTGCTTTTGATGTCCTCCTTGCTCCGTCCGTCACTGGTTATTTTGCTGCCTAGATAGTAGAATTCCCTAATTTCATCTACTTCGTGACCATCAATCCAGATGTTAAGTTTCTCCCTTCTCACTTCTGCTAGTTCTCATTACTTTCGTCTTTCTTCGATTTACTCTGTCTTTATTCAGTACTCGTTAGTGTGTCCATTCCATTCTGCAGATCATGTAATTCTTCTTCACTTTCACTCAGGATAACAACGTCATCAGAGAATCATTGATATCCTTTCACCTTGAAATTTAATTCCACTGCTGAACCTTGCATTAAATTCCATCATTGCTTCTTCGATGTACAGATTGAACAGTAGGGGCCAAAGACTACATCCCTGTCTTACACCCTTTTTAATCTGAGCGCTTCGTTCTTGGTCGTCCATTCTTATTATTCTCTCTTGTCTCTTGTACACATTGTATGTTACTCGTCTCTACCTTGGACCTTCTTTTCTCAGTATTTCGAACATATTGCACCATTTTACATAGTCGAACGCATTTCTCCAGGTCGACAGACCCTATGAACGTGTCTTGATTTTTCTTCAGTCTTGCGTCCATTATCAACTGCAACGTCAGATTTGCCTCTCTCGTGCCTTCACCTTTCCTAAAGCCAAGCTGATCGTCATCCAACACATCCTCAGTTTTCTTTTCCATTCTTCTGTATGTTGTTCTTGTAACTTTGACGCATGAGCTGTCAAGCGGATTGTGCGATAATTCTCGCACTTGTCAGCTCCTGCAGTCTGATGGAATGTTATCTATCCCTTCTGCTTTATTTGTTCTTAAGTCCGCTAAAGCTCTCTTAAATTCTGATTCTATAACTGGATCCCCTATCTCTTCTAAATCAACTCATGTTTCTTCTTCTATCACATCAGAAAAATCTCCCCCCTCAAAAAGGTCTTTACGACGAACCTGCACCTACCTGTGAACATTGTCTCAGCATATCATCAGTAGGGAAGCCGAGCGAAACCTACCGTACTTTGACGTGAACCATTCTGCAAGTAAAGTCACTAATCTACGTTTCGGGAGAAAGTTTTCACACGAAACGAAAGGTTGGAAATTTTGTCCTCAATTAATATATTCTGAAATTTAGGTGAACAAGTATCACTGCCAAGCCCGTGCTAGCCTTAACACAGTCACTCACAATCCCTTTCACTCACGTCAGCAAGTTTATGGTGTTGCATTTCCCGAAAACGTAATAGCTTCAAAAATACTGATTGTTTTTGATTGATAATGCTCGACAAATATTGAGTCTGTCGGTACCAAATGCAGTCACAGCTTTTAGCCACCGACCTGCGCAATACGCCACGCGAAATATGTCTTTTCTCGTCACAAAATTCACTTAAAAATTCCGAAATTTCTACACGCCCATCGGAATAATTATGCCGTCACTTTACCACACTTTTAATGTACGAAACACTGCTAGATCGGGCAACTTACCGTTTCCATCGGAACTACTACTACACACGTCCGAACTGTTTCATGGCTAGGCTCCCACTCTTCTCTAGAATACTCTAAGTCTTCTCTACCAGCAGAGAAAGGCGGGCGGAGAATATTGCTTAACCATTGGTCAGTTTACTCAACAGCCAATAGCAAAACAACATTCTCTCGCGTCATTCCGCGCTTTTCATCAATAACCAATCGCTGCACTTTTTACCGACGTAATTATCTAAAATGCTGAAGTTTTGTTTATGCATAGAGTTATTTACTATTGTTATTTATACCTAAATTAACTTCCCTTTACCATAAACTTGCTTTACAAATCTATTCAACAAAAATCCCCTTTCTCCATATCCATACTTCTTCGAAATGTTCCCACACTAAATCCCACTACATAACTCGTTAAACAATTATCTTCATGTTAATCTTAAACCACACTCACGCATCATTCATACTGCTTAAACACATTTATAATACTTTACATACACAAAAAGATATAATAACACTTTATGAAAATACTAGAACAGTTTGTGAAAACCATTCTATTATTTTAGTGCACTCTAGTGGGCACAATCCAAACTAAAATCACAGTCCCCCTATCGAATATTGTCCTCTATCGGCTGATACATAAACTACGTGCGCGTCCAGTCTCGCGTCACCATTTGTCACTATCAAGCTCTGACAAGGAGACGGCACGACCGTGGGGTCGGCGATTTGTCCGAAATTTTGGGTGGTGAAAGAAGACCCCTAAGATCTCACGTGGTTAAAATATTAGGACGCACTATTCGGAAAATCCCGAGAAAAATCGATCCGAAATTTCTTAGGTGACTTATGAGTAAATAATGTAAGTTAGATTAGATTAGATTAGATTAATACTAGTTCCATGGATCATGAATACGATGTTTCGTAATGATGTGGAACAAGTCAAATTTTCCAATACATGACATAATGAAGTTAATTCAACAACATACTTAAGTTAATATAACAACTTTTTTATTTTTTGTGTTTTTTTTATTTTTTTATTTTTTAAATATTTTTTTTTTTAATTTATATCTAAAAATTCCTCTATGGAGTAGAAGGAGTCGTCATTCAGAAATTCTTTTAATTTCTTCTTAAATACTTGTTGGTTATCTGCCAGACTTTTGATACTATTTGGTAAGTGACCAAAGACTTTAGTGGCAGTTAAATTCACCCCATTCTGTGCCAAAGTTAGATTTAATCTTGAATAGTGAAGATCATCCTTTCTCCTAGTATTATAGTTATGCACACTGCTATTACTTTTGAATTGGGTTTGGTTGTTAATAACAAATTTCATAAGAGAGTATATATACTGAGAAGCTACTGTGAATATCCCTAGATCCTTAAATAAATGTCTGCAGGATGATCTTGGGTGGACTCCAGCTATTATTCTGATTACACGCTTTTGTGCAATAAATACTTTATTCCTCAGTGATGAATTACCCCAAAATATGATACCATATGAAAGCAATGAGTGAAAATAGGCGTAGTAAGCTAATTTACTAAGATGTTTATCACCAAAATTTGCAATGACCCTTATTGCATAAGTAGCTGAACTCAAACGTTTCAGCAGATCATCAATGTGTTTCTTCAGTTTAATCTCTCATCAATGGACACACCTAAAAATTTGGAATATTCTACCTTAGCTATATGCTTCTGATTAAGGTCTATATTTATTAATGGCGTCATACCATTCACTGTGCGGAACTGTATGTACTGTGTCTTATCAAAATTCAGTGAGAGTCCGTTCACAAGAAACCACTTAGTAATTTTCTGAAAGACAGTATTGACAATTTCATCAGTTAATTCTTGTTTGTCAGGTGTGATTACTATACTTGTATCATCAGCAACGAGAACTAACTTTGCCTCTTCATGAATATAGAATGGCAAGTCATTAATATATATTAAGAACAACAAAGGACCCAAGACTGACCTCTGTCGAACCCCATTCTTGATAGTTCCCCAGTTTGAGGAATGTGCTGATCTTTGCATATTATGAGAACTGCTTATTTCAACTTTCTGCACTCGTCCAGTTAGGTACGAATTGAACCATTTGTGCACTGTCCCACTCATGCCACAATATTTGAGCTTGTGTAGCAGATTTTCATGATTTACACAATCAAAAGCCTTTGAGAGATCACAAAAAATCCCAATAGGTGGTGTTCGGTTATTCAGATCATTCAAAATTTGATTGGTGAAAGCATATATGGCATTTTCTGTTGAAAAACCTTTCTGGAAACCAAACTGACATTTTGTTAGTACTTCATTTTTACAGGTATGTGAAGCTACTCTTGAATACATTACTTTCTCAAAAATTTTGGATAAAGCTGTTAGAAGGGAGATTGGATGGTAATTGTTGACATCAGATCTATCCCCCTTTCTATGCAAAGGTATAACAATAGCATATTTCAGCCTATCAGGGAAAATGCCCTGTTCCAGAGAGCTATTACACAGGTGGCTGAGAATCTTACTTATCTGTTGAGAACAAGCTTTTAGTATTTTGCTGGAAATGCCATCAATTCCATGTGAGTTTTTGCTTTTAAGCAAGTTTATTATTTTCCTAATTTCAGAGGGAGAAGTGGGTGAGTTTTCAATTGTATCAAATTGCATAGGTATGGCCTCTTCCATTAACAGCCTAGCATCTTCTAATGAACACCTGGCTCCTATTATATCCACAACATTTTGAAAATGATTATTAAAAACATTTTCAACTTCTGACTTTTTGTTCGTAAAGTTTTCATTCAATTTTATGGTAATACTGTCTACCTGTGCTCTTGGTTGACCTGTTTCTCTTTTAATAATATTCAAAATTGTTTTAATTTTATTATCAGAGTTGCTGATTTAAGACATGAAACACATACTTCTGGATTTTTTAATAACTTTTGTTAATATAACACAGTAGTTTTTATAATGTTTGATTGTTTCTGGGTCACTACTCTTTCGTGCTGTCAGATACATTTCCCTTTTCCGGTTACAAGATATTTTTATACCCTTAGTACACCATGGTTTGTTACAAGGTTTCTTACGAGTATATTTAACTATTTTCTTGGGGAAGCAGTTTTCAAATGCATTTACAAAAATGTCATGAAATAAATTATATTTTAAATTGGCATCAGGTCCACGGTACACCTCATCCCAGTCTAACTGCTGTAGGCATTCCCTGAAATTTGCAATTGTTAAATCGTTGACTGAACGTACTACTTTGGAGGACTGTTTAGTATTGCTGAATGGAGCTATGTCATATATTGTAACTAGCTGTGCACCATGATCAGAAAGACCATTCTCAATATGCTATCTCCTAAAATCTGGTTAAACTTATCTTCGTCTATAAAGAAGTTATCTATCAGTGAGCTGCTATCCTTTACCACCCGAGTAGGAAAATTAATAACCGGTGTCAAATTGAAAGAACCAAGTAATACTTCAAGGTCATTTTTCCTATTACCCTCTTTCAGAGACTCTACATTGAAGTCTCCACAAATAATAATTTGCTTCCCCCTGTCTGACAGACAGCACAACAAGGAGTCCAAATTTTTCAAAAATAGATGAAAATTTCCTGATGGGGACCTATATACATTTACAATTATAAATGTGCCTTTATTTAATTTAAGCTCACAGCCACATGCTTCTATATGTTTCTCTACACAAAACTTTTTTGTTTCTATACTTTTTGCACAATGATAACTTTTGACATATATGGCAACTCCTCCTTTCTCCATATTTTCTCTCATTGCACGTGCAGAGAGCTTATATCCACTTACATTTACCTTATCCGTATCAGTAACGATGTGATACAGTCCATTGCCGAGCCGCCGTCTGGCCTAGAAGGTTAGAGCTCAGACTCGAACTTTTACGCCAGAAGTCTCGGGTTCGCTTCCTCCTCTAGCACTTTTTTTTCTTCTGTTTCATTTTCTTTTGTTATTCCACCAATTATTCAAAAAGTTTCACAAGCCTACATTATTTTTAAAACATTATTTTTGCTGAAGAACGGAAAGTTTTCCATTCACTGAAAAATATTCGTGCTCATGCTCGTTGATATTTTACATCGGTAAAAACGTGTTGTTCGCAGAAAACATGTATTTACCTGTTTGGTCAGTATTTATCACATAATCGTCATGGTATTGAGGGATTAAACGGCACGTCTGCCGACGAAAGTTCTCCGCAGACACCTGGATGTCCTTCATTGACGCCGCTTATTTTTTCGAAACCAGTTTCGTGATCTTGCGTTGTGAAATTCTGTGCTTCTGTTTAAATGCCGTGACCCATCGATCAGACACCTCGAATTTGAAATCGACGAATTGTGCAGCCACAGCCAATGGCCATTGCTGTAAATTTATTGTCGTGACTTGCTGATGACGAATCGAACCCGAGACCTCTGGCGTAAGAGTCCGAGCCCGAGCCCTAACCATCTAGGCCAGACGGCGGCTCGGGAATGGACTAACATGTTATACACATAAGGCACCAAAGAAACATTGGATCGATATTTCTCGTGATTTTCCGATTAGTGCGTCCTAATATTTTAACCACGTGAGGTGTTGGGGGTCTTCTTTCACCACACAAAATTTCGGACAAATCCCCGACCCCACGGTCGTGTCGTCTCCTTGTGAGACACATCTCCCACTTAACCGCCTCGAAGGCAGGATCGTTATACGGCGCTACGCCTCAAGCCATCTCGTCTTAGCTTCCCTGCACTTCCTATCTACACTCCTGGAAATTGAAATAAGAACACCGTGAATTCATTGTCCCAGGAAGTGGAAACTTTATTGACACATTCCTGGGGTCAGATACATCACATGATCACACTGACAGAACCACAGGCACAGACACAGGCAACAGAGCATGCACAATGTCGGCACTAGTACAGTGTATATCCACCTTTCGCAGCAATGCAGGCTGCTATTCTCCCATGGAGACGATCGTAGAGATGCTGGATGTAGTCCTGTGGAACGGCTTGCCATGCCATTTCCACCTGGCGCCTCAGTTGGACCAGCGGTCGTGCTGGACGTGCAGACCGCGTGAGACGACGCTTCATCCAGTCCCAAACATGCTCAATGGGGGACAGATCCGGAGATCTTGCTGGCCAGGGTAGTTGACTTACACCTTCTAGAGCACGTTGGGTGGCACGGGATACATGCGGACGTGCATTGTCCTGTTGGAACAGCAAGTTCCCTTGCCGGTCTAGGTATGGTAGAACGATGGGTTCGATGACGGTTTGGATGTACCGTGCACTATTCAGTGTCCCCTCGACGATCACCAGTGGTGTACGGCCAGTGTAGGAGATCGCTCCCCACACCATGATGCCGGGTGTTGGCCCTGTGTGCCTCGGTCGTATGCAGTCCTGATTGTGGCGCTCACCTGCACGGCGCCAAACACGCATACGACCATCATTGGCACCAAGGCAGAAGCGACTCTCATCGCTGAAGACGACACGTCTCCATTCGTCCCTCCATTCACGCCTGTCGCGACACCACTGGAGGCGGGCTGCACGATGTTGGGGCGTGAGCGGAAGACGGCCTAACGGTGTGCGGGACCGTAGCCCAGCTTCATGGAGACGGTTGCGAATGGTCCTCGCCGATACCCCAGGAGCAACAGTGTCCCTAATTTGCTGGGAAGTGGCGGTGCGGTCCCCTACGGCACTGCGTAGGATCCTACGGTCTTGGCGTGCATCCGTGCGTCGCTGCGGTCCGGTCCCAGGTCGACGGGCACGTGCACCTTCCGCCGACCACTGGCGACAACATCGATGTACTGTGGAGACCTCACGCCCCACGTGTTGAGCAATTCGGCGGTACGTCCACCCGGCCTCCCGCATGCCCACTATACGCCCTCGCTCAAAGTCCGTCAACTGCACATACGGTTCACGTCCACGCTGTCGCGGCATGCTACCAGTGTTAAAGACTGCGATGGAGCTCCGTATGCCACGGCAAACTGGCTGACACTGACGGCGGCGGTGCACAAATGCTGCGCAGCTAGCGCCATTCGACGGCCAACACCGCGGTTCCTGGTGTGTCCGCTGTGCCGTGCGTGTGATCATTGCTTGTACAGCCCTCTCGCAGTGTCCGGAGCAAGTATGGTGGGTCTGACACACCGGTGTCAATGTGTTCTTTTTTCCATTTCCAGGAGTGTATTTCATTTCTCAGCAACTTGTATTTCTGTATTCTTGGATTTCCCTGAACGTTTTTGTATTTTCATCTTTCAGCGATCAACTGAAGTATTTGTTCTATTACCCATGGCTTCTTTGCAATTACATTGTTTGCACCCATGTTTTTTCTTTTCAACTTCCGTGATTGCCCTTAAGACATGTCCATTCCTCTTCAACTGTACTGCCTACTGGGTTATTCTTAATTGCTGTGTCTACAGCCTCAAAAAACTTCAAACGTATCTCGCCATTCCTTAGTACTTCTGTATGTCGCTTCTTTGCGCATTGATTCTTCCTGACTAATGTCTTGAACTTCAGCCTACTCTTCATCACTACTATATTGTGATCTGAGTCTATATGTGCTCCTGGGTACGCCTTACAATCCAGTATCTGATTTCGGAATCTCTGTCTGACCATGATGTAATCTAATTGAAATCTTCCCGTATCTCCCGGTCTTTTCCAAGTATACCTCCTCCTCTTGTGATTCTTGAACAGGGTATTCGCTATTACTAGCTGAAACTTGTTACAGAACTCAATTAGTCTTTCTCCTCTTTCATTCCTTGTCCCAAGCCCATATTCTCCTGTAACCTTTCCGTCTACTCCTTCCCCTACAACTGCATTCCAGTCGCCCTTGACTATTAGATTTTCGCCCCCCTTTACATACTACATTACCCTTTCAATATACTCATACATTTTCTCTATCTGTTCATCTTCTGCTTTGAGACACGAACTGTAATCACTTCTAGACCGCACAAGGCTTGTATTTTCTGCAAGAAGTAAAACTTAAATTAACAACAATGCAGGATATGTTTGCAAACCATATTATTGTTACTTCCTGGGTGATACAAAATTAGCCTACCACATTCACTTGATATGTTTGTATCATTTCTATTAAACAATCTGAGTGATTTTCACATAAGGTGTGAAATGAAGTTATTAATTTATGTTTTTGAGATCATGAAAGTAATTCCATTAGAAAATTGCAATAAATCTCGTCTGTTACGTTGCAAGCTTATGTATTCTAGCCAAAACTGGAGCAAGAAGGAAGAGTACAATGTTGCAGTATTCTGCTAGTTGTGATGTAATACCATTGCCTGTAAAGTGGGGACTACTTTGGTTCCTGGTTCCAGCCTCTCTGAAGGATACATTTTTAGCCATTTTATGATTTTTAGTCATTTCCTGACACAGCTACAAGCAGCCAGATAGAAAATCAATAACGAAACTTTATTTACTTGATTTATAAAAAGTTACATTTCCATAGTACTTCAATGCGACACAGGACATCAAGTCAACAAAGACTGTTTCGAAGTCTAGAATGAGTAATATCTTACTCATTAGTGCTCATATAGACACACTCCTGTTACAAATACTTCATGTTTTATCAAAATATACTTCCACCATAAGGATTCCGTGGTAACCTTCATTCCATTTGAATTAGTATAGTGCCTATTTTATTGAGTACAACAGTAACAATCAAAGAAGATAATCACCAACAGGATAGTCTCTCACATTATCTAAAACAGTCTGACAATGCTCAGATAGTTTACCGATTACATCAGGTACGAAATTTCATCAGACTGGTAACATCAGCAGATATCCGATATGCGGTCGAAAAAAATTAGGGGATGTAGTGGACTCGGGCACGCGAGTTTACATTACAGAGCACGGTTCTTACCATTACAGAATGAGCGGGTACATTTCTGTTACACCTCAAGACGACTGACAGAACTAGCTCCATACACTTCTGCATCCTACAGTGTTGCCAGATCGTGGATGTAGCCAGACTTAGAATTCTGAGGGATGTCTGAGAATACTGACTGCCGTAAGTGAAAACGACAGTCTTCGTCTCTGAGGCGGCCGGGCAATGGTCAGCTTTTATGTCTAATACTGTATTGTCTTGTCATCTCGATGAAATATTCTAAACAGCTTCCATTAAAGATGTGGCACTGAGTAAGTAGAACTCATTGTTTGAACCTAAATTTGACGTTTGGCATCTAAACTATGATTGCTCTCTACTGTCATGTTCCGAGTAATCTACATTATGAAATACGGATGTAATGTGAAAAGGTAAGCCGCAGCATTGTCAAGTTGGCTTATTGGTAACACGGTCGATTTTTCACCACGCGGTTAATATACAAGTCGGTCCAGATCTCACTGAAGAAACACTGCGGTTTGTGAGTCTTTTTTCTCATTTTCTTTATTAGATGAAATTCTGTGACTACGTCATGAGACAGGCCCTGCAGGATATGCCATCTCACAAACTCCATTCAGTACGTTGTAGGCCTGAACAGAAGTATGTTTTGGATACACTGAGTTACTTCACCTGAAAGGTTCAGAAAAGGCTCCAAGAGACCATAATGACAGAAGCAGTGGATGTGTCAAGGTAAATCTGGAAATGAAAAACGTATTGAATAGCAGAATTACATGCTTTTCATAAAAATATTTGATTTTTCTTAAAGATTGTGACGGAGTTAGTTAACTCAAATTCTAATGAGTGTGGTATTGATTTTGAAATGTCACTTACTATAATAAAACTGATTTTACAAGCGTTAAGGACAGTCGCGTCTCGAATGACGCATTTCCTAGTGTTTACAAAATCGTGGCGTTGGTTTGCATCTCGTCTGATTACCTTATCTAACAGTGTTCTCTAGTGCTCTCTTCTGGTATCCATTTGTATAGTCAAACAAGTGTATTGCAAAGAAACTAGGGGACCTGCAAAATAGCTACTTTATGAGGCCTGAATGCAGATCTGTCGTAATGCAATTCAGGTCATTCGGATGCTGTTGGGTATGATAGTACAATCTGTATATTGTAATCCTATGAGTAACTTGAATTTCTACGTCCCTCACTATTATCCTACTTGTCCTGTAAACAAAAATAATACAACACTGTTTTTAACAGGAGCCATTGGCAAAAGATGTGAACTGACGTAAAGAAAAAACTACACTGTGGTGAAACCCATGTTTATTATGTAACCAATGTCTTTCCCCATCCGGAGGGCAACATAGTATTTCTGTGTCAAATTGTGAATGACATAATGATACGCTTTGTTATAAATCTGAAATACTTTATCAACGCTTCTCAGTTACAGCCTGCTCGCTACAGTTATCTACGTAATGTTTTAATCAATTTTTAAAATACGCTCTGATAAAAACAACTGGCGCTCATTAACACACACATCTTGTTTCTGTGTCTGGAGCCATTTCATTCAATTTGATTAGTTAAACTTAACGTAATTTCTTCGAATGCAGTTAAATACGTTTTGCCGGCCGGCCGGTGTGGCCGTGCGGTTCTAGGCGCTTCAGTCTGGAACCGCGTGACCGCTACGGTCGCAGGTTCGAATCCTGCCTCGGGCATGGATGTGTGTGTGATGTCCTTCGGTTAGTTAGGTTTAAGTAGTTCTAAGTTCTAGGGGACTGATGATCACAGATGTGCTCAGAGCCATTTGAACCATTTGAATACGTTTTTAGGGAGGTAGTACAACTGGACAGGTTGAGCTGCTGGTAGAAATGGCAAAGGTGAGCGAGAGAACTCAACGCTTGGAGAAGACCAGGAGACGAAGACAAATATCACTTGGAGAACACGTTACAGAAATTTGTTAACTAGGAATCAAATTCTGGGTTACAGAGCATACCCATGTGCAGATATTGCCTCAGACCATCATCAAATGGTGATGAATGGCAGGCTGGAATTCAAGAGGTTAAAGAAAATGTGTATACAATGAAATTAAGAATTGATATTTTGGACAGAATTCTCAGAGCCACTAACCAAGGGTACAACTAAAAGAGTCGAGATTTTTTCAATATAAGAGCGGAAATTAATGAAGAAAAATGTAATTAATTCAGATAAGGAGCTATGGGAATAGTGGAAGCAGTGGCCAAAACGTCCGATACTGCTCAGGAAATACACGAGCTTATTAATGGAAGTAAAAAGTAGAGGAAACTTAAAAATGAGGTCAGATGGCAGCAGTTGAAGTTGGTCAGGAATCAGGACGGTTGTCTTAAACACGTACACATATTGAGGAAGGTATTACTGTAGGAAATATCGACATAGGATGCAGTAAAATTGAACTCAAGTTTGGCGAGGTAAAATGCAATGTTGTCAGCCTACAGAGTGCAGATAAAAAACTTCTATTCAATATAGAAGAAAGAACTGACATGTCAATGGTACGTGGAAGGAATGTACAATGGAGACAAAGTTTTCAAGGCGTGAGAGAGGAGGAAGATTAAATAGGTGTTGAGAGCTTGACGTATCACTGTATAACTTGATCACAAATAAGTTCGTAGATATCGGTCACATGCGACATGCGTTCAGCAAGTAATCCAAAACTTCTTTTTCTGAAAACAGGTTGGTTTTATTAAGAATTCCAGTACATTATATTAATCCTCACTCTTTTGGCTATAAAATCCTATTTTTTTAACATAATCAACATTAAATGTGACGGCCTTACGCCACCTTACTGGGAGGACCTGGATGTCCACATGGTACCACTCCACTGGCTGACGTCTCAGCCAACGTGTTGCTGCCTAAATAACTTCTCCGTCATCCATGTACTGCTTCCCATGGAAAATATCCTTCATTGAGACAAATGGATGGAATGTGTGAGATCCAGGCTATAGGGTGGATGAGGAAGAACAGTCCAATGAAGTTGTGAGGTCCAATCGGGTGCACAGACTTGTATGAGGCCTTGCGTTGCCAAGGAGAAGGCGAGTATCTTTTGCAGTTTTGTGGTGACGAAAACGCTGAAGTCGTCACAGCTGCGTGCGGCCGGCCGTTACGCACGAGATCGGACAGGTGTGCGCGACCTTGTTGCGGTGATGACACATTCCTCGCCCAACGACTCACCGTGCTTTTGTTCACTGCCAGTTATCCGTAAACACTTCGGAAACGCCTATGAATATCAGCGACGCTCTGGTTTTCCGCCAAAGGAAACTCAGTGACAGCTTTCAGCTTGGAACGCACCTCCATTATAGACGCCATTTTGAAGGCTATGTATAGCGCCGCCACTTTTCGGAACTTCATGAAGCTGTATGGGGTGAAGCGTTTTCTCAACTCAAATTGACCGTGAGAAAAGTGTTGCATTACCTATTTAATGACCGTCGTAAAAGTGAATGGACAAACAAAGAAAGCACGTGTTAAAAGGTAAAAAGGCAGGGTTGTGACTTATTCCCGTCCTTCTGGCTTTTGAACGGGACATCAGAACACTAAGGCAAGACGAAGGTAATGAAGTCTAAACTGAAAACTCTACTGTAGTGGTGGAACTGAAGTAATTCTGCTATACAGGAATCAATATTAGAAACGCTGGTCGACCGAGTGTGGCGGTGCAAATGTTAAGACACTGGACTAAACTTGGGAGAACGGCGGCTGAAATCGCTATCAAACCACTTAGATTTTCCACGGTTTCCCTAAGCAAGTTGATGCAAATCCTTTTTTTTTTTCCAATTCGTGCTCCACTGGAGCTCAAGTTCCGCATCTAATGACTTCATTGTCAACGGCACGTTGAAGCCTAACCATCTTTCGTTCCTTCTTCCAGCCCCAGTGCTTTCGATTATTATCTTACTTAAAGCGTTTGGTATGTACAGCAGATCTTCCTAAATAAAGTTATTCCTTATCATTATGTCAGATAACACTGCAAAACCAATCGCCATCGTTCAGTTTTCTCTAGAGATGGTGCGGGAGTCCATGATCCGACTAGACAATGCGTGCGTAGAGGGGTCGGTGGAAGATAATTTGAACCACTGATACCTCAAAAACGAAGGATTTTCAGTAGTATGTTTATACAGATTTTCTCACTTTCACTGATAGAAAATTTGTGCCACAGTTTGTACAACTATATACTGTCAATAGATGCACATATCTGCCACGTAATTACTTCAATGTCTTGAGGTAAATTCTTTAACATCGGTTGGACAGCTTATGCATTATTCCATAAAACGCGCGACACACAAATGCTGACGTTACCTACCGCTTTCGCTTATAATCTGAGTTCGCGGTCCTGTACGAAATATAAACAAAAATCATGGCAAAATTCGCAAAGGAAAATGACCTACAAGATCACAAGATTATTTTGAATCTAACAACAGAAAAATTAACTACGCCGAAAAGTCAGGCTGCAGCCAACATTGCATATCAAAACTAAATCCATCGTTCATTTCCAACATTGCAAGCATGATACCTATGTGAAGAGCAGCTAACTGAAGAGAACCTACATGGGACATTACAGGGCCAGAACTTATAGTAAACAATTAAATTCTTCATTTGTGTGGCCCTAGTGTCCGTAATTGCTTTACAGATCTCGAGGGTATTTTTGTTCTGTCATTGCAACTACAAAAATGCGTGATTTTTTTTTCACCAGACATTTTTCGCTTTATTGAAGTAAAGCATCATAACTGATCTGTAATTATTTACATTTTCATTTCCTTTTAGATCAAAAACAGTTAGTTAAGAGTATGTTGGTTTGTACTTACGGTAAGTACCGTACGTACAAAGTACAAATCAACATATTCTTAACGAACTGTTTTTCGATCTAAAAGCAAATCAAAATCTAAATAATTTAATTACAGACCACTGACGATGCTTTACCTCAATAAAGCGAAAAGCGTCTGGTGAAAAAAAAATCACGCATTTCTGTAATTGCAATGACAGAACAAAAATACCCTCGAGAATCATAGCAAATTTGTCACAGATCAAGGAATACAAAGATATTACATTCATTGCCAGGACGGAGATAACACTAATCATAACTCTCGTAACAACATCGTATTCCAACCAGACTTTTTCAAGAAGACAAAGTAATAAACATTTAAAATTACATTATGAAGGGGGTTTTTATACTTGGTTACTCAACGATAACAACATCCTTTGTCGTCATAAAGACTAAATAGTAACATCTTTACAGTAAAATATTACGAAGTTATCAGAATGCTGTACATTCCTTAGTCCAAATATGCAAGTCATACTAACGCACATAGCTAAGTGGTATTAACTCAACTTACAGATTTTTTAGAAAGAAAGTATCATCCAATTACACAATAACTGTTGAACCCAATACCTGAAACATCTTCATCAAAGAATAAATATAATTGCCACTTAATTAGACAGTAATTTATTTTTCATATGTTCTGTGCAGGATAGTCACTTTCTGGCTCTGTATAGACCAAGAAGTGTTAATTGTGTTATGTGAATGGCACAAGCTGATTGACTATGTTTTATTATTAGTATTTAAGACATAATTTTAATTCTATTTCTCCTGGGCCTATGTGGTGATTAGTAACAAAGTCTGACATTAACATTTAAGATTTTTGTTCATCATTCTTTGGTGTCACGTGTCCATGGTTATGAATTATGTGTGGGTTTAGGTATTTGACATGTCAAGAAGTACATTATTGCATTAAAAAAAAAGTTCAAATGTGTGTGAAATCCTATGGGAGTTAACTGCTAAGGTCATCAGTTGCATGGGGGCTTAATTAAATATAATGAAAATACTTTTTAAATTTTTCGTAGCTGTCTGTCCGATTACGCTGTGTCTCGTAAACGGTTGGCTCTGACTAGTATTTGTACGCAATCTGACTGCATAGAACAACAACAAACAATGAAAGAAAATTTTCGTTAACACAATTAATTAATTAAGTCCCCAGAAACTATAAAACCTACAAAACCAAAGCACAAATGTAATTGTTCTGTGTGTGGGAGTGTGACTCAACGTACACATCTGGCACGGTTCTTCTTCAACAAGACAAGAAATTTCAAATACCATTTATACTGACGTGATAAAAGAAAATTACAAATACTATAACTGCGTAAGGAAAGCAGAATTAAACTCTAATACAAGAACACACGCCAGATGCTTTGTTGACTGAACCTGTAATGACGCATTATTTAGGACACTGAAATAAAAAGAAACGGAGTTAGTTACCTCATTTATATTGATGAAAATCACTCTAATCCTTACATTATATCTCACACCGACTCTCTACTATCACATCTCAACCAGAACTCTCCAATATCACATCTCAGCAAGCACTGCCTAATAGCACATCTCAACAAACACTCTCTGCTACAACATCTCAGCACAGACTACCCCGAGTCCTCGACAGGCACTGACTACCACGAGCTCTCGACAAGCACTGACTTCTACGAGTTCTCTCCAAGCACTGTTGAGGCGGCTTAATAATACTCTTTGGCGCAAACTCTGGCGCAGTGGCTCAGTGTAGCCACCTTTCACAGTCCCTAACCTTACACACTACTTAACCTAAATTATCCTAAGGACAAACACACACACCCATGCCCGAGGGAGGACTCGAACCTCGCATTAAAGTGCTAGGATGCTTACAGTGTTTTGGTCGCAGTCCACTGGGTGTTCATATTCCTTTTTAATGCCTCATGTGACTATGACTATGGCAATGTGTGATTGCATTCGCTGTAGGTGGCTTCATTAAGCAAGTCAGTGGTAAATGTTGTTAATTGACAATAATTTGTCTCCATAATTTTCACAGCAGAATTTTACTTCTAAAATTTTACTTTTTAAATTTGTTTGTTATTATGGATTGGTAATTTATACTATTAAGACTATCTCTAGTTGACTGTGTATTTCATCGAGCTATACGAACTTTTAGCCCAGTTGGTTTCCTACCCAAATTGAAGACAGATGACATTGAATTACAGATATTTATGATTTAAACATTATGGCAATTGCCTACGATCCCTATTGTTTTTTACTTACACTCATATATTATATCTCGCTTCCCGAGCACGGGGTCCCGGGTTCGATTCCCGGCGGAGTCGGGGATTTTCACCCGCCTCGAGATGATTGGGTGTTTGTGTTGTCCTCATCATTTCATCATAATTCATGAAACTGGCGACATTGGACTGAGCAATGGTTGGGATTTTGTACAGGCGCTGATAACCGTGCAGTTGGGTGCCCCACAAAACGAACATCATCATCATACATATTTCGTTTAATGATAAGTTATGAGATACAGTATATCACAATTAATAAATTTATGATGGTGGTTCTTACCTAGGTAATCACCTAGATGGTCATATCTTAATACTGATCTTCAGCCGCGCGGGATTAGCCGAGCGGTCTTTGGCGCTGCAGTCAGGGACCGTGCGGCTGGTCCCGGCGGAGGTTCGAGTCCTCCCTCGGGCATGGGTGTGTGTGTGTTTGTCCTTAGGATAATTTAGGTTAAGTAGTGTGTAAGCTTAGGGACTGATGACCTTGGCAGTTAAGTCCCATAAGATTTCACACACATTTGAACATTTGAACTGATCTTCACACGATTACTGACTCTGATATTTCTTTATTAAAAAAAAAAAAAAAAAAACAGTTTCGACAGACTTTGCTCTCATCTGTCTGTCGAAACCGATTGTTTTTTTTTTTAAGTAAAGAGATATTTATGCGATTTTGGCTTTTGAACGTTTTTAGCAAATAAAACACATCGCTCCGTCAGTCTTCTCAAAATGAGACAATTTAATCAGTATGATTACTGTTTCTTTCTCCTGGTTACAAATGTAGTATCTTTGAAGTTCCTGTTCAAGTGTTTCTTTCACCTTCCTCAAGACTCTGTCCATGGGTAGCTTCCGACACTGGGCCATCACTTTATCTGCACGGTGCACTTAATGTCGCATCCCTCAGTGTCAAGGTGAAATAGACGATTCTGACGACGCGGATATTGTGTTTTGTCTTGTATTAAACCACAATGGAGTTTCGTTGCAGGCTAATCAGCAACAGGGTGTACCCAAAAAAAAAAAAAAGAAGAAAAAAAAACGGAGTAACATTGAAGTGCGCAGAGCTTGTGTAGTACGCATATCTGCCGCTAGGCGTGTAGAGCGCAAATCATTGCCGCCTAAGTTGTGGGCGTGGCCTGTTCTGTTCATCTGCAGTTCTTGTTTTTGCTGGCGCTGTTTCGTTCTTGTTTCGTTTTTTGTGATTGCAAGTTTAAGTGAACAACGTGCAGCTGTGAAATTTTGTTTTGTACTCGGTAAAAATACTGCTGAAATTGTTTCAATGTTGAAAACAGCTAACCAAGATGACGCTATGGAAAAAACTCAAGTGTACGAGTAGTTTCCTCAATTTAAAAATGGCAACATGTCGATTGGTGACAAACCTCGTCGTGGACGTCCATCAGCTGCCTGAATCGACGAAAATATTGAAAAAATTCTGGAGCTTATTTTCACAGACCGTCAACAGATAACTGATCAACTGTCAGTGATTAGTCGGTTACCTTCGAGCTCGGTTCAGAGAATTTTAACGGAAGATTTGGGAATGAAAGGACTGCTAACAGGTTTGTTCCTTGGGTTCTGACCGACAATCAAAGGAACGTCATGTCGTCCTTTGAAATAACAGCTTGAAACTGATCCAGATTTTCTGTCAAAGGTCATTACTGGTGATGAGTCATGGTGCTGTGGTTACGAACTAGAAACAAAACAATAGTTAAGCCAATGGAAGACGTCACTGTCACCCCGTCCAAAAAAATGTCGTCAAGTCAAATCAAAACAGTGCTGATTTGCTTTTTTGATGCCACGAGCGTAGTTCATTCAGAGTTTGTTCCCCCAGGTCAAACTGTCAATCAAACATTTTATTTGGAAGTTTTAAGAACATTGCGCAACAGTGTTCATCAAAAAGGCCAGATTTGTGGCAGACAGGGAACTGGTTCTTCCACCACGACAACACACCTTCACACACAGTCATCTCTGTCAGACAGTTTTTGGCTAAAAATGGCATAGTTTCGCTGCCTAGCGTACTTTACTCGCCTAACTTGGTTCCCTGAGACTTTTTCTTATTTCCATATATGAAAAAGGGCACGAAAGGACACCGATTTAACAACGCTAAAGAAGTCAAGAAAAAAACGAGGGACGAACTGTAAGCCATTTCTAAAGATGACTACAAAAAATGTTTTGAACAGTGGAAGCACCGGTGGGACAAATTGATTAGTTGTAATGAACAGTATTTTGATGGGGGATAAAGTTGCTTTGTAAACAATTTGAAAATATATAGCTTTAAAAAAACTCCGTTTTTTTGGGTACCCCCTCATGTATTGCAAAGTAGTTGTCAACGCAACTATAATGCCACAACAGCTATAGCTAGTTAATTAGTTTTAAAGAGATGCTATCGTACTTCGGAGGTGGATTCCACACATCCAGAATACTTCATATAAACATAAGTACGAAAATACTTCGTTTTAGAATTATTAAGTGAAGCGGACTACAAGTTACAGTTTTAATGACTAACTCAAGGATTCTGGGTCTCAGTTTTAATCCGAGCTGCTTATAACTGTTCAAAACAAATGAAAACCATCCAGATTTACGTTTTAGAGTGGTTTTCCTAAATCGAGTAAGGCCAATAGGGGAAGTAAAATGATTAATTTCATCCCATCCTTCTCCTGCACGAACTTCTGTTCCGTTCCTCACGACCACGTCGTCGACTGGACGTTTAACGTCTTACAGTGTGTGGTGGAGGGTACTTCGTGAGTCACTGTCTTTTCCTCCCCTTCCCTATTCGAGTGGCGAATTTTTCGCGGGAAAAAAGGTTTTTTGGTAACACTCAATGTGAGCTTGAATCTCACTAATCTTCTTCATGATCTGTCCGCCAGAGGGAGCAATACATCGGTTGATTCTTTAAGGAACGTACACTCTGGGAACTTTAACAGTAAACCACACGGTGCAGCTAAACACCTCTCTTGCAGTGGCTGACAATTGAGTTGGGTGACCGTCTCCGTGATGCGTTCGCACTCACTACATGAATCTGTAAGGAAACGTGTTGCTCTCCTTTGGATCTATTCCCTGTATCAGTCCTATCTGGTACAGATTCCAGACTGACGAGCGATGGTCGAACGAGAATATTGTAAGCTTACCTATCTTGTGGATGGGCTATGCTTTGTGAGGATTCTTCCAATTAATCTCTGTCTGGCATCTGTCTTACCTGCGATTAGTTTTATGTGGCCGTTCCACTTTAAATCATTCCGTTCGCATACTCCTAGAGCTTTATCTATGTGACGGCTTCCAGTGATTGTTTTTCAATAGTGTAATCATATAATAATGGGTCTTTCTGTCTATTTATGCGCAGTACATTACATTTGTGCCACCTGCCAATCCCTGAACCAAACATCGATCCTCTGCAGGTCTTCCTCCATTTGGCTACAATTTTCTAGCATTATGGCCTATCTATACAACAGCAACATCCGCGAAAAGCTTGACGGATCTACCGACGTTATCCATTAGACCATTTACATAAACCCTAATTTTTCATTCCATTTTTACAGGGTAGCGATGCAAGGAATGTGTCACAAATAGACTGGAGCAGGTGAAGAAAGTGTTCTTAAAAGAGGTCTATTTGAATTAGATACTAAAATGGAGGCGAGAAAGGGTCAGGAGAACTAAAGGCTTTGGAACAGCACTTCTTATGATTGTCTACAACAGCTTTATTCGGAATTCTTTTCCAGACTTTCATCAGGATGTTCCCCTGCAAATAAAAGAAAGGTAATGGCTAATGAATACTTGTGTACCATAATATTTCATCCACTTCATTTGAAGCGCACTGGGCGACATTTACAACAGCCGGTACGTTTTCCCAACTTCAGTGCATCTCAGTTCAATCACCCAGATTTAGGTTTAACGTAATTTTTCTAAATTACTTATAGTGAATGGCAGAAGGTTCCTTTGAAAGAGCACAACATTTTTCCAGCCCCTTTCTTCTCAATCCTAACTTGCGCTTCCACTGTGTGTTCACTTGTTATAACGTTTTTGGAGAACGAAAATGGCATGCGAAGCAGCTAGGATGACGAAACTAGAAACTGCAGACACAGCCGTTAAGATCAATAAATCATTATCAGTTCAAAATAATTCTTGTAAAGTTTTGAATCATGAGAGTCGCATTTTAAAGAATCGCAATGTAGAGTTAGAAAAAGTGACTGCAGTGGTCTTGCCAGCAGACTTGGGAAATACGGCAGTTCGATGATTACGTTAGGAAGACGGAAGAATTCTTTGCAGGAAACGAAACAGTAGAAATTTAAAGAGACCCAACTGAAAAGTTTCAGAATGGCTGCATAAAAAGATAGCATCCAATTTCTTCTTAACGATTTTGAAAAGAAATAGCTTAAAATTATGCATGCTATCTCAAGCTGACATTTTCGGATATGTAAACCTGGTTCATCCTACTGCGAACAACATGTCAGCACTATATTATAAACTAAATAAGTTCCTTAGCAATAAACTTCAATCAATTTACGCGTTCGGTATTTATTTTGGGGTTAAAAACGTTTCTGAGCTTGGATATGCAATCAAGGGTGTACGTATACCAAATGATGCAACATTGGCATCCTTGGATGTAAAAACCTACAGTAACATCCCGATAGAGGAAACTATTAAAGTTATTAGACATAATAAGCTAAACAATAACAAGGTCAGCACTGCAAAATGTACAGAACTAATTGCATATTTAGGTTTTGTTTTAGCCTACAATTTTTTTTACCTTCTATGACAAAATATATTATCAGAAAGATGGACTTGGGATCGTAATAATCTATCTGGTACTTTAACAAATATTTTTGAACTATTTTGAATTCTGGCAAGTGTCTACCGCTAAAGCAAAGAACTATTTGGTATAAACATTATAACGACAATATATTATTACTGATAGAGGGTGACACCAGTGATGTTAAAGCATTTACCCAAGCAAATGGTAGCATGCACCCAAAAATAGCTCTTACTGCGGAAGTAGAAGAAAAAAAAAAACTCCACTGACTACCTCGCCGGCCGCGGTGGCCGTGTGGTTCTAGGCGCTCCAGTCCGGAGCCGCGCTGCTGCTACGGTCGCAGGTTCGAATTCTGCCTCGGGCATGGGTGCGTGTGATGTCCTTAGGTTAGTTAGGTTTAATTAGTTCTAAGTTCTAGAGGACTGATGACCACAGCAGTTGAGTCCCATAGTGCTCAGAGCCATTTGAACCATTTGAGCTACCTCAACGTTACTATTAAGAAAGTTGTCAACAAAGATAAATTTTCGATTTTTCGAAGACCTACATGTACAGATAGTGCTATCAATGCCAGATCATGCTATCCTCCACGATATAAAAAAGCCATCTTCACCTCAATGATTCACTTTCTCCTATGTCTACTTTTGGCGTACTACTCTCGCATTTTCTTGTCCCTTCTCTTTTTATATAATATATTTCATTAACTAGATAATTTTATTAATAACTGGTGCTGCGTTTTATCATTCTTATCTTGGAATGGCGTGTCGCGGAATACCAGGGGCCCTCTGGAGGTTAAGTTTCAAAATGGTTCAAACGGCTCTGAGCACTATGGGACTTAACATCTGTGGTCATCAGTCCCCTAGAACTTAGAACTACTTAAAAACCTAACTAACCTAAGGACATCACATACATCCATGCCCGAGGCAGGATTCGAACCTGCGATCTTAGCAGTCGCGCGGTTCCGGACTGCGCGCCTAGAACCGCTAGACCACCGCGGCCGGCAAGTTAAGTTTCTCTGATCACTTCTCATCATGCGACAGTCAGGCGCTCAAGCCAACAGAGGGCTCTGATACTAACTACAGTCTGTTGTTTCATCCACTGACTTCTTTCCCTACTTATTTTATCATTTTTTAATTATTCTGTTAGGTCTATAAACTTGTTCTCATGCATATTACTATATTTTTATCTAAAATTCGCCACAAGAGCATATGTGAATTATTGTCACTGTTCTTTTTAAGAATTTAGACGTGTTTTCAATTTATTGGCATTTTGTATTTGTAATAACTTAAATACCTAGCAAGCCCACTGAATTCTTCTTTTTATTCCACATCGTACAATTGGACAGGGTGTTTCAAAAAGGACTTTATAACCCCATCGGAAGTCAATTTCTTCCAGTGTGAAAGCTGCAACGCCCAATAGTGGGCGATAGGGGCCATGTTGAGTACCACTGATCCAAAGCAGCTGATATCCAGAAGAGATTGCTAAATGCACATACCTTTCATCGGTTTTCTGAGGGGAGACAGGGAAACCAGTCTACTTGGTACGGTTTTATTTGAGAGGTTCCGATAGTACATAATTCGATGAGTGCATGCATGCGTGGAAATAGGCGGAAGGTATTTTGAATTTCTTCTATGTGTCTCAGTTCGAAGGTTTTCATTGATACCTCAAAAACGAAATTTTTACAGTTGAGGCTTTACGCGGACTTACTTTGCTTTTTTACTTTGCTCTGAGAAAAGTGTCCCACAGTTTGTAAAACTATTCTGAATAACATTTTTGGGTTTAGGCTGTGTTATTTTGCAACACTAAAAACGACTACGAACAAATCCAGAATGAGATTTTCACTCTGCAGCGGAGTGTGCGCTGATATGAAACTTCCTGGCAGATTAAAACTGTGTGCCCGACCGAGACTCGAACTCGGGACCTTTGCCTTTCGCGGGCAAGTGCTCTACCATCTGAGCTACCGAAGCACGACTCACGCCCGGTCCTCACAGCTTTACTTCTGCCAGTATCTCGTCTCCTACCTTCCAAACTTTACAGAAGCTCTCCTGCGAACCTTGCAGAACTAGCACTCCTGAAAGAAAGGATACTGTGGAGACATGGCTTAGCCACAGCCTGGGGGACGTTTCCAGAATTCTGGAAACGTCCCCCAGGCTGTGGCTAAGCCATGTCTCCACAGTATCCTTTCTTTCAGGAGTGCTAGTTCTGCAAGGTTCGCAGGAGAGCTTCTGTAAAGTTTGGAAGGTAGGAGACGAGATACTGGCAGAAGTAAAGCTGTGAGGACCGGGCGTGAGTCGTGCTTCGGTAGCTCAGATGGTAGAGCACTTGCCCGCGAAAGGCAAAGGTCCCGAGTTCGAGTCTCGGTCGGGCACACAGTTTTAATCTACGAACAAATGTTTAGGTGTTACCTAACAATTGCGCCTAGTTGACATTACTGTCCAGGTAATTACTCAATTGTCTTGGAGTGAATTCTTAAATATGGGCTGTGCAGTCTATGCAGTATAAATGGTACATTACGCTTGACCTTGGGCGTTGTTATCTGCCGCTATCCTCACGTCATCTGTTCTTCAGATGTTTCTTTCACCTTTCTCGAAACGCTGTCAATGGAGGCTTCTCACACAAGGTCATCGGTTTATCTCTAAAGTGTGCTTTGCGACGTCTCAGTATCAAGGTCTGAGACGCTGGATTATATGCTCTCCTGTCTTAAAGTTCAAAGAGTATTCGTTGCAGGTTGATGAGCAGTATATAACAAATCATTTTGCACCCTCACTTGCATTGTCTCTAAATTCTAGGTACACAGCGTGTACCAGAAATTTATTCTAATGTTCGAAGGCGGTTTATGCAGACCCCCTCCCAAACAAAAGAAAAAAACGGCGTCTAGATCCATTCGAAAAGCGCCCTTTTTCTTTTTTTTTTTTCGTCCGCAGCTCGTGGTCGTGCGGTAGCGTTCTCTCTTCCCGCGCCCGGGTTCCCCCGGATTCGATTCCCGGCGGGGTCAGGGATTTTCTCTGCCTCGTGATGACTGGGTGTTGTGTGATGTCCGTAGGTTAGTTAGGTTTAAGTAGTTCTAGGGGACTGATGACCATAGATGTTAAGTGTCCCATAGTGCTCAGAGCCATTTTTGTCCGTTTTTGCGGTAAGTATAGTCGTTTACGAGTTATCCTCTTTGACTACCAGTCCAGTGTCTGGGCTCGGATTTAGATGGCAGCAACTACCGGAATTCGCAATAAAAACATCAGCTGTGAGGACGGGTTGTTAGTTGTGCTTCGGTAGCTTGGACGGTAGAGCACTTGATTGCGATTGGCAAAGGCCCCGAGTTCGAGTCTTGGTTCGGTACACAGTTTTAATCTACCAAAAAGTTTCATATCAGCGCACACTCCGCTGCAGAGTGAAAATTTCATTCTCATCAGCTATTGTAGACTTCCGACATGTAAAGTCTCTCCCATTCTTGTAGAAAGAGGGGTGAGGGGGTGGCGGATAGAGATTCACAGTACTCTCTTGCCCTAGCGGCGAGGAACTGGTCATCAATAAAGACCAAAGAATCAGCAATGACTAACGATTGTCAGACGCAGAACGAAATTGTTTCTTCGGGCTGTAGAATCTCCAAAATTTATCTCATATTGAACACGTGCTTTTCAAAACATTCTGAAGGTCTAATAGCTACCCGACAACTACACTACCCCACTTGGCCTCGAATGGATGTTATCGGAAACACGTGGTGAGGTTACGGTAAACGAGTACAGTGTTCAGTAAGAAATATGCATCGCACTGTGGAAGATACCAATGCAGTTGTGCACATACGATCAAGTGTTTCGGGGTATCCTGGTGAAGTATCACTATAAAAACTCACGATAAGCTGACCGGAACACCTTCACTCCCAGGAGCAAAAGTATTGTGGTCGACTAATAGCGTCCCCCAACTGCAGAACGCCTACGGATTGTATTGGTGTTCATTCTTGAATCACCACCATCGACCATCTTGAGTAAAAAGGTGACGACACTTTCGGCAGAGCCCAGCTAAAATTGCTGTACAGTGCCGGGGTCGCTTACGGCGCTAGCTGTGACTGATTTGTCCCATCGATGGGGATGGGAATCTGTTAACCATGCACCATACTCCCCGAATTTGAGCCCTTGCAACTCGGCCGTGATTCCTCAACTCCAGAACTTGTTAGTGAGTTTCGTCCGGCAACATAGCGCTCTATTCGAACTATCTCGCACAACAGAAGCTGCTAGATATCTTAAGAGCTCCACATCGCTGACAACCAGGGCCGTTAGCAGTCTGGGGCAGCCGGTGCATTTCCTCGTGGGCTCCGAGAATGACGGGCCTCCGGCAGCCGAGAAAAGAAACGAAAACAAAACGCGGAAAAATTAAAATGGGTAAATTGATAAACTCGATCAATCAAATGATGTTTCACTCTGTATTAAAAAAATCTAAGTCGTTTTTCGATATCATTCCGAAATGCAAGAATCATTTAGCCGTATGCTGTGTTCAGTGCGTCTAGGAACTCGTAAACGAAAGAAGGCCAAGCACGCGGAGCTAATGATCTCAGAAATGTTATATGTAAAATGGTTTCTATGAAGATATTCACTGTACACTATACTGAAAGCGAAGATTGGTAGCGAGCAGAGACATCTGGATATCACATTATATGAATTGAAAAGGGAGGGGGGAGAAAGGAAAGGAACTGATATCAGCTGCATCGTGACATGGTGCGGGATTAGTGGCGACCAGTGAAAATAGTTCCGGCGGGGACTCGAATCGGGAATCTCTTGCCTAATAAGCACTTGCGTTTTTCCCCCCTTTTTAAATTTTGTTCGTTATTGTTCGTTGCATTCGGTCGCGATGGACGTCAAATGACACTCCCTAAAGTTCTTCATTGATCCCTTCACTCAATCTTTTTATTGCAGAGAAAAGCCAGCTGTCTGACCGAACACGCTCAGCTACCGTGCCAGCATAAAACGACCGCGCCACCTGGACGTGTCCGAAAGAGTAGACACCACGCATCATGTAACTGATTCGCCTCGACAGGTGGATGCACATTTACGCCGACCTCATGCAGGAAACTAAAATTAGCAAGCATGGAGGTCATGGACAGGGACTGTAATGAGTGGCGGTAGGTGGGAATGTAAGGGCCTTATTACACTAGGTCACCAGGCAGCGCAGCCAGCCACACCGCCAGAGGTGCAACAATCACTTGTTATTCAGGATGCGGTAGTTCGGCTAGTCGAGCAGTCTGTTTTCCTCGCACGCTCTTCTGGGCATTATTTCAATTGCTTCAGTATGTTTAGTGAACCGCTGGGTGTCACTGTGGAAAGGAGTGAAAGTGTAGACGTGACAAATGGGAAAAACATGAATCCGGAAAAGGCACTGAAAGGATGCCAGACGTTATTGGACACACAAGCGAATACTGAAGATTTCACTTGCGCAGTTGAACAACATCCTGCAATTTGTGAGACCAGTTCTGAAGCTTACAGTAATAAGCAGTTAAAGCTAAATGCTTGGAATGAAATTATTTGTTCACTCCAGCCAGATTTTTAGCAGCAGTCCTTCGTTGAAAGGAATAATATTTGTGTGCACTTTCAATACAATTGGTTGGTTTACTTACCTCAAAGTGACTGAGAGTTTTTCTCCTGGTGAGATACCCTTTCTCATTTTCGTTTCTTTCCCAGTAATATCAGCCTTTATTAACGACAATAGCTCAAAGAAAGACTTTTTAGACATTCATAGGTAATTAAAAAACTTGTTGTCAACACAATTCATCAAACAGACTATAATACAATTCTTTAGATTCTCCTAACAATAGCACAGTGTATACATGCCTCTTCCTCTCCCTTCGCCTTCTCCTCTTCATTGAAAGTGCTAGGAGGAGCAAGTACGTACAGTTGTTGTCCGACATGTTCCCTGGTCACTAGTGCACAGCGAACTAACGACATGAGTGGTGGTGGCAGGACCCAGTGTAACGTGCTCCATTTGACACAATGCCCCACCAAGACTCTACGCCACCAGTGACAGCCGACATGGTGGCGGGGCAAGGCAGCCAGCTACCGGCGGCGCCACTGGCTGCCCCAGTCTAATAAACTTCACAACAATCTGTTCAAAATGACGAGCAGTGGCACCGGTGGGGTGGCTGGCTGTGCTGCCAGGCATCCTAGTGTAATAAGGGCCTTAAGTCAGCCGTGGAGTGTGCTGAGATAGTCCACATGTTTTCCTTGGTCACTAATGCACAGCGAACGGACGATGTGGTGGCCAAACTGTGTAGTGGTGGCAGGACTGGCGACCCAGTGTAACGTGCTCCATTTGACACAATGCCCCGCCAGGACTCTATGCCACCAGTGGCGGCCGACTTGGTGGCGGGGCAAGACAGCCAGTCGGCAGCCAGCTTCTGGTGGCGCCTCTGGCTGCCCCAGTATAATAAACTTGACAACAATCTGTTCAAAATGATGAGCAGCGTCACCAGTGGGGTGGCTGGCTGTGCCGCCTGGCATCCTAGTGTAATAAGGGCCTAAGTCAGCCGCGGAGTGTGCTGAGATAGTCCACATATTTTCCTTGGTCACTAATGCACAGCAAACGGACGATGTGGTGGCCAAACTGTGTAGTGGTGGCAGGACTGGTGACCCAGTGTAATGTGCTCCATTTGACACAATGCCCCACCAAGACTCTACGCCACCAGTGGCGGCCGACTTGGTGGCGGGGCAAGACAGCCAGTCGGCAGCCAGCTTCTGGTGGCGCCTCTTGCTGCCCCAATCTAATACACTTGACAACAATATGTTCAAAATGACGAGCAGCGTCACCGGTGGGGTGGCTGGCTGTGCTGCCTGGCATCCTAGTGTAATAAGGGCCTAAGTCAGCCGTGGAGTGTGCTGAGATAGTCCACATATTTTCCTTGGTCACTAATGCACAGCAAACGGACGATGTGGTGGCCAAACTGTGTAGTGGTGGCAGGACTGGCGACCCAGTGTAACGTGCTCCATTTGACACAATGCCCCGCCAGGACTCTATGCCACCAGTGGCGGCCGACTTGGTGGCGGGGCAAGACAGCCAGTCGGCAGCCAGCTTCTGGTGGCGCCTCTGGCTGCCCCAGTCTAATAAACTTGACAACAATATGTTCAAAATGACGAGCAGCGTCACCGGTGGGGTGGCTGGCTGTGCCGCCTGGCATCCTAGTGTAATAAGGGCCTAAGTCAGCCGCGGAGTGTGCTGAGATAGTCCACATATTTTCCTTGGTCACTAATGCACAGCAAACGGACGATGTGGTGGCCGAACTGAGTAGTGGTGGCAGGACTGGTGACCCAGTGTAATGTGCTCCATTTGACACAATGCCCCACCAAGACTCTACGCCACCAGTGGCGGCCGACTTGGTGGTGGGGCAAGACAGCCAGTCGGCAGCCAGCTTCTGGTGGCGCCTCCTGCTGCCCCAGTCTAATAAACTTGACAACAATATGTTCAAAATGACGAGCAGCGTCACCGGTGGGGTGGCTGGCTGTGCCGCCTGGCATCCTAGTGTAATAAGGGCCTAAGTCAGCCGTGGAGTGTGCTGAGATAGTCCACATATTTTCCTTGGTCACTAATGCACAGCAAACGGACGATGTGGTGGCCAAACTGTGTAGTGGTGGCAGGACTGGCGACCCAGTGTAACGTGCTCCATTTGACACAAAGCCCCGCCAAGACTCTACGCTACTAGTGGCGGCCGACTTGGTGGCGGGGCAAGACAGCCAGTCGGCAGCCAGCTTCTGGTGGCGCCTCTGGCTGCCCCAGTCTAATAAACTTGACAACAATATGTTCAAAATGACGAGCAGCATCACTGGTGGGGTGGCTGGCTGTGCCGCCTGGCATCCTAGTGTAATAAGGGCCTAAGTCAGCCGTGGAGTGTGCTGAGATAGTCCACATATTTTCCTTGGTCACTAATGCACAGCAAACGGACGATGTGGTGGCCAAACTGTGTAGTGGTGGCAGGACTGGCGACCCAGTGTAACGTGCTCCATTTGACACAATGCCCCACCAAGACTCTACGCCACCAGTGGCGGCCGACTTGGTGGTGGGGCAAGACAGCCAGTCGGCAGCCAGCTTCTGGTGGCGCCTCCTGCTGCCCCAGTCTAATAAACTTGACAACAATATGTTCAAAATGACGAGCAGCGTCACCGGTGGGGTGGCTGGCTGTGCCGCCTGGCATCCTAGTGTAATAAGGGCCTAAGTCAGCCGTGGAGTGTGCTGAGATAGTCCACATATTTTCCTTGGTCACTAATGCACAGCAAACGGACGATGTGGTGGCCAAACTGTGTAGTGGTGGCAGGACTGGCGACCCAGTGTAACGTGCTCCATTTGACACAAAGCCCCGCCAAGACTCTACGCTACTAGTGGCGGCCGACTTGGTGGCGGGGCAAGACAGCCAGTCGGCAGCCAGCTTCTGGTGGCGCCTCTGGCTGCCCCAGTCTAATAAACTTGACAACAATATGTTCAAAATGACGAGCAGCATCACTGGTGGGGTGGCTGGCTGTGCCGCCTGGCATCCTAGTGTAATAAGGGCCTAAGTCAGCCGTGGAGTGTGCTGAGATAGTCCACATATTTTCCTTGGTCACTAATGCACAGCAAACGGACGATGTGGTGGCCAAACTGTGTAGTGGTGGCAGGACTGGCGACCCAGTGTAACGTGCTCCATTTGACACAATGTCCCGCCAAGACTCTACGCTACTAGTGGCGGCCGACTTGGTGGCGGGGCAAGACAGCCAGTCGGCAGCCAGCTTCTGGTGGCGCCTCTGGCTGCCCCAGTCTAATAAACTTGACAACAATATGTTCAAAATGACGAGCAGCATCACCGGTGGGGTGGCTGGCTGTGCCGCCTGGCATCCTAGTGTAATAAGGGCCTAAGTCAGCCGTGGAGTGTGCTGAGATAGTCCACATATTTTCCTTGGTCACTAATGCACAGCAAACGGACGATGTGGTGGCCAAACTGTGTAGTGGTGGCAGGACTGGCGACCCAGTGTAACGTGCTCCATTTGACACAATGTCCCGCCAAGACTCTACGCTACTAGTGGCGGCCGACTTGGTGGCGGGGCAAGACAGCCAGTCGGCAGCCAGCTTCTGGTGGCGCCTCTGGCTGCCCCAGTCTAATAAACTTGACAACAATATGTTCAAAATGACGAGCAGCATCACCGGTGGGGTGGCTGGCTGTGCCGCCTGGCATCCTAGTGTAATAAGGGCCTAAGTCAGCCGTGGAGTGTGCTGAGATAGTCCACATATTTTCCTTGGTCACTAATGCACAGCAAACGGACGATGTGGTGGCCAAACTGTGTAGTGGTGGCAGGACTGGCGACCCAGTGTAACGTGCTCCATTTGACACAATGTCCCGCCAAGACTCTACGCTACTAGTGGCGGCCAACTTGGTGGCGGGGCAAGACAGCCAGTCGGCAGCCAGCTTCTGGTGGCGCCTCTGGCTGCCCCAGTCTAATAAACTTGACAACAATATGTTCAAAATGACGAGCAGCATCACTGGTGGGGTGGCTGGCTGTGCCGCCTGGCATCCTAGTGTAATAAGGGCCTAAGTCAGCCGTGGAGTGTGCTGAGATAGTCCACATATTTTCCTTGGTAACTAATGCACAGCAAACGGACGATGTGGTGGCCAAACTGTGTAGTGGTGGCAGGACTGGCGACCCAGTGTAACGTGCTCCATTTGACACAATGCCCCGCCAAGACTCTACGCCACTAGTGGCGGCCGACTTGGTGGCGGGGCAAGACAGCCAGTCGGCAGCCAGCTTCTGGTGGCGCCTCTGGCTGCCCCAGTCTAATAAACTTGACAACAATATGTTCAAAATGACGAGCAGCATCACTGGTGGGGTGGCTGGCTGTGCCGCCTGGCATCCTAGTGTAATAAGGGCCTAAGTCAGCCGTGGAGTGTGCTGAGATAGTCCACATATTTTCCTTGGTCACTAATGCACAGCAAACGGACGATGTGGTGGCCAAACTGTGTAGTGGTGGCAGGACTGGCGACCCAGTGTAACGTGCTCCATTTGGCACAATGCCCCGCCAAGACTCTACGCCACCAGTGGCGGCCGACTTGGTGGCGGGGCAAGACAGCCAGTCGGCAGCCAGCTTCTGGTGGCGCCTCTGGCTGCCCCAGTCTAATAAACTTGACAACAATATGTTCAAAATGACGAGCAGCATCACTGGTGGGGTGGCTGGCTGTGCCGCCTGGCATCCTAGTGTAATAAGGGCCTAAGTCAGCCGTGGAGTGTGCTGAGATAGTCCACATATTTTCCTTGGTCACTAATGCACAGCAAACGGACGATGTGGTGGCCAAACTGTGTAGTGGTGGCAGGACTGGCGACCCAGTGTAACGTGCTCCATTTGACACAATGCCCCGCCAAGACTCTACGCCACTAGTGGCGGCCGACTTGGTGGCGGGGCAAGACAGCCAGTCGGCAGCCAGCTTCTGGTGGCGCCTCTGGCTGCCCCAGTCTAATAAACTTGACAACAATATGTTCAAAATGACGAGCAGCATCACTGGTGGGGTGGCTGGCTGTGCCGCCTGGCATCCTAGTGTAATAAGGGCCTAAGTCAGCCGTGGAGTGTGCTGAGATAGTCCACATATTTTCCTTGGTAACTAATGCACAGCAAACGGACGATGTGGTGGCCAAACTGTGTAGTGGTGGCAGGACTGGCGACCCAGTGTAACGTGCTCCATTTGGCACAATGCCCCGCCAAGACTCTACGCCACCAGTGGCGGCCGACTTGGTGGCGGGGCAAGACAGCCAGTCGGCAGCCAGCTTCTGGTGGCGCCTCTGGCTGCCCCAGTCTAATAAACTTGACAACAATATGTTCAAAATGACGAGCAGCATCACCGGTGGGGTGGCTGGCTGTGCCGCCTGGCATCCTAGTGTAATAACGGCCTAAGTCAGCCGTGAAGTGTGCTGAGATAGTCCACATATTTTCCTTGGTCACTAATGCACAGCAAACGGACGATGTGGTGGCCAAACTGTGTAGTGGTGGCAGGACTGGCGACCCAGTGTAACGTGCTCCATTTGACACAAAGCCCCGCCAAGACTCTACGCCACCAGTGGCGGCCGACTTGGTGGCGGGGCAAGACAGCCAGTCGGCAGCCAGCTTCTGGTGGCGCCTCTGGCTGCCCCAGTCTAATAAACTTGACAACAATATGTTCAAAATGACGAGCAGCATCACTGGTGGGGTGGCTGGCTGTGCCGCCTGGCATCCTAGTGTAATAAGGGCCTAAGTCAGCCGTGGAGTGTGCTGAGATAGTCCACATATTTTCCTTGGTCACTAATGCACAGCAAACGGACGATGTGGTGGCCAAACTGTGTAGTGGTGGCAGGACTGGCGACCCAGTGTAACGTGCTCCATTTGACACAATGCCCCGCCAAGACTCTACGCCACTAGTGGCGGCCGACTTGGTGGCGGGGCATGACAGCCAGTCGGCAGCCAGCTTCTGGTGGCGCCTCTGGCTGCCCCAGTCTAATAAACTTGACAACAATATGTTCAAAATGACGAGCAGCATCACTGGTGGGGTGGCTGGCTGTGCCGCCTGGCATCCTAGTGTAATAAGGGCCTAAGTCAGCCGTGGAGTGTGCTGAGATAGTCCACATATTTTCCTTGGTAACTAATGCACAGCAAACGGACGATGTGGTGGCCAAACTGTGTAGTGGTGGCAGGACTGGCGACCCAGTGTAACGTGCTCCATTTGGCACAATGCCCCGCCAAGACTCTACGCCACCAGTGGCGGCCGACTTGGTGGCGGGGCAAGACAGCCAGTCGGCAGCCAGCTTCTGGTGGCGCCTCTGGCTGCCCCAGTCTAATAAACTTGACAACAATATGTTCAAAATGACGAGCAGCATCACCGGTGGGGTGGCTGGCTGTGCCGCCTGGCATCCTAGTGTAATAACGGCCTAAGTCAGCCGTGAAGTGTGCTGAGATAGTCCACATATTTTCCTTGGTCACTAATGCACAGCAAACGGACGATGTGGTGGCCAAACTGTGTAGTGGTGGCAGGACTGGCGACCCAGTGTAACGTGCTCCATTTGACACAAAGCCCCGCCAAGACTCTACGCCACCAGTGGCGGCCGACTTGGTGGCGGGGCAAGACAGCCAGTCGGCAGCCAGCTTCTGGTGGCGCCTCTGGCTGCCCCAGTCTAATAAACTTGACAACAATATGTTCAAAATGACGAGCAGCATCACCGGTGGGGTGGCTGGGTGTCCTGCCTGGCATCCTAGTGTAATAAGGGCCTAAGTCAGCCGTGGAGTGCGCTGAGAAAGTCCACATATTTTCCTTGGTCACTAATGCACAGCAAACGGACGATGTGGTGGCCAAACTGAGTAGTGGTGGCAGGACTGGCGACCCAGTGTAACGTGCTCCATTTGACACAATGCCCCGCCAAGACTCTACGCCACTAGTGGCGGCCGACTTGGTGGCGGGGCAAGACAGCCAGTCGGCAGCCAGCTTCTAGTGGCGCCTCTGGCTGCCCCAGTCTAATAAACTTGACAACAATATGTTCAAAATGACGAGCAGCATCACTGGTGGGGTGGCTGGCTGTGCCGCCTGGCATCCTAGTGTAATAAGGGCCTAAGTCAGCCGTGGAGTGTGCTGAGATAGTCCACATATTTTCCTTGGTCACTAATGCACAGCAAACGGACGATGTGGTGGCCAAACTGTGTAGTGGTGGCAGGACTGGCGACCCAGTGTAACGTGCTCCATTTGGCACAATGCCCCGCCAAGACTCTACGCCACCAGTGGCGGCCGACTTGGTGGCGGGGCAAGACAGCCAGTCGGCAGCCAGCTTCTGGTGGCGCCTCTGGCTGCCCCAGTCTAATAAACTTGACAACAATATGTTCAAAATGACGAGCAGCATCACTGGTGGGGTGGCTGGCTGTGCCGCCTGGCATCCTAGTGTAATAAGGGCCTAAGTCAGCCGTGGAGTGTGCTGAGATAGTCCACATATTTTCCTTGGTCACTAATGCACAGCAAACGGACGATGTGGTGGCCAAACTGTGTAGTGGTGGCAGGACTGGCGACCCAGTGTAACGTGCTCCATTTGACACAATGCCCCGCCAAGACTCTACGCCACTAGTGGCGGCCGACTTGGTGGCGGGGCAAGACAGCCAGTCGGCAGCCAGCTTCTGGTGGCGCCTCTGGCTGCCCCAGTCTAATAAACTTGACAACAATATGTTCAAAATGACGAGCAGCATCACTGGTGGGGTGGCTGGCTGTGCCGCCTGGCATCCTAGTGTAATAAGGGCCTAAGTCAGCCGTGGAGTGTGCTGAGATAGTCCACATATTTTCCTTGGTAACTAATGCACAGCAAACGGACGATGTGGTGGCCAAACTGTGTAGTGGTGGCAGGACTGGCGACCCAGTGTAACGTGCTCCATTTGGCACAATGCCCCGCCAAGACTCTACGCCACCAGTGGCGGCCGACTTGGTGGCGGGGCAAGACAGCCAGTCGGCAGCCAGCTTCTGGTGGCGCCTCTGGCTGCCCCAGTCTAATAAACTTGACAACAATATGTTCAAAATGACGAGCAGCATCACCGGTGGGGTGGCTGGCTGTGCCGCCTGGCATCCTAGTGTAATAACGGCCTAAGTCAGCCGTGAAGTGTGCTGAGATAGTCCACATATTTTCCTTGGTCACTAATGCACAGCAAACGGACGATGTGGTGGCCAAACTGTGTAGTGGTGGCAGGACTGGCGACCCAGTGTAACGTGCTCCATTTGACACAAAGCCCCGCCAAGACTCTACGCCACCAGTGGCGGCCGACTTGGTGGCGGGGCAAGACAGCCAGTCGGCAGCCAGCTTCTGGTGGCGCCTCTGGCTGCCCCAGTCTAATAAACTTGACAACAATATGTTCAAAATGACGAGCAGCATCACCGGTGGGGTGGCTGGGTGTCCTGCCTGGCATCCTAGTGTAATAAGGGCCTAAGTCAGCCGTGGAGTGCGCTGAGAAAGTCCACATATTTTCCTTGGTCACTAATGCACAGCAAACGGACGATGTGGTGGCCAAACTGAGTAGTGGTGGCAGGACTGGCGACCCAGTGTAACGTGCTCCATTTGACACAATGCCCCGCCAAGACTCTACGCCGCCAGTGGCGGCCGACTTGGTGGCAGGGCAAGACAGCCAGTCGGCAGCCAGGCAAGACAGCCAGTCGGCAGCCAGCTTCTGGTGGCGCCACTGGCTGCCCCAGTCTAATAAGCTTGACAACAATCTATTCAAAATGACAAGCAGCGCCACCCGTTGTGTGGTTGGCTGTGCCGCCTGGCCGTCTAGTGTAATATGGGGCTAAGTTGGCCATGGAGCATGCTGAGATAGTCCACGTATTTCCGCTGAATACTATATCCAGATGGTGCAGTGTTTAACGCAAATGGCAACTAAGCAGAAGATTCTGGGTTCGAGTCTGGGTGTGGCACGTATTTCGACTCGTCGCAGCTGATTCCGTGCAGTGTCCCAATGCAGCTGATATCATTAGTTTCTTTCTTTTTATTTCCTTTCTCCCCCCCCCCCTAGTCCCCCTTCAGTTTACATAATATGTATCCGTGTGGTGTCTGTTCTTTCAGACATGTCAGAAAGAACAGACACCAAGCATTCAGACATATGTGAATATCTCTCCGAAGCCGTTCACTGTCTTCTGACTTCTATGGAAACAGCTACTCCTGTCAACCACTGCTCCGAAGAGTCATCTTAGAGTCAGCGATTAATACTTGTTGTATCAGATCGAGGCGTGCACAGTAGTGTAAGAGGTCCTATATAAATGATGCTTACTGATACAAATTACTGATCACTGAAATGAGCCATAGCATTGAACGACGACGGCTTCATTGTCGGGTCTACTGTATGAGCACATATTCTTAGTACTGTTTGACTGCCAAAGTTGGCAGCGACAGGCGTCAACTTACAAGAAACTCGAAGTCCAGCGAGATCTTCCGATTTAGTACCAGAGACACAGGAAACCACGAATATGCGAGAGTGCTGTACTGAGGTTAAGTCATCACTTCTAAGTTAGTCTTAGGTTGTGTTCCAAAAATGAACAGCATAGAGACAGAAGTGATTACACTTTCTGCAGGACCTGACCATCATTTTGCAGGACAATGCTCAAGCACGTACAGCGCAAGCTGTTACTGACTTGTTTGACTGATGCGCTGCTATACCACCTACTGCACTCCCCTGACTTAACCCCTCGTAAGTTCAACTCAGTTTCTAAACTGAAGGAAACATTTCACGGCATTCGCTTCAGAACTGCTACTAATTCGTCAGTCAATAGACCGCGCCGCTCGAACTGTCAACACAACTGGCACTGCTAAGAGTATCCTACGCCTTCCACATCGCTGGCAGCGGGTTATACACAATGCTGGTGACTACTTTGAAGGTCAGTAGAACTTTGAAACACGTATCTATTTTGTACGAGCTGTAAATAAATAATTGCCACCATTAAAGTTCCAACCCCCGTAAAATGTCTGTGGATAGAACGTGGAACATTACATGTGCTATGGACACTACTTCTGATCTAGCAATTGCGGAGAACAGGCTCGCGGCGGAACTGTAATTAGCTGCATTGTTGTAAGCTGCCATTTTGAATACGAAATGTAATTTAATTATCATAGCATTTCATCTCATACAAGAGGATGATGTATCCTGAAATGTAGCTATGAAGATCATTTATGGAAAAATATAATTTCGTGACTGGAAAAGGTACGTTTCATTCTTTAGTTCTTTTAACTTCTCCGTTGTCTGTGGCTCGGAACATTATTTGGTGTGTCGGAAGTTGTAGGGAACTTTGTATCCTGGGAAGCCTGCATCACGGTCGTTTATGTTCTATTTTGAGAGATTAATTTCTGGACTTTTATCGAAATTAACACACAACTTGGACACTAATTCCCATGCTGCAGAGTGAGTACGTCACAGCACCCAAGACGATTTCCCCAAGGGTACTACTGTGCCTCTGACTATTTTAAGAATTTTCAGTGTCGACGATCACCGGGAGCGGTTCTGTTTGATGGGCGTTTCTCAATTTCCATTTTTACTGACGCGCGCTAGCACATGCACATCCGAACATCGCTGCGCATTACAGGGGATAGGCAAAATAATGTCAACACTTGTACTTACTAAGGGAATGGTTTATTAATAAGGAGTTGGACCTCCATTTTCCCGTAATACAGCTGCGATTCTTCTTGGAATACTGGTATATAATGATTGTATAGTCTCCAGTTGAATGTTAACCCACTCTTCGATCAGAACCCCTGCTAACTCCTGTAGTGACGAGGGAGGCGGAAATATGTTCCGGTGACTGCGCTCCAATACCGCCCACAAGAGTTCCATAATGTTAAAGTCCGGGGACTCTGCTGGCTAGGGAAGACGTTGCATGCTCTACATACCACGATTGTACTGTCATGGCTGTGTGAATGGGTGCATTATAGTCCTGAAATATGGCATAATTGTTGGGGAACAACATTTGAATCATGGGGTGCACCTGATCACCCCTGGAATGTTCATAGAATCGTTGACTGTAACACGGCCTTTGAGAGTAATGATGGAACCAGTAAAGTACCGTGATATGCCTGCCCACGCCATCACACTTCAACCTCCATGCTTAACCTTTGGAATCAAGCAATCAGGATTGTAGGCTTCTCTTGGCGTTCAGACGTAAACCCGGCCCGATGTTGGAAATAACGAAAGCATTGACACATCGGACCATATAACGTGTTTCCACTGATCAGCCGCCCAGGATTTATACTCCTGACATCATCACTTCTTCGCACAGGTTGTCATCACTAATAGTTTCGGCATAGCAGCTCGTCCACGAATATTCGCTTTATGGAGTTCTCGGTGAACAGTGTCGATAGATACGGGGTCTCAAAGATGGCTATCGAGCTCTGCAGTCACTTTAGTCGCCGTAGTTCTGTGTTGTTTTGACACAATCGGTGTTAGCGTACGATGATCTCTGTCATTCGGTTTTGATTTGCGCGCGCTATTACGTTTACACGCTGATGTCTTTCCATGGTTTGTGTAGGCTGTCTTGACTGTTGAAACAGTTGCTCTTGAAACATTCAATAAGCTGGCTGTGTTGGTTACTGATGCTTCAGCTAATCGGGCCCCCCACAGTCTGCCCTCTATGGAACTCTGTTAGGTCTTTCATTGCACGTGGACTTCCGCCTCTGAATGCAAATACGAAGTGTGCCCTACTCGTAAACAACCTGCATTGATGCCTGGTCCGTACTGAACACGCACAGTCCAGCGCGACACGTGCCTTACCTGCGTTGTTGACCTCCAAGCACAGCCAACCCCTTACTACCACTGTTCACATTATTTTGACTGTCTCCGTACTAACACTCCGCTGCTCTGCGCCACGCTTGTGTGCCCGATGTGCGAAGCGCGGCGCGTCCGGTGTGAACGCGGCTTAGGACCCTGTAAAGAAAAAAAATATTCGCAGAATTTGGAAATTTATCCCTGGATTATAATAGATGTATAATTAGGCTTTCCGTTAAAACGTTCAAAACAGGGTACTAGCACAAAAAGTCAGCCTGGGTGGCTGACTAGAGGGATAAGAATATCCTGTAGAACAAAGTGGCAATTATATCAAAACGTTTGAAACAGTCAAAATCTGAATGCAGCAGCCCATTACAAACAGTATTGTAAGGTGCTCAAAAAAGTTATTAGGAAGGCAAAAAGTATGTGGTATGCAGATAGAATAGCTAAGTCTCAGATAAAATTAATACCGTATGGTCAGTCGAATATGGGCTTGAGACAAGGAATGAAAGAGGAGAAAGACCAATTGAGTTCTGTAACAAGTTTCAGCTAGTAATAGCGAATACCCTGTTCAAGAATCACAAGAGAAGAAGGTATACTTGGAAAAGGCCGGGAGATACGGGAAGATTTCAATTAGATTACATCATGGTCAGACAGAGATTCCGAAATCAGATACTGGATTGTAAGACGTACCCAGGAGCAGATACAGACTCAGATCACAATATAGTAGTGATGAAGAGTAGGCTGAAGTTCAAGACATTAGTCAGGAAGAATCAATATGCAAAGAAATGGGATACGGAAGTACTAAGGAATGACGAGATACGTCTGAAGTTCTCTAACGCTATAGATACAGCAATAACGAATAGCGCAGTAGGCAGTACAGTTCAAGAGGAATGGACATCTCTAAAAAGGGCCATCACAGAAGTTGGGAAGGAAAACATAGGTACAAAGAAGGTAGCTGCGAAGAAACCATGGGTAACAGAAGAAATACTTCAGTTGATTGATGAAAGGAGGGAGTACAAATATGTTCCGGGAAAATCAGGAATACAGAAATACAAGTCGCTGAGGAATGAAATAAATAGGAAGTGCAGGGAAGCTAAGACGAAATGGCTGCAAGAAAAATGTGAAGACATCGAAAAAGATATGATTGTCGGAAGGACAGACTCAGCATACAGCAAAGTCAAAAAAACAACCTTTGCTGACATTAAAAGCAACGGTGGTAACATTAAGAGTGCAACGGGAATTCCACTGTTAAATGCAGAGGAGAGAGCAGATAGGTGGAAAGAATACATTGAAAGCCTCTATGAGGGTGAAGATTTGTGTGATGTGATAGAAGAAGAAACAGGAGTCGATTTAGAAGAGATAGGGGATCCAGTATTAGAATCGGAATTTAAAAGAGCTTTGGAGGACTTACGGTCAAATAAGGCAGAAGGGATAGATAACATTCCATCAGAATTTCTAAAATCATTGGGGGAAGTGGCAACAAAACGACTATTCACGTTGGTGTGTAGAATATATGAGTCTGGCGATATACCATCTGACTTTCGGAAAAGCATCATCCACACAATTCCGAAGACGACAAGAGCTGACAAGTGCGAGAATTATCGCACAATCAGCTTAACAGCTCATGCATCGACGCTGCTTACAAGAATAATATACAGAAGAATGGAAAAGAATATTGAGAATGCTCTAGGTGACGATCAGTTTGGCTTTAGGAAAAGTAAAGGGACGAGAGAGGCAATTCTGACGTTACGGATAATAATGGAAGCAAGGCTAAAGAAAAATCAAGACACTTTCATAGGATTTGTCGACCTGGAAAAAGCCTTCGACTAAAAAAAATGGTGCAAGCTGTTCGAGATTCTGAAAAAAGTAGGGGTAAGCTATAGGGAGAGACGGGTCATATACAATATGTACAACAACCAAGAGGGAATAATAAGAGTGGACGATCAAGAACGAAGTGCTCGTATTAAGAAGGGTGTAAGACAAGGCTGTAGCCTTTCACCCCTACTCTTCAATCTGTACATCGAGGAAGCAATGATGGAAATAAAAGAAAGGTTCAGGAGTGGAATAAAATACAAGGTGAAAGGATATCAATGATACGATTCGCTGATGACATTGCTATCCTGAGTGAAAGTGAAGAAGAATTAAATGATCTGCTGAACGGAATGAACAGTCTAATGAGTACACAGTATGGTTTGAGAGTAAATCGGAGAAAGACGAAGGTAATGAGAAGTAGCAGAAATGAGAACAGCGAGAAACTTAACATCAGGATGGATGGTCACGAAGTCAATGAAGTTAAGGAATTCTGCTACCTAGGCAGTAAAATAACCAATGACGGACGGAGCAAGGGGGACATCAAAAGCAGACTCGCTATGGCAAAAAAGGCATTTCTGGCCAAGAGAAGTCTACTAATATCAAATACCGGCCTTAATTTGAGGAAGAAATTTCTGAGGATGTACGTCTGGAGTACAGCATTGTATGGTAGTGAAACATGGACTGTGGGAAAACCGGAACAGAAGAGAATCGAAGCATTTGAGATGCGGTGCTATAGACGAATGTTGAAAATTAGGTGGACTGATAAGGTAAGGAATGAGGAGGTTCTACGCAGAATCGGAGAGGAAAGGAATATGTGGAAAACACTGATAAGGAGAAGGGACGGGATGATAGGACATCTGCTAAGACATGAGGGAATGACTTCCATGGTACTAGAGGGAGCTGTAGAGGGCAAAAACTGTAGAGGAAGACAGAGATTGGAATACGTCAAGCAAATAATTGAGGACGTAGGTTGCAAGTGCTACTCTGAGATGAAGAGGTTAGCACAAAAAAAGGAATTCGTGGCGGGCCGCATCAAACCAGTCAGTAGACTGATGACAAAAAAAAAAGGTCAGTCGTATAGGAAGTGGTTTGTCTGCAGAGACAGGTCGAGGATATAGAATCAGTGCGTAGTGGGAATGTCCATGTTACTGATAAGTCGCATATATGTACAGTATTTAATAATCACTTTCTGAATATAGCAGGTGAACGAAATAGAAACCTAGTCCCAACAGGGAATCATATAGCGCTCCTCCATGATACTGACAAGAGGGAGATTGAGTTAATAATTAAATCACTAAAGACCAAGAACTCTCATGGATATGACGGGGTATCTAGCAGAAAAGCCCAGTACTTAGCCATATCTGTAACTTTTCCTTTAGGAGTGGTCGGTTTCCTGACCGATTAAAGTACTCGGTAGTGAAGCCTCTTTATAAAAAGGGAGACAGGGATAATGTTGACAATTATAGACCTATTTCTATGCCATCGGTGTTTGCTAAAGTTATCGAGAGGGTTGTATATACAAGGTTACTGGAGCATTTAAATTCACATAATTTGCTGTCAAATGTACAGTTTGCTTTTAGAAACGGTTTAACAGCTGAAAATGCTACATTCTCTTTTCTCTGTGAGGTTTTGGACTGATTAAATAAAAGGTTGCGAACGCTAGCTGTTTTCTTTGATTTAACGAAGGCTTTTGACTGTGTTGACCACAAAATATTACTGCAGAAGTTGGACCATTATGGAGTAAGGGGAGTAGCTTACAATTGGTTCGCCTCTTACTTTAAGAACAGAAAGCAGAAGGTAATTCTCCGCAATATTGAGAGTGGTAGTGATGGTCAGTCCCAATGGGGCACCGTTAAGTGGGGCGTTCCCCAAGGGTCGGTGCTTGGGCCACTGCTGTTTCTTATTTATATAAATGATATGCCTTCTAGTATTACAGGTGATTCAAAAATATTTCTGTTTGCTGATGACACCAGCTTGGTAGTGAAGGATCTTGTGTGTAATATTGAAACAGTATCAAATAATGTAGTTCATGAAATAAGTTCGTGGCTTGTGGAAAATAATTTGATGCTAAATCACAGTAAGACTCAGTTTTTACAGTTTCTAACTCACAATTCAACGAGAACCGGTATTTTGATCAGACAGAATGGGCGTATTATAAGCGAGACGGAACAGTTCAAGTTCCTAGGCGTTCGGATAGATAGTAAGCTGTTGTGGAAAGCCCATGTTCAGGATCTTGTTCAGAAACTAAATGCTGCTTTATTTACCATTAGAACAGTATCTGAAATAAGTGACACTTCAACACGAAAAGTAGTCTACTTCGCATATTTTCATACGTTTATGTCATATGGTATTATTTTTTGGGGTAATTCTTCTGATTCAAAAAGGGTATTTTTGGCTCAAAGACGGGCTGTTCGAGCTATGTGTGGTGTAAGTTCGAGAACCTCTTGTCGACCCCTATTCTATAGTCTCGGAATTCTGGCATTGCCCTCACAGTATATATTTTCTTTAATGTCGTTTGTTGTTAGCAATATTAGCTTATTCCCAAGAGTTAGCAGCTTTCACTCAGTTAATACTAGGCAGAAATCAAATCTGCATGTAGAATGCACTTCCTTGACTCTTGTGCAGAAAGGAGTGCAGTATTCTGCTGCATCCATTTTCAATAAGCTACCACAAGAACTCAAAAATCTTAGCAGTAGCCCAAACACTTTTAAGTCTAAACTGAAGAGTTTCCTCACGGCTCACTCCTTCTGTCGAGGAGCTCCTGGAAGAGCTGAAAAATTAAGTAAATTCCAGTGATACATTGTTGATTTTCTTTATTTAAACTTACGAATTGTCGCCTGAATATGTTTCTTATATTTCATTTTATCTGTTTCTACTATCGTGTTATAATTTCATGTATTGACTCGTTCCATGACAATGGAGGCTTCTCCTTAATTTGGTCCCACGGAACAATAAATAAATTTAAAAAATAAAAAAATAGGCCGGGGAAGTACGCCGACAATGAACAAATAGGAAAATTATAAGGACAGTTGTAGTAGACAGCCAACAGTTGCAATAAATGGTTGTTTTTCAATAACCTTTACCATGGTTTCGACGGATTTAAACCCCTCTTTCTCAGATGGACAAACTAACTTCACATTAGCAGTCAGTGATACATTCCGATAATCAGAGAGTCGGCTTCTAGCTATTATCATGATCTATTATTTTAAAGGATTACTGATGGGACAAACCCTTGATTCCAGCGGCCTTAGCTTTTACATATCTACATACAGACCGTTGCCGGCACATGTCATGCGTAGATAGCTTTACTCATTGATTGCTGACGAGAAGTTTGTTTGTCCTGAGGAAAACGGGTTTAAATCCGTCGAAACAGTGGTAAGGGTAATTTGAAAACCACCATTTATTGCAAATGGTAGGCTGTTTGTTACACCTGCTGTTCCTGTAACCGTTGCTATAGTGTAGCCACGTTCAAAATATTAAAATTAAAATGGGAATGTCAGTCGAGAGTCTTCCCACCGCGACATGCTACTCATACGACAAACTACTTGACGAAACTTTCAATATCCGTTAATGATGGGCCATTGAGTGTAAATTGCCAACCAAAAGAATTAGAGCAATAGAAAAGCACTTCGAAGAACTTTGCGAGAACATAACACGCAAATGGACATACAGTGACACTTTTTAATGCAATTATTGACGTCAATTAGCAAGTGATCAAAATGAAGCACGTAAGTTTTTAATGACATCTTCTCAAACGTTTCTCTTCTGTTTCCAGTACAGCTAATGTTGATTATAACATAAGTAAGTAAAGTACAAACAGAAAATAATGTCCTGTGTGCAAGACTTTGCAGAAATGACGTCGTGTTACCCTGACGTATGTGAAAGAGTCCTGATGTATATAACAAAATTTATGGTTGTTACAAAAACTGAGCTTTATTTTTCCAAGCTAAAAAAATGTTTAAAAAATAGTTACCTTCTACGTTGAGTGAGGATGGTTATCCAGTTCGTCTGTACCATCAATGCATTCGCGAATGGAACAGGAATAGCCTTCAATAAAAAATGTTCTCTGTGTCAGGCAGAGTTCACAGTGACTCGTAGAGTAAAGATGAAGAAAAGCCGAAGAAAATGAAAAAGGGCAAGGTAATGATTTTTCTAAAACAATTGACCATTGAGCTCATACAGGAACAACGACAAAGTCACTTAACAGTTAATTTCTGACATGGCCTAGATGGAGACAAACTATATGAAAGCTGTACAAAAAAACTGATAAATCTTTTAACATATTCAGCACTGCTCGCACACCATATGGCCCGCATGTGTCGCCTTGTGGACGTTGCTCGTATCGCGTACGGTCGCAGCTTTTCCGTTCGCTGAAACGCGTTTTCCTGCACGCTACGCAACTGCTGGCTGTAGGATAGGCGCAATAGTTCGGGAAAGGCCGTATTCTAGGGCTCAAATGGAAAAATAAATGTGATGTACACCGCCTCTCCACAAAACATCAGATAACCACCAAAGAGATTCCTGTTAAGTTCAAAACGAGATTTGACAACAACAATAATCCCAAACATTGTAATAGACTCTACACGAAAAGGACTGATGTAGATCGTGACAATCAGCTTTATAGCTATTACCCATTCGCAAGCAAAACATGAAGTGGTGGAAAAAAAATTTCATTTGTGGTTTCCAAATGTCTACGTTGAATTGTTTTATTCTGTATAAGGATGTCACCAAGCAAAAGATAGCTCTAGTGAAATTTTTAAAGAAAAGTTGACATGGGTTTGAAGCTGCAGTAGGAGACAGTTGATCATTGGAACCAACACCAACCACTAGCCTAGATGGAAATTTTGGACGCCACTTTCCAGTTAAGGTACCAGCCACTGCCACCAAAGTAAATATCACGTGCTACTGTAAAGTCTGCTCTGACGAAGGAAAGAAAGAGACTAGCATGCGCGTAAGGAAAGAAAGCTGATGGTGGTACAAAGACTGCAATGCCGGATTTTGCGTATAACATTGTTTTAAAGGCTATCATTCGGAAGTAAATTATACATAAATTACACGCAATAATTTTTGTCATTAAATATGAAATAAATATGATATAAATATGCACTTGCGAAGTTATTTTCTTGTTCTTATTTTTACTTGAAATCTTCGTGAGCAAATGCAAATTTTTTCCGGGGGGAGGGATTTTTCATGTATTTGGCAACGCTAATGCACCGGTACTGATACGAACATACGAGTATATATAACGAAATATATTCCCTAATCTAAAAGGTATGGGGATTAAAAAGATCTAGATATATGCCTTTAAGATGCTTGACTATTTCGTAATTATTCTTTAAATTTGCTAGAAAATCGTCATTTCGCCTACGCAGTCCAAGAGGAGGGATTGTGCTAATAGTCAAGATCGCAAGTAAGTAACAGTAGGCGATGCCTAGTTTCAGATCATTATACAACCATCTTCAGATCTTGTGTAACGACTATATATGCAAAATACTCTAAGTATGAAATTTTACTCTGCGTAATTGTGTTTAGTTTATTGCATTTCTTATTACAGTTTGTATTTTATCTTACATTGACGTCTCTGTTTGTTTCTTAGGTCTATAATACCTAATATTTTATGTCAATGATTGTTGATGTTGTGATCTTCAGTTCGAAGACCAGTTTCATTACGCTCTCCAAGCTACTCTATCCTGTGCAAGCCTCTTCATGTAGAAATATCTACTGCAACCGACATCCTTCTGAATCTGCTTACAGTACAGGGTTATTACAAATGATTGAAGCGATTTCACAGCTCTACAATAACTTTATTATTTGAGATATTTTAACAATGCTTTGCACACACATACAAAAACTCAAAAAGTTTTTTTAGGCTTTCACAAATGTTCGATATATGCCCTTTTAGTGATTCGGCAGACATCAGGCCGATAATCAAGTTCCTCCCACACTCGGCGCAGCATGTCCCCATCAATGAGTTCGAAAGCATCGTTGATGCGAGCTCGCAGTTCTGGCACGTTTCTTGGTAGAGGAGGTTTAAACACTGAATCTTTCACATAACCCCACAGAAAGAAATCGCATGGGGCTAAGTCGGGAGAGCGTGGACGCCATGACATGAATTGTTGATCATGATCTCCACCACGACCGATCCATCGGTTTTCCAATCTCCTGTTTAAGAAATGCCGAACATCATGATGGAAGTGCGGTGGAGCACGATCCTGTTGAAAGATGAAGTCAGTGCTGTCGGTCTCCAGTTGTGGCATGAGCCAATTTTCCGTGAAACTTTCCCGCACGCGTTCAACCGTTTCTTCGCTCACTGCAGGCCGACCTGTTGATTTCCCCTTACAGAGGCATCCAGAAGCTTTAAACTGCGCATACCATCGCCGAATGGAGTTAGCAGTTGGTGGATCTTTGTTGAACTTCGTGCTGAAGTGTCGTTGCACTGTTATGACTGACTGATGTGAGTGCATTTCAAGCACGACGTACGCTTTCTCGGCTCCTGTCGCCATTTTGTCTCACTGCGCTCTCGAGCGCTCTGGCGGCAGAAACCTGAAGTGCGGCTTCAGCCGAACAAAACTTTATGAGTTTTTCTACGTATCTGTAATGTGTCGTGACCATATGTCAATGAATGGAGCTACAGTGAATTTATGAAATCGCTTCAATCATTTGTAATAGCCCTGTATTCATCCCTTTCACGCGATATATGTTTGAGACAAAAGAAGCGTTCCACAGTCAGCTTCAGTTGCCGATTCTCTAAATTTTCTCAATAGTGTTTCTCGAAAAGAACGTCGCCTTCCCTCCATGGTTCCCATTTGAGTTCCAGGAGCATCTCCGTAACACTCGTGTGTTGTTCGAACGCACCAGTAACAAATCTAGCAGCGCGCCTCTGAATTGCTTCGATGTCTTCCTTTAATCCGACCTGATACTGATCCCAAACACTTGAGCAGTACTCAAGAATAGGTCGCAGTATCGTCTGATATGTGATCTCATTTACAGCTGAACCACACTTTGCCAGAATTCTCCCAATAACCGAAATCGACCATTCGTCTTTCCTGCCACAACCTTCACAAGCTCGTTCCATTTCATATCGCCTAAGAACGATATGCCCATATTTCAACGACGTGACTGTCTCAAGCAGGACGCTACTAATGCTGTATACTAACATTACGGGTTTGTTTTTCCTTCTTATCTGCAATTAACTTACACTTTTCCACATTTAGAGCTAGCTGCCACCTATCACGTCATCTAGAAATTTTGTCGGTCTTGTATCCTCCTACAGTCACTCGACATCGCCATGTTACCGTGCACCACATTATCATCAGCAAACAACTGCCGATTGCTGCCCATCCTGTACGCTAAAACATTTATGTATATAGAGAATAATAACGGTCCTACCACACTTCCATGGGGCGCTCCAGACGATACCCTTGTCTCTGATAAACACTCACCATCGAGTATATCTATGAACCTATTCCATACGCCCGTGCCTTCTTTAACAGCCTGCAATGGAGCACCAGGTCAAACGCCTTCCACAAATCTAGAAAAATGGAATCTGCCTGCTGCCCTTCAGCCATAGTTCTCTGTATATGTGAGAAAAGGGTAAGCTGAGTTTCGCACAATGGTTCAAATGGCTCTGAGCACTAGGGGACTTAACATCTGAGGTCATCAGTCCCCTAGAACTTAGAACTACTTAAACCTAACTAACCTAAGGACATCACACACATCCATGCCCGAGGCAGGATTCGAACCTGCGATCGTAGGAGTCGCGCGGTTCCGGACTGCGCGCCTAGAACCGCTAGACCACCGCGGCCGGCAAGTTAAGTTTCTCTGATCACTTCTCATCATGCAACAGTCAGGCGGTCAAGCCAACAGAGGGCTCTGATACTAACTACAGTCTGTTGTTTCATCCACTGACTTCTATCCCTACTTATTTTATCATTTTTTAATTATTCTGTTAGGTCTATAAACTTGTTCTCATGCACATTACTATATTTTTATCTAAAATTCGCCACAAGAGCATATGTGAATTATTGTCACTGTCCTTTTTAAGAATTTAGACGTGTTTTCAATTTATTGGCATTTTGTATTTGTAATAACTTAAATACCTAGCAAGCCCATTGAATTCTTCTTTTTATTCCACATCAGCAGTCGCGCGGTTCCAGACTGAAGCGCCTAACACCGCACGGCCACCACAGCCGGCAGTTTCGCATATATGCAGGGTATAGATAAAGTCCGGGAACACTTTCAAATATTTGTTGCACATGAACCAAACATTGTACAGATATCATACATATGTCATTTTGAAGAGAAACCCTGAAAGTTTTTTTTTTTTTCGTGTATACCGCCACAGCGTAGCTTGGTAATTTGCCGATAGTCAGTGCTAGTCGCAAACACGGCGAGTTTAGGTGCGGAGCAGCTGTTTCATGAAATCGCCTCACCGATCACCAGATGTCACTCCGTGTGACTTTTTTCTGTGGGGACACATTAAAGATCTGGTGATGTGCCACGTTATGTAGCAGAGCTCCGGGAGAAAATACGGGAAGCGACTGCCACAGTCGACGATGCCATGCTGGGACGGGTATGGCAAGAATTCGATTACCGGGCCACTCATGGTTCGAATATGGAATGTGTGCAAAAAAAAAAAATAAAAAATAAAAAAAAAAGCTTTCAGAGTTTCTCTTCAAAATGCAGTATGTACGGCATTTGTACAATGTTAAGTTTTTGTGCAACAAATAACTGAAAGTGTTCCCGGACTTTATGTACACCCTGTGTAATAAGGCAAGGATGGCCAGTGATATCTTCGGTGAGGATTCACACCAGTCTCGAACTCTTGCAGGTATCGGCGAAATGCTGCGAGTAATGAGGATAAGGGGCAAGGGGCACTACATCAGAAATGAGTGGGTAAGTTGAGGATCTGAGCCTGATCGAAGACGTGATCGCAGTGGGTGCAGTTCTAATGATGAATTTGTGTGGATGGGTTAGTGGACAGAGTATTTGCCTACTAACCTAGAGATCGGGACTCGAATCCAAATCTAGCACAAATCTTCAACTTTACCCATTGATTTAAGTCAGTGCCCATTCGCAGCCAATGTCTGTAATTTCTTTGTATCTTAATTCATAGTGACTGCTGGATCACAATGGTGTCTGTTCCTTTAGAAACGTCCGAAAGAATAGACACCACATGTGTATGTATTAGCAAAATGAATCATTGTCAACCGGTAGAGGACCATTAACAGAAAGTAGGGATCGCACAGGACAGCTTGACACTTGCGCAGAAATGCATTCTCAGTAGTGGGTTGAGTCTGCTCATCTGTTCCAAAGCGGCGGTTGCCTTAATTTGCTGTTGCCTTCTATGTCGTGCATTTCGTCCGTTAGAAGAGACCGTCTCAGTTGTCCATGCGCTCATTTTCTCGTTCAGTACTTTAGTCAGGGGCTACTGACGAAGTTATTGGTCGTATTGGCGTAACCCATTATTAACAGTCGCTTAAAAGTTATGGTTGTGAGCAGGCTTCGGTGCACAGTGGCTGTTCGCAGCAGAAGCACCACCCCTATCGTTGCACCCCCACCTAACATGCTGTCTGCTGGGTCAAGTTATTTTGTGCGCTCTACACAGCCTCATCAAGGTCGAAAGCCGGGTGTGTTGTTACTTCATAGTGCAATCACGTGAAGTGATTGCGGGTTAAGGAATGTGGTTTCAAAAGGCACCATAAAAAACCGGTTATTACGTGCGATCGAGAAGATACAGCTTCAGGACAGGCATACTGCATCACATTCTTACTAAAAAAAAAATGAAACATCAGAATTACAGTGGCCCGTGATTTGTTCAGGTAACCGAGTCATGCGTAGTAGGAACGTACCTTCCCTCATACTTTAATCTCCTCCAGGTGCTAAGGAGGTCGTCATTCCCACGTCCAGCTGTGGCTGCCATCTGCAGATTAGAATGAGAAACACGTGGAATTTCCCACCGCTGCCAGCAGTTGCACTGCCAACAATTGACGTACTATTATATGTGTGTTGTGTGCTCAATTTAATTGCAGGAAGACTTTGTTTTGGAGTTATTTCGTGGTTTTGTTTGTATGTTTGCAGATAATGGCGTTTGTAAGTAACACCACGGTATTTATTTGATATTTCATGCAATCTCCTTGATTTTAACGCATGGAAGAAAATTTCTGGTCCATTATAACACATCAAAAATATGTTGTAAATGTGTGGGAATATTTGCTCCCGCGCTCCAAGCTGCCCATATGCCGAGTACTGTTTCACATTTTTACTGCAGACAATATACCTGTTTCTTGAGGTGTTATTATGCATATTCACTTATTTTAGGTATTTCTCATTACAAAATTACTTTACCAGAGAGTCAGACATGCTAGGGCATCTCTTCTCATTCCTGAGGATGAGTGAGTTTCCGACATTGAACACGACAATGTTTCAGCAGATGAGGAAAATAATATACTGAAGGTCCACCCAGAGTCTGCAGTTACTTTTCAACATGTGCGCTTAATAGTAGATACGTTTCAGTCCATGGAGTGTATTATGTCTCTGCATGTTCTCCCACAGAGTCGACAAAAATTCCAGCTGTGGGTGATACTGATAAGAGCTCTGAAACTGGTTGGGATGAACCGCTGCCTCAGTGTTTAGACATAGATTGTTAGAGTAAGCTTAGGATTGCCAAAGAAAGTATTCTCTAAAACGAATCGTCCATATGAGTATTTTCTTGGTACCTTCAGTGAAAACATCATTCAGAATATTGTTGAACAAACAAACTTGTATGCATCCCAAGAGTAACAAAATTTCCAATTGAGTTCTGAAACACGTGTAACAACAGAGAACTTGGTGGACACGATAGACTCTGAAATCAAAGCATTTATTGGTCTGCTTATCGTTATGGACACCCACAAATTGCCACATTAACCAAATTACTGGAGTTGAGATACTCTTTTGCATTTTGAATCAGTGTAGAAAGTGATTACTCTGAGAAGGTTCAAAAACTATTTAGAAAACCATCTCAGTGATAATTCGAAGGCAATGGGGAAAGGTGCTCCTGTGTATAATAAATTACATAAAGTGAGGCCACTAACTGATGCCCTAAATAATAATTTCTTAGAGGCATATAATCATTCAGGCAGGTTATCCATTGGTGAAGCTATGATACCTTTCAAGGGACGACAGAGTATAAAAAATATGTCCAAAAAGGCTATAAAAAGAGGTTAAAAGTTCTGGCGCGTGGTTATTGCTAAGACAGACTATCTACTGCAATTCAAGATCTACTGTGGAAAAGGGGAAGACAATAACGCCAATATTACTCTTTACGAATGGGTTGTACTTGAATTGTGTTCAGCTTTGAAAAACAGTAAATATATTGTTGCATTTGACAAATATTTCTCTTCGTACGCCCTAATTAAAAAACTTCAGGATAATGGAATATATTCTGTAGGTACTGTAAGTGCCAGCAGAAAATGTTTTCCAGAAATGATGAAGAAAAACGACAAACTTTCACGAGGCGAGTTCAAGGCGCAGATCAAAGATTCAGGCGTTGCGATAAAGTGGCAAGACACAAGAACAGTAAGAGTTCTGATTACTACAATATCTCTCAGGAATTAACATTCGTTTCCAGAAAAGGATAGCTTGTCCTAATCGAACAGTGTAATGGGCGGTGTGGAACTCTTGGATCAGAAGTGAGAGCAGTATGAAGTTGGACGGTGATCTCCAAAAGGCGGCACCGAACGTTTTATTTTCTAGTTGATGCTGCTATTGTGAATGCGTTTATAACGCACGCGGCATCAGAGGAAATGGAGAACAGCTAACGTTTCATTTACAGTTAGCAAGAGAATTCATGTCATCATTCTCATCAAAGAAACGACATGGGCATCCACCTGTACTCATTTGGAAAAAAGCAGTAGCATTGGTGTTCATGATGAACTCGGACTTTTAAATGTGGGTGAGCGTCTGCCAAAGAAAACTGCGAAGTATAGCGTAGTAAGTGCATTACCAAGAAAAGAAGAAAAAAGAACAAGAATAATGTGCGCAAATTGCAATGTCGCTTTGTGTGTGATCAGAGTTTCAGGCTGTTCCATAACTTCTAACTAAATTTTCAGTAATATTTTGTGAATAAAAGATAATCTAGCAATCATGTTCTGGACTGCCACTTTTTATAATAAAAAGTTTTTAAAAATTTGATAGGATCATCTCACAGTCCAAGGGAAGTCATCTTCCCATACAAATTTTCAAAAAGATGGGGGTCTAAGAATTTTTTGTTTTTGCATGGAATGTCATTGGTGGATCATAGCAACTCAAATGACCACCAACTGTCATCTGTAATCAGCTCCACGAAATGGGTAATCCGTGTATTCATACACATTACAATGTGAATCACATTGTCAGATCGGCAGCGTGTGAGAAGTATTGCAACGGAAATACTGGTCGACACAGATGTTGCCCTGCAATACGAAACATTCTCCACTGCTGGTGGACAACTCAGCAACACCTCAACGATACGTTGCCAATTGCTTGCAACAGCCTGCTCCATCAGCAATATTGCCCGGCCTTCTCACAATTGCCCCGTGTATTGCAGCCACATTGCAGCAATATTTAAAGCAACAATTATTGTACCAACAAATTTCTATAAAATGTAGCTTGTGCAACCGAACCATAAGAACACTGTATTATACGATATCTCCCCCAACCTCCTGTTTCTTAGGGTTAAACATGACGGTGTTTGCACCCTGGTAGATCTACAGTTTGCCAGATAATATGTGTTTTGCATGCATTGTAAATAAATACCTGATGGTTATAATTAATGTGCGACTATTCACGGAGGTCCAGTGTGGACTGAAATTACCGTATGGGAGCGAAACTTGGTAGATACTCTAATGCGTTAATATCGAACCGATTTCCATAGAAAAAAAATAATGCCAATTTTGGTCACTAGGTGCAGATGTGACGCTGTCAGTGCAAGAAAGACACACAGAAATGTTCGCATGGGTTAGGAATGGAACGTGGACAGAGAAGGTCAGATAAAGGTATAACGTTGATTTCGTTATTAACCTCCGCTTACGCAGTTTGTTAAATATCAGCACCGGGGACGTCGACGAGATGCTGCGTGCGTAAGAGATGCTCGCAACAATTCCGGTGGGATATGAGCAACGTGTTCCTGTGTAGTGGCGTTCGAATCGGGAAGAGACTGACGTGTCACTGGTAAACGCGTTCTTCTAGATATCCGCAGAACTAAAAGTTATATGGATTCCGATCAGGTGGTCTCGCAGGCCATGTATCTGGAAAAGCTTTGGAAATAACACGTGGAAGGTTGCATTAACATATCTTTCACTGGCCAGGTGACAAAGGCTGTTGTCCCATCTTGCATGAAAGCAGTGGTTTTTACGCAGTTGCGCTCTTCCAAAGCGGGAATCACGTTTTGTACAAGAAGGTCTCCTTAACGTGCAGACGTCACACTACAATTGACGTGCTCTCTGAGTGTACTCTCTTTTTCTTTTTAAAAAAAAAAAAAAAGAGAGAGAGAGAGAGAGAGAGAGAGAGAGAGAGAGGGAGAGAGAGAGAGGGAGGCGAGAATAAAGGTGCTTGTGTGAGTCCTCACCACACAATCTTATATGGTTAGTGCAGTGCCTCTTCGTACATAACACGCGGTTTAACAGTGTCCCAAATTCGGTAGTCCTGTGCACTCGCTGCACCTTGTAGTGTAAAATGTGGCCCAGCCACAGAACATTGCGCAGCCATGTGTCATCAACTTAGATCCGTGCTGGAAACCAAGGAGTGACGATTATGAAGTTTCAGTAGTTGCACAATCTGGATCTCGTAGGGGTACCAGTGTAAAATAGGCCACAAGACTTTCCGTACAGTTGGCCATGGGACGGACAATTCTCGTGACGCTATGCGAACACTACCACTGAACGGAGCACGTGCTGCATGGTCCGTTACAGCAACAACAATCTCGTCAATAACTTACACCGGGATAGGACGCCTTCCTCTTCCACACATGTTTTCGAATTTCCTTATCGTCTTCTCTAAATCATTTAAAGAGATTGGGCTTCTCCTCAGACCTTTCAGAAGGCGATATTCGCTAATGCAACACTGCGTTCACGTAAAACAGTTTCACTAACAGCACACAGTCTTTTTCTCGATAGGCATACTTTTCACTCGCGTTATGGCTTGTCAAAGGACAGTGTGATTGGCATGCCGTCAGGCAAACTGTGTACAACGCCATTTTGCACCTGGTGGCCACAACTGAAACTAATTTTTGCCAGTGTAAATAGGTTCCGAATTAACGCACTAGCATATCTACCCAGTTTCGCTGCCGTACGATAATTACAGCCCACGCTGCACCTCCGTGACTGGCTGTTCTGAAATTATAACCAACTGCTAGTTGCCGCCACTAAACTTCCAACCCTCGTAGAGTGGATTGTGGTCGTTGCATCCGTGCGACAGCGCAACTACACTACTGGCCATTAAAATTGCTACACCAAGATGAAACGCAGATGATAATGGGGTATTCATTGGAGAAATAAATTATACTAGAACTGATATGTGACTACATTTTCATGCAATTTGGATGCAAAGATCCTGAGAAATCAGTACCCAGAACAACCAACTCTGGCCGTAATAACGGCCTTGATACGCCTGAGCATTGTGTCAAACAGATCTTGGATGGTGTGTACAGGTACAGCTGCTCATGCAGCTTCAACAAGATACCACAGTTCATCAAGAGTAGTGACTGGCACATTGTGACGAGCCAGTTGCTCGACCACCATTGACCAGACGTTTTCAATTGGTGAGGTATTTGGAGAATCGAACATTTTCTGTTTCCAGAAAGGCCCGTACAGGACCTGCAACATGCGGTCGTGCATTATCCTGCTGATAATGTAGGGTTTCACAGGGATCGAATGAAGGGTAGAGCCACGGGTCGTAACACATCTGAAATGTAACGTCCACTGTTCAAAGTGCCGTCAGTGCGAACAACAGGTGAACGAGACGTGTAATCAATGGCACCCCATACCATCACGCCGGGTGATACGCCAGTATGGCGATGACGAATACACGCTTCCAATGTGCGTTCACAGCGATGTCGCCAAACACGGATGCGACCATCATGATGCTGTAAACAGAACCTGGATTCATCCGAAAAAATGAAGTTTTGCTTTCGTGCACCCAGGTTTGTTGTTGAGCACACCATCGCAGACGCTCCTGTCTGTCATGCAGCGTCAACGGTAACCGCAGCCATGGTCTCCGAGCTGATAGTCCATGCTCTTGCAAACGTCGTCTAACTGTTCGTGCAGATGGTTGTTGTCTTGGAAACGTCCCCATCTGTTGACTCAGGGATCGAGACGTGGCTGCACGATCCGTTACAGCCATGCGGTTAAGATGCCTGTCATCTCGACTGCTAGTGATACGAGGCCGTTGGGATCCAGCACGGCGTTCCGTATTACCCTCCTGAACCCACCGATTCCATATTCTGCTAACAGTCATTCGATCTCGACCAACGCCAGCAGCAATGTCGCGATACGATAAACCGCAATCGCGATAGGCTACAATCCGACCTTTGTCAAAGTCGAAAACGTGATGGTACGCATTTCTCCTCCTTACACGAGGCATCACAACAACGTTTCACCAGGCAACGCCGGTCAACTGCTGTTTGTGTATGAGAAACCAGTTGGAAACTTTGCTCATGTCAGGACGTTGTAGGTGTCACCACCGGCGCCAACCTTGTGTGAATGCTCTGAAAAGCTAATCAATTGCATATCACAGCATCTTCTTCCTGTCGGTTAAATTTCGCGTCTGTAGCACGTCAGCTTCGTGGCGTAGCAATTTTAATGGCCAGTAGTGTACGTTACGAGGCTTCCCACTGCACATTCGTTATAGCGGATATAACTGCAGTCGGCACGCGGCCAACCCGACGGAAGGGCCATTGTTGGCGGCATTGTGGCAGGAGCAGCGGCAGCGGCAGCAGCAGCTTGTGGATTCCCGGCCGGATATCCGCCTCGCTGTTTACGTTCTCTGCGCGCCGCGCGTGACGGATGCTGGCTGCTTGATGTAATGGCGGGTGGGGAGTTGGTAAGGGGAGGAGGGGGGGGGGGGGCGTCGTGCAGCCGGCGCCCGACCCGCAATCCACACGGGCGTCCGAGCCCAGGCGGACGGCTACCTGGAAGCCGCGTGCAGGATACGGCATACCAAAGCTGGACGGGGTCATCCGGGAGCACGTGTGATTCACTGCTGACAGCCTTACCACTCTGCACAGGCAAACTGCGGTAAGTAATGCCGCGCGGCTTAATCTCCCATCTAACCTGTGTGTATCAGGCGATCTATCCCTCTAGAATCGGCTCGTCAGAGTTCATTCATGACACGGAACAGGTGATTCAGGTTGATACCGCGCCTCTTCCAGAAAGTCTTCGTCTGGTAAACGAAGTACATCCGTATGCAATGTTAGAGCGCGAATACGAGTGTATTGAAGGCTTCCTTGCACACGGAACTACCTATGTCGCTCTTAAAATTCAAATGGCTTTGAGCACTATGGGACTTAACTTCTGAGCTTATCAGTCCCCTAGAACTTAGAACTACTTAAACCTAACTAACCTAAGGACATCACACGCATCCATGGCCGATGCAGGATTCGAACCTGCGACCTTAGCGGTCGCGCGGTTCCCGACTGTAGCGCCTAGAACCGCTCGGCCACTCCGGCCGGCTATGTCGCTCTTAATGAGGATGTATTGTCATAGGCAAAGGTAACGTTTGGCATATCACATTGTTCTGTGGTAGGGACGTTATTGTTCAGGCGACTCCAGACCCCACCTACAAAAATTCGGAGGGTGTTCAGGGACATTTTTTGAATGTTTTGGTATTATGGACCAGTAGTTAGTAACACAGTCTCATATATATTATTTCCCAAGTCAACATCCGTTTTTCTCAATACTTTAATCGTACAGGAATGAATGAGGTATCGTTAGAAAGGTTTTTTAACCATACAGATTTTACGCTAAAACTTACTGTTTGTTGAAAATTTTACAATAAAAGATACTTATTACTATCATAGGCGAAAGGGTATCATGGATGCCCAGCTTCATACCTATATTTCATGAAGCTAACTAATTAATCACGAGACTCCATTTTCATATGATTTTGTTACAAATTCCATTTTATCTGTTTCAAAGTACTTATTAACTGCATAGTTTGCATACAGCATTGTCATAGACGATAAACGTGACCACTGTGGAAGTCCATTATCTCTGCCCTTCGTACTTGCTGACTCTTGTAAACGAATATACTTTCCGAAAGAACAAACAAATCTGTCATGGTCACCTGAAAATGTGACTTGCCTATTGCTATTACGCCTAACGTGCTTACTGTACTTGTAATTGTGGCGCTATGGACAATTCCTAATCTCTGTCCGTCGTACAGTCCGCCCCGGTAGCTGAAGGGTCACCGTGACGGGTTGCCGTCCTACGGGGCTCGGTTCGATTCCCGGCTGGGTTGGGGGTTTTCTCCGCTCAGGGACTGGGTGTTGTGCTGTATTCATCATCATTTCATCCCCATCCTGCGTGCAGGTCGCCCAATGTGACGTCGAATGTAATAAGACCTGCACCAAGGCGGCCGGACCTGCCCCGTAAGGGGCCTCCCAGCCAATGACGCCAAACGCTCATTTCCATTTTTCCGTCGTACAAGCCGGGACAAACATACCGAATGCAAAACACATTTTTGGACACATGGAAATGTATGAAAAAGGATGTTTCATAAACTCATGATTGTTATTTCACTTCGTTCGGCACTTTTTAAACATGTTTTTTCTTCATTGTCACAACTATCGTTGTCTTAAAAACTACACTTATTCCAGATCCAGTCAGTATTTAAAGCTGTAAAAGTTCGAAAGTTTCGTATAAGTTGCCTGGTTACTGATTTATGATCTGAAATGGTTTTTCAGAGAACGTCACAAGTCACAATTTTTTGTTGATTTACTTAAATAACCTAATAAAGCAACATGTTTCGAGGTTCAGACCTCATCTTCAAGCTACAATGGCAATACGAAAAAAGTATACAAATACTAAAGCTGTTCTTTATAATCATGGAATGTGCTATGATCATCCTGTGGAGAAACATAAGGGTGAGCTAACTTAAGGGAATATTTACTTCGTTTCTTAGTCTGCTGTTCACATATTTTCTTGAAAAACAATCTTTCACTGTGGTTATGTGAATCGCTGTCTTCCTGTGGTGTGTTCAGTTACATCCATTGCTATGATTCCTTGGATTTTCTTAATCAATGTTTATTATTTTGTAAAAGGCGCTTAAAACACATCATCACAAGCAACGACTATGCAGCAGAAACAAAATGGCTATTCCGTTTGTAATGACCCAAGAATATCGTGTTGTTATATTGTATGTTTGCGGTCATTTCAGACAAATAACCAAGCAGTTTAAAAACCATAGATATCGTAATCACCAACAACTTAAGGAAGAAACTAGAGCACGACATGTTAGAACCAGCTGAGAAACTGAGCGAGTTAGAAGTTTATAAAGTGAAATGCAGTAATTGCAACATCGACCAAACGGACATAAATTTTATGACTCGTTTTAAAGACGTATTTAGTGTTTCAGACCCAACAAAGCTAACGAATAGGCTATAGCGAAACTGAGAGGCCAAACAGGACACAGTGTTGCAGTAAAGAAGGACTTTACCCAAAGAACAGCACACATTAGAGAAGATCTAGTATGTCGACATCTTGGAGGAAATGGCTGAAAGTGGAAAAAAACAAGATCCGAGAGAATTTACAGATTTGACAAACTCATGTTTCTTCAACTTCAATCCAATGTTGTTAAAACAGAGAACACGTAACAATTAAGAACATATACGAATCTGTGTTACAGTAGCTATATCTTATAAACTGTTTAAAATAATTTTTATACTGTTGTTATTAACATCACAGTCTCTCTTACTGTATTATGGTTTGTCCATCAACATAAAACATGCGTCAGCAAAGTGTGCAGAAGACGCTGCAAGTGAGAATCGACACAGCAGTAGTTAAATCGAGATAATCTTTGCTTTGACCGCCATCTGCCCAATAGAGTCGATCGTGATGACGTTTTTGAAGTGTCCTTTGCATATCGAAGCAGTCAACTTAACACACCATAAGAAGAGAGCCATTTCAAATGACCAACGTGTGTGATTATTTTTTTTAAAAAATTATGTGAACGGCAGACTAACGAAGTAAATATTACTTCATATTAGATTATCCTTCTCTTTCTCGTTATGTGAATCGCTGTCTTCTTGTGGTGTGTTCAGTTACATCCATTTCTATGACTCCTTGGATTTTCTTAATCACAACACACGCCAAGACTGTAAAGAACGTTTTAACAGCTATGTGTACATTCGTGAAACGTTTTTTGCAATGCCATTGCAACCTGAATATGATTTTGTTCCTCAAAACACGTTGCTTTATTGAATAATTCAAGTAAATCAACTAAAATCGGTGACTGGTAGCGGTCTCGAGAAACTTTTTTATATTCTGTAAACAGTCATGGTCGATTAACAGGCAAAATGGCTTTAAATTGTAGTTATGATTTATCAACATGTTTTTAAATTGTAGTTATGATCGTTCTGGTTTTGTAGCCAAATTAAATGTCTTTCTGTGAAAATACCATCACAATAGTTAAAAAGAAAAGCAATTGTATGAATATTAAGCTCAGGTGGAAACCCAGTACTAAGAAAAGAAGGGAAAGCTGAAAAGCGAGAGGAGTATATAGAGGAGCTGCACAAGGGAAATTAATGAAGGCAATATTACAGAAAGGGAAGAGGACATAGATGAAGATCAGATAGGAAGATTGATACTGCAAGAAGAATTTGACAGAGCTCTGGAATACTTGAGTCGACACAAGGGCCCTGGATACACGACAGTCCCTCGGAACTAGTGACATCCTTAAGAGAGACAGCCATAACAAAACTGTACCACCTGGTGTGCAAGATGTGAGATATGTAAAATACCCTCACATTTCAAGAAGAACGTAGTTATTCCAGTTCTAAAGAAAGAATGTGCTGACGGAGTTGAATATTGCCGAACTATCAGTTTAATAAGTCACGGTTGCAAAGTACTAACACGAATTATTTACAGAAGGATGGAAAAATTGATAGAAGCCGACCTCGGGGAAGGTCAACTTGGATTCCATTTAGGAACACGAGAGGCAATACTGACCCTACGACTTGTCTTATAAGACAGATTAAGGGAAGGTAAACCTACTACATAGCATTTGTAGACTGGTAGAAATCTGATGACAATGTTGACTGGAATACTCTTTGAAACTCAGAAGGTAGCAGGGACAAAATACAAGGAGCGAAAAGTTATTTATAGCTTGTATAGAAACCAGGTGGCAGTTATATGAGTCAAGAGGCATTAAACGGAAACAATGACTGAGAAGGCAGTGAGACAGGGTTGTAGCCTATTCCCGATGTTATTCAGTCTGCACATTGATTAAGCAGAAACATAAAAACCAAACAAAAATTTGGAACGTTTCTTGGAGAAGAAATACAAACTTTGAGGTTTGCCAATGACATTGCAAAGGACGTGGTAGAGCAGTGGAACGGAATGTACGTAAGATGAACATTAATAAAAAGCAAAACAGGGAAATGGAATGAAATCAAATTAAATTAGTTGGTGCTGAGGGAATTAGAACAGGAACTGACGTAGAGAGATATGAAACGTAGACTTGCAGTGGCAAGAAATGTTTTGAGGAAGAATAATTTGTAAACATCGAGTATAAAATTGTTAGGAAGTCTTTTCTGAAGGTATTCGTCTGGAGTGCAGCCTTATATAGAAGTGAGAAGTGAAACGATGACGATAAACAGTTCAGAGAAAAAGAGAATAGATGCTTTTGAAATGTGGTGCTACAGAAGAATGTTGAAGATTAGATAGGTACGTCATGTAATAAGTGAGGAGGTATTGAATGAAATTTGGGAGAAGAGAAATTTGTGGCATAACTTGGCTAAAAGGAGAGGTCGGTTGGTACGAAACATTCTGAAACAGCAGGGGATCATCAGTTCAGTATTAGAGGGAAGCGTGGGGGATAGAAATAGACGAGGGAGACCAAGAGTTGAATACAATAAGCGTCTGCAATAATTATTCAGAGATGAAGAAGCTTCAACAGGATAGGGTAGCTTGGAGAGCTGCATCAAACCAGTCTTCAGACTGAAGACCGCCACAACAACAATAGCAATTGTTAAAATGACTGTATTATGCGGTCATTAAAGCTAACACAATAGGATCCGCTTCCCCTTCGTTGCCTATGTACAGATCAAACGTACAGTGGTACATTTACGTCTATGTCTATACTCCGCAAGCAACCTCACGGTATGTAGCGGACAGCGAACTGTACACCTATACCGCTGTTCGTCTTCTCTCCGCGCCTCCCCCCCTCCCCCCCCCCCCCCACCACATCGCCCTCCCCCCCCCCCCCCCCCACCCACCTCGTAACTTGCCCATTTCTTTTGCGAATGACACGTGAGGGGAACGGTTATCGGCAAACCTCTACAAAGGCTCTAATTTCTGTGATTTTATCGTTGTGATCATTTCGCGAGACTTGTACTATAAAGTACTCTCTTTGGCTATGGGGATAGTAAATCTTTTTGTGCTGCATAGTACCTCTCTTGTAATGTCTACCACTGGAGTTTGAACTGCATCTCCGTAATGCTCTCGCGCCGACTGGATGGCCCAGTGACGATACGCACCGCTCTTCTCTATCTCTTCTTTTGATCCAAGCTGGTAATGGTCCCACACCGACCAACAACGCTGAAAAATCGAAACTTCCTGGCAGATTAAAACTGTGTGACGGACCGAGACTCGAACTCGGGACCTTTGTCTTTCGCGGGCATATGCTCTACCATCTGAGTTACCCAAGCACGACTCACGCCCCGTCCTCAGAGCTTTACTTCTGCCAGTACCTTGCCTGCTTACTGAAGAATCGCTCGAACAAGTATACTTTTAAGCTACTTCTTTCTGGGATAAGTTACGTATCCTTACGAGTCTTCCAATGAATCGTAGTCTGGTATCTGATTTTCCTACAATCTGTTTTATGTGGTGATTTGACTTCAGTTTCTCCCAGATGATTACTCCTGGGTATTTTACAGTAGTTACTGTTACCAGTGACTAATTGAATTCTTACCTATTTATGCATAATACACGTCATTTAAATAATTTGAGGTTCAACTGCCAGTCCCTGCGCAAACGGTTGATTCTCTGTAGGTTTTCCCTTTTAGATTTTGTGTTTCATGGAATTCCAGAGTTCTCGTAATATTTTCTAGCTTTTTTAAACTTTTATTTTGTCCATTGGCGCACTATTAATGCAATATCATAACGTATTTAAATTTTGATAACTAGTCGAAGTGGGCTAATTATTTGGAAACTGATACTTTTGTTTCTAATAAACTGATAGTGATGGGAGGAAAATAGCAATTCTTTTACAATTCTGTCTTCCGCAAAACAATGACTTCCTTTCACTAGTCCTATTACGACACATGCTTCTATGGGTCTCACTTAATTCTTAATTTGTCTCTCGCCTACATCTTAAATTTGGTAAGTTATGTATTGATAGTGTGTTATATCATCACGGTAAACTTGCTCTGCACATTGTGTGCAGGTATGAAGTTAAAATACAGATCACACTTCCAGGAAACAAGTCAGAGAAAGAAATACTGAATGCGAGCTTGAGGTCGCAGAGTAAAGTGAGCATCACTGTTGTCAACAGCAAGTACTGTGAGTGGCTGGAACAAGTTTGTCTGCGAACACGACACACACTACGGACCATCGAAATTTGCACTCTTGTGAAGATACTTTCAGTTCATATCAGTGCATTTTAGAATTCTGACCCGTGCTGTTAAAGTGAAAATGGAGAGTGAAATGTGGGCTGCTAAGGCGAGGTTGGAAGCCCTAAAAGAGAAGGAATGAAAATCAAAAGAACTAAACTGAAGAAAGAAAAAAAAGAAAATGTAATCTAGGGGTAGTATCTTTAATTCGCAATCAACAGCGCCTTAGGTGCTGGAGTTGAACCCAGCAACCGCTTAAATTTTGAATGAAAATCATCAGCAATGGCGACCAATGACTTCCATTATATGGAGTCACACTCGTTCTGCCAATGGCCTTGTCAAAGAAGGCGGAGGCAACCTCTTCCCCTTGGTAAAGGTAACAGCCCCTAAAAGGCTGAAGAATCAGCAGTGTACACTTTGGTAGCTGCGCAGTTAACATGGCAGATTGCTAATCAAAGAAGCCCAGGTTCGATGTCCGGCCAGCTCGGAAATTTTTTCGACTTGGGAACTAGGTGTTGTGTTGCCCTTACTTTTGTATTCTAACTGACGTTACGGCCCACAAAAAATCCAACAATTATCGACGACATGAGGATGCAAAAAGCAATGGAAACCACTGCACTAAAGGCACACAATGTATATTTTCAAGATATGTGGCCTATAATTGAAAAATGCCATGACGATCTTCTCATTGGCAAAGGTTTTCTGATTAGTCGAAAATTCAGATCACTTGAGCTAAATAGGACAAAAATATTGAATAATCAATGAAAAATAACATTCTAGGAGTTGGTGCGTGCAGTGTCAGAAATTTGTACGTGGTAGGGAAGCTGGAATATCATGAAAATGAAATACTAAGGCTCAGTCTAGATCTAGTGGGATCAGTGAAGTGGAAACAACATAAGCATTTTCAGACAGGCGTATACAGGGTAATATCATCAACAGCCAAAACTGTAGTGGGATTCATTACAAATAGGAACAGTAGCCTCAGAAGTTGGGCAGACAAATACAGGTACCAGGAAGGTAACTGCAAACAAGCTTTATACAACAGCAGAAATACTTCAACAGATGAAGGAGAAAATACAAAAAACGGTCAGGGAAAGATGGGACTGCAGCAATATAAGTCATCTAGGGAAGAAATTAATTGTAAGTGTACAGAAGCTAAGACGGCTGCAGGAAAAATGAAAAAAAAAAACAAATAGGAAATTGTGCTTGGAAATATAGATACTGCAAACATAAACGTCAAAACAACCTTTGGTGAAGTTAAAAGCAAGACTGGCAAAGTTAAGAGGACAATGGGAATTCTACTATTAAGTTCAGAGGAGATAGTAGATAGGTTGCACGATTACATTGAAGGCAGGTCTGATGATATGCCAGAAGAACAAATGGGATGACATAAGGATTCCAGTATCGGAGTTTGAATTTTAGAGAGCTTCGAAAGACTTGTGATCAAATTAGGTAGAATGCATCAATAACATGTCTTCGCAATTTATAAAATCTTTGCGGGATGTGACAACCAAATGACTTTTCTGGATGGGTTGTAGAATCAATGAGACTGAAGATATACCATCAGACATTTCAGAAAATATCACCTACAGAATCCCAGAGGTAACAAGGAGAGATACGTGCAAGGCCTATACAGTCAGTATAACAACTCATACCATTAGATGGAAATTGCCAACGAAACCCAAATTTTTGGGGTCAGTCGGCAATCTCCACCTACTACTACCACTGATCCCCCATCCCTTGCTAAAATGTTGGGTCCATTCAACTCACTTTTTTTTATTAAAATTTAACTGAATAACGTCAATAAACTTACCTACTAAAATCATTAATGTTAACCCAATATAAAAGAAAAATTTCACACTAGAAAAAATCTAATATTATTTCATTTTTTTTAAGCTAGTAAATTTTTTATTTCTCATTAAAAAAATATATTTATATTTACTGTTAAGAAATAAAGCGCTTATATGTTCTTTGAGTCCAATACTATATTTCCAATGAACATAATCATCCTTTAAATTCATAACATCAATAAAATTTCGGAAAACATTTTTATCTTAAATCCCAATGTATAATATGTATGTGATAAATAAAATATTTGTCCATTTGTCAAATAACACTAATGATGTTCTTTTAAGCACATTCTATGTTAAGGATCTCAAACTCATCTAAAACATATAAAAGACCCATCTAAATAGAATTTTTTATTTTTTATATACTTCAGAAAACTTTTTATGTTTATTTTAATAGTTGTCTTTGTTTGTAGATATTTATAAAAACCAATGTAAATTTTAATTTCTTGGCAGTTTATACACTTTTAAATTCATATATTCTTCATCATTTTTTATGTTTTTTAATTTGTAAATTATGATAATATATTCGAATGTTCATCATTTGGTATTCATTTTAAACATTGTTCTACAACCATCTTTTGTATATTTCTGTGAAGTAAAATTATAAACTGACTTCGCAACTTTACAATTTTTACATATCTTAGATAGGGTAACTTCCATTCATTAAGAAAGAAATAATTATTGTTGAAAAAATAATCTTTTTATTTTATATTATAACATTTTTTTCGGTACTCAAATATTCAGAGAATTGTTAAAACCAAGCCATTTAACAAAAGCTCTATCTTTTTTTTCAACTAGGTACACATTTGGGTAATTAATTTTTTGTAGTTCATCATAAGACTTTCCTTTAACTTCTCTCTTTTAATTTGTATGTCATTGTATTTAAATAAATACACTTTTTAATTTCGAAAATTTCTGTTGAATAATTAGCTATGTAGCCATTATCAAAAATTATTTCTCATTTATTTAGTTTAACGCTTTTATATTATGGGTTATTGTACACAGCAAATTTTTTTAATAATTTCTTTCATTACCTACTATTGGTTTCATTTTTATTGTGAATATTTTGTATTATTATATCCACAACAAGGTTTTTAACAAATCGAGATGTTTATAATTTCCTTGAAGAGAACATTTTTTCCACATTTTCTCTTTTAGTATTCTATTAAATTTTTCAACAACAGACACTTTTAACTCTGTAAAAGTTGGAAATGATTAATTTTTATATTTTTTCCTAACTTCTTGAAATTCTTTATTATAAAATTCTTTTCTATTATTTATTTGCAAATTACTTGATCGTTTTTGACTTAAATTTTTCTTAAGGAACAGTGTTGTGTCATCTGATACGTTTTTAACTGGTATAGCCAAAGCATGTTTTGAGGAGATATCAATTACAGATTATAAATATTTATAACCTTCATTCATTTTCGAAATTCCTTTCAAATTATTTGAATCCATCTCTACTAGATCAGCTTGCCATAAATCATCTATACCAGAAGAATTAACATTTCTTCTTGTAAAATTTTTTCTTACCAGTTATGTAGTTCATAAATTATTTCTTCTCGAATATTTGGCTGTGAACAGTGACTGTGAAGTTTTTCAAATCCACCATATAGTAAATATTGACTCATACCACTACCATATAAATTATATTCATCTAAATATGCTATATAATTCGATATCTTATTTTTATCAAAATTTTTCATATTTTTATTGCTTCTTTAATACATAATTTGTAACATTGGGATACACCTATTCTTATTCATTTTCCAAACCATTAAAATCACATCATAATTGTGTGATTATTCAATTGTTTGATCAGCAATTTTATGCATCACATCAGAAGATTAACTAGGTGCTGTATAAAACCAAGATGGATCTAAATCACATGCTTATATAAATGTTTTTCTACAACTTTCTAAAACATCAGCTAGTAATGAAATATCAGTTTATATATATATTTCATGATACACTCCTAAATTTTTTATGTTTACTTTTACCCAAATTAGTATAGCATCATGATGTCCCTCTTCACTAAAATCACATCGATTCATTATAAAATCCTTATTTTAGTGTAAGTTTCGTTTCTTCAAATTTTTGTCGACTATCGGTAAATCATAAGGATAAACTCCAGTTTGAATTACTGAATTTATTAGCTCAGCTGAAAAATTTTCTCAAATATTTTCTTTTGTTTCTTTCTTAAAACTGAAAAACGTCAATCAGAACCTGAAGCCAAAATTTCATATGTATCAATAAATCTCATTTCTGTTTTTTACCAAAACTAATATATTTAATTTCATTATTTGGTATTTAACGTTACTTTTTCAACATAACCAAGTTCTTGATTCATGTTGTTAGTACTTGATAGTAAGAGAATTTTTGGATCAAGTTGACAGTTATCTTTTTTTAATAACATATGTTCAAAGCCTGTGTAAATAACAAAAGGAACTTTTTGGATAAATTATTAATTTTTACATTCTTTGTATTAACCTTATTCTGGCAGTCCTACTTTTACCAGTTTATTAATTAAGCAATCATTTAGATAGTTGTCTAATTTTTATTATGAAAATGTACTAAACATAAATCATAAATAAATTATTGGTGCCCATTTTTTAAATTTGAAGTGAAACAAGTTTAGATGAGTCTTTTATTCAACAGTAGTGTTAATTACTTTCATTTTCAAATATATCATTTATTAACATGTTTTTCTCTCTTTGAATTTGTTATTTTTAATGGTTAAACCTGATATTTTTCATCAAAAGAATACATAATAGACACATTACATTTAATCTCAGTTTTTGGAATATCATCTGTTTTCTACATTTCTGTCTATTTGTTGGATTTAATGGTGATGCTAAAGACCACAGAAAAAAATTTTCATCATTTCCTTTTACATTAATACAAGCTTGTTTTAGTTTTATTTCTTTCTCATAATTTGATGTAAGATGAGTCTCTTAAGGAACATATCTGTTAATTGCTAACTGTATGACAATTTTATTTAATGTCTCACCAGAAACAAGAATTTGAAAATTTGCCATTTTTGTCAAAATATATTTTTTTAAGTTTCTGTAGTAAACCTATAATTTAGGTTTCGATGTCAACATTTCATAACTTTATTATCTTTTGGCATTCCATATTCACAAAATAAATTGAAATTTATTTTCAAACCATTAGATATTTTTAAATTTTCTTTTACTATATACTTAATTTTTGGTTTCACAGTATTGAAGATGTGATTAGTTCCAATTGAGTTCACATTATATTCTATATTTATAGTCTGTATTCTTTTTTAAATCCGTTTTTGACTAAATAAGCTGCACAGGATTAGCCGAGCAGTCTAAGGCGCTACAGTCATGGACTGTGTGGCTGGTCATGGCAGAGGTTCAAGTCCTCCCATGGGCATGGGTGTGTGTGTTTGTCCTTAGGATAATTTAGGTTAAGTAGTGTGTAAGCTTAGGAAATGATGACCTTAGCAGTTAAGTCCAATAAGATTTCACACACATTTGAACATTTGACTAAATAAAATTTCTCTGTTTTCGACTTTTTGTTTTCACAAAAAATTGTTATGAAAGGAAATATTTCAGATAAATGTTTAGACTGATTATTTGTTCAAACTTCAACATCGTTTTCAATTTTGAAATGTGGTAATCCATTTCAGTTCTTCCTTGGCTTTATATTGATTCTTATTAAGCATTTATTAAGGTTATAATTCAATCATTCATTTAATTTATAGTACCATTTTGCAAACTATAATTTACAATAAACACAAAGACCAAAATCATGAGCTTCAGGCATGTTGAACATATTAGTGATCACTAGTGTTTTTTTTTTATTTTTTAGTCCCTTATATTTTAGATTACCACCCCATTCTTTATAAAAAAGAAAAACACATTAATACTTAGTTTATTATATCCGTTTGGAAAATAATTTTAAGTTCTTTGTTGAGTTCTGAAGAATTTCTTTTACCACCTTTAGTGTTTCTATATTCAGGATTAGGAATAGTATATGAAAAATTTAAATGTAGCTCACTAATGCTTTTAAGGATATTAGATTTGTTTTTTTTCATTCTTATTTATTAGGAAATTAATTAGACTTTTTTAAAAAGAAAATTTATTGACCTTTTAGAAATGAGCCTTGTTTTGGTTTGTGAATTCAAGATCATGAAACTCATTATGTTTATGTTTTTTCATTCCATTATATTTTAGTTCAGTATTTTCTTCTTCAAAATAATTATTGTTATATCACTTAATTCATTTATTATATCTTTATGGCAAAGTAGTTTTCCACTCATTTTTAGTTCCAAACTTATTTGTCTGCCATACTTTTGTATTTAAATATTCACAGCCAGATAGGTCACATAAAAAGTTTTTATTCTTGTCCACTAATTTTCAAACCAATTGAAATGGTCAGAATTGTTAAATATATTATGATATGAATTCATTTATATAGAATAAAAGTTAAATAATTATTGGTCTTCATGTGATTCTAACAATTTGGCAAAGAAACATCTACTGACAAGTCTTATACATAGAAAAATTCATTAGTACACTATTTTTATTGACTAAATGGTAGGAGATGTTTTGTAGAGATTATCAAACATGCCGAAATATCGATATTATTTATTGATAAATTCATTATTTATATTATTACCAGTAACAACATCTCTTTTTAGAATAAAATAATACTCGAAATTATGAATTTTTTGTTCATTTCTAGTCACATATGCAGAGTAAATTATTTGTTTATTATATATTTTTATTACTAAATTTTATTTGGTCTACGTCTTTGCTTCTGCCATTTTGCAATAGATGGCAGTAGTGGAAAGTAGTGGTGCAAGTTGTTTGTCGTAAGTGTCATACAGTAAGCTTAGGCATTTGAGAACATAACGCCATTAAAACATCAGTCAATTTTTGATTGCATCATAAAGTTATTCTCAACGGAATAAGTCAACTTATGAGCCCAATCTTGTCATCTGCTGGAGGTTTTAATTTTCTGCTTTGATATGAAGAAATCTCCAGCTGAGGCTCATAAAAACTGGATTCGACCTATGACAACACACCTGTTAGTGACAGAACTTCGCAGAAAATGGTTTCCATGCTTCAAGGATGGTGATTTTGATGTTGATGACTGGCATGGTTGTGAAAGAGACAAAGCTATCGATGCAACTGTAGCCAATGGGAACAATCACAGGAGATTGTTATCAAAAGTAATTGATGTGTTTGAACTGAGCACTGAAAGACAAACGACCACACTACAGCGATAGATATGAAAAAATGATTTTGCAGCATGTCAGTACATGACCCCATGTGAAAATTCCATCAATACATATTTGGAAACGTTGAAATGGGAAGTTATACCCCATGCTCTGTATTCTCCAGATATTCCTCCCTCTGACTGCCACCTTTCTCAATCTATGACACACAACCTAGCTGACTAGCACCTTCAGTCATATGAACAAGTGCAAAATTGGATCGATTCATGGCTTCCTTCAAAACATGCAGGATTCATATGCTGCCCTAACGTTAGGAGAAAGCAGTGGCCAATGATGGCCAATACTTAGAATCGTAAATTTTTTGTAAGTTCTTAACAATAACATTTCGAACTTCGAGAAAAAACGGCGGAAGCAAAGTTCTAGACCTAGTAGATAATGTTTTTTTTAAACTTTTATAGAATTTCAGTATTTAAAAATGACCAAAGTTGAAAGCTATCAATTTTATTCTTTTCCTGTTAATGAAAAAGTAAAGATAATTCAAACATTTCTAATATAAAAAAATAATTTAATATAAATATTCTGGTTGGTTGGGTTCATCCTAATCAATTACATATGAAATGTATAGCCTGATGGATCATATTACCCTATATGTGATTGAAAATGTAGTAAAACGTTAATTGGTAATTATGTTACAAAATTGTTTGATTTTGTAACTAGAAGAAAGGATGTAATTTCTCCTCAAGAATAGATGATTCTTTTATTTCTTCATCAGTTCACTTTCTGATAAAATTTATATTGGAGGCTAATACCTAATAATGCCAAAATAAAACTAAAGGAAATTATGTACTTTAACCATTAGAAATGTTTGGCATTGCGTTTGAAGCTTATAAAGAAATTATGTGGATGGAGATTTAACTGTAATTTCACTTTAAGTTCTAGAGCTGGAGATGCTACTCTTAGATTTTCAGATAAAATCGATGCTTGAGTCAATAGAAAGGTATATTACCAGATGATGGGAAAATTGTTACTGAAAATATGGAAATTGGAGTACCTATTGTTAAATATGATACCAATTATGAACTAGAATTGGAACAAGAAAGATTAAAGAATCCTAAAATAACAAATCTATCTTTGAATTAGAAACTACAGAAATTGCCAGAACCAGTAAAAAAATAATTTTGACATAGATATAACAAATCATTATAATTCAACAGAATTTGATGTCCCTTACTTTATTTTTGTTGTGTTTCAACCAAGAAGTAAAAATATTTTGGTGGTTGATTCATAATGATTTGATAATATTAAAATATGAATATTAATTTTAAAAATGGAAGAAAGGAAATTTTCCCTCAAGAAATGTGGAATTTAGATCAATCAAACAATTTTTTAAAATTCAGATTAAAGTTCAGTCTTGATCACGTTATGTCTGTTGTTAATGAGTAACCGGTTTCGGTTTTTTCTATAAAACCATCATCAGACCCATTGGCTCCCTTGGGTTGGTAGGTGGAGCTCTCCTTGCTGCTGTGCAGTCAACTGCAGTTGACTGCACAGCAGCAAGGAGAGCTCCACCTACCAACCCAAGGGAGCCAATGGGTCTGATGATGGTTTTATAGAAAAAACCGAAACCGGTTACTCATTAACAACAGACATAACGTGATCAAGACTGAACTTTAATCTAAATATAACAATTGATCACTGTATTCCAAAAAATGTTTACCAAAATTGTGCAAATTTTTTAAAAGCTTATGATTCATTTCATGATTTTAAATGAGAAACACAATTAAAAGGATATACTGATATAAATCCATATTATTTCGTCATAACTTAGCCTATTTTTGTTTTAAATATGTGCATTAAGATAAATATTGCAGCAAATAAAAAACTATGAAATTGTTTCCTAGTTTTAATGATAAAATTCTGAATGATACTTTAGCTTGTATAAGAATTTAACTCACGATGTTCAATATAGAATATTAATTGAGATTTTTTAAAATTATTTACAATTTTTGTTTATTTACACTAGAAGCCTTTAATAATAGTACATAAACAAAAATATAAACTCATAATATTTTTGGTAAATTATTAAAGTTTTTCTTATTTCATCAGAAATAGAAAAATTTGGTCAATTTTTGCATTTATATGGTAATTCACAATTTTTTTATAATTATAAAACAGAGAGAGTTTGTCTTTTCTATTCCCATATTTGTAAGAAAAATTTATTATAACTACAGTCAATAGTATCTTCATCATAATATTCTTCATCATCATCAATAGTATAATTATGTACTATACTATTTGATTGCTCTATACTTAAAGACGATTTAAAGTAATATCTGCAAGTATGACATTTAACTTGTTTCACTCTTGGCTTGTTGTTTATATCAAGTAAAATATTTTTATCAAATTTAAATTCATCTCTTATATTAGTCATATCTCTATTTGTAATAGTTTGTTGGATTTTAAAACCTGGAAAAAGATTTGAGAGAGTTAATTTACAAGATTTTTTGTAATAATTTGTGTGGAAAAATTTTATTAGATTTTTAAGAATGAAAAATAAAAAAGTAGTAGGTTTCAAAAATGAAAAATTATTAGTTATTTAAAAAGTGAAAAACCCCAAATTAAAAAAAAATTAAATGGAAACATGTTCATAGGATTTGATGACCTAGAAAAAAGTTTTCTAATCTAAAATAGTACACTGCGCTTGAAATTCTGAGAAAAGTGGTAGTAAGCAATAGGGAGGGATGAGGAATATACAATTTGTACAAAAACCAAGAGGGAACAATGAGCAGACATGAACAAAGTGCTGGGATTATAATGACAGTAAGATAGGGATGTATGCATTCGCCTCTGCTGTTGAATTATAGGGTTCACTGATGAGTAGGAGAAATGAAATTAGTGATAAACTTAAAATCGAAATTGCTGAACACAAAGTAGACAAAATGAAGGAATTCTGCTGGCTTCGAAGCAAAATAACTCTTGGTGAAGCAAGGAGGACATAAAATGCAGACTAAAACAGGGAAAGAGGGTGAGAAATCTACTAGTATCAAACATAGGTCTTAATTTGTGGAAGAAGTGTTAGAATGTGTGTTTGGAGCACAGCATTGTATGTTAGTGAATCATAGACTGGGGAAACCAGAAGAGGAAGTATTTGAGATGTAGTGTTGCAGAATAATGGAGAAATTTAAGTGGACTGACAACTGATGAAATGAGAAGGTTTTCTACAGAGTTGTCGAAGAAATGAGCATGAGAAAACACTGACAAGAAGAAGGGACAGGATGACAGGACGTTTGTTAAGATGTCAGGGAATAAACTCCATGATACTGGAAGGAGCTGAGGAGGGTAAGAACAATAGAGGAAGATAGAGACTGGAATACATCCAACAAATAATTGAGGATATGGGGTGCAAGTGCTACTCCAAAATGAAGATATTGGCATAGAAGACAAATTCGTATGACTTACTGTAGTGATGATATACTGGAACATGGACTTTCTCGGCGAATTCCCTTGATAAAATATTTTCGGGATATTAGCCAAGTCGCCGTCTTGTAGTCGCGTCGCAACGTTTTGATGGGTTTTGTTCTCATCATCTTCAGGTGAAATGTCGGTTTCGTGTCCAGTTCTTTCCTTTATGGCCGCTGGACTTTACTGCTCTGCTGAGGGTCCGAAGGAAGGACCAATTACATGCCTCCAGGACAGATGATGCTGCCAGTGGTTGTGGGAGGGGGCGAAGTGGTGTAACCATGACTACGAGTGTACGAGGAATGTTATGAAAGGCAGGAAATATTTTTGGTAAACACACCCACCGTGGTTAAATAGCTGGTTAGAAAACTTATATGTAAACAAAGAGAATAACGTCACAGATTCCAGGGAAGTCAAAACCTAGTAATAAACAAAAGCTGAAAGAAACGAAAATGAGCTTAAGGAGAGCAATGAGGGAAGCGTTAAATGACTTTGAAGTAAAATTTTGTCTACCAACCTGAGTAAAAACCCTAAGAGGTTTTGGTCATACACAAAATCGCTAAGCAGTTCGAAATCCTCTATTCAGTCACTCCGAGACCATACTGGCGCCGAATTGAAAGACGATAGACAAAGGCCGAAATACCAAATTCGATCTTCCGAAATTGTTTTACCACGGAAGACAGTAACACAGTCCCTCCTTTCAACCAACCTAATGACGTCAGAGTGACAGATATTGAGAGAGCCGATCGCGGAACAGAAAAGCATCTTCAATTGCATAGTAATGGAAAGGCATCAGGCTTAGATGTGAGAAAGAACTTGCTCCTCTTCTAGTAGCAGTTTATCGTAGATCACTGCAGCAACGAAGATTACATAGCGACTTGGAAAAGCACGGGTCATAACCGATGTCACGGGGGATCGTAGGACAGATACACATAATTGTAGGCCTCTATTATTGATGTCAATCCGTTGAAGAATCATAGAACACGTTTAGTGCTGACGTATCATGACGTATGAGGGCTATTCGGAAAGTGTGGAACGATCGGTCACGAAATGGAAACCACTGTGAAAATCCGATGAGACTTTTCACAGACGTTTTAGGCAGTGTCTCTAGTATGCCCATCGACCACGTCAAGATGCTCTTTTCAGTTATGAGCGCGCTGTGAGCCAGTAAAGGTGCCTAGAACAACAATATCTCCCGCCAAGTAGGAGGGCCCGCTGAAAGGCTTCGCCTTAATGAATGCAGCCCACCTAACACAACTGCCACGCACTTCCTTCTTCATAACAATTCTCAGCCACACTCTGAAGGGGCAGTGAAGATGCTCCTGCAGCCCTATCGACGGGAAGTGTTCGATCACCCATAACACAGCCCTAATTGGCTTGTCCTGAGGATCATCTCTGTTCACATGAAACACTGGATACGAAGACAACACTTGAGCGCAGGCTGCGAGCTATAGATCAGCATAGAGAATTATCAGAAAACACAGGCGGCTGCCTTCTACGACGACGGTGTTCGAAATTTGGTATAACGCTCCGACAAATGTTTAAGTCGGAGCGACGACTATGTAGAGAAGTACCTGGAAGGTGTAGCTAAATGTGCAAAGAAAACAGTTTTGATTTTCATTGTGGTTTCCATTTCGTGACCGATCGTTCCTCACTTTCCGAACAACCCTCTTATTAAAACAACGAAAATTTTCTCGATAAAAAAGAACATGGAATCCGCAAATATATATCTTGGAAACTCAGCTCGCTCTTTTCCTCTATGAGACACACAGCGCAGTAGACAACGGTGCTCCGTTAAATGCCATGTTCCCTAACTTCCTGAAGGCATTTGTCACCGTCCAAGCAAATACGAGCTTACCTAGTACCGGACCAGATTTGCGACTGGATTCAATACTCCCTTGCAGATAGACTTCTACATGTCGCTCTTAACGGAACAAAATCGACAGATGTAACGGTAATTTCTTGAATACCTCAAGGATGTGATAGGGTCATTACTGCTTACAACGTATATGAATGATCTAGTAGAAAGAGTCGGAAGCTCTTCGCAGATGATACGGTTGTCTTATCAGAACGTAGCAAAGGCAGAATACAGTGTAGATTTCCAGCGTGATATGCAGAAGATATATAAATGGTGCAGTATCGAACAGTTGACTCTAACCGTAAATAAATGTAACATAATGCCAATACATAGGGAAAAAAATGGTTCGAATGGCTCTGAGCGCTATGGGACTTAACTTTTGAGGTCATCAGTCCCCTAGAACTTAGAATTACTTAAACGTAACTAACCTAAGGACATCACACACATCCATGCCGGAGGCAGGATTCGAACCTGCGACCGTAGCGGTCGCGCAGTTCCAGACTGTAGCGCCTAGAACTGCTCGGCCATCACGGCCGGCACACAGGAAAATAAATTCAGTAGTGTACAAATACACTATTGATGGAAAATTTCTAGAAACAATGCCTACTATAAAATACCTAGGAGTAACCCCCTAAAACGACCTTAAGTGGAATGGCCCCCTAAAACAAGTAGTAGGGAATGAGACAGGTGTTCACCAGTCTTGGAGGGTAGGGCTCACAGAAGACAGAGAACATCCTGCGAAGTGCGGCACGTTTCATCACGGATTCGTTTACTCGGCACGAGAACGTTACATAGATGCTCAACAGATTCCAGACGCAGATGTTAGGAGAGAGGCGTTGAGAATCACGGAAAGGTTTGCTATTGAAATTTCGACAGAGCATTTTCCTCTCATTTACATCTCACGAAATGACCACTAGGAGAAAATTCGAGAAACTACAACTATTTCTGAGCAGATGCTTACCAACAATCATTCTTCCATGCACCATTCGCTAGTGGAACAGGGAAGGGGGATCAGTTTACGGTACCGCACGTACCTTCCGCCACACACCGTTAGGTGGCTTGCGGAGTATTATGTAGATGTAGAGAAGAGTCCAGGCGTCGATCCCAATACTGCCTGTCTATTCGGGCAACCTCCTCTCCCTCTCTTACATCAGAATGTTCCTGAAATATTTTTTGTAGTGAGACATTCATTATGGAGCTCAACTGCAAATCGGTTGACAAGATCGTCATGTACTCGTACTTCCACTGCCTCTACCGAGCGAGGTGGCGCAGTGGTTAGCACACTGGACTCGCATTCGGGAGGACGACGGTTCAATCCCGTCTCCAGCCATCCTGATTTAGGTTTTCCGTGATTTCCCTACATCGTTTCAGGCAAATGCCGGGATGGTTCCTTTGAAAGGGCACGGCCGATTTCCTTCCCAATCCTTCCCTAACCCGAGCTTGCGCTCCGTCTCTAATGACCTCGTTGTCGACGGGACGTTAAACACTAACTACCACCACCACCACCACTGCCTCTTTGATGACTGACTCCCATAACCCTTTAGCGTGGCACACCACCTTTGCCTGTCCAAAGACAAACATGTGTTCCCCGTTGATGCTATGCTCTTCCACTGCATACTTGTCGGTCTGGATGAAACGAACGCTTCTCACATGTTCTGAACAGAGCTGCGATATTCATCGCTGCGTCTGGCCGATGTTCTGCCTACCCCACCCTCAACTGACGCTGCAGATTCCAGGTGACCGCAGCACTAGTAGTCATTTTCTGATATACACTGATAGGGTAAGACACCCCTAACACCCATAGGGGTGGAGGACAATCGTCTCCTTCTTCATCCTTGTCTTGTCCCATCACCCTGCTGCGTCGGAGATGTTATGGGGGTCGAAGTAGTGTCAGTAATGTGGGTGAGCGGATTCCCTTCCTGTGACCGCACATCCCCCCAGCGACGGAATTCATGTACCACACCGGTCTGCACTTACAGTAAGCGCCAAGTGTGAGGCCAGAATAGATTTCTTTTATTTCCATCTATGATCACAAAATTTTTCGTTCTTACAAGGGAACATCTCCATCGCACCCCCCTCAGATTTAGTTATAAGTTGGCACAGTGGATAGGCCTTGAAAAACTGAACACAGATCAATCGAGAAAACAGGAAGAAATTGTGTGGAATTATGAAAAAATAAGCAAAATATACAAACTGGGTCGTCCATGCGTAAGATAGGCAATATTAAGGGGACTGTGAGGTGAGGAGTGCCGTGGTCCCGTGGTTAGCGTGAATATCTATGGAGCGAGAGGTCTTTAGTTCAAATCTGCCATCGAGTGAAAATTTTGCTTTCTTTATTTTCGCAAAGTTATGATCTGTCCGTTCGTTCATTGACGTCTCTGTTCACTGTAATAAGTTTAGTGTCTGTGTTTTGCGACCGCACCGCAAAACCGTGCGATTAGTTGACGAAAGGACGTGCCTCTCCAATGGGAACCGAAAACATTTGATCGCAAGGTCATAGGTCAACCGATTCCTCCACAGGAAAACACGTCTGATATATTCTATACGACACTGGTGACGGCATGTGCGTCACATGACAGGAATATGTTGTCGACCCACCTAACTAGTACACTTGGCGAATGGGTAAAAAGATTCTTCTACCTTGCCCGATTTAGGCTTTCTTGTGGATGTAATAATCACTCCAAAAAAAGTGATGAAAACATAAGAGTTTGTCACATAAACTGAAAATAAAAAGTTAAAAAGTTTCAGTTGAGGGAAGATTTCAACTAAGGACCTCTCGTTCCACAGCTGTTCATGCTAACCACGGGACCACAGCGCTCCTCGCTTCACAGTCCCCTAAATATTGCCTATATTATACATGGACGACCCAGTTTGTATATTTTGCTTATTTTTTCATAGTTCCACACAACTTCTTCCTGTTTTCTCGATCGATCTGTGTTCAGTTTTTCAAGGCCTATCCACTGTGCCTACTTATAACTAAATCTGAGGGGGGTGCGATGGGGAGGTTCCCTTGTTAGAATACCGGATTCGGTCAGTGATGACCATCTTCAGGTCTGTGTTGAATCGTGTCCTGATTCAATGAAGCCATAAAGACATAGTCAAGAAATGCATACCTAATGACGATGGCACTATGGCTTGATTATACTAGGGTAAAAAAAAAAAAAGAAAAGATAAACACATCGGAAGATGGTTATCGCTCGTCGAAACCGATAATTTAAGGACCTAAGTTTTATGAACGTAGGCAGAAACAAAAGAAATTTATTCTGCACTTTCTGTATCACTGTTTTATTCGCGACTATGTCACTGGTTGTGAAATGCAGACTGAGATCGTTTTCGAAATATTAGCTCATTCTGTAACAAAGGGGGGGGGGGGGAGGGGGGGGACACGGAAATCAATCCAGTATTTACCTTCTTGGATGCTGGAAACCGTCTGAATACCACGTCCAGGATGGCCAACACAGCTACCGTTGTCGTTGTTCCCTCAAGCGAATTAGATCAAGGGCCGGCGAGCCTTCCATGAATTCCGAAAAAGGGGCGTCAACGCGCTTGTCTCTCTGGGTAGAGGGTTATAAAGATGAAAACTATGCTTTCGTAAGTTACGTGGTTGACGTTCATGATTATAGGACTAATTGTTCGTTGGCGTCAAATAGAATGGGTTCTGTTATTACCCATGCAATGAGAATCAGAATTCGACCAGATAGCTATTTTCCAGTCACACTATCAGTTTTCTGTTTCGCCAAAAAGATGAAAAGCTTGTAGAATTTGTGTGGTCAACGCACCTGACTGTCTGGCCGAAGACACACTTCAGTTCCTGGCATCGTCAAGGCTTTTTCCTGGATAGGCGTCCACTCAGCTTGTAAGCGCAAATGAGGAGCTGCTTATTGAGAAGTAGTTGCAGCTGTTTCGAATGTCGACATTAGCGCCAGGGAAAGTGGTAAAGCCCCCGTTATGGAGGTTCAGTGACGCATCACGCATAGAATGAATCAGCTTTTGGTCGGCAGAATAATGTATTGCCACGGACAACAACGGCACGAAGTTTAGAGCCGTTCTAATACTACAGTCTTCTGATGCACCGTCACAGCCTTCAGGATTGAAGAAGTTGAGATGTCATGCTGAGTGATGTTAATGTAAGGTAAATATATACGGACCATTTGATGCAGTCGCGTTGACTGTTACTCCACAAAGCAATAGCTTTCCACACCCAAGTCACTATTAATAAGTGCTACACAAAACAATTTTAAAAGCTCTTACTTTGTCTCTTATATCACAGGCTATGACAGTTCCCAAATCATATCTAACATGGACGTAATGAGGTTAATAGACATTACCAAAGAGGATAACAGAATATAGAAGAAAATGTACCAATTTATAAAAGTCTGAAACTTAGTCATCTGTCATAGTACTTAAATTACAGAGTACAGTTTCTCTTGTAGATTTGAATAATTGGTACACGCCTTTTCCATCTGAACTTTCTTTTCCTTTTGTTTAAGCATGTTTCCCCTAATGGTTTTAAGCACCTTCAATGGTCTATAATGGAAATAAGAAGTATCATAACTATGTGCTTAACAACAGAATATTTAATGAATTTTCTTTTATTCGGTACCACAGTCATAATGTACTTTTTGAAAGAAATCATTGCACCCATTTGACTGTAAGTTTTTATTACCCGTTTATTTCATTATCGCAGTTTCGGCTGTAGAGCCGTATTCAAGTGCAAAGGTGAAAAATATGCAGCAAGTATCCGAGATGTCTGAACGAAATTGCGTCGTCGAAATATTAGAAATGTTTGGATATGTGTTGCAATATTTTGATGGCAACATTTCGTTCACACATGTCGGATATTTACTGACTTTTTTTTCACATTTGCCGTTGAAAATGTCTCTGCCGCTCAAAATCGAAGGAGTGAAATAAATTAAACATAAAAACTCACAGTCGAATAGCGGCAATAATTTAATCATCAAAATATAACATTTTTGTTTTGATACCATTGGTTTCAGATACGCTGTGTTTCACAACAGCACGTTTAGCTTATCTCATTATTTACATTTTTTATACGTATGGTATAACAAATGTAAATAACGAGTTAATTAATTCTACGAAATATTAACATTTACGTTCTACGGTTTAAACCAAAATACTTACAGTGAAGAAAGCAACTTTTGTAATAATAATTTCTTTTACAAGGCCACTAAAGATAACTGAAATAATTAGGCGAAACGTATTTGGCAAAGATAAATTAAACTCAGCTATAAATGCGAGTTCTGCGTATTACCTAGAAGATAACCAAATTTAAACTGAAGACTAACGATTGCAAAACATAAAAAATTAAATGACAAGTTATCTATTGAGCACGTCTTAATGAAATTCAGAACAGACATCTCTATAGAATTCACCGTAAGTGATGTTCAGGACTGATTGTGCGAAGTACGTCTAAGTAGAGTGGAACAGTAAAACAAATAAAATAAAAGTCGCGAAAGGCTTTATTCACCTTCAAAGTAATATCCACTGTCCACAACACATTTTGACAACATCTATAAAGCAGCTGGGATCTCGTCTATGAATCTACTTTTGAAATCTACACTACATTTATACTTTGAAAACCTCTGTCAGATGCCTGCCAGGCGGTACTTTCGATTGTGCCACATATTACGGTCATATATGAAGCGTGGGAAGCAGAATTTGCTTAAATGCCTCTGTGCCTGCTGAAATCAGTTTTGTCTTCGCGGTATCTATCGGAACAAAACATAGAGAGTTACACTGCTGTGACAAAAATCGTGCGATATATACATTTACATGGCTACTCCGCAAATCACAGTTAAGTGCCCGGCAGACCCCCTTTTGTCCGGCGCAGTGCAGCAGTTCGACGTGGCAGCGACTCCACGAGTCGTTGGCAATCCTCTGCAGAAATGTTGATCTATGCTGCCTCTATAGCTATCCATACTTACGAAAGTATCGGGTGATCAAAAAGTCAGTATAAATTTGAAAACTTAATAAACAACGGAATAATGTAGGTAGAGAGGTAAAAATTGACACACGTGCTTGGAATGACATGGGGTTTTATTAGAACAAAAAAAAAAAAGTTCACAAAATGTCCGACAGATGGCGCTGGACAGCAAAACTGCTACCGTGACGGGTGAGAGGTACGCCGATATGTTACAGAATCGCATCTTCCCCAGTCTGGCTGATAAACACCTGCTGGAACGTACGATGTTTATGCAGGATGGCGCTCTACCCCATATTGCTAGACGCGTCAAAGATCTCTTGCGCGCGTCGTTTGGCGATGATCGCGTGCTCAGCCGCCACTTTCGTCATGCTTGGCCTCCTAGGTCCCCAGACCTCAGTCCGTGCGATTATTGGCTTTGGGGTTACCTGAAGTCGCAAGTGTATCGTGATCGACCGACATCTCTAGGGATGCGGAAAGACAACATCCGACGCCAATGCCTCACCATAACTCCGGACATGCTTTACAGTGCTGTTCACAACATTATTCCTCGACTACAGCTATTGTTGAGGAATGATGGTGGAAATATTGACCATTTCCTGTAAAGAACATCATCTTTGCTTTGTCTTACTTTGTTATGCTAATTATTGCTATTCTGATCAGATGAAGCGCCATTTGTCGGACATTTTTGAACTTTTCTATTTTTTTGGTTCTAATAAAACCCCATGTCATTCCAAGTATGTGTGTCAATTTGTACCTCTCTATCTATATTATTACGTGATTTATTGAGCTTTCAAATTTATACTGACTTTTTGATCAGCCGGTATTTCCGGTGCGGGATTTTGTGCACAAACTGACGTCTTGATTATGTCCGATAAATGTTCGATGGGATTCATTTCGGGCGATCTGGATGGCCAAATCAGTCGCTGGAACTGTCCAGAGTGTTCGTCAAACCAACCGTGAACAATTGTGGCGTCTGGAACCGCAAGACCACTACGGTCGCAGGTTCGAATCCTGCCTCGGGCATGGATGTTTGTGATGTCCTTAGGTTAGTTAGGTTTAACTAGTTCTAAGTTCTAGGGGACTAATGACCTCAGCAGTTGAGTCCCATAGTGCTCAGAGCCATTTGAACCATTTGAACAATTGTGGCCCGGTGACATGGAGCTTTGTCATCCATAAAGCTTCCATCGCTGTTTGCGAACATGGAGTCCATTAATGCCTGCAAATGGTCTCCAGGTAGTCGAACATAGCCATTTTCAGTCAGTGATCGGTTGGGTTAGACCATAGGACTCAGCGCATTCCATGTAAACACAGCCGACCACTATGGAGACACTACCAACTTGCGCAATGCCTTGTTGACAACTTGAGTCCATGGTTTCGTGAGGTCTGCGCCATCAGCTCTTTACACAATCAGCTCTTACCAACTGAAATCGGGGCCCATCTGACCATGCCACGGACTTCTAGTAGTCTTGCGTATAGCCGATATAATCACGAACCCAGGAGATGCGCTGCAGGCAATGTCGTGCTGTTAGCAAAGGCACTCGCGTCGGTCGTCTGCTGCCACAGCCCATTAACGCCCAATTTCGCCGCACTAACAAGGGAACCTCCCCATCGCACCCCCCTCAGATTTAGTTATAAGTTGGCACAGTGTATAGGCCTTGAAAAACTGAACACAGACCAATCGAGAAAACAGGAAGAAGTTGTGTGGAACTATGAAAAAAATAAGCAAAATGTACAAACTGAGTAGTCCATGCTCAACATATATAACATTAAGGATGGTACTACCGCAGTAGCACCGTGTTCCTGTGGTTACCGTGAGCAGCTGTGGAACTAGAGGTCCTTGGTTCGAATCTTCCGCCTAGTGAAAATTTTAATTTTTTATTTTCAGACAATTATCAAAGTTCGGGCACACACACACACACAATCAACTTCGCTCTCCAAAATTCCAGGACATGTTTTCAGATTTGCTTGGACATATGCAGGATTTGACGGTCTACACTCGGAAAAATTTGAAAACGTTAAAAACATATGTTTTGACAGAGCACAGGGAAAACTGTGCGACTGTTGCAGTCATTTGTTGCAGTTTATGTGACAAACTCTTATGTTTTCACCACTTTCTTGAGAGTGATTATCACATCCACAAGAAAACCTAAATCGGGCAAGGTAGAAGAATCTTTTTACCCATTCTCCAAGTGTACAAGTTAGATGGGTCGACAACATATTCCTGTCATGTGACGCACATGCCGTCACCAGTGTCGTATAGAATATATCAGACGTGTTTTCCTGCGATCAAATGTTTTCGGTTCCCATTGGAGAGGCACGCCCTTTCGTCTACTAATCGCACGGTTTTGCGGTGCGGTCGCAAAACACAGACACTAAACTTATTAAGTGAACAAAGACGTGAATGAACGAACGGACAGATCATAACTGCAAAAATAAAGAAATTAAATTTTACACTCGAGGGAGGACTTGAACCAAGGATCTATCTCGTTCCACTGCTGCTCGCGCTAACCACGGGACCACGGCGCTCCCGATCTCTCACTGTCCTTGATGTTGCATATGTTGCACATAGACTACTCAGTTTGTATATTTTGCTTATTTTTTTTATAGTTCCACACAAATTCTTCCTGTTTTCTTGATTGATCTGTCGTCAGTTTTTCAAGGCCTATCCACTGTGCCAACTTATAACTAAATCTGAGGGGGGTGCGATGGGGAGAATCCCTTGTAAGAAATGTTCAAATGTGTGTGAATTCCGAGGGGACCAAACTACTGAGGTGATCGGTCCATAGAGTTACACACTACTTATACTAACTTATGCTAAGAACAACACACACACACCCTGCCCAAGGGAGGACTCGAACCTCCGGCGGGAGGGTTCGTCGCACTGTCCTACCGGATATTGATTTCTACGGTTATATGACGCATTGTTGCTTCTCTGTCAGCAACGACAACTCTGCGCAAACACCGCAATGCTCGGTCTTTAAGTGAAGGCCGTCGGGCACTGCATTGTCCGTGGTGAGAGGTAACGTCTGAAATTTGGTATTCTCCGCACACTCTTGACACTGTAGAAGCCGGAATACTGATTTTCCTAAGGATTTCCGAAACGGAATGTCCCATGCGCCTGACTCCAACTACCACTCCGGGTTCAAAGTCTGTTAATTCCCGTTGCGCGACCGTAATCATGCCAGAAAAGGCCGGCCGGGGTGGCCGAGCGGTTCTAGGCGCTACAATCTGGAACCGCGCGACCGCTCCGGTCGCAGGTTCGAATCCTGCCCCGGGCATGGATGTGTGTGCTGTCCTTAGGTTAGTTAGGTTTAAGTAGTTCTAAGTTCTAGGGGACTGATGGCCTCAGAAGTTAGGTCCCATAGTGCTCAGAGCCATTTGAACCATGCCAGAAATCTTTTCACACCAAAGTACAAATGACAGCTCCGAATGCACTGCCCTTTAAGACCTTGTGTACGCGATACTACTGCCATCTGTATATGTGCATATCGCTATCCCATGGCGTTCGTCGCCTCAGCGAACTGTTCGCTGGGAAAGTTGTGCATAGCCTTTCGCGGAACAGCTGGCAGTCTGTCTTCAAGCATCAGCAAGTTCAGGTTTTTCAGAACCATAAGGCTGCCCCGCATCCAGAACCGCAAGGCTACCCCGGAGGTCAAGCGAATCTGTGGTCATTTGTGTCGCCCTCCTTTGAACGCACTCATTACTCCGTGTTAGTCCTCCCTGCTAGACATCCCGTACACTTGAGCACGAGTGTTTATAGCAAACTGCTTCCTTTTTAGACTGATTGCATTATCGCCGTACCCTACCAATGAAGCGAAGTCTGCCACCTGTTTTACTTACCGCTGAGCCTACGAGAAGATTCTGTTTCATATCCCCATTAGGACCAGTCGACTGACTCCAACATTGACTCACTGTAATCGCAACGCCAAAAAAATAATTAATTTAGAGTAATGAAATTTTGGGAATACGTTCATCTAGGTAAATTATCTAAATCCCGCACATTTGAGCACGAGGAAAGCTTTGGCTTGGCGAATGCCTGGAGAACATTACCTGCCACCATGTCTAGTGCCAACAGTGAAGTACAGAGGAGGTGATGTTGCGATATGAGATTCTTTTTTGTGGTCAGAATGTGGTTCCCCCATTTCATAGAAATACACTCCTGCAAATTGAAATAAGAACACCGTGAATTCATTGCCCCAGGAAGGGGAAACTTTATTGACACATTCCTGGGGTCAGATACATCACATGATCACACTGACAGAACCACAGGCACATAGACACAGGCAACAGAGCATGCACAATGTCGGCACTAGTACAGTGTATATCCACCTTTCGCAGCAATGCAGGCTGCTATTCTCCCATGGAGACGATCGTAGAGATGCTGGATGTAGTCCTGTGGAACGGCTTGCCATGCCATTTCCACCTGGCGCCTCAGTTGGACCAGCGTTCGTGCTGCACGTGCAGACCGCGTGAGACGACGCTTCATCCAGTCCCAAACATGCTCAATGGGGGACAGATCCGGAGATCTTGCTGGCCAGGGTAGTTGACGTACACCTTCTAGAGCATGTTGGGTGGCACGGGATACATGCGGACGTGCATTGTCCTGTTGGAACAGCAAGTTCCCTTGCCGGTCTAGGAATGGTAGAACGATGGGTTCGATGACGGTTTGGATGTACCGTGCACTATTCAGTGTCCCCTCGACGATCACCAGTGGTGTACGGCCAGTGTAGGAGTTCGCTCCCCACACCATGATGCCGGGTGTTGGCCCTGTGTGCCTCGGTCGTATGCAGTCCTGATTGTGGCGCTCACCTGCACGGCGCCAAACACGCATACGACCATCATTGGCACCAAGGCAGAAGCGACTCTCATCGCTGAAGACGACACGTCTCCATTCGTCCCTCCATTCACGCCTGTCGCGACACCACTGGAGGCGGGCTGCACGATGTTGGGGCGTGAGCGGAAGACGGCCTAACGGTGTGCGGGACCGTAGCCCAGCTTCATGGAGACGGTTGCGAATGGTCCTCGCCGATACCCCAGGAGCAACAGTGTCCCTAATTTGCTGGGAAGTGGCGGTGCGGTCCCCTACGGCACTGCGTAGGATCCTACGGTCTTGGCGTGCATCCGTGCGTCGCTGCGGTCCGGTCCCAGGTCGACGGGCACGTGCACCTTCCGCCGACCACTGGCGACAACATCGATGTACTGTGGAGACCTCACGCCCCACGTGTTGAGCAATTCGGCGGTACGTCCACCCGGCCTCCCGCATGCCCACTATACGCCCTCGCTCAAAGTCCGTCAACTGCACATACGGTTCACGTCCACGCTGTCGCGGCATGCTACCAGTGTTAAAGACTGCGATGGAGCTCCGTATGCCACGGCAAACTGGCTGACACTGACGGCGGCGGTGCACAAATGCTGCGCAGCTAGCGCCATTCGACGGCCAACACCGCGGTTCGTGGTGTGTCCGCTGTGCCGTGCGTGTGATCATTGCTTGTACAGCCCTCTCGCAGTGTCCGGAGCAAGTATGGTGGGTCTGACACACCGGTGTCAATGTGTTCTTTTTTCCATTTCCAGGAGTGTACATTCTACAGCATTGTGTATGGCTTACAACAGAGGAACAGAACGATGATTGCTTGTACCAGTATGACAATAGTCTGTGTCATAATGCAGTTTCCGTGATGCAGTGCTTTGTGGACAGCAACATTTTTTAGATGGATTGGCCTGCCGAGAGTCCCATCTTGAACCCAGTGGAACACCCTGACGATGGGTTAGAACATCGCCTTCGCTCCAGCCCCCTAACGTCAATACCTTCTCTGGTTTCGGCTCTTGTGGGAGAATGGGCTGCCATTCTTCCACACACATTCAGAGACCACATTGACCAGCTTCCTTTTTAGACGGACTGCATTCTCGCCGTACCCTACAAATGAAGCGAAGTCTGCCACCTGTTTTACTTACCACTGAGCCTACGAGAACATTCTGTTTCATATCCCTACACCAAGGTATTAGTACCAGTTTACTGACTCCAACAATGACTCACTCTAATCGCAACACCAAAAATAATTAATTTAGAGTAATGAAATTTTGGGAGCAAATTTATCTAGGTAAATTATTTAAGTGATTAACAATGCAAGTTCACAGGTTAATGTAAGGGTGAGATAAGTCACAGGAAATGTGAAATGCTGGTACATTAATAACTGGTGAAACCGCCGGATTTTTTAATGCAAGCATGCAAACATGCATGCATTGAGTTGTGTAGGCGCTAGATGTTAGTTTGTGGGATGAAAGTTCCACGCTTGTTGCGTTTGGTCGGCCAATACAGGGACGGTTAACGCCGTTTGAGGATGGCGCTGGAGTTGTCAAATGTTCAAATGTGTGTGAAATCTTATGGGACTTAACTGATAAGGTCACCAGTGCCTAAGCTTACACACTGCTCAGCCTAAATTATCCTAAGGATAAACACAAACACCCATGTCCGAGGGAGGACTCAAACCTCCGCCGGGAGCAGCCGCACAGTCCATGACTGCAGCGCCCCAGACCGCTCGGCTAATCCCGCGCGGCTACCTGGCGTTGTCATTCGAGGATGTCCCATACGTGCTCGATTGGATGCAGATCTGCTGATCGAGCAGGCCCAGGCAACATGTCGACACACAGTAGAGCACACTGGATTGCAACAGCGCTATGTGGGTGAGCGTTATCCTGTTAGAAAACACTCCCTGGTTGGTTGGTCGGTTGATTCGGGGGAGGGGACCAAACAGCGAGGTCATCAGTCCCGTCGCATTAGGAGAGGATGAGAAAGCAAGCTGGCCGTGCCCTTTCAAAGGAACCATCCCGGCATTTGCCTGAAACGATGTAGGGGAATCACGGAAAACCCGTATCAGGACGGCCGACGTGGGTGTGAACAGTCGTCGTCGCGAATGCGGGTCCAGTGTGCTAACCACTGCGCCACCTCGCTCAGTATACAGGCTGGAATGCTGTTTGTGATGTCACCGCCAGACACCACACTTGCTAGGTGGTAACCTTTAAATCGGCCGCGGTCCATTAGTATACGTCGGACCCGCGTGTCGCCACTGTCAGTGATTGCAGACCGAGCGCCAGCACACGGCAGGTCTATAGAGACTTACTAGCACTCGCCCCAGTTGTACAGCCGACGTTCATAGCAATGGTTCATTGACAAATACGCTCTCATTTACCGAGACGATAGTTAGCATAGCCTTCAGCTACGTCATTTGCTACGACCCAGCAAGGCGCCATAGCATTTGATAATTAATATTGTGAAGCATGTACCGAACGAGAGATGTTCTACAATTGTGGATTAAAGTATTTATCAACTAAGTACTTTATTTGCTACTATTAATTCCCTTAACTGTTCCACACCTCACGCCAGTCAGCGTGTAATTAAACGCGTGCATTTCGGCCTCCTCTAGCAACACAGTGTTGGCTCTTCTGCCAACACCACACTGTTCATGAACAGCAGCATAACAGGTCGAACTGCTAGACTGACGTACAAATCTACAGCCAGGGTGCATGAGATAACCACGAGAGTAGTCTTTCTGTCATAAGAAATTGCTCTCCTGATCACAATCCCTAACATGCAGACAGATTGGATGCAGGCCCTCAGTTGTCCTCCCGCTAATCAACATACGGCTTTCACTGGCACCGAGGTAGAATCACCTTTCACTAAAAAAACGCAACAGAATTCCGCCCTGCCCTCCAGTGAGTTCTCGCTGTACACCACTGAAGTCGCAGATGGCGGTGGTTTGGGGTCAGTGGAATGCACTCTACAGGGTATCTAGTTCGGAGTTGTCCTTGAAATAACGGATCTGTAGCAATTCGTTGCATAACAGTGGTATCAGATGCAGCTCAAATTGCTGCTGCAGATACAGTACAATGCGCCAGAGCCATACGCTGAACATGAGGATTTTCTCTGTCGGTAGTGACACGGCAGCTTCTCATAGTCGTATAACACGACATCGTTCAAACTTAATGAGGTGCTGATAATGGAGTCGTTTTCGCCTTAAAGGCATTCTTGACTAACACCACAACTAATCAAACTCTCAAAGGTGACTACCGCTTACGACCGTTACAGCGCGTATTTACTGCAAACCTGGTTACACCCTTATAGCAGCGCAACTAGCGCCACTCTTTTGCGAGTGGTGCGAGATTTGAATAGACATCATTTTTCAGGAGTAGAAACACTCTTACCAGCTTCCGTTTATGTCGCACAATTCCTTCTTGGTGTTGCGATTTTTCTCCGTCAGAGTGTGTTTTTTTTTGTGTTCTTAGGCTTCACATCACTCGTCGTTGTGCGTTGAGCGTGTCTCCTTTCAAGACTGTGTTGACCTGAAATAACAATGAGAAGAAAAGCGTGCCGGTGCTACATCCGGGGACGCAGTGAATGGTCAAGACAGTAACGAGATCCGGAGCCACGGCAACGGGCGTGTGCGTCAGCGTGCAGTGGTGTAATTCCAGCGCAGCACAGCGGATGCATTGCACCAACAGTTTCGAGCAAACAGAAAGAGAACACCAATGAGAGGCAACACCACAGCGACACTGGACATTATTTTAAAAAACCGCCATGTTTTATGTCGTCGGAACAAATGAGCGTGGGGTAGGACAGCGGTACATTAGGTGTTAAGTAATTACAAAATATAAATGTGACAATATTGACGAACTATCACTTTAATAAGTTACGGTTGCAAAATACTAACACGAACTCTTCACAGAAAAGTGGAAAAACTGATAGAAGTCGACCTCGGGAAAAATCGGTTTGGATTCCGGAGAAATGTAGGAATACGCGAGGCAGTACTGACCCTTCGACTCATCTTAGGTTAAGGAAAGGCTAACGCCTTTCCTTTGACATATCTTACAGGGTGTTTCAAAAATGACCGGTATATTTGAAACGGCAATAAAAACTAAACGAGCAGCGATAGAAATACACCGTTTGTTGCAATATGCTTGGGACAACAGTGCATTTTCAGGCAGACAAACTTTCGAAATTACAGTAGTTACAATTTTCAACAAAAGATGGCGCTGCGGTCTGGGAAACTCTATAGTACGATATTTTCCACATATCCACCATGCGTAGCAATAATATGGCGTAGTCTCAATGAAATTACCCGAAACCTTTCACAACGTGTCTGGCGGAATGGCTTCACATGCAGATGAGATGTACTGCTTCAGCTGTTCAATTGTTTCTGGATTCTGGCGGTACACCTGGTCTTTCAAGTGTCCCCACAGAAAGAAGTCACAGGGGTTCATGTCTGGCGAATAGGGAGGCCAATCCACGCCGCCTCCTGTATGTTTCGGATAGCCCAAAGCAATCACACGATCATCGAAATATTCATTCAGGAAATTAAAGACGTCGGCCGTGCGATGTGGCCGGGCACCATCTTGCATAAACCACGAGGTGTTCGCAGTGTCGTCTAAGGCAGATTGTACCGCCACAAATTCACGAAGAATGTCCAGATAGCGTGATGCAGTAATCGTTTCGGATCTGAAAAATGGGCCAATGATTCCTTTGGAAGAAATGGCGGCCCAGACCAGTACTTTTTGAGGATGCAGGGACGATGGGACTGCAACATGGGGCTTTTCGGTTCCCCATACGCGCCAGTTCTGTTTATTGACGAAGCCGTCCAGGTAAAAATAAGCTTCGTCAGTAAACCAGATGCTGCCCACATGCATATCGCCGTCATCAATCCTGTGCACTATATCGTTAGCGAATGTCTCTCGTGCAGCAATGGTAGCGGCGCTGAGGGGTTGCCGCGTTTGAATTTTGTACGGATAGAGGTTTAAACTCTGGCGCATGAGACGATACGTGGACGTTGGCGTCATTTGGACCACAGCTGCAACACGGCGAATGGAAACTCGAGGCCGCTGTTGGATCACCTGCTGCACTAGCTGCGCATTGCCCTCTGTGGTTGCCGTACGCGGTCGCCCTACCTTTCCAGCACGTTCATCCGTCACGTTCCCAGTCCGTTGAAATTTTTCAAACAGATCCTTTATTGTATCGCTTTTCGGTCCTTTGGTTACATTAAACCTCCGTTGAAAACTTCGTCTTGTTGCAACAACACTGTGTTCTAGGCGGTGGAATTCCAACACCAGAAAAATCCTCTGTTCTAAGGAATAAACCATGTTGTCTACAGCACACTTGCACGTTGTGAACAGCACACGCTTACAGCAGAAAGACGACGTACAGAATGGCGCACCCACAGACTGCGTTGTCTTCTATATCTTTCACATCAATTGCAGCGCCATCTGTTGTTGAAAATTGTAACTACTGTAATTTCGAAAGTTTGTCCGCCTGAAAATGTACTGTTGTCCCAAGCATATTGCAACAAACGGTGTATTTCTATCGCTGCTCGTTTAGGTTTTATTGCCGTTTCAAATATACCGGTCATTTTTGAAACACCCTGTAGGTCTAAGATAAGTCGAAGGGCCAGTATTGCCTCGTGTGTTCCTACATTTCTCCGGAATCTAAACCAATCTTCCCCTAGGTTGGCTTCTAAGGAAAGGCAAATGCCTTTCCTTAACCTAAGATAAGTTGAAGGGTCAATGTTGCCTCGCGTTTTCCTACATAGCATCTGGAGACCAAGTAAAGCTTCTGACAATGTCGACCGGACACTCTCTTTGAAACTGTAGTATGGGTAAAATACAGGCAGCGAAAAGCTTGTACCGAAATCACATGGCAGGTATGATTCTAGGGCCATTGAAGGGAAGCGCTGATTGAGAAGGGAGTGAGACGGGGTCGTAGTCTATCCTCAATGTTATCCAATCTATGCATTCAGTAAGCAGTAAAGGAAATGAAAGAAAATTTGGAGTAGGAAATAACGTTCAGCGGAAAGAAATAAAAACTTCGGGATTTGTCGATGACACTGAAATTCTGTCAGAGACAGCAAAGGATTTGGAAGAGCAGTTGAACGGAATGGACAGTGTCTAAAAAGAAGGATGTAAATATGGATATTAACAAAAGCAAAATAGGGTTAACGGAATGAATCGAATTAAATCAGGTGATGCCGAGAGAATTAGTTTAGGAAATGAGACACTTAAAGTAGAAGATGAGTTTTGCTTTTGAGCAGCAAAATAAATGGTGGCGGCTGAAGTAGAGAGGATATAAAATGTAGCCTGGCAATGGCAAGAAAAGCGTTTCTGAAGAAGAGGAATTTGTTAACATCGAGTATATGGTTCAAATGGCTCTGAGCACTATGGGACTCAACTGCTGTGGTCATTAGTCCCCTAGAACTTAGAACTACTTAAACCTAACTAACCTAAGGACATCACACACATCCATGCCCGAGGCAGGATTCGAACCTGCGACCGTAGCAGTCGCACGGTTCCGGACTGCGCGCCTAGAACCGCGAGAACATCGAGTATAGATTTAAGTTTTACGAAGTCTCTTCTTGAAAGTATTTTTATAGAATGTAGTCATGTAACGAAGTAAAACATGGACGATAAGCAGTTTAGACAAAAATAGAATAGATACTTTTGAAATGTGGTTCTGCAGAAGAATGGAGAATATTAGATGAGCAGATCACGTACCCAATGAGGAGGCACAGTACAGAATTGAGCAGAAAAGAAATTTGTGGCACAATCTGACCTGAAAAGGGGATCGATTGATAGCACACATCCAGAGACGTCTAAGGATCACCAACTTAGTGAATGGACGGGGGGAAGGGCGGGGGGGGGGGGGGGGGGTGTGAGTTAAAATTGTACAGAGACCAAGAGATGAATACAGTAATCAGATTCACAAGGATGTAGGTTGCAATAGTTATTCGGAGAGAAAGAGGCTTGTACAGGATAGAGAAGCATGGAAAGCTGCATCAAACCAGTCTTCGGTCTGACGAGCACAACAACAAAGGCTCGGATTGTTCATTTTAGGATCGGTCTGACAGTGGTTTAATACACTTTTTTATGCGCAAACGATGTATAGCAACACAAAAAACATTGAAAATGTGTAGGAGATATGTGTCGTCCCACAAATTAGAAACATTCCAGAAAATGATATTTTGTAGCATGGTGCATTTGCATGTACATTTGCAATGAATATTACGTGAGTCAAAAAGTGAAAATCCGGCTCACGGATCATCTGAAATACGACCTAACCACCGAGCCAGCGGAATAAGCAACGGAGCTGTTGGTTGATCGTAAGTTTGTGAAATTAAGACTAAAGACATTACCTGACCTAAACGTCTTTCTCCTGGATCGGCTTACCATTTGCTCGTCAAACAGATCCAGATTGGCAAAATTACTATTCATATACAAAATGATAACTAAGATTCAGTTTCATAGACCAGTTTATACGAGGGACGTTCAATAAGTAATGCAACAATTTTTTTTTCTCGGCCGATTTCAATCGAAAAAAATGCAGAATTAGTTGTGGGACATCGTGGAATACTTCCGCTTCGGCACGTATAGTTTCATGAGGTTCCGATACGTGGCTGTGCTATATGTAGCCTTCAAAATGGCGTCTGTAATGGAGGTATTTTAGAAGCAGAGAGCTGTCACTGAGTTTCTTTTAGCGGAATGGCAGAGCGTCGCAGATATTCATTAGAGTTTGCAGAACGTCTACGAAGACCTGGCAGGGAACAAATGCACGGTTAACCGTTGTACGAGACGTTTGTCATCACCGCAACAAGGTCGCGCAAACCTGTCCAATCTCCCGCTTGCCGGCCGGCCGCGTGCAGCTGTGACCCCTGAAACGTTTCAGCCTGCGGCCACTCATTTGAGATGATCGACGGACAACAATCAATCACATCGCTGCTCAGCTGGACCTCTCTGTTGGTACTGCTGACACACTCGTCCACCAGTTGGGGTACTCAAAGGTGTGTGCCCGCTGGGTTTCTCGCCGCCTAACGGAAGACCATAAAGAGCAGCGAAGGTCTGTCTGTGCGTAATTGCTTGCGCGTTACGAGGCTGATTTTTTTTCGAACATCCTCACTGACTGTTCATCGCCTCGAACCGGAAACAAAACGGAATCCGAGTGGCGCCGTACCACCTCTCCTCCGAAGAAAAAGTTCAAAACCACTCCCTCAGCTGGCAAACATCCTCCTCTTGTAAGGGGTCCGTAGGCCCTTACTATAAGTTTGCACTCGGCACAGGTCGACAGGGCAGACAATCGATGGTGTCGTGTTGCGAGAGCGAGTGTAGAGTTGAAGTCAGTTTCCCAGGTTGCGGGCCGAGCCGTGTGGAGGCCGGTTGATGTAATGCAAGGCTTACCGACAAAGGGAGTGGTCATCGCCGCGGTTTAACCCCTTTGTGTTAGAATAATACGGGAAAGTGAAGAAGTACAATTACGAGAGTGATCAGTGATATTTCTGTGCCGATATTTTTGGTTTCGCGTCTACCGCGCCGGCATCTTTTGGATTGCAGTGTTGGATTGCAGTGTTGGATTACAGTGATTGAATTTGCGTGTGACGATAATGAATAGCGAGGAAGCCTGTGCTGAGATTAGCCGTTATTAAATATGTATGACGAAGGCAGTGGCTGTCTCCTTTTTCTTGTGTTTTTGAGACGAATATAGGTCTTGATTAGTGAAACTGTGTTTGCGTTCTTCTTGTCACCAGACATTTCATTATTACAGCATTTGAGAAGGACTAAATGGAATGTAACAACTCCGTAGCAGTCAAATCCGATTGCCAGCCCCATTAGGTACACGGTCACATTAATTAATATTTATTTGGGCTGCTATCAGATCCCGAGCGAGCGGGATACATAAATCAGAGGTGTTACACTCTCCATGACAACGCAAGCCTCACAAAAGTCTGTGCACCCAAGAGGAACTCAGAAAATTTCATTCGACGGTTTTTCCTCATCCACCTCTTTATCTCCGAATGACTATTGCAACCTACATCCTTGTGAATCTGATTACTGTGTTTATCTCTTGGTCTTTCTGTACAATTTTTACTCCCCCAAACTTCCCCCTCCAACCCTCGTACAATCAAATTATCGCTCAGTAACTCCTGTAATGAGAAAAAGAATGCTCTTCCTGAAATGAAACATCGATAACAAAAATCTAAAAGGACATAAGTGTGTTCTACTGTATTGCACTGCACGAATGGTAAGTACGACAACAATGGTTTCACATCATAAGTACATTACATTAAAACAATGGTGTTATGTAAAAATTACTAGACGTTATTTAATTACCTGAATATCCATTGACCTGAAGTAGAAAACTTAACAAAATATGGTTCTCCTTTGGACAGAAGATCACATAAGTCCGGTTGTTTATTCCCGCGACAACAATCAATGTCCAAGGACACGATGTAGGCTGAAAACAGGTTAGAGGGCGTCTACACAGCTCGTCCCCACGGTCACTTCCACAGAACTCGGTCACTTCCACAAAACGGAAGTGTGACACCAAGTCCACCCGAAGCTGTGAACCTGCATGGTCAATCAGCAAACTACTGTACCATCGCGAAATCCGAATCGTCAGTTATTGTTTATGTGTCCTTTACATTGGGAATCTATAGTGGGCCACTCCCTACCGTTTTCAAGGAAATTGCCTTACAAGCGGAGGGCGGCCACGACGTTCGGATCACGGATTTGCTTCAACGTTTGTACGTTTTTAGTTGTGCAAGTTGTGCAAGTTGTCAGGCCTAGTATTTAGGCTATTTCCAGAAAATAGCAAGAGAAGTTTTACGCATTACTGATGCATCGGCGCGTTGCAACCCCCGAGTACGAGATGGCGACGGTCCTGTGACTAGCGTTCAAGCTCCGTAATTGGTGGATCCAGTCCCGTTCACGTTCTTTTTTTTTCCAACATATCATTTCGGACATATTCCATGCAATATGATGAAAAGACGCATATATTTGCATAAACTTTTATTGAATTTACAATGTTATAACGCTATTTACTAATTCTTATTATTACAACAGTATTATGCAACTCCCGGCCGGAGTGGCCGAGCGGTTCTAGGCGCTACAGTCTGGAGCCACCCGACCGCTACGGTCGCAGGTTCGAATCCTGCCTCGGGCATGTATGTGTGTCATGTCCTTAGGTTAGTCTGGTTTAAGTAGTTCTAAGTTCTAGAGGACTGATGACCTCAGAAGTTAAGTCCCAAAGTGCTCAGAGCCATTTGAACCAGAGAGCCACATATATATATATCAAGAGCTCAGATGGAAACCCAGTTCTAAGCAAAGAAGGGAAAGCAGAAAGGTGGGAGGAGTATATACAGGCTCTACACAAGGGCGATGTACTTCAGTACAATATTATGGAAATGGAAGAGAATGTAGATGAAGATGAAATGAGAGATACGATACTGCGTGAAGAGTTTGACAGAGCACTGTAAGACCTGAGTCGAAAGAAGGCGCTGGGAGTAGACAACTTCCATTAGAACTACTGACGGCCTTGGGAGAGCCAATCCTGACAAAACTCTACCATCTGGTGAGCAAGATGTATGAGACAGGCAAAATACCCTCTGACCTCAAGAAGAATATAATAATTCCAATCCCAAAGAAAGCAGGTGCTGACAGATGTGAACATTACCGAACTATCAGTTTAATAAGTCACAGCTGCAAAATACTAACGCGAATTCTTTACAGACGAATGGAAAAACTGGTAGAAGCTGACCTCGGGGAAGATCAGTTTGGATTCCGTAGAAATGTTGGAACACGTGAGGCAATATTGACCCTACGACTTATCTTAGAAGAAAGATTGAGGAAAGGCAAACCTACATTTCTAGCATTTGTGGACTTAGAGAAAGCTTTTGACAATGTTGACTGGAATACTCTCTTTCAAATTCTGAAGGTGGCAGGGGTAAAATACAGGGAGCGAAAGGCTATTTACAATTTGTACAGAAACCAGATGGCAGTTATAAGCGTCGAGGGACATGAAAGGGAAGCAGTGGTGGGGAAGGGAGTGAGACAGGGATGTAGCCTCTCCCCGTTGTTATTCAATCTGTATATTGAGCAAGCAGTAAAGGAAACAAAAGAAAAATTCGGAGTAGGAATTAAAATCCATGGAGAAGAAATAAAAACTTTGAGGTTCGCCGATGACATTGCAATTCTGTCAGAGACAGCAAAGGACTTGGAAGAGCAGTTGAACGGAATGGACAGTGTCTTGAAAGGAGGATATAAGACGAACATTAACAAAAGCAAAACGAGGATAATGGAATGTAGTGATGGTGAGGGAATTAGATTAGGAAATGAGACACTTAAAGTAGTAAAGGAGTTTTGCTATTTGGGGAGTAAAATAACTGATGATGGTCGAAGTAGAGAGGATATAAAATGTAGACTGGCAATGGCAAGGAAAGCGTTTCTCAAGAAGAGAAATTTGTTAACATCGAATGCAGATTTAAATGTCAGGAAGTCCTTTCTGAAAGTATTTGTATCGAGTGTAGCCATGTATGGAAGTGAAGCATGGTCGATAAATAGTTTGGTCAAGAAGAGAATAAAAGCTTTCGAAATGTGGTGCTACAGAAGAATGCTGAAGATTAGATGAGTAGATCACATAATTAATGAGGAGGTATTGAATAGAATTGGAGAGAAGAGGAGTTTGTGGCACAACTTGACACGAAGAAGGGACCGGATGGTAGGACATGTTCTGAGGCATCAGGGGATCACAAATTTAGCATTGGAGGGCAGCGTGGAGGGTAAAAATCGTAGAGGGAGACCAAGAGATGAATACTCTAAGCAGATTCAGAAGGATGTAGGTTGCAGTAAGTACTGGGAGATGAAGAAGCTTGCACAGGATAGAATAGCACGGAGAGCTGCATCAATCCAGTCTGAGGGCTGAAGACCACAACAACAACAACAACAACGCAACTTTTAATTCTATAGGCAAAGTAAAAACTTCATCGAGCGCCTTCAAACTTGTTCCTATTTGACTGACAATGAACGGGAAGTTGCCTCTCGAGGAGATGCTATTAAAATACATTTAATCGCACGCCGCCAATTTTCGGCACTGACATTTATCAAAATGTTGCGTTATGCATGATTGCGTCCATGTCGTCGGAGGAAAGAGAAATTTTTCAAACTGTCAACGAGCTTTGTTTTTCCTCAGAAAGTCTGAAAATTCCTTCTGCATGCGGGAAAGTTGCATTCATTCTGTGTAGTAGACCCCGTTTTAATTTGGTTCCTCTGTCTGTATGAGAAATATTAACCTGCAAGTTATAATGTGGAAAGCAGGTCGGACAATTAATTGCACATTACCCCCCCCCCCCCATACTGTACCTCAATGTACTATAAAATAAAGTCATTTACACCTTCATTTATCGATGTATTACTTGGTCATAGCAGGCCTGTCCCTCGTCCTTGAAGCTTGTATCTACAGATCGAAGCGTCCACGTGCAAAGCAGTTCTTGGTATCTTATGAGATTGCAGGTATAAGGGATTTTGGAAACATACATTTTCAGGAAAACTTTATGCGTTTCGTCGTTTACTCATCAACATTTACAGATAGTGATAAAAAATTAGTAAACAACCAAATACACTACTGGCTATTAAAATTGCTACACCACGAAGATGACGTGCTACAGACGCGAAATTTAAGCGACAGGAAGAAGATGCTGTGGTATGCAAATGTTTAGCTTTTCAGAGCATTCACACAAGGTTGGCGCCGGTGGCGACACCTACAACGTGCTGACATGATTCCAACCGATTTCTCATACACAAACAGCAGTTGACCGGCGTTGCCTGGTAAAACGTTGTTGTGATGCCTCGTGTAAGGAGGATAAATGCGTACCATCACGTTTCCGACTTTGATAAAGGTCGGATTGTAGCCTATCGCGATTGCGGTTTATCGTATCGCGACAATGCTGCTAGCGTTGGTCGAGATCGAATGACTGTTAGCAGAATATGGAATCGGTGGGTTCAGGAGGGTAATACGGAACGCCGTGCTGGATCCCAACGGCCTCGTATCACTAACAGTCGAGATGACAGGCATCTTATCCGCATGGCTGTAACGGATGATGCAGCCACGTCTCGATCCCTGAGTCAACAGATGTAGACGTTTGCAAGACAACAACCATCTGTACGAACAGTTCGACGACGTTTGCTGGTCCGCAGCTCGTGGTCGTGCGGTAGCGTTCTCGCTTCCCACGCCCGGGTTCCCGGGTTCAATTCCCGGCGGGGTCAGGGATTTTCTCTCCCTCGTGATGACTGGGTGTTGTGTGCTGTCCTTAGGTTAGTTAGGTTTAAGTAGTTCTAAGTTCTAGAGGACTGATGACCATAGATGTTAAGTCCCATAGTGCTCAGAGCCATTTGAACCATTTTTGACGTTTGCTCCAGCATGGACTATCAGCTCGGAGACCATGGCTGCGGTTACCCTCGACGCTGCATCACAGACAGGAGCGCCTGCGATGCTGTACTCAACGACGAACCTGGGTGCACGAATGGCAAAAAGTCATTTTTTCGGATGAATCCAGGTTTTGTTTACAGCATCATGATGGTCGCATCCGTGTTTGGCGACATTGCGGTGAACGCACATTGAAAGCGTGTATTCGTCATCGCCATGCTGACGTATCACGCGGCGTGATGGTATGGGGTGCCATTGGTTACACGTCTCGGTTACCTCTTGTTCGCATTGACGGCGCTTTGAACAGTGGACGTTACATTTCAGATGTGTTGCGACCCTTGACTCTACCCTTCATTTGATCCCTGCGAAACCCTACATTTCAGCAGGATAATGTACGATCGCATGTTGCAGGTCCTGTACGGGCCTTTCTGGATACAGAAAATGTTCGACAGCTGCCCTGGCCAGCACATTCTCCAGATCTCTCACCAATTGAAAACGTCTGGTCAATGGTGACCGAGCAACTGGCTCGTCACAATACGCCTGTCACTACTCTTGATGAACTGTGGCATCGTGTTGAAGCTGCATGGGCAGCTGTACCTGTACACGCCATCCAAGCTCTGTTTGACTCAATGCCCAGGCGTATCAAGGCCTTTATTACGGCCGAGGTGGTTGTTCTGGATACTGATTTCTCAGGATGTATGCACCCAAATTTCGTGAAAATGTAATCATGTCAGTTCTAGTACAATATATTTGTCCAATGAATACCCGTTTATCATCTGTATTTCTTCTTGTTGTAGCAATTTTAATGGCCAGTAGTGTAATACTGGAAATTCAATAAAAGTTCATGCAAATACGAGTCTTTTCATCATATTACCTTCCTAAAGTAATAAGTACGAAATAATGACTAGTTTTGAAAGGAATACAATTAAAAAAAAAGACATGAGCGGCACTAGATGCAGCAATCAACTGTTTACGGAGCTCGAACGCTAACCACCTCACCGTCACCAGCTCGTCCTCTGGGTCGCAAAGCATCAATACTTCACTGAGGCGTAAAACTTCTCTTACGATTTTCTCGAAATTGCCTTACTACTTGCACGTTATGATGTCCTGAAGAACTACTAAAAGTGGACAAAGTTTGAAGTAAACCCTTGATCCGAAAGTCGTAGCCTCACCTTGCTAGTAGGATAGCTTTTCGTCGCTGCTGTTCCTTACGAAAATGTCCGTTACTAGTCTATTACCTGCTGTTCATCCCTCCCTTACTTTTGTAATTTGTAATGGGTCCGACCCTATCTCTTTCAGGAAAATTAGGAAGGGGCTTCCCACTACTGTTATTATTTAAGAAAATATCCGTCGTCTCTGGATCATTCACTGTAGCAGTTGTCAGTGTACCGGATAGGAAGAAAGCAAAAGTGAAGCCACTGTTCACTCTGGACGCGGCTTGCTCTCAACGTGTTGTCCGCCTGTGTAGACGGGTGTTTAGGGCGTCCGACCCCACGCTGAGCGGCGGCTGCTGCTCCCTGGCGGTGCCCCATTCATTCACCTGAAGTGGTGGTAGGCGAAGGGAGTCGAAGTGACTCACCACCCGCTCGGGTGGGGGTGGTTAGCGACCCCTCGGGAGGCTGCTCGGCCATCAGCTGACGGCAGAAAAACAGGAACTGTGGGGGTGGTGAGGGTCGTTGTCGCGAGGGAGGCACTGGCCGCTCCCAAGGCCGGTTGGGTCTCAGCTGGGTAGTGGGGCAGGAGGGGGCAGCAGGCGGCCGCGCGACCCACCCCTGCCGTGCTGCGGCCCTCCTTCCCCTGAACTGCTGTGGCCACCAACTGGCCACCAACCGGCCTTCACGGGAAGCAGCAGGGAGGCGAGTTGGCTACCCCTCGTCAGCAAAGGCACTGCATTCGTGAACCCAAGGCTGTAACACCGACGTATACGTTAAGGCAGGGCTTCCCAACCTTTTCAGCTGGCGGACCCATTCTTCAGTCGAAAATCCGTGGCGGACCCCTAGTCAGTCAGGAGCACAGTAACTTTAAATTTCAGAGCGAAACCCATGGGAACTGAAAGCTTCTTAATGCAAGTGTCATGTTCCCAAAGACCCCCCCCCCCCCCCCCCGAAGTATCAATATTGGTTTAGAGATGAATGAAAACAACTTGAAATTAACGATCCAATTTGAATTCCCGCGCCGGCCGGAGTGGCCGTGCGGTTCTGGGCGCTACAGTCTGGAGCCGAGCGACCGCTACGGTCGCAGGTTGGAATCCTGCCTCGGGCATGGATGTGTGTGATGTCCTTAGGTTAGTTAGGTTTAATTAGTTCTGAGTTCTAGGCAACTGATGACCTCAGAAGTTAAGTCGCATAGTGCTCAGAACCATTTGAACATTTTTTGAATTCCCACTGTATCCAGACACTTGCTAGTGGATTTACTCCCTTTGTTCAACACACTATAGCCTGATTAAAATTACTTGGTAATTGAAATTTCACACGATGGAGCCGTCTTCCTCCAAGAGCAATCAACGTCGCGTCCAAACTGTTCGCTATTGACAAGCTGCCGCTTATGTTCTGTTCACTTCCACTGTTTGGCTACTGTTGTGTAAGGAGCATGCATATTTCGTAACAGTCGTGTGTGTGTGTGTGTGTGTGTGTGTCTGTGTGTGTGTGTGTGTGTGTGGCTTTTCGTGAAATCCGAAGAAAAATGTTCAAATGTATGTAAAGTCTTCCTTTGGTCGTCCTCCCTCCTCATTCATTTCAACTGGAAACTTCCCCTGTTGTGAAGGTGATGGAGAAACTGCACCCTTCTTCAATGATCCTGACTTCAGCCACCGATCCATGTTAGAAGTAATAAACTGGTCAAAAATCGACTTACGAAATGGTAGTGCACTGACAAAGCAAGTTCAACATTTAATGATGCCTGGGGCCGCATACGTGCCAGCGAGCGCTGTGATTGGCCGACAAAGCTCGCTCCGCGCATGCGTAAAACATTTCAGCGCATCCGTGAGCCGGCACAAAAACGACCCCCGTATTGTTGCGAAACAGTCGATCAGAGAAGCCGCATTCTCCGGCACTAATCTGTGTATACGTTCTCACTTAGGAACCTCAAAGGCTACTTGGGAACACGACCTGAAGTAAAAGTACACGTTTTTCACACACACAAAAAAATAGTGATGAATTGGATTTTCACATTTTTATTCAATAATTTTACTCATTATTTTACACGATTTGGTGAAAGGTGGCCGCAGACCCCACAGAAAGAGCTGGCGGACCCCTAAGGGGTCCACGGACCACACGTCGGGAAGCCCTGTGTTAAGGAAAGCCTGCGACTGCGTCGTGGCCGCCAACGATAAATCTAGGCCTGACCGCACGTCTGTGTGACTCATGGAGGTAGAATAAGGGGAGATGGCGCTACAGACTTACGCTGTTCGTGTTTTTTTTTTTTTTTTTATGGCAGTGGGCGGGTCCTGCAGCCATCTTGTATCCCCCACAACATTAGCAGACGAGTGTTTACAATTGCTTCTTGTTCGTTATTTCTGTCGTGTGCACGCGATATTGTTTTATATAGTAAATGTTACACTGTTTTAGTGAACAGGACAGCATAAGGAAAGCAACTTCAAACGTTCTTCTCGTCTTAAATGCGCATTCGATACAGTAATACGACACGAAAATATGACGCTTTCTGTTCCTTTTTGTTTATACACTTCGAATAACCGAGAAGAGAAGTGTGTGCTATGAAAAGCGTGCTTTCGCAATCCATTTCGATTCACTTTCATTGTGTTTGTGTCGATAACTGATAAAGCCAGAACTCCAAAAGCAATGATTGATAGTTTAGAGGCAACGATTTGTATTCGTTGCATTTTCAAGTCAAATGCAAATTTTAAATGTTCAAGTTTGCCAGAAACTTACCTTATTTCCTTTGGTGTCCCACAGATGTACGTAGTGATGATATAAACAACCCAGCTGTCATGTCAACAGAGTGAAAGATTCGTTAAATTACGAAGGAAAATAACTGAATTTAAGATTGTCAGGCCCATTGTAGTTTACACTTCTGCTTTGTTTTTAAATTGTGCCTACCAAGTGACGTTCAGTGTGGCAAATAACAGCAGTTTATAGGGTAACACGACAACACAGAGATTAATGTAATGATGTAAGTAGCCTGGACTTAGATAGGGAACTTCGCTTTAACAAATACAGTATGTAACCCTTTAAGTACTTTTAATTTAACCACTGTAACAGGTGCTCCACACTTTTTACTGAAGATTTAATTAACAACATGTGTTACATTACTTTTATATTAAATTATTGCATTTTAAAACATTAGTCCCCATTACCAGGATATTTCCTGCCAGGACTTTTCAGTTACTTGGGAATAACCAAACAATGAAAACCAAGTATATTGCTCACCTCCAGAGAGTTCTTCACGTTGGATTGATAGGAAATCTAGAGTCAAATCACAGAAATAAAACCATACCGTAAAACTTTACAGTGCATCAGAATTTCAAGTATATATAAGAAAACAGGGTCCGAATAAGTCCAGTGACGAAGGAAATGCGATTTGTTTCAACTTCAGTCTACAATCAGAACGATTAGTACACCCGTAAGCGACGCAAACCAGCATTTTTTATCAAAACACTTCACCGCTACACGGAATCAAACCACCAGAATTGGATGTTTTAGGGTAGCTAACATGGCGGATCTTCACTTGGGTCGGCGTCAAGTTTGTTACGTCATGACAATGCCTCTTATTTTTACCTCCATGGTGCGACTTTAGCAGTACAGTGTTCGTGGCCAGCGATAAACACTTATCAAAGCCCTCTGGTCAAACCTTTGACAGGGAAGTTTCTAGCAAGGATCTTTGATAACAATTAGAGCGAGGGCCTAACTTCGATTAAAGTTAGCCATTGTGTACATGTCACTTCGCTTGGCTTAGTGCATTTAAGTTATAGCACGATGAAGTATATTTGGTGCGTGGCTACCAATACAGAGGACGTTGCAAAGTATGAAGCGTACGAGATTCTTATCCTTACATGTACACCGTTTTTGTTCTACTCATTTTTGTTCCTTTCAAACAAGTTCTCGGTTTATTGGACCATCTTCAGGAAACAAATGAGTATCGTCCGAACGGACACTAGTTCTTAGCTAAACAAATGCAAATGCATTGAATGTTGTGAATCAAATTTACTTCTTAACGTTGAAATTACGGTGTACACAGTGGACAATGTTAAGCACAATATACACTCCTGGAAATTGAAATAAGAACACCGTGAATTCATTGTCCCAGGAAGGGGAAACTTTATTGACACATTCCTGGGGTAAGATACATCACATGATCATACTGACAGAACCACAGGCACATAGCCACAGGCAACAGAGCATGCACAATGTCGGCACTAGTACAGTGTATGTCCACCTTTCGCAGCAATGCAGGCTGCTATTCTCCCATGGAGACGATCGTAGAGATGCTGGATGTAGTCCTGTGGAACGGCTTGCCATGCCATTTCCACCTGGCGCCTCAGTTGGACCAGCGTTCGTGCTGGACGTGCAGACCGCGTGAGACGACGCTTCATCCAGTCCCAAACATGCTCAATGGGGGACAGATCCGGAGATCTTGCTGGCCAGGGTAGTTGACTTACACCTTCTAGAGCACGTTGGGTGGCACAGGATACATGCGGACGTGCATTGTCCTGTTGGAACAGCAAGTTCCCTTGCCGGTCTAGGAATGGTAGAACGATGGGTTCGATGACGGTTTGGATGTACCGTGCACTATTCAGTGTTCCCTCGACGATCACCAGTGGCGTACGGCCAGTGTAGGAGATCAGTCCCCACACCATGATGCCGGGTGTTGGCCCTGTGTGCCTCGGTCGTATGCAGTCCTGATTGTGGCGCTCACCTGCACGGCGTCAAACACGCATACGACCATCATTGGCACCAAGGCAGAAGCGACTCTCATAGCTGAAGACGACACGTCTCCATTCGTCCCTCCATTCACGCCTGTCGCGACACCACTGGAGGCGGGCTGCACGATGTTGGGGCGTGAGCGGAAGACGGCCTAACGGTGTGCGGGACCGTAGCCCAGCTTCATGGAGACGGTTGCGAATGGTCCTCGCCGATACCCCAGGAGCAACAGTGTCCCTAATTTGCTGGGAAGTGACGGTGCGGTCCCCTACGGCACTGCGTAGGATCCTACGGCCTTGGCGTGCATCCGTGCGTTGCTGCGGTCCGGTCCCAGGTCGACGGGCACGTGCACCTTCCGCCGACCACTGGCGACAACATCGATGTACTGTGGAGACCTCACGCCCCACGTGTTGAGCAATTCGGCGGTACGTCCACCCGGCCTCACGCATGCCCACTATACGCCCTCGCTCAAAGTCTGTCAACTGCACATACGGTTCACGTCCACGCTGTCGCGGCATGCTACCAGTGTTAAAGACTGCGATGGAGCTCCGTATGCCACGGCAAACTGGCTGACACTGACGGCGGCGGTGCATAAATGCTGCGCAGCTAGCGCCATTCGACGGCCAACACCGCGGTTCCTGGTGTGTCCGCTGTGCCGTGCGTGTGATCATTGCTTGTACAGCCCTCTCTCAGTGTCCGGAGCAAGTATGGTGGGTCTGACACACCGGTGTCAATGTGTTCTTTTTTCCATTTCCAGGAGTGTATAATTAAACTACACAATATTATAAGTTAAATCGTTATATTGCTTAAGTTTGTGAGGTCCTGACATTGGCTGAGAAACTATTAAACAGAGCACTTTTCATTTATGTTGCGCAAAAAACATGTTTTTAACATTGCAAATTAAACTTGGTGCAATGGACAGTATTGTACGCAATAATTAAAATACAAACTCTTACAGTATTACATGTTATATGATTCCATAGTTTGTAAGGTCATGGCATTGGTTGACAACTGTCTAACTGAGCCCTAATAACGTAATGTTGTGCAACAAACGTGTACTGCGTTTCATACTGCCAGTTGCATAAAATTTAATTGACAATGTAGAACATGTTCGTTGCACAACTTAAGTTACTAGTTCCTGTTAGACAATTTTCAATCAGTGTCACGAGCATGTACTGTCACAAACATGTGCTGTGTTTAATATTGCCCATTGCACACAACGTAATTTACAATGTAAAATATGTTCATTGCACAACGTGAGTTACTACTGCTCAGTTAGACAGCTGTCAACCAATGTCACGACCTTACTAACTAAGGCGTCATAACCACATCTAACCTGTTATACTGCAAGATCGTGTATTTTAATTATTGTGTATAATACTGTCCATTGCCTGAAGTTTAATTTACAACGTTTAAAACATGTTTGTTGCACAATATAAATGAAGAGTGCTCAGTTTAACAGTTTCTCAGCCAATGTCAAGACCTCACAAACTTTAGCATTATTACCATTTAACTTGTAATGTTGTGTAGTTTAATTATTTATTGAGCTTAACATTGTCCCTTGTGTAAAGTATGATTTCAATGTTAAAAAACAAGTGTGATCCACAACACTCTATGCAGTTAGATTGCATCTTTGCTTATAATGTTTGTTTACCTAAGATATAGTATCCCTTTCAGACGCTAGTCAATTGTTTCCTGTAGATGGCCCAATAAGCCGGAAATTAGTTTGAAAAAACAAAAGTAGTGTACATGTTATGCAACTTTAAATACGAAATTCATCATAACACAAGCAAGCTGGCTACAAAAACCGCAGTAATCGGATGGAATCTTACAAAGAAATAGCTGCAGCAATCAGCTGCATTCAAAGTCGTTGCACTATGGATGATGTTAAGAGTACATATAAAAAGAAATGTGGGAGAAGATGTGAAAAGCGAAGAACATACAAAGTGTACTTAAGTGAAATAAATGTATTTATTTGTACGCTAAATAACCTAACTCAAAATTCATAGATTCTTCCTCATGTGATTCATAAATTGGTTCACATGTTCTTAAAATAATACGCAAAATGGTGTACTGTGGGACTCGAGAACTATATTGCAAGCAGGAATAGTTTTCGCCTCTTGCTAAAATCTTAACCTAATCATGACACGATCATTAGCAGAAATAGCATTCACGATTTAAACAATGAAACACTGCACCAATTACGTATTTTTTTACGATTTGCATGACCTTCTGCAAGAATGTATTCTCATGATCAAGCAAAAATATTTATAAAGGTATTTTATGTAATGTTCTGAAAAATATTACAAAAGAAATCTATGCGAGACAGTAAACACAACTGCAGTGCAAGAGAGACAGAACAACACACATAAGAAACATTACATAAAATACGTGTAAATATTTCCTCTTGATAATGAGAATAAATTCCTGAAACGCGTTGCATTAAGCATGAGAAAATGCTTAACTTTTACAATGTTTCAATATTTAAACCGTGAATGACACTGTTACAGGCTTTCCAAAAAGGTCGGTTATGATGAATGAAATTAAGAAATGGTGTTTCGTAAATGAGTATCGTGTATGCAGCTTTCATGAGGGTAAATTGAAATATTCGTTCAGTCATTCTCAAACGATTTTCGTTGTTCTTTGTGACCTTACACTGTAGCTCACGAAGTAAATACTGGTGAACACAACGAGCTTCCCTTCTCGCCATCCGAGGTTTGACCCACAATCGTTTCCACTTCTCTTTCTGTTCAAGTAATGCACATGCCACCAGCATGTGCTGTTGTGCATGCGATTAATTGTTTGGTTCCCATTCCCGAACAACTGACAGAAACTGTTACGAACGTGTAATAGCTCCAGTGAACTACACTACTAGCCATTAAAATTGCTACACCAAGAAGAAATGCAGATGATAAACGGGTATTCATTGGACAAATATATTATACTAGAACTGATATGTGATTACATTTTCACGCAATTTGGGTGCATACATCCTGAGAAATCAGTATCCAGAACAACCACCTCGGCCGTAATAAAGGCCTTGATACGCCTGGGCATTGAGTCAAATAGAGCTTGGGTGGCGTGTACAGGTACAGCTACCCATACAGCTTCAAGACGATACCACAGTTCATCAAGAGTAGTGACTGGCGTATTGAGACGAGCCAGTTGCTCGGTCACCATTGACCAGACGTTTTCAATTGGTGAGAGATCTGGAGATTGTACTGGCCAGGGCAGCAGTCGAACATTTCTGCATCCAGAAAGGCCCGTACAGGACCTGCAACATGCGGTCGTGCATTATCCTGCTGAAATGTAGGGTTTCGCAGGGATCGAATGAAGGTTAGAGCCATGGATCGTAACACATCTGAAATGTAACGTCCACTGTTCAAAGTGCCGTCAATGCGAACAAGAGGTAACCGAGACGTGTAACCAATGGCACCCCATACCATCACGCCGCGTGATACGCCAGTATGGCGATGACGAATACACGCTTCCAGTGTGCGTTCACCGCGATGTCGCCAAACCCGATTGCGACCATCATGATGCTGTAAACAGAACCTGAATTCATCAGAAAAAATGACGTTTTGCGATTCGTGCACCCAGGTTCGTCGTTGAGTACACCATCGCAGGCGCTCCTGTCTGTGATGCAGCATCAAGGGTAACCGCAGCCATGATCTCCGAGCTGATAGTCCAAGCTGCTGCATACGTCGTGCAGATGGTTGTTGTCTTGCAAACGTCCCCATCTGTTGACTCAGGGATCGAGACGTGGCTGCACGATCCGTTACAGCCATGCGGATAAGCTGCCTGTCATCTCGACTGTTAGTGATACGAGGCCGTTGGGATCGAGCGCGGCGTTCCGTATTACCCTCCTGAACCCACCGATTTCATATTCTGCTAACAGTCATTCGATCTCGACCAACGCCAGCAGCAATGTCACGATACGTTAAACCGCAATCGCGATAGGCTACAATCCGACCTTTATCAAAGTCGGAAACGTGATGGTACGCATTTCTCCTCCTTACACGAGGCATCACAACAACGTTTCACCAGGCAACAACGGTCAACTGCTGTTTGTGTATGGCAAATCGGTTGGAAACTTTCCTGATGTCAGTACGTTGTAGGTGTCGCCACCGGCGCCAACCTTGTGTAAATGCTCTGAAAAGTTAATCATTTGCATATCACAGCATCTTCTTCCTGTCAGTTAAATTTCGCGTCTGTAGCACGTCATCTTCGTGGTGTAGCAATTTTAATGGCCAGTAGTTTAGTTTGATTAATGAAGTTTGACGATATCTTTGACAAAGGTATTTAACTGTGTAATAGGGGCCCCAGTTTCATGCCTCAGGTTTGTGTAGGCCGGTTGTAACGCCACGTTGCTGACGTCATACAGATGTACTCTTTGGCCTGCATTTATCGTTAGCCACGGACTGCCTGGAGGCCCGCGAGAAAGACGTGCCGTGGAGCGTACGTCACAGCACGCGACACTGCACGTCTTACGAATGCCAGCAGCCGTCTCCGGCGGGGAGCGAGAAAGCATTTCAGACGAGTTTAATATTCTTAACTACTTGTTTAAATGTATACAAGTTCTCGATAGACCTTTAGTGACTATCTTTTCAATTAAACATTGATCTCCCCTGGGCCCTGCACGGAGACGAACGTTCGCGAAGTGTGGTGGACAAGCTAACTAGCGTGACGTCACAAGTTCGTTGCTGGGCACATTTATCTCGTTGGCTGCCTCTAATGACGTCACGTCCTGAGTGCTATGCTGAGGTGCGCGCGCGACGGCGTTAGCAGTTCACGGTCCCATTTCCATTTGGAAATTCAATGCAAACGTGCAAACCGTCAACCATTGTAAATTTAACGTAGATTACATAGTAACTTTAAATACCTATGGAAGAGGAATTGACATTATAATTACTTTTAGCAGTATCAATGAAACTTAACTCAAAGGCGATTACTTAAGTTTGCTTCACTTTCGATCTTTTGTGAAATATACAATCCTGAAACTTGCTCTACTGTCGAAAACATTGTTTTTACTTCACATTGCAAAGAAAAACAAACATTAAAAACGAAAAAAACATTGGAGAGAAAACACACACCACTACTCATAAATTTGATTTACTTGGAAAATTTAAGTAATTTGGGTCTTCTACTGGTTACAAGACGGCTGTTCCAAATTTTAGAATAATTATTTGTTAATATATTTTCCAAAAGTGACATGTTTTTTGAAATGATGTCTTCCACATCTTTACCACAAGAGCATGTCTGTGAGAAGCAACAACAGTCAACTGTCATTCCCAGAAATTTTTTTAACGCTTCCCTATGATTTGTAGTGTTTAGAAATAAACAATCAAAGTCATCAGACATAAGTGTCTAAAACAATTTGTATCCTTCGGCGACAATTTCAAATCTGTAATCAAATGGTTGCTTTAAGGCGCCTTTGCACTGACTAAGTGTGAGTTAATCCCGCTGTTAATATCATTTCCAGTGAAATCATCAGCACTACCAATAAGTGCTTTACATTTATCGCACTTACTTACGAATTTTAATAAGCAAGAGATTGGTAGCCTTCAACACAGAACAACACACTTAAATCATTTTCAGACGTTTCTATTTTATCTTTATGTTCGTGAACGTGCTCTTAATTCCTACTAGACCTTGTTCTTTGGATTTTTCTACAATACTCAGCATCAGGCCTTTTGCGCAGAAGTCCACAAAATTCCAAAAATAATGCAGATCTCGTTTTTAACGCACTCATTATTTTCGGTTTCTTTTCAGAGTCTAACACCTGCGAAACTGGCACAGGGTAACAAGCATCACACAGTTGTCTGTAGCGACTATATATACCCACTGACTAGATAATCCGTTTGAAACTTACCCTACCAGCTCACGACAGTGTGAAAATGTATTAGTTTAATGAATGATCGTTGTTGGCATATACAGCAAAGAATAAAATGTGTCGGATGATTTTCCATTACGTTCAGGTGGAGGTGCAGGTGGTGGTAAGTTTTTTCAGTGCTTTAGGACCTTGGCAAAATGTTTCAAGTACTGAATGCTGGTACCTTGCAACGGCGGTTTTCTTTCAGCAGACAGATGAGCTAACATGTAGGATGGTTCTCCAGGAAACAAAGAAAAAACAGCATCCGATGCCAACTTGGAAACAGTCTTACGAACTGTAAACACAAAAGCATCTGCTCTCCTCATTTTGTTTTCAGTAATTATGTGTTTCCCAGAGAAATGCTTAGCAAAAACTACAGAATTCTTCTCGGTTGTGAAGTTTGCACCATGACTGTTCGCAACCACTTAATGCGAGTGATTGCGCCTTTTCGAAATGAATATGTTGAAACACATTTTTCCTTCTTCGTCCTATAATTTACAGTACAACATGGTACACATCAAGTAGTCCCATTTCGAACATGTGTATCTAGTAACCCTCTGCCATGCACTTCACAGTGGTTTACAGAGTAAAGATGTAGATGTAGACCACGAGATGTTCAGAGCTCATATTCTGTCAACATCTCGCAGCGTACAGAGCCTTGTTTGGGACGTTCATTTTCAAAAGCAAGAAAAACACACATGCATGCGATGGTCTCACACTGTAACTAAAAGCTGCACAAAAAATTGCGGCTATACATATTATTTCCCACATTCGACCTCTTTTGACCGAGCTATTACGCCACTGGCTTAGTCGACTGTTTCGTTAACATTGCTGATTCGAATTCTCTCATGAGCCTAATGGAAGGAGAAAAAAAAAGAAGATTATTGCAAACGAAATGCAGAAACTAATTAAGCTTACAATTTGATCAAAACATAGCCCTTACATCAATAGTAATTTCGTAGTAAGAAGACCAGACAAACAAAACGATTTTATGCTGTTAAAATTCACAAAATTGTGAAGTAAAATTTAGATAAACATAAATTTCAAAGTTTGTAAGCGCACGACTAAGCCGGTGGCGTAAGAGTGAAGACAATAAAAAGAGTTGAATATGGGAAAGAATTATTTAATAAAATTGCCGCCATTAAATAATTCTTTCCCATATTCAACTCTTTTTATTGTCTTCACTCTTATGCCACCGGCTTAGTCGTGCGCTTACAAACTTTGAAATTTATGTTTATCTAAATTTTACTTCACAATTTTGTGAATTTTAACAGCATAAAATCGTAAAGGAGTAAGGAAAAATGGCGGACAGTGCAGTGTATCGTATTGAGAACGCTCTTGTGATGATCGGAAAAGTGGCAGAAGAAGGAGGATATATGAAGAAGGAAACGAAGAACAACTTACTAGAGGCGGTAAGTGAAATAAGAAAATGTTTAGAATCATTGAAAAACGAAAGAAAAGCAAATAAGGTAGAGAATAGGAATCCTACAAGAGAGGAACTTCCAACAAGAGACGAGCGTGGGAGAAGACAGCTGCACTGGTGGACAACTAGCGACATCTATTGGATAAACTCAGGAAACAGCACATACCATCCAGTGGCCTGCTGGGCACGTAGCGACATCTATTGGCGAAACGCAGGAAACAGCACATAGCAGACAGAGACAGACGGAAGAGACACCTACGGGATCTGAGAAGAACTTCAACGGAGACATCGGTGTGGGTAGCTTTCTGGAAAAAGCAAAAAAAGACGGAAATGGGAGAACTGAGGCATAAAGTGGAGGAGATAACTGATTTCCTAAAAAACCAACTAGGGATATTAATACAAGAGCAAATAAAGAAAACTCTAGAAAAGGAAAGCCACCTAGACGCAGAGAAAACCAAAACTGATGGAAACAACATGCAAACTAAATACAACAACAAAGTTAAACCAGAGGGAACGACAATATACAGAAATCCTCTGCTCCAGCAACAAAATCAGTTACAAGTCCAAATTAATGCACATGAGCAACATAATAAAACCCGAAATCAGGTTAATGAATTAGAGGAACCGACTTGGAGTACTGTGGCAGGGAGGAGCTGGTACAGCAGAAACCAGAGTAATTATAAAACCATAATGGGTATCAAAAAAGACGAAGAAATGCAAGCAGCAGAAACGACAGCGTGGCTATACATCGGTAACTTAAAGAGAACCACACAACTGCTACAGTAGTGAAATACCTTAACAAGAACGGAATACTGGGACAAATAGAATGTGAAGAACTGCGCACACTGGGCGACAAAAAAGCTTTCAAAGTAGGCATTCCGTTTGAAAAGCTACAAATCACACAAGAACCAGAATTCTGGCCAGAAAACATAAAAGTACGTCGATTTCGTTTCCCAAGACGATCAATGGAAGAGGGAGCAGAGCTCGACTAAACTAAGAAGAAAACCAGAAGAGCAAGAAATAAAAGCAGTCTTGTGGAATACAGAGGGAGTAAAAAGTGCTCTTAACCTAACACCAACAGACATTCTGCAAAACTCGGACCTTGCAATTCTAACAGAAACCTTCCTGATAGACAGCTGGCAACATAAAGATTTCTATAATTATCACCTAATGGCAAAGGAGGGAGAAAGAGGACGACCCATGGGAGGAATATCTGTTGTTGTTGTTGTTGTGGTCTTCAGTCCTGAGACTGGTTTGATGCAGCTCTCCATGCTACTCTATCCTGTGCAAGCTTCTTCATCTCCCAGTGCCTACTGCAACCTACATCCTTCTGAATCTGCTTAGTGTATTCATCTCTTGGTCTCCCTCTACGATTTTTACCCTCCACGCTGCCCTCCAATGCTAAATTTGTGATCCCTTGATGCCTCAAAACATGTCCTACCAACCGATCCCTTCTTCTAGTCAAGTTGTGCCACAAACTTCTCTTCTCCCCAATCCTATTCAATACCTCCTCATTAGTTACGTGATCTACCCACCTTATCTTCAGCATTCTTCTGTAGCACCACATTTCGAAAGCTTCTATTCTCTTCTTGTCCAAACTGGTTATCGTCCATGTTTCACTTCCATACATGGCTACACTCCGTACAAATACTTTCAGAAACGACTTCCTGACACTTAAATCTATACCCGATGTTAACAAATTTCTCTTCTTCAGAAACGATTTCCTTGCCATTGCCAGTCTACATTTTATATCCTCTCTACTTCGACCATCATCAGTTATTTTACTCCCTAAATAGCAAAACTCCTTTACTATATCTATCCTACTGAAACCCTGGATGACACCCACCAAAAAAATCATAAAACAAGTAAATAGTATGCTAATAGAAGCGGCAAACATAAATATAATTGCAGCCTATTTTAAACAGCACACAAATGCTGTAGAAATAATTGACGAAATAGTCACACTCATCAAACAATGCGACAGCAAACCCACCATTATTGCAGGCGATCTCAACTGCAGAATAGACACAGAAAACTATAAAACAAAACTAGTCGTTGAAACCCTAGAAGATGATGGTTTCACCCTACTTAACGATAGACAGATACCTACATACACATGCCACAATGGGAAGAGCACCATTGATATCGCACTAACAAGAGGAGACATAGAAGGAAGTATTCAAACAATAAGGCATGACTCCATTACTCCTATACGAAAGCACATTCCAATGAAGATAAAAATAAATATCGTCACGTCACCGCCAGCAAGAAAGACCCACCAAATCACACAAAGAAAAATTGATATAGAAAAATTAACAAACGAGCAAGAACAATTAACAGAAATAGAAACTTTCACAGAGGAAGGAGACCTTGAAAAAGCAACAGACCAAATACAAGACGTCCTAAAAAATTCAGTGATACAAACAATCCCCAAAACAAGGACGGCCAAAAGATGGTTCGATGCTGAATGCTACAGCAAAAGGAACATTGTTCTACGAAGCCTCCACAGACTAAGAAACCAGCATGACGAAGAAACATACAAACTGTACGCAGAAGAGAGGAGAATCTACAAAAAACTAATAGAAGAGAAGAAAAAAGAATACATAGAAAGTGAGGCAAAAAGAGAAGCGGATGAAGCAGAGAAAGACCCATACATAGCAGCAAGACCAAGAAAAATGGCTCATACACCAAATATAGACCTGAAGGAATGGGAAGACCACTTCAGTAAGATACTGAACAAACGAGGACTCAAAACACCCCCAAAGAAAGAAACAACATCAAACTAAGAAAAAAGATAATACATGGCAACCCCTAAATGAAGATGATGTGAAAGAAGTAATAAAAGCACTGAAGAACAAGAAAGCAGCAGGACCTGATAATATATATAACGAACATATAAAAGATGCAAAAGAGGCCCTCCAACACATATGGACCAAACTGTTTAACAAATGCCTGGAACTTGGAAGAATTCCGACACAATGGAGACACTCGACAATAAAAGTTCTCTACAAAGGTAGAGGAGACCCAATGGACCCAAACAAGTACAGAGGCATAGCCCTGGAAAATACTCAATTCAAGATGTTTTCAAAGATAATAACACAAAAAATCCAAGCCTCTCTGGACAGTCATCTCCCAGAACGACAAATGGGTTTCAGATCTGGAAGATCAACACTTACGGCAGTCAGGCTTCTTCTAAACAACATCGATGATGCGCGACAAAAGAAACAAATGTTCAACACAGTGTTCATAGACTTTACCAAAGCCTTTGACCTACTGGAAAGAGATCTCATAGCCCGGAAACTGGAAAACACAGTGGGAGAAGATAGCGTATGGGCAAGAATAATCAAATCAATCCTCGAATACAACTTAATTACAATATCAGACAACCTCTCTTTTTCGAACCCCATTCTGCAATCGAACGGAGTCTTACAGGGTGACCCAATAAGCCATTTGCTGTACATTCTTGCCACTGAAGACGTACTCCGAATTGGAGAAAATGAAGAAGATGTGTATGTATATGCATACGCTGACGACATAGCCGTAGGTTCAACAGATATACAGAAGCTGCAGAGAATCATTGAGAAAATTGACAGATGGTGCAGTGAACACAAACTACACATAAACATAACAGAGACAGAAATGGTAATTTTCAGAAAAGGAGGCAAAACACCCAAGAATGCGGAAATCAGTAACAGAGGACAAAAAATAAAAATCTCATCAGACTTTAAATACCTAGGAGTGACATTGCAACCAACAGCCAAATGCTACACAAAACATACAACAGAACGTGCAGCCCAAGCAATAATAGCAATACAGGACATCAAAAACATCCGCCTACTCAGTCTAGAAACAGCCATGAAATTATTCAACACAAAAATCTTGCCAATCCTGGCCTATGGGATGGAGGTTATATGGGACCACCTGACAGAAAAAAATCTAGAAACACTAGAAAAGGTAAAATCGACCTATCTAAAAAGAGCACTAGGTCTCTCAAAGACAACAAGATCTAGACTAGTGTACCTGCTAGCGAGAGAGACATTCCTAATTGAAGACATCAGACTTCGATATATGATGCCACACACCAGGGCTTCCAGAAAGCAACTGAAGATCATGGAGGGCAAACGAGAAAAAATATGGCCGGAGTTTTATGGCACCGAAGCAATGACGAACTGCTCATGGACAGCACCAAACTTCGAACAGCGACATGTCGTAACTAGACTTTCTATTAACGGCTTTCATCATCTAATCTGCAATAATAAAACTTATCACGATCCAACCGCAACATGTGTATGTGAACTGTGTAACGAAGCCTGTGAACGATATCACATAGAACTGTGCAGTAAAAGAGTGAAATCGATAAATGAATATGCAAAAATGTAAAATGTAAATGTAAAATGTTAAGCAAAGAAACTGTATGTGGCTATTTGGCTGCAATTTTATTAAATAAAAGCTTACTGAAAGCACGAACCGAGCACCGGAAGCCTAAAGGACTATCCCGACGCTCGGCACTTAGTTCTTGGCGCCATGCGGACTATCTATCATTTATTACAGGACTGAATACTGTAACTCCAAATTCCTCCAAAAATAAACGAAAAATATGCCTATTCAAAAAAGGAGATAAAAATTCACTTGACGTGTTCCTGAGAGACAATCTCCACTCCTTCCAAATTAACAATGTACCGTTAAGTGTAGACCAGATATGACTTGAACTGAAAGAAGTAGTATCGACAACAACTGAGAGATTTAATAAATTAACAAACGACGGAACTGTTTCCCCTTGATACACAAAACGGGCCAGAACGCTGTTGCAGAAACAACGAAGAAAGCGTGCCAAATTTAAACGATCGCAAAATCTCCAGGATTGGTGATCTTTTAGAAAAGTTGGAAATTTAGAGCGGAGCTCAATGCTTATAATAGTTCCCAGAACGAAACTTTGTCTCGAAACCCGGTAGAAAATCCAAAGAGATTCTGGTCGTATGTAAAGTGTGCTAGCGGCACAATCAACGCCTTCTCTGCACGTTAGCAATGGAAATACTATCGATGACAGTGCTGCTAAAGCAGAATTACTAAACACATTCTTCCGAAATTCCTTCATCAAAGAAGACGAAGTAAATATTCCAGATTTCGAACCAAGAACAGCTGCCTACAAGAGCTCCATACTTAACAATCATATACAACCGCTCACTCGACGAAAGATCCGTACCCAAAGGATGGAAAGTTGCGCAGATCACACCAGTTTTCAAGAAAGGCAGTAGGAATAATCCACTAAATTATAGGTCCATATCATTGATTAACGTCGATATGTGGCAGGATTTTGGAACATATAATGTGTTCGAACACAAGAAGAGAAAAGTCTATTGACACATAGTCAACACGGATTCAGAAAACTTCGTTCTTATGAAACACAACTAACTCTTTACTCACACCCAAGTGCTGAGTGGTATTCACAAGGGATTTTAAATTGATTCCGTATTTCTATATTTCCAGAGGGCTTTTGACACTGTATCTCACAAGCGGCTTGTAATCAAATTGAATGCTTATGGAATATCGTCTCAGTTGTGTGACTGGGTTCGTGATTTCCTGTCAAAGAGTCACAGTTCATAGTAAATGACGAAAAGTCATCGAGTGAAACAGAAGTGTTTTCTGAGATTCCCCAACGTAATATTATAAGTGCTCAATTGTTCCTTTTCTATGTAAACGATTTATTAGACAATCTGAGCAGCCGTCTTAGGTTGTTCGTAGATGATGCTGTCTTTTATCGTCTAGTAAAGTCATCAGAAGATCAAAACAAACTGCAAGACGACGTTAGCGGAGACAGCCCTGTCTCTTGAAGTCTTAATTAAGGAGCGAAAGAACGGCTCCGTCCTGTCCAAGCTAAGTGAATTGCCTTTGCCTCTCACCTCTTCTCCTCGTCTTTGCTGAATCTATGAAAATCGCGCCCAGTGAGATTTGCGCCCAAGCAGAAATGTGTGAGATTCGCGCCCAATACCTGCTCCCTTTGTGTCGGGCTTACCTGCGCCCGGGCCGTCCTAACCACCCTAAACTACCTGTTCCTCGGACACAGGGACCTGCCCCCCCTCCCCTCCCGGTACTAGGCACAGCCGCCGACTGTCTGATACACAAACACAACCTTAGTGCCGCTCTGGCTGTCGAAGAGTTCACATCGCGCGATTCGTGTATTTTTGACACAGTAGTTCAGATATGGAATTTTCAACCACTAATCACGGTAAGCCATGTTGCCACTACGAAGGTTATTCTTACATAGTGAAGAGAACTAAAGAAGATGGAACAGAAACGTGGCGCTCATTGCCGAGGAATGCTGAAAACGAAGGATTCGACAGTGCTTTTTCATTCGAGCATCAATGTGGACCTCCGGATGTCGCTCGGTTGGAAGTAAGGAAGACTTTGAACCACGCAAAGAAGAGGGCAAGAGACGAAGAGACGTCTATTTCAAAAATATATTCAGAGGAGCTGGGTTGCCTGCATAATCGAGGCTATGATTTTGTCACTGAAATGCCAGAGCAGCAAACAACGAAGAGAGCTTTGTACTACCAGCGGGCAAAATCACAGGGAAATGAGAGAGATCCACCGACAAGAGAAGAAATTGACCTAAAGGCAGATTTACTAGCTATGAACGATGGCAGCAGTTTTCTGTTAAGCGACGACAAACTTGGAGAGAGGATAATAGTTTTTAGCGGAAGGGCAGGAAGAGAGGCTCTAAGGAGGAAACAAGACTTTTTTATGGATGGTACGTTCAAGTGCTGCAGCAAACAGCTTTCGCAAATATACACCATTCACCCCGACTTTGGGGGTACAAATAATGAGACAAACATCCATCCAGTTGCCTTTGCGCTACTGCCAAACAAAATAAAAGAGACGTAAGCCCGTCCTTTCCGAAATTTGATGGAAAAAATTCCAGAATTGAAACCTGCAAACGTGACCGTAGACTTCGAATCAGCTGCGATTTCAGCAATTAAAGTTGTATTTCCGACAGCTGAAGTGCGTGGATGTTATTTCCATATGAAAAAGTGTCTCTGGAGAAAAGTTCAAGAGCTAGGACTTCCTCGTGAATACAAAGAAAACGAAGAAGTGAGACAACACGTTCGCATGTGTGCTGCGCTGGCGTTTCTACGGCCTGAAGAGGGTTGGCTGAAGATACATTCACATGCACCGAATATCCCCAAGTTTTTTGAACTTTTTGACTACTTCGTAGATAGATGGTTGTAAAATGAAGAAACCCCTATCAACCTCTGGAGCTGCTACAAACGGCGCCACCGAACAACCAACGCTGTAGAAGGTTGGCACCACAAAATTAATAACATGCTTGCTAAACCAAATCCGAAAATTACTAACGTTATTAGGTGTTTGAAAAGAGAAGCAGAAAATTCATCGTGCGCCTTAATGAGGGCAGAACTGAGTATGGAAGGTAAACGGAAAAAAACAGTCTACATGAAACGTGATGAAAGGTCGGGAAAAATAGTAAAAAAATACGAAGAAGATGGTGAGATCAAAGATTGGTTGAAAGCCATATCCTACCTACAGGAACGTGACTGAATTTATCAGAAGATGTATACAGAAACAATAGTGTTCAAATGTAAATAGGAACTTATATAAAAAATAATAAAAATTTAAAAAATATTGACGATGCTTATAAGCTGATTTTAAACACGCCTAAATGACTTTTGCTCTTTAGCCAGCCCAAAGCCTGGCTAAAGTGTGATGGAAATCAGATTATTTTTAAAATACAGTATATGTGTTTTACAATACACCAAAACAAAAGCGAACCGCTTTCAGAGTCAACCCTTTACAATTATACTTAACATTCAAGAGTCACCACCCAAATTCCTCGCTAGTTTTTTATAAATTAAGAGTTAAAATTAAGTGACGTTACTAGTCGCCAAGAGTAGAGTCACTTGATATTTCTGAGTATTCAAGAAGTGTAGTTGTTATAATGATATTGATAATGACTGCTGAATGGTACTGCAAGTGAAGAAAAAGAATGTAATCTCTTGTATTTACTGCAGTTTGAAGTGGTGTGTGGTAGAAACTTAATTCTCTCTCTCTCTGTCTGACGGCTGAAAACTCCAGCTCGGAAACCTCCAGGTAGCGCCCTCTTTTGTCTGCCGGGCAAGGGGATTAGCGGACCCTTTCTGGGCGCGAATCTCACTGGGTGCGTTTTTCAGTACACCCTCTTTGCTTACCTTCACGCATGAGAAATCCCGCTGCAATAAGGTTCTTTGGTATAGCTTTTCATTAAAGGCGGCTATTTGTCCGGTCCCCCTGCCCCGCCCCCCCCCCCCCTCCCCGCCCACTTAAAAATAGTTGATTCTTACTTATCAAGAAACATATACTTCATTTGAAAGTATGAAAGGTGTTTCAAATGGCAGCTGGCTATGAGATATTATCCTGAACTTATTTAGCGAAGTTAACTACCTGTTATTGTCCGTTTAGTGGTTGCTGATCTTGTTTTGAAATCCTGGATGTTGCTGCTTTGTAAGAGTATTTGTTAAAACTGTTTATTGAACGCTGCTGTTTTGCCTGTCCCCCCCCCCCCCTTAAAAATAATTAATTGTTGCTTATGAAAACATCTGCTAGGTTTCAACGTATGAAAAGTGAAAGATGTTTTATAATTAATGGCAGCTGTATATGAGGATTTTGTTAAGCTTGGTCAGTGCATTAAGTGGTTACTGATTCTCAAAAAAAACTGTAACTGGTTGCTTAATAAGATAATTTGGTAAAGCTGTTTATTGAAAGCTGCTGTCTTGCTCGTCCCCGTTTAAATGTCATTGTTTGCTGTTTATAAAGATCTGTACTTCTGTTTTCAATATAATGGCAGGTGTTTTTAATAATTTATGGTAGCTGTATATGAGAAATTCTCCTAAACTTCAATGCATTTGGCTGACTGTAACTGTGCATTAAGTGATCGCCGATTTTAATTAAGTAAAACTGTTTATTGGAGGCTCTTATCTAACCTACATTTCTTTAACTATTATTCTTTACTGTACTCAAAAAAAAAGGAAAAGAAAAAGAAAAAAAGAAAAGACATTCAGCTAACTTCTCTGTAAACATACCTCAAAACCTGACTATTCAGTCAGTTTGTTTGTTGAAGATGTACGCTGATATCTATTTGATGGTGAATCCTGGCAACCTTTTAAATGGTATTTGTTTGGTATTGGTCTTACTAAATTTTTGTTGCTCTAAACCTGTTGAATGCTGTAAAAACCAGGTGGGGACCCCAGACCTTCCCTTATGGGACACCTCCTGAATCTTCCCACCCCCGTTTCTCCTACCAGTGACCAACAAATTTCCACGGAATATTCTCAAACTTCTCCCTCAAATGTATCACCAATACTGCTGGCCGCACGTGGTAGCCGCGCGGTCTTGGGCGCCTTGTCTTGGTTTGCGTGGCTCCCCCCATTGGAGGTTGGAGTCCTCCCTCGGGCGTGTGTGTGTGTGTGTGTGTGTGTGTGTGTGTGTGTGTGTGTGTGTGTGTGTGTGTGTTGTCCTTGCGTAAGTTAGTTTAAGTTAGATTCAGTAGTGTGTAAGCCTAGGAACCCATGACCTCAGCAGTTTGGTCCCATAGAAGCTTACCACAAACTTCCACTACCGCTGCTGTGTGAGGCAGGTGGTTGGTAAAAGCATCGGATGACCTTGTCTGATCCACCTTTCAAAAAAGGGCTCTGAGCACTATGGGACTCAACTGCTGTGGTCATCAGTCCCCTAGAACTTAGAACTACTTAAAACTAACCAACCTAAGGACATCACACACATCCATGCCCGAGGCAGGATTCGAACCTGCGACCGTAGCAGTCGCACGGTTCCGGACTGCGTGCCTAGAACCGCGAGACCACCGCGGCCGGATGATCCACCTTTAACGCTTATCTTCACCTAGATTATTTCGCTTTCGGAATATTTACTAACCTTACTAAATTTTGTTGTATTTTTTACTACCATAAATACGCCTCCTCAACCGGCGTTCAAAATATTTACGGGAAATACTTTCCGATAGGAATTTAGAATTTCATTGCTGTTAAGGTCTGTCTTCAGCTAGCTTTCTGTCTCAAGTTATGTGTGGGCATTTTTACCGCTGATAAACGAGACTCATTCTGGAACTTTTCTATAAAAGCACCTGCAGGTAACTGATACTACACTAACATTTTGTTCCTCCGATCTCCCATGAGGAATCCCTCGAGATTGAGAGTATCGCTTGTACACAGAAATTTGGCCACCACTTATCAAGATTACAAAAAACAATCTATATTCACTATGTGGACTGTAAATTTGTTGTACGTGGCACATTTTAGGATAACGATTCCTTGATAAGCTGTCCCTTCTCCGGGAGAATTCTTTCACGGATGAACGATAATATTATTGTCTTCATGTGTCAACACCAACTATCAGAGAGAGGACTCTTTAGCACCTACCCTTGCAGGACCATAAAACACATTTAGCAAACGCATGTGACAAAAATTTCTTTAGAAATGATAGGTTCATTTGTAAATTTACTTCTGTCGAGAGTCCATCGCGCTTTGACAGCAGACAGAAACGACAGCCCTTGTCATATGTGTTTTTCAGTGTTAGGCAAGCCTCTTGTGTATGTGCAAAATTTGTGTGTTGGTACCTGGGTGGACAAATCTGTGTCAGGTTATATAAGGTGCTGATGAACTTCGCTTCCAGCTTCCCTGTGTCCGAGATCGAAATAAATGTGGTATCGAAATCTATAGTATTTGAACTGGAAACATACAGGGTGTTACAAAAAGGTACGGCCAAACTTTCAGGAAACATTCCTCACACACAAATAAAGAAAAGATGTTATGTGGACATGTGTCCGGAGACGCTTAATTTCCATGTTAGAGCTCATTTTAGTTTCGTCAGTATGTACTATACTTCTTCGATTCACCGCCAGTTGGCCCAATTGAAGGAAGATAATGTTGACTTCGGTGCTTGTTTTGACATGCGACTCATTGCTCTACAGTACTAGCATCAAGTACATCAGTACGTAGCATCAACAGGTTAGTGTTCATCACGAACGTGGTTTTGCAGTGTGCAATGTTTACAAATGCGGAGTTGGCAGATGCCCATTTGATGTATGGATTAGCACGAGGCAATAGCCGTGGCGCGGTAGGTTTGTATCGAGACAGATTTCCAGAACGAAGGTGTCCCGACAGGGAGACGTTCGAAGCAATTGATCGGCGTCTTATGGGGCACGGAACATTCCAGCCTATGACTCGCGACTGGGGAAGACCTAGAACGACGAAGACACTTGCAATCGACGAGGCAATTCTTCGTGCAGTTGACGATAACCCTAATGTCAGCGTCAGAGAAGTTGCTGCTGTACAAGGTAACGTTGACCACGTCACTGTATGGAGAGTGCTACGGGAGAACCGGTTGTTTCCGTACCATGTACAGCGTGTGCAGGCACTATCACCAGCTGATTGGCCTCTACGGGTACACTTCTGCGAATGGTTCATCCGACAATGTGTCAATCCTCATTTCAGTCCAAATGTTCTCTTTACGGATGAGGCTTCACTCCAACGTGATCAATTTGTAAATTTTCACAATCAACATGTGCGGTCTGACGAGAATCCACACGCAATTGTGCAATCACGTCATCAACACAGATTTTCCGTGAACGTTTGGGCAGGCAGTGTTGGTGATGTCTTGATTGTGTCCCATGTTCTTCCACCTACGCTCAATGGAGCACGTTATCATGATTTCATATGGGATACTCTACCAGTGCTGCTAGAAGGTGTGCCTTTACAAGTACGACACAACATGTGGTTCATGCACGATGGAGCTCCTGCACATTTCAGTCGAAGTGTTCGTACGCTTCTCAACAACAGATTCGGTGACCGATGGATTGGTAGAGGCAGACCAATTCCATGGCCTCCACGCTCTCCTGACCTCAACCCTCTTGACTTTCATTTATGGGGGCATTTGAGAGCTCTTGTCTACGCAACCCCGGTACCAAATGTAGAGACTCTTCGTGCTCGTATTGTGGACGGCTGTGATACCATTCTCCAGGGCTGCATCAGCGCATCAGGGATTCCATACGACGGAGGGTGGATGCATGTATCCTCGCTAACGGAGGACATTTTGAACATTTCCTGTAACAAAGTGTTTGAAGTCACGCTGGTACGTTCTGTTGCTGCGTGCTTGCATTCCATGATTAATGTGATTTGAAGAGAAGTAATAAAATGAGCTCTAACATGGAAAGTAAGCGTTTCCAGACACATGTCCACATAACATATTTTCTTTCTTTGTGTGTGAGGAATGTTTCCTGAAAGTTTGGCCGTACCTTTTTGTAACACCCTGTATAAATCAGCCGAAGGATAAAGAAATAAAAAGAAAGGAAGAAAAAATTCTTATTATCCTCCATGACAGAGAAACAACTGTATAACTCCCGTATGAAGGTTCTGTGCGTATCATTTGTTTTGAAAACGCTACGAATCACAGACCGATTTCCAGACTCGGACCTGTCGTATAACCTTTGCCCATCGGATGCGACATTTGAGTCTCGTGAATAGCGAAAGAGCATGCCGTAAATGCGTGTATTCATGAAGTTATTCTTCCACATCGCAATTAGTTGTGCAACACTTCCAGCTTCGTGTATGACACGTGTGTTGGCACAGCGCTGCAGAGGTGACATCACCAGTCAAAATTCTAACGTTACGATACTTTCTGTTGTAGTAGTTGTGTAAGATGCATATCGTTTCGTTCTACTACGCAAAATTTATTTACTTTCAGTATAAATGCTCATAGACGAGTAGTCGTTATTCTGATCTATAAGATGTCCTTTACAGAAATGTAATAATATGAAACACCTGGAGCCGTTGTTTCGGTGGCTAACTATACCATCTTCAGGCCTTAATAGACGCTGAGGGGCTGACCCCCAATCGTATACAGTATCCCATCAGTAGCCAACACCTAAGAATGGGTTTTCATAAATTACTGCAACAGCGATGCTGTATCTACAGTTGTAATTGATGGTCGCAGGCGGAGCATCGCTGTTGCAGTAGTCTAAGGAAATCAGTTCTTAGATGTTGGCCACTGATGGGACCGTGTTTGCGATTGGAGCTCACCCCCTCAATGTCAGTTAAAGCCTTAAGATGAAGTACTGAATCACCGAAGCTGGTAGTTACACAATAAATAACATCGAAAGGACGGCTGCAAGTGTTCCGTTTTATTATATAAATGAACGGTCGAAGTCCTTCAAACCTTCATTCAGAAGAATGGAGATACAAAAACGTGATGTGCAGAAATGGTCCGTAGACAACATGGCAAACAATTGCATCGCATTTTTCTGCGGGACAAGAATTCAGTCTCGGCTACGTATCGTACGTACACTAGCGTCTGAGAATTAAGCATGTTCGCAAACAGAGGAAAATGGAAAGAAAGGTGAGCGATTACTATAAAGTACCAACAATGTTGTCTCACAAATCGCGATTGAGCTCTCTGTACTAGAAAAAAACTACCCCTTGAATAAAGGCGACATTTCTCACTTGTCTGTATATTTATTAAGACCTTTTAATTGCGTAACTAGTTTTGGCTTAAAAAGCAACGTGCCACGAACATGAAAATGGCGGCGTACTTACACCAAGGGCTGCCGTTCGCGATGCTCGGTTCACCAATATCTGTCAAACCATCACGAACAGTATAATTTGTAATCGATCATGTATGACGGCACATCGCGTGAATTCGATACCGTTTTCATGCTTTGCTCTGCGTGAACAGTCGAAAATGGCTTTTTAAGCCAAAAGCAATTGGGCAACACAAAAGAAACCTTATTAAATATACAGGGTGAGTCACTAACTATTGCCACCAAGAATAACTCCGACAGTATGATAGGAGGTGAAAAGTTTGTGGGACAATAGTTGCTTAGGACAACAGGGTCCATAATATGACTTTGGAGTTTTGTTTCTAGGTGGGGTCTCTACAGAAATACGGTCAACTTTGTTGACATGCCACTCTACTTGAGCGACGTCGTTATCCTGAATCAAGTCATTTACAAGATGTGCACGATGGAAGCGCGAATTGTCGTCCATGAAGACGAATGCCTCGCCAATATGCTGCCGATATGGTTGCACTATCAGTCGGAAGATGGCATTCACGTATTGTACAGCCGTTACGACGCCTTCCATGAACACCAGCGGCGTACGTCGGCCCCACATAATGCCATTCCAAAACAGCAGGGAACCCCTAGCTTGCTGCACTCGCTGGACAATGTGTCTAAGGCTTTCATCCTGACCAGGTTGCCTCCAAACACATCTCCGACGATTGTCTTGTTGAAGGCATATGCGATACTCATCGGTGAAGAGAACGTGATGCCAATCCTGAGCTGTCTATTCGGCATGTTGTTGGGCCTATCCGTACCGCGCTGCATTGTGTCGTGGTTGCAAAATTGGACCACGCCATGAACGTTGGGAGTGAAGTTGCGCATCATGCAGCCTATTGCGCACAATTTGAGTCTTAACACGACGTCCTGTGGCTGCACGAAAACCATTATTCAACATGGAGGCACTGACGTCAGGGTTCCTCCGAACCATAATCCGTAGGTAGCGGTCATCCACTGCAGTAGTAGCCCTTGGGCGGCCTGAGCGAGGCATGTCATGGACAGTTACTGTCTCTGTGTATCTCCTCCATGTTCGAGCAACTTCGCCTGGACACTTCCCTTGTTGAACGCCCTTCCTGCCATAAGGTAGCAACGTGGACGCGATCGAACCGCTGTCTTCACCGTTTAGGCATGGCTGAACTACAGACAACACGAACCGTGCACCTCCTACCTGGTGGAATGACTGGAACTGATCGGCTGTTGGACCCCCTGCGTCTAATAGGCACTGCTCATGCATGGTTGTTTACATCTTTGGGCGGGTTTAGTAACTTCTCTGAACAGTCAAAGGGACTGTGTCTGTGATACAATATCCACAGTCAACGTCTGTCTTCAGGAGTTCTGGGAAACGGGGTGATGCAAACCTTTTTTTGATGTGTGTTTATGGACTCGGTGTCTTATAAGATTCCCCTACTAACTGGAAGCGTTGAACCGTCTAGAAACTGACGGTATATAATGATCAATTAGTCTACATAATTATCGTCTATTACGTAAAAGCGAACAGTATTTATAGCAAAACTGGAACTGTCAATAACAGAGGGATGTTGTGATAAAAATAATACAGGTTTATTGTATAACGCGGGAAAACGCTAATTCCTCAAAGAAAGATAAAATAAAAAACGCAAAAGAAAAACATATCAAACATCGTCGAACGTATATACAACTTGTTACTATTATTCATAGCCACGCGGGGTAGCCGCGCGGTCTCGGGTGCCTTGTCACGGACCGGGCCGCTGCCCCCCTCAGTGGTTCGAGTCCCCCCACGGGCATCGGTGTGTGTGCTGTCCTTAGTGTAAATTAGTTTAAGTTAGATTAAGTAATGCGTAAGCTTGGGGACCGATGACCTTAGCAGTTTGGTCCCATAAGACCTTACTACAAATTTCCAAATTTTTTGTTATTCATAAACATTTTTGGCGTTTCTGAATAACCAAAGGAAAGTCTTACATTACATCGGGATGAAGAGCATTCTGTTGTGTACAAAATACCAACAGTAATTAAACTGTTTATTTTATTATTGTGCATGTAAACAGTACCGGTATCAAAAGTATTTGTTGGGGTTACATAAAAGCGTAGAAGTTACGCGGTCAACTAAGTTTTATTACTTCTATAGTGCAATTTATGTTCTGTAAGTATATAAAACACGCAACTGAATAACGCTGAGTAATGTGCGGTTCTAATTACATCTACATCTACATTTATACTCCGCAAGCCACCCAACGGTGTGTGGCGGAGGGCACTTTATGTGCCACTGTCATTACCTCCCTTTCCTGTTCCAGTCGCGTATGGTTAGCGGGAAGAACGACTGCCGGAAAGCCTCCGTGCGCCCTGGAATCTCTCTGATTTTACATTCGTGACCTCTTCGGGAGGTTTAAGTAGGGGGAAGCAATATATTCGATACCTCATGCAGAAACGCACCCTCTCGAAACCTGGCCAGCAAGCTACACCGCGATGCAGAGCGCCTCTCTTGCAGAGTCTGCCACTTGAGTTTGCTAAACATCTCCGTAGCGCTATCACGCTTACCAAATAACCCTGTGACGAAACGCGCCGCTCTTCTTTGGATCTTCTCTATCTCCTCTATCAACCCGACCTGGTACGGATCCCATTATGTGCAGAAAAAAACAACCAAACAAACGAAAAAACGAAGAGAAGTCGTCGGCTCCGGGTTTCTCTCTTACACTTTCACTTATGTTTCTTTCTCTACCACTGCTACCAGTACTACCGGTAATCCTACCATGTACTCGTTATTAGTGTAGTGTAGCAAAACTACCGAACCGTAGTTCTGGTGACTCGTCAAATCCACTCCTGACACTCCCGCGCCTATCTCACTCGCCCGTCATGGCAGCCCCCTACTGGAGATGCCTCCCTTAGCTACATTTCTTAATCTCAAGCGATATTTTATCTTTGCTTTATGCAGTATTGTAGCCTACGTCTGAAAAAGGGACCAGTGATCACGCAGTGCTTCTGCATACACTTCTAGTCATTAAAACTGCAGGGCCACGAAGGAAGGAACGTAACAACGTTCAAATTGGCATGGAGTGCACTACATTTTGAGATATGCAAATGATTAGCATTTCAGCACAGCCGCACAAAGCGGGGGCCAGTAACGCCATCTACGTACGGTATATTACGAAAGGCTACACAATGGGTTCCTTCAAATGGCTCTGAGCACTATGGGACTCAACTGCTGTGGTCATAAGTCCCCTAGAACTTAGAACTACTTAAACCTAACTAACCTAAGGACAGCACACAACACCCAGCCATCACGAGGCAGAGAAAATCCCTGACCCCGCCGGGAATCGAACCCGGGAACCCGGGCGTGGGAAGCGTGAACGCTACCGCACGACCACGAGATGCGGGCTACAATGGGTTCCTCTCTTAGAAATCGCATTCAAATGTTTATGAGAAGATCGTGTTACGTCGAATTTGGCAGCTGCATGATCGTGGCGTATCGAGATTGCGATTTACCGTTCCGCGATATCGCTGCTCGTGTTGATCGGGGCGCCACGAATTTCATGCAGGTAAGAAACAGATGGCTTCACGAGGGCGACTAGCGCCCGAGAGGACAGACGTACCTGTTCTCTCGGCCGTGTTTGATCGTACAGCCGTGTAACCTGCCTTGATTCAGGAATCGGGGCTGTGTACAGTGAGATAAGAATCCACATAGGCAGAGCGGACTGTCTGTACGGCAGCCATTGTTGCGGCTTCCTTTGACACGACAGCAGAAAGAGGTGCACCGAAAGTGGTTCTCCTACGACGACAATCGAGACTGGACTGGCACCACGACACAACACGTTACCATGCCTGCCTGATACATTGTAGGAAATCCGTTCGCATTTAAAACAAATTCCAGTCGTCTCGGAGCAGGTAAATACAGGTCATGTATGGTTTTCAAGGGAATCTTACCCCAGTCTTCCTGCAAAACAGTGGTAAGTTCAGGTAACGATGATGGACATGGATAGCGATCACACACCCTTCTCTCTAAAGAAGAGCAGAAAGATTCAATAATATTGAGACCTGGAGATTGTGATGGTCAGGAGGTATGCGCCATTTCATCCGTGTGCTCATAATACCAATCCTGGACGATACGGTTTTTCGGGTAGGGCTCTTATGGGAACACAACATCAACATTGGGAAACAAATATTGTACCATGGGATGGTCCTGATCAGCCAAAATGACTACATAATCCTTGGCAGTAATGCGACCTTGTAGAGTAGCTATTGGACCAATGGAATACAGTGATATGGCTGCCAAAGTCATCGCCGAACCCTTGCCATGTCTCTCTCTTGGGACGTAAACTAGGCCAGAAGATAGAAATAGTGTGAAATAAGACTCATCTAGCCAAATGACTTCTTCCGTTGCTCCATTGTACACTTTTTATGGCTTCGGAACCACTTTTCCCTGTTCTGGGCATTTGAATCTCTGATGAGGAGTTTTGGATTTCCAGCTCGCCCTGAAAATCTCTGCTTGTAGGGGTCCCTTCGTGTTATTATCGTCCTGGCAGGGTTTCTGATTGCGACATTCAATTAGCAGTGACTTTTGCAGTTGTCGTCCTCTTATTTTTCGTCATATTCCTCTTCAATGATTGTTACTATCGCTTAACACAGTTTCGTCCGCGATGTGACTTAGCGGTTGATGTTTTTCCACTTTCCCGGTATGCGGCAGTAATATTCGATATAGTGCCTCCTGAAACACCAAACACTTCAGCTTTGATCGTTACAGAAGCATCCACCATACGAAGAACACATTCCAATTCACTTACCTCCGATATAACGCACTCAGAACCACACCGAACACTGTTATGACCTCTACTGACATGTGCAATGTGTTCAGGGTATTGCTCAAGCGCCGTACGTGGTTAAAGGCAACAACACCAGTTACAGACTTGCCTAGCATCTGCATTTGTGTCCAAGCATCCATTCGAGTATTTTTCTCCAAGTTCTGTAATTCAGTGTATTATTGGTTTCTGTTTCCTGACACCATAAGCTGTATTAATGAAAAAACGCTAATGTAAGAATAATAAGTAGGATATACCTTAACCAAGTCTTTTAAAATATCTAGCAGTACATATAAGGGTCAGTCAAATGAAAACGAGACAGATGCAAAAAAAGTAAAGAAACTGTTTATTATATCAAAATAACTGGCGTAACTCCTACTACATTCAGACGACTGTGGGACATGATGGTCAATGCCTTCATGCAAAAATGTCTGCGGTTGCTTGCGGAAGCATGATTGTGCCTAGGTGTGCACCTCTTCCTCCGAAGCAAAGCGATGGTGACGAATCTTTCTTCGGGGCTCCAAAAATGTGATAATCGCTTGGGGAGAACTCGGCACTGTACGAAGAACGTGTAAGGGCTTCTCAGCTCAACTTTTGTAGTGTTGTCGGATCAACGTTGGCAACATGTTGACGGGCATTATCCTGCGACAGAATGAATATTCCCAAGGTTGTTTCGACCACGCTGCAGAAGTTTTGCTGGAAAGCTCTTACACATCCTCTATGCAATACCGATGTCTCCCTATGCAGCTTCTACATTTTTGGAGCCCCGAAGAAAGACGTTCGTGACCGTCGGTTTGCTTCGGACGAACAGGTGTACGGCTATGTACAATCGTGTTTCTGTAGTCAACGCAAGTATTTCTGCATGGGGGCGTTGACAAAAGCAAATGGCTCTGAGCGCTATGGGACTTAACATCTGAGGTCATCAGTCCCCTAGAATTTAGAACTACTTAAACCTAACTAACCTGAGGACATCACACACATCCATGCCCGAGGCAGGATTCCAACCTGCGACCGTAGCAGCATCGCAGTTCCAGGCTGAAGCGCCTAGAACCGCTCGGTCACAGCGGCCGGCAGGCTTTGACAGTCGTGTCTTATAGTGGGCTAAATGTTCTAACATTGCCTTTGAAATGACGAATGATTTGCTTACGTTTTTCCGTTAGTCTCGTTTTCATTTCGCAGTTCCTTATATAAATAAATGAATTACTTTAAAATACGTGAACAATACGTCTTCGCTATTAGCAAAGAGAAAGTCAAAAGTCATTAATGTCTAAAAAGAGAAATGCGGAGAGAATTCTTTACAAAAATGTTTACAAACAGATTAATACGATTAATACTTTTTCAGATACAGTTTTTATATTAACGTCTAAAATGAAGATTATACCTCAAGTATTTAACGATACTGGTAAGCACACATTGTGTTTTCCAGAGCAGTTCCTGCCACAAGAATATAAACAGTGCACGACCTCGACAATACTCCAAACTAAATTGTATCATCTGATGATGAATCGCCAGGCGATTCGAAACCGGTCATGAATAAATAAAAATTGAAGAAAAAAAGGCGATTGGTTGCATTAATTCCTGAAACCAATACACGGATGTCTACAAAATTAAATTAGAGAGGAAACAAAATTGAAATTTTATAAGACAATGGCAGTTTCAGTGCTTGTTTACGGGACTGAATATTGGGTTATAGGTAAAGTGATGAAAGCTGCATACAAGCCACAGAGATGAGGTCTCTAAGAGCAGTAAAGGGATGCGCAAGAGCTGCCAGATTTCGAAATTCGGGAATTATGAAAGAACTGAATATATTTAACATCTTCAATAAAATACAAGAAAATAGAAGAAACTGGAATGGACATATCGAAGGAATGAGTGCAGAAAGATTGCCTGTCCTGATAAGGTTTAAGTCAGTTGGGAGAAGAAGACGAAGAACACTGAGGAAGCGATGCGTATCGTAAAAGGCAAAACAAAAAAGGCCTAATGCTTGAAGAAGAAGATGATGATGATTAAAACCGTAACCTGTGACACATTGAAAGTGTAGGTGAGTGCAAGTGAAAGTAATATTCGCGGGTAGATGGGGGGGGGGGGGGGGGAGACAGTAACAAATTGTCCCTCTCCTTCACGCCCCCCCTTCGATCCCCACCCCACCCCCACCCCAGGACTTAATCTAGGATCCACGCTTGTTTAGCTGAGTGGGTTTGGTTAAATTGGCACCTACAACTTGTGACACCATAACTGCAGCCTGAGGCTATTTTATTTATTGTTATTACCGTACATTCCTGCATCCCCACAATCCACTATGACGGATAATGAAAATGTGAGGTTTGTTGCCATGTCGTACAATGTTGCCTTCTCCAACAGCTCTGCACAGGGTTTCAGGCAAACGAAAGTTGACATTGGGTTTCAAACAAACCGGATGAACCTGCTGCGGCAGGCAGTTCCCTTGTGTTGAAGGAAGGAGTCGCCGCTGGCAGTCTGGTCTGGTTAGCCTGAGCCAGCGCGGGATTAGCCGAGCGGTCTGAGGCGCTGCAGTCATGGACTGTGCGGCTAGTCCCGGCGGAGGTTCGAGTCCTCCCTCAGGCATGGGTGTGTGTGTTTGTCCTTAGGATAATTTAGGGTAAGTAGTATGTAAGCTTAGGGACTGATGACCTTAGCAGTTGAGTCCCATAAGATTTCACATAAATGTGAACATTTTTGGTTAGCCTGCCTAACAGCATTGTAACGGCTGGATCGTCCACTGTGATGGGCAATCATCCAACCAAGTCAACCGGACGCTGCGTCGTTCTTAAGTTCAAGACGGCTTTCCGTACAGGGAATAAAGGAAGACACCTAAAGCGCCGTTTTCCTAGGCAATCACTACACCTTTCTCGTCATTGTGAACGATTACTGAAGAGCTTCAAGGGATAGGGAGGGAAGAGCTCTTTTTTTCGCTTCGAAGATCACCAGCTATTCGTATTTCTTGAGAGAGTTAGTGCTTGATCTCTCCGTTAATTCTGTGCTGGTCCATCACGGACAGGAGACATCAGCTGGTTAAGTAATTTTCGATGTCAATGAAATTCACCAACAGCCGTGTAGCTTGAGATGTTATTTTATTTTATTCTGAAGGCTACTTGTTTCAGCATGTCACTATCCTATCTTCAGGTCCTATATCCATCTCTCCAAATAAACGAAAATGTCATATATGGTAGAGCCATAAATCTCTGGACGTCGTGAATTCAATCGTTACGCTAGTGCTTCATTCGAAGACGTGATAGCAACTAGCATTTGATAGCAACAAGATACTGCATTCCACTGAGAAGGCTTCACGCTTCACACCTGTTGATCGTTCACCTATGACGCGTGTGTACTTACTCTGTGACAGCATCAGTCCCCTGATTTTATAGCCACACTTTTAAATATATTACGCAATAGTGACATATGAAAATTTGTGGCGGACCGGGACTCGAACCCGTATTTTCCCATTATCACAAGCGGTCGCCTTAATAGCTTAGGCTATCCATGCTCGCTCCCCATATCGAACCAAACTAACATATGTCACACTGTCTGTGGAGTGTGCACGAGGAGCCGAATTGGTTAAGGCGACCGCTCTCAATAAGCGGGAAATTCTGGCCCAGCACAAATTTTCGTATGTCGCTATTGGGTTGTGTATCTTTACTAATACAGCTGATATCGAGAGATTTGCAGTCCGCGAATAAATTTAGACTTAATTCGTACAGCTGTAGATTTTCAAATGAGTCTGTTCTTTCAGACATGCATGTAAGCATTCTTATGTGTTTTTAGCACTGATGATAGCCATAGGGTGCTTGAAATCTAGATCTGGGATAAACATATTACTAGCGACTGATTGCTGCAAATTTTCTCAGTTCTGAATTACTACTGCTCTGAAAATCATTTCTAACGGGTCAAGCCCTGAACTGAATTAACACAATTAATCTCCCCGTTTTTAATGACCCTGCCGTGCGAATCATAGACTCCTTGTGGCGAAACGTTCCCTGGTGGAAGCCGGAACGTGAAACATGTACGTAAATCTTTAAAACAGATTTGTCTGGCCTAAGGTAACTGGGGAAGTTGATGCAACTGCGAACTTAGGAACGGTAAAGGTGAAACGAGGAATATTTCACTTAGCTTACAAAGTCCTGTGATCAACGATTTCGGTTAATTCAAACGCATATTACCACAAAGCCAGGCAATCTGTTACACAAACAATATAGAAGGTGGTCAGAAACAGTCTGAAAAGCCTGAAAGGGTATTATAGGGCAGATAGCGTTGAGAAATAATTGTTATGGGGAAAAAAATCGACTCGTTGCATCGTTTCCGAGTTAATTAGCATTGACGTTATCCAGTCAAGTTGTTGCGCTCGTAAATTCAGGCTGCCCGTGGGCTATAATTAATTAGTGCCAGTTGTTGTCATAGCATAGATGATAGCGCACGAGACTGCTCAGCCTTTGGTTCGGGTTCGATACCTACTAACGTCCCATGTCCCGTCTTTTTATCGCTCTCTTGTTCGGTTGTCGCAAAACAAAAGAAGAACAGTTGGGCGACACCGTCTCCGGCGGGCCACCTGGATTCGCGCGCAACGACCTGATTGGCTAAATTCAATGTCAGTTAACTCGGAAACGTATCGAATTTTTTCCTTAACAGTTGTTTCTTAGCACAACCTGTCCTACAGCACCCGTACAAGCTTTTCAGTCTGTTTCTGATTACCTCGCATAATTAACAAATTTAACTGAGTATTCACTCAGAAACTACTGCAAATATGTGTAAACTGACGTGAAATAGTACAGGAAAAATAGAAAGATCTTGAATGTCAGCTTGAGCCTTCGTACAAATTAAACTACCGGTGTGTGTGTGTGTGTGTGTGTGTGTGTGTGTGTGTGTGTGTGTGTGTGTAGTATTATGAAACAATGTGTGTATAGTGTGTTCAGTGACTGATAGTGAGATATGAGTGAACAGTGTGGCATTACATCATGTAATAAGTTATTTGTAAAAAAAAGTATTGCATACCAGGAGTAAATCTAATGATTGTCTCTAACTAGAAGTCTGTAAATATATGTTTATACGAATTAGCTTATTTAAATTGATCTATATTTGTAAACACTTTGACATCTCCTATATCCCCGTAAAAAGAGATCTACAGATGAATAAAGCTACTACTACTACTACTAACTATTACATGGATAAAACTTCCTGGCCGATTAAAACTGTGCCGGACCGAGACTCGAACTCGGCACCTTTGCCTTTCGCGGGCAAGTGCTCTACCATCAGAGTTACCCAAGCACGACTCACGCCCCGTCCTCACAACTTCGTTTCCAGCAGTACCTCGTCTCCTGCCTTCCAAACTTCACAGAAGCTCTCCTGCGAAACTTGCAGAACTAGCACTCCTGGAAGAAAGGATATTGCGGAGACATGTTTCCAGAACGAAATATTCACTCTGCAGCGGAGTGTGCGCTGATATGAAACTTCCTGGCAGATTAAAACGTGTGCCGGATCGAGACTCAAACTCAGGACCTTTGCCTTGGATTTCAGTGTGAGTGCATAGCTCGTGGGTGCTGTCTAACCATAAAACACACATCAGAAATTTGATCAGGCTATGTACTTCGTTTCTCCCAATAATTACAAAACAGAGTCGTACATCGAGATATATGTACTCCCATCCGCACAACGAGAAATAGGCTGAAAGCCGTTCCACTAGTATAACGATACAGAATTTAGCGAATTCCAAGGTACAGGATGAAGTCAACAGTGTACGCCTGTATAAGACAATGGAAACACTATCTTGGCCGAGGCTCAAAGACATTTCTGTTTCGATAAGATCGTTAACGGACGAAGCTATGGCCGACCCATACAGTCCCAAAAGTTTCGAGACCGGATTAATAAACAATACGGAAAAATTAAGATGGTGGTTTAAATATTCTGCATAGTCTCCCTCCATTTGAGCTAAACACACAGCAGACTAATATCTGAAATTTTCAGAAAATTCCTTCTTTTGGATGCTGTTTAACTAGTGCTTCTCTTTGGCTTAAACGTCGGATATGTGGTTAAGTTGTCAAAGTGTTGACTCTCAAGCGAATTTCTGCACTTTGTCGTTTTATTATAGATTCGTATTACGAGGGAGTGCTGAAAAGTAATGCTTCTGAATTTTTTATTCTATTCTCAATATCGATTGAAGTATTGTATTGTATTGTATGTTAACCGGGGACCTAGAAACGACGGAGAGGCTCCGTCCCCGCCGCAGCCGCTGTGGTCCACAACTCCACGACGACTGCCGCAGTCCACTTCACGCCTTCGCCGCCCCACACCGAACCACTCTTTCAGGGTTATTGTGCGGTTCGGCCCTCCGTTGACTCCCCCAGGGAACGTCTCACACCAGACGAGTGTAGCCCCTATGTTTGCGTGGTAGAGTAATGGTGGCGTACGCGTACTTGGAGAACTTGTTTGCGCAGCAATCGCCAAAGTAGTGTAACTGAGGCGTAATAAGGGGAACCAGCCCGCATTCGCCGAAGCAGATGGAAAACCGCCTAAAAACCCATCCACAGACTGGCCGGCTCACCGGACCTCGAAACGAGTCCGCCGGACGGATTCGTGCCGGGGACCAGGCGCTCCTTCCCACTCCGGAAAGCCGTGCGTGAGACTGCACGGCTAATCGGGAGGGCGATTGAAGTATCACATGTCATACTTATTACTCGGTTAACTTCAAACTTCGCTGGCGCAAGTTGCAAGCAAGTGCCGCTAGAGGGCCCCAAATACTAGGCCTACCGTGTATAACAGCCGGTGTGTGTAAGGTACGAGTAACTATGTCGGAACGTGACAAACATCGAGTTTCACGAATTAGAAAAGTTCGTCTACACATGTAACACCTTCAGCATGACAATGTTAGATTACACATGAGCGCTGCGGCATCTGCAACCACGCCTTGGGTTCGCTGGCGTCGATTATCCTTCATACAGTCGCGACTTGGCCCCATCCATTTGCATTTGTTCCCAGAATTTAAGCAGATCTTCGAGAACTTCACTTTTATAGTGATGAAGCGGTGCGAGCAGAGCTAAGGATATACCTCTATCAACAAAGTCAAACATTCTACAAAGACTGTATCAACAAACTGGTCTCTCTTTGGAGGAAATGTCGTCGCCTGTTGAGAAATAAATATGTAGGCGTGAAGGATAAAGACGTAAACGTTAATAAAGTTAGTTTTATTTAAAAAGCTTGAAGAGTTTTCACATTTAAATTCGAAAGCATCAGTTTTCAGCACGCCTTCATAATAACATCAAGTCTCCTCATGCACGCTGACTTTTACCAGGAAAGAATTGTCAGCGTTTTGCATTTCAATCGAGTCGCGGCAGGCGTCCACATGTCGTTGTTTTTGCTCAGGAGTCAAGGTGTGCGGGTCAAACCTCGCACCCAGTTTCCTCTTCTTCAAAACATTCTGGAGAATATCTTTAATACTTGATTTAGAGGTGTTTTCCCATTGCGATTTGTGACACAACATCCTTGATACACAACAGCCGCAGGTCCTCTACTTAACACTGTCTGCGCCCAACTGACTGGTCTACCGCACCGCTAAAGTTGTTCATATCCCAGTAATAAACCAGACTAGGAACTTTCTGGACAGACAGTGTATATACATATAAATGCGCTTAAGTCAGAGGAGCAATAAAGACGCTGCTTATTTTTTTACTGAAAGCCAATATTCGAATGCTGAAAGGCTGTGAACATACAAAGAAGTTTCTACGTGATGCGTGAGATCTAGCGTCTCGCTCATCTTGATGAAGAATATCACACAGGCAGCCGTCAAATGGGCTGATGACCTCACAGTCCGTTCTTTGTCGAATTAATATATTTGCTGAGTGTACAGAATTGTTACATAGCAGCTGTCTCTAAGTATATTGCTCAAAAGTGAAAATTAGGCATGCGAATTGTGAGTTCCAGTATACAGCACTTTGCAGGGTTTTTCGCGGTTGGGACTGGTAGGCTGGGGTAATTAACTGATGAGACAGATGTATACGATTTATTAACAAAAACATCCCTTAGATGAAATTGGTACTGGTACTACAGGGCTGCCAACCTCGTGGTCACAGGATCATCAGGTCAGGGGATCACATTGGGCATCACGGTTCCTCCAGTCATAAGCACCGATCGCAGCCTCCAACTACGACAGGTATAAGGCAACGGTCCACTTACAACCTTCCCAACCAATGCACAGTGGTTAATCCAACAGCGACGCAGACAAACTACACTGAAGAGCTAAAGAAATTGGTACACCTGCCTAGTATCGTGTGTGGTCCCCGCGAGCACGCAGGAGTGCCGCAGCACGACGTGGCATGGACTCGACTAATGTCCGAAGTATTGTTGCAGGGAATTGGCACAAGAACCCTGTAGCGCTGTCCATAAATCCGTAAGAGCACGAGGAGGTGGAGATCTCTTCTAAACAGCACTTTGCAAGGCATCCCAGATATGCTCAATAATGTTCATGTCTTGGGAGTTTGGTGGCCAGTGGAAGTGTTTAAATTCAGAAGAGTGTACCTCTGTACCAACTCTGAACGTATGAGGTGTCGGATTGTCCTGCTGTAATTGCTCAAGTTCGTCGGAATGCGCAATGGAAACGAAAGGATGCAGATGATTTGACAGGATGCTTACGTACGCGTCACCTGTCAGAGTCGTATCAGGGACCCCATGTCACTCCAACTCCACACGACTCACACGATTACAGAGCCTCCACCAGCTTGAGCAGTCCTCTGCTGACATGCAGGGTCCACGGATTCATGAGGTTGTCTCCATACCCGTACAAGTCCATCCGCTCGATATAATTTGAAACGAGACTCGTCCGACCAGACAACATGTTTCCAGTCATCAACAGTCCAATGTCGGTGTTGACGAGCCCAGGCGAGGCGTAAAGCTTTGTGTCCCGCAGTCATCAAGGGTACACGAGCGGACCTTCAGCTCCGAAAGTCCATATCGATTATGCGTCGTCAAATGGTTCGCATGCTGACACTTGTTGATGACACAGCATTGAAATCTGCAGCAATTTGCGCAAGGGTTGCACTTCTGTCATGTTGAGCGATTCTCTTCAGTCGTCGTTGGTGCCTTTCTTAAAGGATCTTTTTGTGGCCGCAGAGATGTCAGAGATTCGATATTTTACCGGCTTCCTGATATTCACGATATTCACGGGAAAATCCCCACTTCATCGCTACCTTGGAGATGCTGTGTCGCATCGCTCGTGCGCCAAGACTATAACACCACGTCCAAACTCACTTAAATCTTGTTAATCTGCCGGCCGCGGTGGTCTAGCGGTTCAGGCGCTCAGTCCGGAACCGCGCGACTACTACGGTCGCAGGTTCGAATCCTGCCTCGGGCATGGATGTGTATGGTGTCCTTCGGTTAGTTAGGTTTAAGTAGTTCTAAGTTCTAGGGGACTGATGACCACAGATGTTAAGTCCCATAGTGCTCAGAGCCATTTGAACCATTTGAACCTTGTTAATATGCCATTGTAACAGCAGTAACCGATCTAACAACTGCGTCAGACACTTGCCTTACATAGGCGTTGCCGACCGCAGCGCCGTATTCTGCCTGTGTACATATCTCTGTATTTGAATACGCATACCTATACCAGTTTGTTTGGCGCTTCAGTGTATGAAAGTACTGCGGATAGTTAAAATTGCATTCAAATAACAAAAGCAATTTCATTTTCTTTAAGCTCTCAGTAACTTAGATAAACAATTTAAACATCTATCCTGATAGACTGGTTGAAATTACTATCCTTAAAATATTTCCAATCGTTAATAAAAGTTTTACACGGTAAAACATTAATAGAACTGATCAGAAATAAAATCTGGGTTTAATTACTTTGGTCCCGTTGGACGTAAGCCAAATGCAAGGGACGTACGCACACATTGGACATAACCACTACAAACCACACAGTACAGCACAGTTACTAATGCCCACTGCACCGGGTTACCATGCAGCATTGCATTTTAACTCGTTACTGTCCAAACACCACAACCCAAACAAAATCGCGCAGTGGTATGTGTTGGCTCAGTGCAGCTTAAGCCAAAGTTATGCTAAAATATTCTTGCTTAAGAGCCCTACTTCTGATTTAAATTATCTTAAAGCAAAGAAAGGAAACACAAAAACTTAAAGTACCATGGTGTACCACTTCTAAGATTAAAGAGGTGGCCCCATGAGGCGCCAGTGATTCTAAATCTATTTTTTTTAAACGCTTTTTTTTTTTGCCTTTTGGAATTTGAATACACACTGACCAGCAGTGGAACAGCGAGCCGGCACACTGCGCCTTAACGCCTGCTGGAGTTTAATCACACAAAATCATGCGAGACACCGCTAGCACATCTTTATTGTTTTATCCGTATAACCCTTACGGTGTATAACACCTTAACCAGTGTTATGATTACACAGAAAGGCGTCGCTCATGTGGGGCCAGTGGCAAATTCTTCAGCAATTTAGCAAAATTGGATAGCTGTTTGGACAGACAACACACTAGGAAGCTGTGTCTAGCCACAGTCCCATGTAAGAGCGTAAAGCAAAACTACCGGCTCTTACCGCAGTGAGCAAAATTGAAAAAAAATGAACAAATCACAACTTTCCGTAACTTCAGCAAACCTAACCAGTAGCAGCAAGTGACACGACAACGACGGAACAGCTAAAAGGGCCGCACTTCGTGATACCGTCTCGCTGTCAGACTCAAACAACACTAGCCTTTCCAGAATGAGATTTTCACTCTGCAGCGGAGTGTGCGCTGATATGAATCTTCCTGCCTGATTAAAACTGTGTGCCGGACCGAGACTCGAACTCGGGACCTTTGCCTTTCGCGGATAAGTGCTCTACGAACTGAGCTACCCAAGAACGACTCACGCCCTGTCCTCACAGCTTTACTTCCGCCAGTACCTCGTCTCTTACCTTCCAAACTTTACAGAAGCTCTCCTGCGAAAGGCAAAGGTCCCGAGTTCGAGTCTCGATCCGGCACACAGTTCTAATCTGCCAGGAAGTTCCAACACTAGCCTTGCTTCACGGCGTCGGTGCTGCGAAAACCCGCAGCAGCCAGCAGTATTTGTTTTGTAGTGTCGACTATCAAAAAAATATGGCTCTGAGCACTATGGGACTTAACAGCTGTGGTCATCAGTCCCCTAGAACTTAGAACTACTGAAACCTAACGAACCTACGGACATCACACACATCCATGCCCGAGGCAGGATTCGAACCTGCGACCGTATCAGTCGCGCGGTTCCGGACTGCGCGCCTAGAACCGCGAGACCACCACGGCCGGCAGTGTCGACTATCCAGCAATTTATGCAATTCTCAACGGTGGCTGTCGCTAATGCAACCAGACGACTTTGCACAACCAGTTCGGATTCTACATCAAAAGCGAACACTCGGAGACACAGTTAACCAAACGTCTTCATCAACGGATCACAATTTAGTAGTCGGCCAAAGTGGCCGTGCGGTTCTAAGCGCCACAGTCTGGAACCGCGCGACCGCTACGGTCGCAGGTTCGAATCCTGCCTCGGGCATCGATGTGTCTGATGTCCTTATGTTAGTTAGGTTTAAGTAGTTCTAAGTTCTAGGGGACTGATGACCTCAGAAGTTAAGTCCCATAGTGCTCAGAGCCATTTGAGTCACATTTTAGTAACTGCAGCTGAATGTGTGGTGTCACCGCCAGACACCACACTTGCTAGGTGGTAGCTTTAAATCGGCCGCGGTCCATTAGTACATATCGGACCCGCGTGTCGCCACTTTCAGTGATAGCAGACCGAGCGCCACCACACGGCAGGTCTAGAGAGACGGACTAGCACTCGCCCCAGTTGTACGGACGACTTCGCTAGCGATGCACACTGACGAAGCCTCGCTCATTTGCAGAGCAGATAGTTAGAATAGCCTTCAGCTAAGTCAATGGCTACGACCTAGCAAGGCGCCATTAGCCTTACATAGCTTGTATCTAAAGAGTCTCACTTGTCTAGTCAAGAGCGATGTACCAAAAGGATGGATTAAAGTTAAGTATTCCAGAAGCTACGTACTTTTCTTTATAGCATTCATTACGTATCCTGTTTCAGACCTCACGCCATCCTGCGTGAGCTTATAGCGTGTATTTCGGTCTCCTCAAACCACACTGTGTCGACACTTCTGTCGACACATCAGAATGCATCACTCAATATCACCCTAGAAGACGTGCCTGGACAAAACCGACCGATTGCTACAACGACGTTAAAAATTATCACAGACAAACAGTATAAATCACCAGCTCACTACAACATAATAAAAAACTTTCAACACTTAATGTCCGCTTTTGCATTATTGGTACCACAGGCAAAATAAAACAATTCCTTTATACGGATAGTTCAAAGAACTAAGAGCGGAATCTGCAGTTCACTCTTGCCGGCCAATACTGTGTTCCCAAAAGAAAAACATGGAACACCTCATGTTACGACGGCGTACTACCGTACACCACATCGGCGTCTCACAACAAAATGGTTAAAATGGCTCTGAGCACTATGGGACTCAACTTTCTGAAGTCATCAGTCGCCTAGAACTTAGAACTACTTAAACCTAAGTAACCTAAGGACATCACATACATCCGTGCCCGAGGCAGGATTCGCACCTGCGACCGTAGCGGTCTCGCGGTTCCAGACTGTAGCGCCTAGAACCGCACGGCCACTCCGGCCGGCCTTCTCACAACAGGAGATTATATAATACGAGGTGTATTCAAAAAGACACCGAACTTTTGAAATAGCGCGCCAGCCAGCACTGAGAGCGTGCTGCGGCTACCTAACGGCAGGTTCAGACAAGAAACTGCTGTTTGCGTAGTTCGCCCGGACAATTAGCAAGCGAACCACAGCTGCTGAAGTAAGCTCGTGTACATCCTGCTCGTCAGATTAGCACAGTAAAGGAGCTTGAAGAACAACATGTGTGTGTAACATTCTGCTACAAACTTCGAGAAATTTTCACAGAGACATTTCAAGTGCTTAGCCAAGCAATGTTTAGCAAGCCTGTACGAGTCGCACGCAGTGCTACAAGTGGTTTAAACGTTTTCAACAAGGCAGAATGTCGGTCTGTGACGATTCCAAGTCTGAACGTCCTTCCACATCAACAGATTATGACCATTTGGATAGCGTTCGTGCTCAGATTCGCGGAAATGATCGTTTAACTTGAGAGGTGGCATGAGCCCCCTCTCATATTTCTATCTTACGATTTTCGTCTCTAATTGCATGCGGTGAAAAGTTGCTATTCCTTCACACGCGGACTTCCCATGCAGTGTCTCTCGTCACCCGGGTGGTCCGGTGACAGGCGGGCTCTGCTGTTCTGGAGAGGGTTAAGGCGACGGGTGTGAGGAAGTCGAGTGAATGCTTTGCAGACGCCGACATTGTCAAAAGACACGCCCAGAGGGGTCTGAAGTAGCGGCTGGGCTAGAGGCTCCGTTACTTCGCAGAATCTTAGCGAAAACACTTTCTGGCGGGCTACAAGCGAGGCGTGGGAATGACTTGTGTACCCAGGCAGTTGTGGCGGGAAAATTCCCGCGCTTTCTGCAAAATCGTAACTGTGATTGGCTTGCTCAGGGCATAGCTCCGTGACGTAGCAAAATCAGCGCAGAAATTGGCGCCAAGAATCTCCATTGGTGGAATGGTAGTGCTCCGGCAATGGAGTGGAATTTTCCGCCGGTTTTCGAGTTGCTGATTGGAACGTTTAACCACGGCCACTGTCGTGGGGGCGGGAATGTTCGGTGTTCGGCATTGTACGGGTGCTCTGAGTAGTCGGCTCTCGCCTTTCGGTTGAGGACGTCGAAGCAACCAGCCATTGCCTCTGGTACGCCAGATCGTGTTCTAGCAGTTAAGAAGACAGTTTGGTAATGTATGTCCGCAGCACCGGCAGATAGGGATTTTTCCTAGGTGATAATCAGAGCTCAGCAGAGTGCGCCTGTTCGTCTTTTTCTAAGTTTGTTCTGTCTTGAGTAGCAGCAATTAATGTTGGGTTACCTGTGTGTCTCTCTTAAGATTTGAGTGGCAAGGAACTGGCTCCACATACCACTTCGTCATAAACCTCACAATCTAGTTTAGGGACAACTTCACCTTCACAGCGTTTGTTTGTGTATCCAATTTGAGCCAATTTGATGTATTATAAATGTTTCATGTGTTTTTGTTTATTATTTTGTGTTTAGTCTTAATAAATCATATTGCTATTTTGGACAGAACTTTCATTCTGTTAATCGGTAGAGCAACCCATCATTTCTCACTACGTTAATGAAACCTTCCTTTATTTAACTTATTTATCAAATTAAATTATTGCAGGTGCCAAAATCTTTTCTACTCCACTTGCAGGGTTGATTACAGTCAGTTCGCGTATATTTTTTAATCCTTGTGCAACAGCAAAAGTCGGAGTTAGAATAGGGGGGGCTTAGAGCATCATTTACATGTGTAGATTCTAGAATTTAGTGTTAAATAAACTGCTAGCCCCGGCACCTCGCAAACTGTTCGGGAAGTTGCCGAAGAGGTGGACTTTGGTATAGGATCAGGCCATCAAATTTTGAGTGAAAAACTTGAGACGCATCTTGTCAGTGCAAAATTCGTACCGCGTTTGTTGACTGAAGATCAGAAAAAGACCCGTGCTGCAATGTGCCACGAACTGCTTGCCGCTGTTAATGACAATGAAAACTTCCTTCAGAACACCGTAACAGGCGATGGGACGTGAGTTATGGCTATGATGCTGAAACAAAGATACAGTCGTCGCAGTGGCTGGGCAAAGGTTCACCTAGTCCAAAAAAAAAGTACGTATAAGTTGGTCAAAGATCAAAGTGATGTTGGCTGTGTTTTTTTACTACAAAAGCATTATCCATCATTAATTTATTCCACGTGGTCAGATGGTAAATAAGGAAATCTTCCAGGGAATCCTAGTGCACATGAGGAATGCTGTGCTCAGGGAGGGGCCTGAATTATGGGAAAACCGGAGTTGGATGTTGCATCGTGACAATGTGCCAGCTCACGTGTCACTCCTTGTCTGCAGCTATCTGGCAAAACATCACATTTCCGTTGTGCCCCATCCAACGTATTCTCCGCACCTAACCCCAACAGACTTTTTCCTGTTTACCAAACTGTAAAATACGTTGAAAGGACATCGTTTTCAAACCATAGAGGAGATACAGGACAATGCGAGGAGAAACGTGCCATCGCACAAAATGTGTTCCAGGAGCCATTCTAAAACTGGAACCAACGATGGGAACGGTGTATATCCAGTAGAAGGGACTGTTTTGAATGGGACAGCGCTTAAAATGTTGTACAATAAGCAATAAAGCTGAACACACCTCGTATGTAAATCCCGGAGCCAACTGCCGCTGTTTGCATGCCCCAAGCTCTCCCCGCTCCGCCAACAACGTAGCGTCGAGTTGCAGACCAGCGACACCGAGGTTCGCCGTCGGTCGGATGGGCGGGCGAATTCTAATCTCCGGAACGATGAACATCCAGCACAGCGCAAATACACTCCTGGAAATTGAAATAAGAACACCGTGAATTCATTGTCCCAGGAAGGGGAAACTTTATTGACACATTCCTGGGGGCAGATACATCACATGATCACACTGACAGAACCACAGGCACATAGACACAGGCAACAGAGCATGCACAATGTCGGCACTAGTACAGTGTATATCCACCTTTCGCAGCAATGCAGGCTGCTATTCTCCCATGGAGACGATCGTAGAGATGCTGGATGTAGTCCTGTGGAACGGCTTGCCATGCCATTTCCACCTGGCGCCTCAGTTGGACCAGCGTTCGTGCTGGACGTGCAGACCGCGTGAGACGACGCTTCATCCAGTCCCAAACATGCTCAATGGGGGACAGATCCGGAGATCTTGCTGGCCAGGGTAGTTGACTTACACCTTCTAGAGCACGTTGGGTGGCACGGGATACGTGCGGACGTGCATTGTCCTGTTGGAACAGCAAGTTCCCTTGCCAGTCTAGGAATGGTAGAACGATGGGTTCGACGACGGTTTGGATGTATCGTGCACTATTCAGTGTCCCCTCGACGATCACCAGTGGTGTACGGCCAGTGTAGGAGATTGCTCCCCACACCATGATGCCGGGTGTTGGCCCTGTGTGCCTCGGTCGTATGCAGTCCTGATTGTGACGCTCACCTGCACGGCGGCAAACACGCATACGACCATCATTGGCACCAAGGCAGAAGCGACTCTCATCGCTGAAGACGACACGTCTCCATTCGTCCCTCCATTCACGCCTGTCGCGACACCACTGGAGGCGGGCTGCACGATGTTGGGGCGTGAGCGGAAGACGGCCTAACGGTGTGCGGGACCGTAGCCCAGCTTCATGGAGACGGTTGCGAATGGTCCTCGCCGATACCCCAGGAGCAACAGTGTCCCTAATTTGCTGGGAAGTGGCGGTGCGGTCCCCTACGGCACTGTGTAGGATCCTACGGTCTTGGCGTGCATCCGTGCGTCGCTGCGGTCCGGTCCCAGGTCGACGGGCACGTGCACCTTCCGCCGACCACTGGCGACAACATCGATGTACTGTGGAGACCTCACGCCCCACGTGTTGAGCAATTCGGCGGTACGTCCACCCGGCCTCCCGCATGCCCACTATACGCCCTCGCTCAAAGTCCGTCAACTGCACATACGGTTCACGTCCACGCTGTCGCGGCATGCTACCAGTGTTAAAGACTGCGATGGAGCTCCGTATGCCACGGCAAACTGGCTGACACTGACGGCGGCGGTGCACAAATGCTGCGCAGCTAGCGCCATTCGACGGCCAACACCGCGGTTCCTGGTGTGTCCGCTGTGCCGTGCGTGTGATCATTGCTTGTACAGCCCTCTCGCAGTGTCCGGAGCAAGTATGGTGGGTCTGACATACCGGTGTCAATGTGTTCTTTTTTCCATTTCCAGGAGTGTAGTAGCAGAAATGTGCATCACTGAGTCAGTGGAGAAGACAAATATTGCGCGGCACTCACTGAGCCAGATCGCTGGTCGATCATCAGCGATCGGCTTGTTATCTTTGGCGCGTCTCCGGGCATGAGCATCTTTGCGTTTCAGGCTGGGGCGCGCGGGACGGCGAGAGGCAGTCGGTTTGGGGCGGCCGGTGAGACTGCCGGAGTTTTGGCTCGGGCGTAAGCACATGTGTGATGTCTGTTACGCTGGGGCTATTTGCTAATCGTGAAACTCCTGCGGCGGTTACTGGTTGCCTGGAAGGCATTTCATATAAACTGTGCCAAGCCTCGCACTGAGAGAGGAGTTCGGAGTTGGTGTTGGCCGAGATGTTTGTACAAATTGAGGTGCCTGTGGGAGAAGCATGGCGTGGGCCTGTTGGTTGCTTCGTCCTTCTGGCAGCCACCGCAAGCGGATGTTCGGCCGGAATGTCTACAGTTTGTGGTGAGCATAGTGTGAACAAGTTCTCGTAGGATGTGCTCCCAGCCTGACTCTCAGCCTGTGTTATTTGTGGGAGCCGACCCCTTGTCTGTTACTGCTTCCGGGTGTCCTGTAAGATTTCACAGCAAAACTGTGTTTTTGTGGCATTCTGTGTTTCTGGCTCAGCATCCGCCTAGAAAGGGGAAAGATTTGGAATTCCTTAATGCTGTAATTTAAACATATAAAAAAATTGTTCTTTCAGAATAAGCGCCTGTTTGTTTGGGACACTGCAGTTCAAACAGGAGTGGCGTAATGTTAATGAGTATTTGTTATTCCTCAAATGAAGTGTATTTAATGTCTTGCAGTTTTCTGGGGCACGCAGCTGTGTTATTGAACCCATTTTGAAGTGTTCTGTCGGGTGAATGACTACTCCCCACTTCAGTGTATTCTTTTGAGTAGTATAGTAAGGTTTCTTGCATATTTGTCCTTGGGGTGTATTGATTCAATTTTGTTTTTCTCTTTCTTTTGAATTACGGTGAACTGTTTAGTTTACCTGGTTATTGGCTTAACTCGCGCTTCACGCACTAAATCAGCTGATATTGAAATTGTTTTTTTTATTCCTGTTTAATGTCAGACAGATTCAAATGTAACTTCGTTTATGTTATTTGAAATAAATGTGTTGAATTGATCTTAATGAATTACGTGCAATCGAAGTAAGGGACCAAGTCTTTCATTAGTGCGTAACAGTGGCGTGTGGTTCGGGTTGTGAGCCCCGTGCTCGGACCCTCACATCAGCAAAATCGGCGCGTGCCAGTGCGTTTTGTAGGTAGCGTGCTGGTTCCAAAACTAAAAGCTTTTGCAGCCAACTTGAGGACCTGTCAATTAGAGATTATCAACGTACGCAAATAGTCCTGTGTGTTACCGGGGAGCCCGTCATAGCGACGCCGGTCTAGCGTCAAGTAGCGAGGTTCCGTTTCAACGTCAGTGCCGCCTTAAGCAGTAGTATTACGTCATAATACGCCCACACAGCAAGATGCACGCTCGAAGGGCTGCTATCTCACCTCACGCCATTCCCTTGCCGTAGCCTGATGGAGTTGGTTCGTCGTAGCTCACACCCGAACGTATTGTATGAGTGTCACTCCATAAGTCATGGCAACTATGGTATTATCGTGTAATAATGCGACAACATGGGAATTCCACGATGTGCATTGAACCGGTAAGGGAATATGTACCTGAATGCCAACGTAAATGGGGTTCCAGTACAGGAGGTCACGACAACGGTTGAAATTAAACACACGCATTGGAATTCCGTGTAAATTCATAGTGTACGCATACAAATAGAACAGAAATAAATTAAAATCAACTACTGCCCAGTGCATTCATACAGCGTTGCCATCGCTGGGGAAGGCGTTGAACGTAACTGGGATTGTCATCAATATGTGCAACCTGTCGCTGAAATGACGTGAGGATATCCACCTTGGTTTTGTCCGCAGCTCGTGGTCTAGTGGCTAGCGTTGCTGCCTCTGGATCACGTGGTCCTGGGTACGATTCCCGGCCGGGTTGGGGATTTTCTCTGCTCGCGGAATGGGCAGCAGCGGCATTCGTAACAGTGGCTAGATTGGACTGTGTACAAATTGGACTGTGTAAAAATTGGGACTTTGTACGGGCGCTGATGACCGCGTTGTTGAGTGCCAAAGAACAACAACCTCCGCCGCGCGGGATTAGCCGAGCGGTCTGAGGCGCTGCAGTCATGGACTGTGGGGCTGATCCCGGCGGAGGTTCGAGTCCTCCCTCGGGCATGGGTGTGTGTGTTTGTCCTTAGGATAAAGTAGTGTGTAAGCTCAGGGACTGCTGACCTTAGCAGTTGAGTCCCATAAGATTTCACACACATTTGAACATTTTTTTGAACAACAACCTCCGCCCGCCTTGTTTACTAAGCGCTTCCCATGCAATGGTTTCCTCAGCTGTGGAGTGTGGTCGAAGTCGCACGGACTGATGGTACCGAGTAATCCTCGTATACGGTCGCAATTTGTTAATTCATTTGGGTACTGTTTGCCGCTGCCATTCGAGTGCATTTACTGCGATTATGTTGATGCTATATGTTCGCAAGATATACCATAGCTGCCGTGATTTAATGGAATGGCGCTCTCATGATGTGAAAGGCGAGGGGAAATGTTTCCTGTCTAGCAGTAAAATATTGCGAGTTTTAGTACATCTATGGACGTATTTCTCGATTTGTGTGTCAACGCGATAACTACAAAAAGCCGCACTGTCAAAAAGATTCCGTATGTGGAGTTAGCACCTGACTTACAAAATATGGCAACATGCCTGGAAATCGCGAAAACAACTCAGCTTGTCACCTATTTGCAGTCGCAAAAGCTAAAAACTATTTGCTTTTTGTACGCCGCTGTTAAATTTGTAAGCGTTCTATGTAACTTACGGTTCAAATGGCTCTGAGCACTATGGGACTTCACTTCTGTGGTCATCAGTCCCCTAGGACTTAGAACTACTTAAACCTAACTAACATATGGACATCACACACATCCATGTATGTAACTTATCTCTATATGAAATACTGAATATCCTTTGTCAAAAGCTTTCTCCTCATTTAACGTGTGCTTTCATATTGAACTACAGAGCAGTACTGGCTGTATTGCGCTTGTGAATGGTGTTGTGGAAATGAACTAATTAAATCCTAAAAGAAACGAATTGTGTACTCAGTGAAAACTATTTAACTAAAACTCAATACTGAATTAGGTTATGAAAGTTATGTAAGATGAAGCGCAAATTCTGACTTGAAATATCCACAAAATAAAATACTGCTCAACTTGGGAGAAAATAACATTACTGTTCACTGTGAAATAATCTGCTTACCTAGCACAACAACTGAAAATTCTGACTACGTACTGCTTGCTCACAGGAATTCAAAGTGAGATCTGCTCCAAAAGAAAAATAACTCAGCATGCAGTTTTGTGTCTTGTGTACTGACGTTCTCGAAAGCAAACTGAAATCAGAAAATGCAGCAGCTAAAGAGAAAGAATGTACTCACTACTGAACTTTTCTTTGCTTGTCAGGAAATACCTGTGGCTGCTTGGTGAAAGGTGCGAAGCACAGGCGACAAAATATTTAAGACTTGACTAAGGCTGATGGAGGAGGGTTCTTGGGTTCATAAATAATGAAACTGTCAGAAAAGACTGTATAGACATAAGAAGACTCTAACAATTACGGAATTCTCTTATTACAAAAATTACAGATATTTAAAACAATTGCGTTATTTGTGGCATAATGAAAACAAAGAGATCAAATTAGCTAATCATGAACATTATTAGTTATCTAAGGGACAAAGATTATCTTCAGTTAATAATTCTGATAAGCAAACATTTCATTCTTGCAGATGCATTGGTTGCCTTGAAACATTTCTCCAAAACTCTTCTCCATCGCCGGCCGGAGTGGCCGTGCGGTTCTAGGCGCTACAGTCTGGAACCTAGCGACCGCTACGGTCGCAGGTTCGAATCCTGCCTCGGGCATGGATGTGTGTGACGTCCTTAGGTTAGTTAGGTTTAATTAGTTCTAAGTTCTAGGCGACTGATGACCTCAGAAGTTACGTCGCATAGTGCTCAGAGCCATTTTTTTCTTCTCCATCCATACAATCAAGACAATATCTTTACAAACAAGTTTTCATCTCCATAATAAGAAATTCAATATAATTTCTCGCAGATTCACAAATGCGAGATTTCCTTCTCTAAAACTTAACTTCTCTCGCCATTGTGCCTCAAAGAAGAACGCCCCAGCGCTGCACAACTGACTGGCGAGCAAGCAGCCACAGATAACATGAAGGACAGTGTCAAGGACCTTATCCGATACTCGTTCGGTGCGCTCATGCATCTTTATCCCAGGACTGTAAAGGTGAAATATTTATATTGGCATAAAAGATATGAAAACCTTGATAATTAAACTATCGCTACAGATTCTGCGTGATGAGTTTATTATTCCACATATTTTTAACTTTTTCGAGAGATTGTCGTAGTAGACTCCTCGGCAGCGACAAGCAGTTGGCTTCTGTTCGGAAGTGACCATTATTTATACACGGTTCCCATCGGTAAATTTTCGCCTCTTCTTCCCTGGAGAATAGGTGCCAGCTACGGAGAGGCAGCGGTTTCGTCGTTGACGCAGCTCAAAAAATGTTCTTCCGGAAGCGATGGTGAGCGCACTAGGGTGTAGTTGCGCAATGAGACGAGGCAGCTCCGTTGTCGCAGACGCGCGCTGACTGACGTAGCGGCTGCGTCGCCCACGTGGCCTTGAGGTCGCTCCGTCACTCCACTTGCCAACACCGTCACATGTGCACCGGCGACCCTGTCAAGTCGGTCCTCAGGTAGTCTGTACTCACAAGGGAACCTCCCCATCGCACCCCCCTCAGATTTAGTTATAAGTTGGCACAGTGGATAGGCCTTGAAACACTGAACACAGATCAATCGAGAAAACAAGAAGAAGTTGTGTGGAACTATGAAAAAAAAAACAACAAAATATACAAACTGAGTAATCCATGCGAATGATAGGCAACATCTGGGATAGACTCAACTCAGGAGAGCCGCAGTCTCGTGGTTAGCGTAAGCAGCTGCAGAGCGAGAGGTCCTTGGTTCAAGTTTTCTTTCGAGCGAAAATTTTAATTTTTTATTTTCAGACAATTATCAAAGTTCAGGCACTCACACATAATCAACTTCGCTCTCCAAAATTCCAGGACATGTTCAGATTTGCTTGGACATATGCAGGATTTGACGGTCTACACACGGAAAAATTTTAAAACGTTCAAAACATATGTTTTGACAGAGCACATGGAAAAGTGAGCGACTGTGAAACTGTTGGATTCATTTGTTGCAGCTTATGTGACAAACTCTTGCGTTTTCATCACTTTTTTGGGAGTAATTATCACATCCACAAGAAAACCTAAATCGGGCAACGTAGAAGAATGTTTTTACCCATTCGCCAAGTGTACAAGTTATGTGGGTCGACAACATATTCCTGTCATGTGACGCACATGCTGTCACCAGTGTCGTATAGAATATATCAGACGTGTTTTCCTGTGGAGGAATCGGTTGACCTATGGCCTTGCGATCAAATGTTTTCGGTTCTCATTGAAGAGTCACGTCCTTTCGTCTACTAATCGCACGGTTTTGCGGTGCGGTCGCAAAACACAGACACTAAACTTTACACTGAACAGAGACGTCAATGAACGAATGGACAGATCATAACTTTGCGAAAATAAAGAAAAATTTTTCGCTCGAGGGAGACTTGAACCAAGGACCTCTCATTCTGCAGTTGTTCACGCTAACCACGGGACCACAGTGATCCTGCGCCGACATTATGCTTGATGTTCGCTGTCTTCGCATGGACTACTCAATTTGTATATTTTGCTTATTTTTTCATAGTTCCACACAACTTCTTCCTGTTTTCTCGATTGATCTGCGTTCAGTTTTTCAAGGCCTGTCCACTGTGCCAACTTATAACTAAATCTGAGGGGGGTGCGATGGGGAGGTTCCCTTGTAAGTGATATCCCGTTCTGCGCAGCCAATCAGAACGGCTTTGGCCATGCCAGGCAAAAGGGTGATTTGACGTGTCTGGTGAACAAAGTAAGAAAGAATGTTTGTGAAACCTGGTGGTGGTCCAGGGAAGACAGCTTTCGGTTACGATTGTGGACGAAGCCATACTCAGTTACCATTGGTTGCCTTTTACAATTACACACAATTTATTTTAAACCAGTAATTCCAGACTCAACAATAAATAAAATATACCACACGTTATTAATGAAGAAATAAACAACAGTGTAAATAATAATGTTTTCAGTGAGTTACAAATTAACAAATCACCATTATATACACGGGTTAGATTCCCGGCGGGGTCAGGGATTTTCTCTGCCTCGTGATGACTGGGTGTTGTGTGTTGTCCTTAGGTTAGTTAGGTTTAAGTAGTTCTAAGTTCTAGGGGACTGATGACTATAGATGTTACGTCCCATAGTGCTCAGAGCCATTTTGAACAATTAAATACACGTGCAACAGATAATATTTTAAAGACAAGCCACTGTGACCTGGGCAGAACGCCATACACGCTAGGAGTGGCAATAAATTAAGAATTGTTTAAAACTCGCTGCAACATACAAATTACAGGTATTGAAATATTAAAGGCAAGTCACCACAAACACAGAAGACTGCATCAGACGCCAGGAATGGCAGTAAATAAGGTTTCAAAAGCTTACTGCGTAAATCCAAATTAGAATTTTAAGGCAAGCGACCACAATCATGGCTCAAGTCCTTACACGCCAAGAATGGCAATAATTAAGAATTGTTTAAGAACTCGCTCCAATTTACATCTTACAGGTATTGAAATGTTAAGGTAAGTCGCCACAAACACAGCAAAAGGCATCAGGCGCCAGGAATGGCAGTAAATAAGGTTACAAGGCTTACTGCTAAAATACAAATACCAAATTTGAATTTTGAGGCAAATGACCACAATCACAGCTGAAGGCTTTACACGCCAGGAACGGCAATACTATAAAAAAATTTTGAAACCTGCTGTAAAACAGCAAATACAATAGCAAAAAATAATGTAAAAAAAAACGATTAAGACGGTGCTCCAGGAATCGACCTCTGAGAAGGTCCAGCAACAAACACTTTCACAAGCGATGAGATAGGCAGCCCAGAGTTTCATCCACTTCACAAGATGGTAACTCAGACTAGTGGCAGTCTAACGAATGACTAATCATAATCTTGTTGAAGCTACCTGACGTCCGATAAACCAAAGGTAAATATGGAACAATACGCCAAAGCTGGAACCGGCGGTCTGCACTGCGTCCAGAGTACTGTTCAGAGCCCCCAGAACGAGAAAGGAATCATTACCACCAGAGTAGAAGAATCACCAACCAGCCTACAATCAAGAAAGCCGTCAAAACTACACGCCTTACCGGACAACAGCGGCAAGGCGAGGAAATGTATACTGCCATTACATACACTAACCTCCAGGGCAGGTAACTGGGGCGTTAGCGGCCACCAGGCAACAAAAATTACCGCTGGTTGAACTTAACAAATTGTAACAAGTTGAACACAGTAAATAGTAATAAGAAGTAGAGGAAAGCTAGTCAGATCCGCCTTCCCCAAGCACTCCACTCTCTGCTCTTCGCCTCGGCGACACTACGAGCAGCAACACGAACCCAAGTCACTGGAGAATCGTGGGATATCACAATGGTGGAGGTTTCTGTACTTGGATTGAAATGCACTCATCTTAAAGCTTGCTGGATCCGGTTTACGACGAAGTTGTGCACCCTCGTGACCACAGCCCTTCCATCCGGCAGTCCATGCGTGCCGCCAGCAGTCCCGGCGTGTTCTCGCACTGCGCTGCCCTGGCTTCTCTCCAGTCCCCAGCTGAACTGGGACACTCACACTTCCCAGAAAAACAACGACGTCGGCCCAAAGATATGGCAACAGTTACTACATATCAATAACCGCCTCTGCTGCCACTAGCGGACAGGCAACGCTTGCGAAACCGAGTGGCGGCAGTCAACACGAGAAGAAGACAAACAACTGCAACCATAATGAGATTTTCACTCTGCAGCGGAGTGTGCGCTGATATGAAACTTCCTGGCAGATTAAAACTGTGTGCGCCGACCGAGACTCGAACTCGGGACCTTTGCCTTCCGCGGGCAAGTGCTCTACCATCTGAGCTACCGAAGCACGACTCACGCCCGGCCCTCGCAGCTTTACTTCTGCCAGTATTTCGTCTCCTACCTTCCAAACTTTACAGAAGGTCTCCTGCGAACCTTGCAGAACTAGCACTCCTGAAAGAAAGGATATTGCGGAGACATGGCTTAGCCACAGCCTGGGGGATGTTACCAGAATGAGATTTTCATCCTGCAGCGGAGTGTGCGCTGATATGAAACTTCCTGGCAGATTAAAACTGTGTGCCCGGCCGAGACTCGAACTCGGGACCTTTGCCTTTCGCGGGCAAGTGCTCTACCAACTGAGCTACCGAAGCAGGACTCACGCCCGGTACTCACAGCTTTACTTCTGCCAGTACCTCGTCTCCTACCTTCCAAACTTTACAGAAGCTCTCCTGCGAACCTTGCAGAACTAACACTCCTGAAAGAAAGGATATTGCGGAGACATGGCTTAGCCACAGCCTGGGGGATGTTTCCAGAATGAGATTTTCACTCTGCAGCGGAGTGTGCGCTGAGGGACATGAGCATGATACATCGATCAGGTTTTCCATCCTATCGGAAAAATAGGTCCTGTCAAACTCTGCATAATACTCATTGACTGCTGAGCCGAGCGGGCTCGGCTTGCTGTCAATTTCGCCCCTCGTTGACGATCTTTGTTTGAACAACTTTGAGGTACACCGGTAACGCCATCGGTGGGGACAAAAGCCGTGAAGTAGGAAGGTTTTTCGCTGTGAGCTTCTGGTATGCGGAGCGAGTCGGTCGGGTGCGCCAGAGGTTTGGTTTCTCGATGGTACACGAAGGAATGAATTGCCTCCTGCGAAGGCACCGCGCCTGGTTTTGATTGTCGGTCATCGCCTGTCCTGCGAAGCGATATCCGTGAGTGGACATGATATTTTGGAAAACACACCAGCGACTTGGTTACCTGGCCCGTTCGACGCTACTGAATGCGGTGCGGTCTCTTGCAGGCTTAAGAATATCATCTTGTCCAGATTAAGCAACGTCCGTGTAAGTCTTTACCTATCGCTCCTCCCCTCCCCCCCCCTTCCCCCCACCACCAGTGGGGCTTATGCAGCAACCACTCATAATCAATAACAGCTGCTTAAAAGTCATTTGGTTAAAACTGATCAGCAAAATTTGGCTAATTGTAGATGCCTTTTCAGTGACTTAATTGTTTTTCAATTCTGTTTTTCACTATCTACAGCACGACAGTGGTTTCATAGCTCATAGCAGCTGTTTGATTAGAATTTGATTAGCGAATTCTGGTTAACTGTAGCTGCCCATTCAGTGACTTATTCGTTTTTATAATTCTGTACGTTGTGTGTGTACTGATCGACAGTGGGTTCATCATTAATGGCACCTGTTTAAGACTCACTTGCTTAATATCTGATAAGTGAATTTTGGCTAACTGTAGCTGCTTTTCAATGACTGTTGTTTCTAAAATGCTGTATTTTGCTGTCTACTGAATAATAGAGGGTTCATAATTAATGGCAGATGTTGAATTGTCATGTTGTTAAAAAAGGCAGCTCAGTGAATTAGGCTAACTGTAGTTAATTGCTTTTCAAATTCTATGCTTTTGGTGTATGGTTAATGGCTGGTGGCTCTTAATTAGTGGCATCTGTTTAAAAGTCATTTTTCTTAAGTCTGTTCAGTCATTTTTACTGTTGATTGGTTTTAAAACTCGCTTGGATTTAATGAAGGTAAGTTATGTAATAAAAGTGATGAAAGCTGAAGCAGTTATATGGGGACCCAACTCCTTCCATTATGGTGATCCGATTCCAAAACTTCCCACCCGAATTCCTAGTTATCCATTATAGCAATTATCATTTCTTCATTTCATGACAATTTCTTCCTTGCAAGCCAAAGCTTCAAGTTAGGGACCGGGAAATCTGGTTCACCCTAGTCTGGTGACAAGGGTGGATGAGGAACCAACCCAAAGCACAACTCGTGCTCTTTCGCCATTGTTAAAGCTAATGTGTGGGATGGTGCGTTATCCTGGTGAAACAGCACTTTTCTGCGTGCTAGCCTTGGTCTTTTCTCCGCCAAAGTAACTTTCAAACTATTCAAAAATGAAGCATAATAGGTTTCTTGTTTTTTCCAAGTAATCTATGAGGATTATTCTTTGGGAATCACAAAAAAACAGTGACTATCACATCACCAACTGACAAAATGATCTCTGCCTTCTTCGGTGCACTTTCACTAGCCTCTGCCCATTGTTCTGACTGCAGTTTTGACTCTCATGCGTAATTGTGGATCCAGGATTCATCAACAGTCATAAATCGACGCAATAAGTTTTTGGGGATTGCGGTTAAACATCGCCAGACATGTTGTGCCGGATGTGCTTTTGGTCGACTGTGAGCAGTCGCGGCACACATCTCGTAACACAGCTTTTTCATAGCCAATTCTCCATGCAGGATATTATGCACACACTCAGCTGAGTTGCCTACAGTGTCAGCATTCTCGCATTACAATATCATGGATTTTGTCAATGGACAGCCAGAGCGGGCTTCATCTTCGGTGCCTGTCCGCCCGTGTTTAAATTCATCAATCAAAAGTAAATTGCCTCCAATAATGGTGCAGAATCCGCCCTAACTTTGCCCAGTTATGGTTTGTTATGTTAAGCAGTCCAACCCTTGAAATGAAAATGTTTAATAACACCTTGAAACCTTATTCTTTCCATTTTCAATCGCAGTCAACACACTGACCAATTCAGACGGCTGTCAAAAATGTATGCTTTATACAGTTGGAATTATTTATACGATGCTCAGAATAACCTGGCTTACCAGCCATAAAGGCGCAACAAAAAATATTCCATTCTCTCATTGAAATTTACCAGACTTATCAAACCACTGTCGTACCGTGCAGTGTTCAGCTGTTCTGATATCTTGTTATCCCCCCAACACCCTACAGCCCGAACAAAACAGTTGCTCCTGTTAAGACTGGGCCCCGTCTATCTTGCTACGCACCTCTAATGTTGTAAGTATAGGTTACATACAGGATCAGCAGATCTATATTAGACTGTTTGTTGACTCTGCTGTTGTAGACAGGGGAATATCGTCATTGGATAATCACTAAGTAACCAAAACTTCCCACCACCGATGCCCTAAAGAACCTGACGCCATGCATAAAACATCCGTTTCACGTCACTCAGTGTCTATGATGTCATATGTCCTGCACTATGACTCGTAAAATGATATAATTTTTCTGCTTCATTCAATGGTATATGTAAAAACTGTCTGCAAAATGTATTGCAAAAAGATTTAGTAGTACAGAAGGAATAAATTGAAACGCCATGTCTGACGCTGATGTTTTATTGCAAGAAGAGCGAAAATATAGTAAGCGATAAACTTTTATCCTTTAATTATTTTGTGGATGGTTTCGAAAAGTTTTGAAATCTTGTGTAAAGTTTGTTGGAAGTCGCAAGGTGCTCTTATTGTCAAATACTGTATCAATATAGCCCAGGTAATTTGCTAACTGTGAGTGTCTAACTTCAACAATTGACTTATTGTGTTAAACCTGCAATGTAAGATTATACCGATTACTGAATAGATTATGACAGCAGTTCAAATTTTTACATTCTGGCGGTGATTATATGAAATACTTAAAATCAATTTTTTGTTGCCTCTGGAAGCCGTAATTAAGTAAGGGAATCTGCAACTGGTATAGGGTGATGCTGAGAAAGTGTTCAGGAAACCAACAGCTAAGGTCATCACCTCCCTCCCCCCAACGTCATCAGACAACCAGTGTACCCAATCAGTCTGCATATAAAGTCAACTCTGTGTACAATTGTTCTAAGTGTTTGCGTAGTGTAAACCTGAGATAAATCTTGGGAACCAGGCCGGTATTCACTTACTGGGTTGGGGAAACCACCTACAAACCAAAGCCACACTAGCCAGCATACCTCCCTGCCCCAGAAGTGGTCGCTTTACCCTGTGTGGCTACATGAGCGGGTACTGAGACTAGGTTATGAAACGTCCCCTTTGAAAAATTTTATAAATGACAGTGCTGGAAAACCTCTACGTTATTTGATTTTCAAACAGCTGAGCAAAACTGAACGTACTCAGACAGTCACTAAACTGACACACAATAATTTCAGCACAACGCAATCTGACTTTCAATAATCCCTACATTTTGATAGAGAACAAACAGTGTATATTATTAAGGTAACTTAATAATATTCAAAAGATATACCAGTTCATGATATCCAGTATTACAAATTTACTCTTTCTGATGGACAGATGTCCAGATCGTCCGCTCTCAAAATTCTGCCATCTCTCTCCCCACATCCACCACTGCTGGTGGCTCACCTCCAACTGCGCAACGCTATGCGCTGTTCATATCCAGCTGCCCAACACTACAATAGCAAATCTTCCAACAATGCAAACCAGCCACAGAGTTTACACAGCACAGTCAGTGATTTTCATATAGAGCGCTACGTGGCGTTACCAACATAAAAACCTAAACACCCTACTTACATAGTCCACATGCTCCCCAAAAAAAATTTACAAATTGTTTTGGGCAGTGGCCAATAATGATTTGATAAAATTTGTCATAACTACAATAACAAAGATATGAAATGCACACACTTATTGATACACTGTTGGTCGAAAGCACAGACTTTCTCACAGTCCATAAGACAGTCCTGATGATTCATCACAGTATTTATTACAATTTTATGCACAAAGTCTGAGCAGCAAGAGAAAATGCACATGGAAGTAGCGGATTTCCATGCAGTCTTCCAACGGAAAGACAATGCGGACTCTTGACATGTAGACAGGTAATGGGCCACAACAGTGCAAACCCACAGCATAGTCAGTCGAAGTTTTAAAAAATGTTGGTAGGTAGGTCATCACAGAGCAGACCCACTGTACTCCTGGTAGAGAGTATGGTATTGGTGGGCCATCAAAGGTGCAGACCCACTGCAGTCCTTGTAGAGACGGCCAGCAGCCATCTGTTGCGACTGTGCAGGTGCACAATCACAATCAAAGAGTCTTGCAGACAATATAGCAAGTCCATAAACCATCACTTGTGCACTCATAAAGTTTTTGGAATTGTCCTTAGAACCAGCAATGCTGTTAACCAGTCCCTTGCTGAATTATTAACACACGTGCAAACACTAACAGTCCCAACTTCTCACATATTGTGCATATACTATGACCAACAGAAATGTGTGCACTGAAATGAATGCTTACAAGTTACTTAATTTGATGAACTGGTGTCAATCACGATTTTATGACATGAGAATACAATTACAAAGGTACAGAAAACATCATTAAAAACATAATAGTACAGATAACATTTGTAGTAAAACAGGCTTTACAAAAGAATAGAAATAAATATATACATCAGTGTTACAGGAATTATGACATAAGTAAATACATAAAAGATCAGAATAACTTTCGAAACTGCAGTTTCACAGATGAGCATTAAAACAAAACAGAATAAATAATGTCTAAACATCTTTACAAAGTAAATTACATACTATTAGAAAAATTCTACATCATAACTCTTATCAGATAAATACATCAAGACAGGATAAACACAAATACACAAGGGTACACAAACACATAGCAGAATAACATAAAGGGAAGAACAGGGTTTGTTTTCAGTGAGATGTCTGGTACTGCAGTCCAACCCAAATCTTCATTCCATACATCGTTCCTCTTATTTCAACATTTGCCCCTGCAAAAAAAAATCCTATCCAAACCTGTTGTCCATAAAGCCTACTGTTTTGTTCATATCCTCTTTCAAAACAATTATTTCTCATTGTACAATACTCATTTTGGCCCAAATCTTTTTCATATAACTTCTCAATGCATTCTTTTCTTATTCTTCATAGTTAGTTTCTTATATAGTCTACCCCCTCTTAGCTAACTTAAATCTACTGAGGTCAGATACATAAGCTAAGGACAAGGCAATGCAGCAGCACAAAACAATTAACACAAACAGCAATGACAAAAAAATGCAAATTGGCAAAGCAAGCAGCAGTATATCTGAATTAGCAAAGCAAATGCAACATACAACTAATATGAGCCAATGTGCAGCAAGAAGAAAAATAAATCAGTAGTAGAACTGGCTTAACAGAGTGATACAAAGTGAAATTCAGTAGCACTACACCTGGCCAACAGCAGCAGAAAATGCAATAGTTTATACCTAAATATGACATAGCTTAAGCAGAAAAAATAGTACACTAAAGACAACAATGCAAATAAGGAAAATGTCTATTCACATCTTAATGTCTATGTTATTAAAGCAATGCGCCACAACAACTTATTCCACAAAAAAAATTACCAAGTACTTGAAAAGAAAATTATGATGCAGTTACTGTTGTTAGTCCCTACTTATTGTTCTTTCCTTTCCAAGTGCTCCTTTTTTTGAAGAATGTGGATCATAAAATTATTATTTAACAGATCTGTTGACAGAAAGTTTTCACATTAGCAAATGCATTTAATTTTATTTTATAAAACTAATGCTAAAACACAGCTGGAAACCAGATATCAAATGAAATAAGCAACTATGTACAAAGCAAAGCACAAAAACATCATTCACTAGCCATGTTGTATTTCATAAGACAGGAGAAATTCTCTCAACTCTCGTAGAAAGACACTTGTCATAATAAGGTGTGCAGATGTAACAATATTTCTCATCAATTGATAAGCATTTCAGTAAGTAGCACAAAGTACGAGCTCCACAGTATATTCGTATGTTTCCAAGTAATGAGCGTGTCATATTTGCAATGCTTTCTTCAAAGGAATGTCAATAGCGAGGCTAATGGCCTCTTTTTTCTCCACCCAATGGCTTTTTCTCCAAGCGACTGGCGCATAGCTGGGTGCCTACAGCGCATTTCGTCAAGGTCACTTAGCTTTCTTAGCCAAAAACTTACGACAGTAGTTTCCACTACAGTGACAGTTTGATAGAAATAAAATTTCACAGATCGGGAAATTACATTAGAAATGTGTAGAGACGAAATCTCATGAATAGCAGTGATTCTTGGATTCCAACATCTTTTTCACAAATCAGAGTCCCTAACCACTAATCATTATTCTTTACCTTATTACACATATACATATTCGTCAACACTTCTTCAATATTTCATCATAATGAATATGTAGCATAATCGAATTCCTCATATATCATCAGCTTATTGATCATAAACATACATCAACAGCATAATACACATCATCGTCGTAATAATAACATAATAACACCTCAGTCAAATCTCAAAAATGTTGTAGCTTTCTGCAATAATTTCAAAACCTAAAAAAAATTCTCTGCTCATTTCAATAGTGTCACCTATTTCAAATGTACTTTAAAAATCATGATCCCATACCAAATACATCATTCAAAGCTCTCATACTATCACAATGGTGCCGAAAAAATATGAACAGTTCACAAAGTACAGAGAAAATACAGTTTCATAAGTGTGATGTTATCCAACTGTGTAAATGCGTAAACATGTGTCACTGACATCGTAAAAAAAATGTTTGTCTCTGCCAGTTAAATGATCAGATAACTGTGTAATTCTGTGTTACAGAAATATGGTACCGATATGTAAAGTTGTATAAGCACGCTTAGTACACAAAGTAGGCGTGTACCCGCTGAGGATTAATGTAATTATACCCTCAGGTCTTACAGATTACAGCAATGGAAAGAAATGTATCATGGAAAACTTTTATATCTTTGTATTTCAAAAAAATTTAAAAATAAATGTTTTAAGTACAAAATTAATCACTCAAATACGTGTACTGTAGCGCTAAACTGTGCGTCTTGTTGTAAGATAATCTCTGTCATTACTTAAGGGTAAAAAATATGCCAAGTGTCGTAACTATCGTCGTCTGTAAGCAAAGTTGTCTAGAAGTCAATGTACTTACCTCGTAATAAGCAAAGTAAGCGTATAGATATCGTAGTAATTATGTACATTACCAAGATCAAGAAAGTACTATACTGTAACGTGTTGTTGTGCTACGAAAAAGGCTGTTTCATTGTGGCTATACCACAAAAGTTACTACTAAAACATATTTTACTTTCCAGAAGAATTCAGAAAAACTGTGCAGATATAAAACAGATACTGCGCAAAAGCAATAATATAAATTGTGTCACTCATTAGTAGCATCGTGATATAATCGTGTATAAACTAACCACTGTGTCATCTGGTATCTCTCAGAAAGTACTTTAAATCCAGAATGTATTTTCAAGTAAACTAAAATGTTGCATTAAAATCTCATTCGCAGTATATGTTCCAAGAATATAAGCCTTATAGTCGTTACGTAATCGTGCAACTAACAACCAAGAATGTACAAACAACAACATTGTGTCGTCTGTTCACTAATACAATGCATTCGCAATTACTGTTTGAATAAGTTCTCTTGGTTTTTGACTGGATAGTTAACTTCATTGTTGCATGTTAACAGTTTCTAAGTGTGACAAAGCGTACTAGTAACGTGAAGTGAAAAATTTTATGGCAAAGACTAAGCTAGAAAGCGATTTTTCCCTCAATAAACGGTTTTACATGTGAAATGTGGTGCAATCTTTACCCTTTCTAGTGTGCAGAGTTTCAACTTCAAAGCAGTTATCATGTTGTATACGTCGGTAAGGAATGCTAAAATTTTTCCCAAGGTTAGCGTCTACATTCTTTTTCTCTGAGCCAGTCGGAACACTTGCCTGCCTGCGGTGCGAGTCATTGTCTGTATCTTTGTTGGCGCCCGTCGTTATTAGGATTAGGAGACTTCCACAAATTCACCTTGTCGAGAGGGCTCTGCCCTGTTTGAACCCCGCCAGTTCTGATGAAATTCATGTCTGTCATTACGATGTATATCGTCTGTCGTCATGTCGGTAGATTCCACATTTTCTTTCTTGTTGGTCACGTGGTGGAGAATTTCTCCCTGAATCGTAACTGCGCGCTGAACTGTTGCGTTTGAAGTTATTCTGTCTCCCTTGATAATAATTGTTTTGGTTCCCATACTGTCTGTCTGTATGGTTATCTCTGTCATATTCATTACTACAGAAATGCGATCTTTCTCTGTGACTATTATTTTGCCAACGGTTGTCATACAGGTGGTGTCTCTTTTGGTCACGATTTGCGTTGTAAGAATAGCCTTGTCGTGTCCAGTTACTATTTCTGTCATCGCGGAATTGTGCCGAATGTGACCTGTAATTGTTGTGTTCCTGTTTTCGCGTCCTGCGATTGTCAGCGTCAATTTTCAATTCTTGTAACAGTCCCTGAAAAGCTTCAATGTTGTATTTGCAACGTCCTGCCAAAATAATATGTCGTAAATGTTCAGGCAATTTGATTAAGCAAATGCGGATGAGTTCTGAGGGGCTGTATTGGTTTGACAGGTACTGATTCTTGTGCAACATGTCTTCAAAATATTTCACAAGACTGGAAAATTCAGATTGTTCGAAATGTTTCATCATTATGATGCTATGTTTTACTCGGCCTTGAGTAGCTTGAGACCAATATGCTGAGAGGAAGGCATGCTAAAATTCTCCTCCACTGTGACAATCGTGAATGAACGATCGCATTCTTACAGCTGGTTCATGCTCTAAGTAGCCACACATCAACTCTAATCTGTGCTCCAGTGACCAATTGGGAGGAAAACAATGAGAGAATTAATGAAGCCATGCTTGTGGATGAATGTCGTTGCCAGAATTCTTAAATGTTTTGAATTTACGTGTAGTAATGAACAGCCTATAGTCAAAGTCATCATGTTGGCGAGTCGCATATCGGTCATTGTTACGTCGCGTCGGCGGTTCCATCTCAAAATTCGGTGCGCATTGCCAATTTATTTCATAATTTCCGAAATGTCCTGTGTTATTATTTTGTGGCATATTCGTATTTCTAAGTCCCTCTTCCCGTGTTGGAGCGCGAGTCTCCTCTGAAATATGTAATTCTTGTATTACTTGTGTCAACTGATCTTGTACTTCCCAGATTTCTCTTTTGTGTTGCGTATTAATTTGATTCTGATTTTGTTTGAATTTCTTAATTTGTTCATACTCTTTTGTGTCAGTGAAGTGTACGGGTCTTGTGTCATTCAGGTCATCATCTACCTTTGTAGATAAGTTAGTGAACTGATCCGAAAGTTCGGCTACTTTCTCGAATAATGAACTAATTTCCTCACTGTGTTTTTCTGAACCAAGTTTCAGTGTGTCCATTTGTATTGAAAACATATCTACTGTGTCCTTTAAGTTTTCCTAAGTTTTTGCAAGTTGCGTAACCGAATCGGTAGATGCAACTGAGTCAATTTTAGCTTGCAAGGTGTCGTGATTTTCATGAACAATAGTTTGCAGTTCTTTTATGACTGCTTCGTCATTCTGTGATGCATTTTCATGACGCGAAAAAATGGGTTGGAAATGCTCACAAATTTGTGTTTTATACGTCATTACAGCCTTTTTGACATTTCGAATCGATTTTAAGTAACTCAGCAGTTAAACCTTCAAGTGTTTGTTCAAGTGTGGTGTCTAACATTTGAAGCTGTTGCTGTGTTTGTCTTTGGTGTTGTTCCATTGTGTCTAACGTTTGAAGATTTTGTTCCATTGTGTCTAACTTTCGAAGATTTTGTTCCATTGTGTCTAATTTTTGAAGCTTTTGTCCCATTTGTTGCATTAATTGTAATAACAATGCACTGCTGTCTGAAACATGTTCCTCAGTGCTATTCGGCAGTGAAGTTGCACCGGCAACATTCACATTTTGACAGGCAGAAAATGTGTCTTGACGTATTTGAGAAAACGGTGAGGACCCAAAACCTGAATCCGCAGTATTTGCAAGATTGTGTCATTACCGATTCCTGAGGCGGGCTGTTGCCGACCGATCGATCGATAATGCTTCCCTCTTCACTAATTGTTTCACTGTCTACACCATTGTTTGCCGCCCGCTCCATTTCCCTCTGCACAGTTACCAAATTACTACTTCGAATGACTGTTAATTCATTAGACAGTGGTGCTGGTAAGCTACGCTCGTCGTCACTATTATTTCTCAGTTTACTTTGGAGCCTAGTGTTACGTTTTTCACAGGCCATAACTATCACGTATTTCACACAATAACAAGAAAAACACAATTTGAAGAACAAAAATAAGAAAACGCATTAAAATAGTACTGAAAATAATATCTAGTTAATTGCAAGCGCAGCTGCGAAATAGTTGGTGCAAATCTACATGTTTGCCAGAACTGTTTTACTGTACAACAATGAAAAACTACAACTACAAAGGAAATCCCTTCTACAATTAAGCTCTAGCAACAAACAATAGCTACACTAATTACACAAACTACAAGAAAACATCATAAGATTTCAGTGAGGTATCCTCGGCTAAGGGTCGACATATGAAACGTCCCCTTTGAAAAATTTTATAAATGACAGTTCTAGTAAACCTCTACGTTATTTGATTTTCAAACAGCTGAGCGAAACTGAACGTACTCAGACATTCACTAAACTTACACACAATATTTTTAGCGCAACGCAATCTGACTTTCAATAATCCCTACAAAAGAATGGCCTTGACTAACAATAACCTATACCTTTCAAGAATCACTTACCTCACAAAAATCTTCGTTACACAAACTACTGCAATACAGCGAGAGGCCAATACTGCCAGCTAAATAAAAGATTCTAACTACTGAAGGCACTAACTACTGATAGGCATACTTAGCAAATGAAAGATTTTGATAGAGAACAAACAATGTATTTACCTTAATAGTGTTCAATAGTCATAATATATATATCAGTAGTGACATCCAGTTTTGCAAATTTACTCTTTCTGATGGACACACGTCCAGATCATCCGCTCTCAAAATTCTGCCATCTCTCTCCCCACATCCACCACTGCTGGCGGCTCACCTCCAACTGCGCAACGCTACGCGCTGTTCACATCCAACTGCCCAACACTACAATAGCAAGTCTTCCAACAATGCAAACCAGCCACAGACTTCACAAAGCACAGTCAGTGATTTTCACATAGAGCGCTACGTGGCGTTACCAACATAAAAACCTAAACAGTCAACTTACAAGGCGGTTGTCTGACCGTTATCGCAATTTAATAATGTTCAGTATATTGCAGAAAAACTTGGATGAAATTTCCGCTGCGAGTAATGAATGACAACTGTCTTTAAATTTTGATAAATGTAAGACAGTGCTTATAACAAAGAGAAAGAACTGTGTAGTATGTGATTACAAGAATAGTGGAATCGCCTCGACCACGCCACATAGTGTGTTAGTATTTGAGGAGCACTATTCAGAAGCGAGAATAAATCAGTTGATCACGTAAAATCTGTATTAGGGAAGACAAATACTTAGTTTCATGGAAGGTTTTTGGGAAAATGTCATGCATCTGCAAAATATGGCGCGTGCAAATCGATAGTGTGCGCAGTTTCAGAGTGCTGTTCCAGTGTTTGGAGTCCTTATCAGATAGCCATGACAAAAGTCAGCGAACGACTTTACTAACCGCGCTACTAGGATCGGCCGATCGGTATAGGCCATATGGAAGTGTAACAGAATGGATCGGAGAATGTAACAGGAATCCTTGGACGGAAGAAAACGTAGTTCTCGCGATACCATTACGGGTAAATTAGAATAAACTGTATCCGACGGAGACTATGCGACCGTTATACTGCCAGTATCGCATATCATGCATACAGACCATGAGAATAAGATACAGAGAGGGTGCAGTAAAGTAAGTAAAATACTATCAGCGAGGACTACAGGTGTTCACTCATTCAGGGTACCGTGATCATGAACCAGAAGGTTCATTTCAACGTCCTTCCGCATGTTTGTTATGATTATGCTGTGAACACCCAGGTCTACCAAGATGGTAGCAGTCATGTTGTTGGGGCTGACGCATATGTTCTTGGTTTGACAAACCGTCGAGCATCCCATAGCATCTCTACTGGCCTAGTGAATCATTTATCTTAAACCCATAGAGTCTGTCTGGGACAGCGAAAAACGTAGTAATCAACATCCCCGCAATTTTTTAGTTCTGCGATATCTGATCATCAAAGACTGGCTTCAGCTGGATATATCTTCTTCTTTTCTTCATATTAGATGGTTAGTTGATGTGGGGGAGGGGACCAAACAGCGATGTCATACTTCCCATTGGATTAGGGAGGGATGGAAAGGAAGTCGGCCGTTCTCTTCAAAGGAACCACCCCGGCATTTGCCTGAAGCGATTTAGGGAAATCACGGTAAACTTTTTTCCGTTAAATTAAATGTCCTAAAGCTAACTAACGTTCATCTCAAACTATTTCAGATAATTAATGTGGGAATAGTCTTTTGGATATTGTTTTTATTTTGCACACTAATAAGGAGTATAATACGTTTCAAGAACGTTCAACTCTAAGTATTATAGATTTGAAGATTGAATAATTGAGTAATTGAATGCCTTATGTAGTCTGATTACTGCGTGGGCGATTCTGCTGAAAGGCTTGAGTATAAAAATATTAATTTTCTGGTCGTGCGCTTTTGTTCATTGAATTTCTTTACGCATTCGTCGATGGTAAGGAGTCCACTCGTGTGCCAGAGTAGCTCTTTCAGTGGAGTGTGAATGTTAGCTGTCGTCGTACTGTGTTAAAAGTGAAAATTTCGATTTAAGGGATGCTGCCCCAAACAGGGCTATTATGACATTAACGTTTCACCTGCGCAACCAACCTACGCTGATCATTGATACTAGACACAAAAAGTGGAATACATGCTTTAAAACTTGTAGAATATATTTTATACAGTAGCAACACATTTTTCTCTAGGATTCTATGACAAGAATTTGTTAACCTGTCCACATTTCAGACTTAAGTTGCATACTCACTGCATACGCATGCGGCATTGTACAGTGACTTGCCCATACTGACTGACCCACGTCTCTACGACCAGCCTGGTCTACATCATTACTTTCTCGTGGAATTCTCGTTCCACCGAATAAATGTGTTCGTTCATGCCAAAAAGCTCCCCGCACGCTCAGTCGTAATCGGAGTGTTCAGACATAATCGTTGTCACGTATCGTTTGCTACAATACCATAACTTTCCCAAATTAATAAAAGGGATACTAATAAAAGGGGACAGCATACTGTGTGTTCAAATGGTTCAAATGGCTCTGAGCACTATGGGACTTAACAGCTGTGGTCATCAGTCCCCTAGAACTTAGAACTACTTAAACCTAACTAACCTAAGGACATCACGCACATCCATGCCCGAGGCAGGATTCGAACCTGCGACCGTAGCAGTCGCGCGGTTCCGGACTGCGCGCCTAGAACCGCGAGACCACCGCGGCCGGCCATACTGTGTGTGATCGTACTTTAGCTGTATGCGTATTGTATGTTCTAATCAGACAATTGGGAAACAGCCCAGCATTTGCCTAAACGACAGTGGAAAACCAACTGAAAACCATACTCAAGCTGGCCGCTGGGCCACACACGGTCGTTAATCCGCCGCGCGGATTCCATCTTTGTCTGACTCACCGTCCTTTCTCACAAGTTAGAACACCTATTACTCTATACTAGATATCAAGATGAATATACCATATGTTTTATACATCTGACTACAACAGACTTCACATTACAACAACGGAAATCGTCTGCCAGCAGAACTTCTAGACAGCTGCTTCCGTCATGTTACTCACGTACGGGTGTGAGTTACAGAGCTGCAGCAACGCTTGAAGCTATCTTATTCAGTGTTTCTTAAACTACGGTCACTATGTGTCAAAGTTTTTGCCAATAAATGTCAACAATTCAGTAAGGATCATTTCACAGTTCAAAAAATGGTTCAAATGGCTCTGAGCACTATACGACTTAACTCCTGAGGTTATGAGTCCCCTATAACTTAGAACTACTTAAACCTAACTAACGTAAAGACAGCACACACATCCATGCCCTAGGCGGGATTCGAACCTACGACCGTAGCGGTCGCGCGGTTCCAGACTGGAGCGCCTAGAACCGCTCGGTTCGTAGTTCATTATAGCTTCTAAATTACACCAGGCAGGAAACATCATCTATGGATAGACATAAAAACTTGTCGTACGATGTGTTTTTTTTTATGGTGCACACGCATTGCTTTTTTTCTGATGACACAGTTTTTGTTACTAGAAACAGCTTTACACGGGAATAGTCACTACTGTACACGAACTAACTGGTGCTGAGCAAGCGGAGCTACACGGAGGTCATGCATTATTTTTGCGATTTACATTTCAAAAAACCCAGTAATCATAATAGGGAAATTTTTACCTTGACCATGGAATCCGAAAGCAGCATAATCGGTGACTCGTAGCGATTACATTCTTCTCCTACCTGCCGGTTTGACTAATGTGGATCGACATGGACTAATGTTTGTCTAAAAGTAACGGTCTTGCTGAACGTTATGAACTGCTGACGTCATAGTGGCTCTGCATGGAAGAACAGAATAATTTCTGTATTGTTCTTTCTGCTATAGACGAAATAAATGTTTCCGGCCTTGTGCGTCATCTTAGCTACTCCGCTAATTTCAAACCAACAAAACCCCAAAGGATGAAAATTGCTACTGCACCACAATAATAATACGACACCAGGAAAGATAGGAAATGACTAAATTCAACTCGTTGTGCCTGTAACTTTTGAGTCATCAATCATCTGACTGGTTTGCTCAGAGTAGCAATTTCAACCTACGTGCTCAATTATTTGCTGGATGTATACCAGTCTCTGTTTTCCTCTACACCATGGAAGTTATTCCCTGACGTCTTAACACATGTTCTGCCTTCCTGTCCCATCTCCTTGTCAGTGTTTTCCATACATTCCCTTCCCCGCCGATTCTCCGACGAACTTCCTCATAACTTATCTTATCAGTCCAAATAATTTTCAACATTCTTCTGTAACACCACACCTCAAATGCTTTGATTCTTGTCTGTTCCGGTTTTCCCACAGTCCATGTTTCACTGTGAAACAACGCAGTGTTCCAGACGTCATCCTCAGAAATTTCTTCCTCAAATTAAGACCTATGTTTGATAGTAGAGGACTTCTTTTGGCCAAGAATGCCCTTTTTGTCAGTGCTAGTCAGCATTTTGTGTCCTCTTTGCTCCATCTGTCATGGGTTATTTTGCTGCCTTGGTTGCAGAATTCCTTACCCGCATCTACTTCGTGATCACCAATTATGACGTGAAGTTTCTCGCTATTCTCAACTCCGCTACTTCTCAGTACTTTCGTCTTACTTCGGTTTACGCTCCGTCCATATTCCCTACTCATTTGACTGCATTCCCTTCAACAGAGCCTGTAATTCTTCTTCACACACCGACGATAGCAATGTCATCAGCGAATTTTGTCATTGATATGCTTTCGCCCTGAATTTTAATCCCACTCTTAAATATTTCTTTTACTTCCGTCATTGCTTCTTTGATGTGTAGATTGAACAGTAGGGGCGAAAGATTACATCCCTGTCTCACACCCTTTTTAACTTGATCACTTCATTGATGATGCCTGTTGTCCCCTCTTGGTTCTTGTACATATTGTATATTACCCGTCTTTTTCTCGGAATTCCGAACATCTTGCACCATTTTACATTATCGAACTCTTTTCACAGGTAACTAATGCTATTTTCCTTCAGCCTTGCTCCTTTTGTTAAGCGCAACGTCGGAACCGCCTCTCTTGTGTCTTTGCCTTTCTTAAAGCCATACTGATCGTCATCTAACAGAACCTCAATTTTCTTTCCCATTTTTCTGTGTATTATTCTTTTCAGCAATTTGGATGCATGAGTTGTTAGGATGATTGTGCAATAATTACCCGTCCATTATCGTCATATACTTTCTCTATCTCGTCATCTTCTGGTTGCGACGTCGGCATGTATATCTAAATTATTGTTTTCGATGAGAACAACCTTATCATTGAACTGTTCATAACAGATCCTACTCCAGTTTTATCATTTTCTGCTGCTGTTGATATTACCATATATTCGTCTGACCATAAATCTGTCTTTTTTTTTTTCAGCTCACTTCACTGACCCCCACTGTATCTGGATGAACCTTAGCATTTTCCTTTTCAGATTTTCTAGCTCCCTACGAAGTTCAAACGGCTGACATTCCAAGCTCCGATTTGTAAAACGTTACCCTTTGGTTGGTTATTCAATCCTGTTCTCATAGTCACCTCCCCTTTGGCAGTTCTCTCCCGGAGATGCGAATGGGGGCTAGTCTGAAATCATTTGTTAATGGAGAGACCATCATGACACTTATTCAGTTACGGGCACATATCTCGTGGATACATATTATGTGTCTTTAATGCATTGGTTTCCATTGCCTTTGATTATTGCTGATTCTTCCGCCTTTAGAGGAGTTTCCCACCCCAATTGTAAGAGAGTGCCCTGAATCTCTATCCGCTTTAACTCGCTCTCTGGAAAATCCTTTGAAAAGCGAGAGATGATGTGACGGAGAGCATCATGCGTTATCTTGCTCCTCAGAACCCTTCACTCACAAAGACTGAAGCTACTTCCCTCCAACGTAACATCATAGACGTGGTAATTTTGACGGGAAGTGGTGCAGCTGAGATTTTATACCTTGGGTCCTGCTTATTTCTAACAATTTATCATTTCACTTCAATCGTGTTCAATACCCAGTGAGCTTATGGTACGCCATGACCATAAAGCGCAGGGGCAGACGCTGCGTTTAGCGGTCGTAGGTCTTAGTGACAGTTAACTTTCGCACGGTCATCTCTATATGACCCTCTCTCACGTTAGTGAAACAAAAATGCTCTACGTTCATGTCCCCAACCAGTCTTCTTATAACAGTGCATAAGTCAAAAGCAAATTCCACACAAACGAATTCTCGGGCACAGCTGTAAATAAACACCTGCCCGACGTCGGCCTCTCAGCTAGTAATAATAATAATAATAAACCCCGTGGAGGCCCGGAAAAAGAATAGGCCCCCGGTATGTCCTTCCAGTCGTAAAAGGCGACGAAAAGAACAAACCACTAATAGAGCTAACCCCCCTTTTAATGTGATTAGTTGGTTCAGGACAGAACTAATGAAGCCTCGGACAAGCGCTGTCATGGTCGGGGACGACGCTTGAACCCTATGCCCGTCCACAATGGTAACGACACTGCTAGCCACACGGAAAATGATTTAAATCCAAGTAGAGGTGTTTTGCAGAATATGCTTCCTGCAACCACTCTAGAAGGAAAACAAAGACAGAGGATGAGATGGTCAGATGACGTTAACTGACACCTCATGCTCTGTTATTACCAAGCAACAAACTTAGGAACCAACACAACTGGATACAGACCACAAGTATACACAACATTAATTACCAGATACCCAGAATTAAAATTTTTAACAGAACAACGACTAGCTGATCAGATCCGTGTAATAATCAAAAATAACAGGATACCCCAGCCAGAATTAGAAAACATCAAACAACAAGTACAACAAATACTGGAACAAAATAATGTGCAATCAGAAGAAGAAGAAAATACAGTAATGGACTCAAACATCCCAGAGCAAAACAAACAAAGAACAATACGCATCAATTAAACGATCAGAGGAAAATGAAATCTTAAGACAGCCATCAGAACAAGCACAAATAGAACACGAAGTGACACACATGTTAGATACAGAAGAAAAATTTCAGCTGACATATATAGAATACAAAGACACAAATACAGACATTAGACCATTCTTGCATAGACCACCAAATAACGCACAAGTCGAAACAACAATACCAACTATCAACACAATCATACACAACAAAATAAAAGAAAATACAACTATGGAAAACGTACAGCTACTGGTTTATATAGGAACACTCACCACACTAAATATACGTACTAGGCAGAGATCAGAACCAACCAACACACAGAAGAAACTCACAAAACCAGCATGGCAACACAGGCTGCAGATCAGAATAGAAAAACTGAGAAAAGACATCGGACAGCTAACACAATTTATAAGAAATGAATTATCAGACAAAAAACAAAAAAGGTTAGGAAAAATCTCACAACAAGAAGCGATAGAGCAATTAGATGAAAAGAAGCAGAAATTACAAACATTGGCCAAACGACTTAGAATATACAAAAAAGTGAAAATAGAAGGAAACAAAACCAAGCATTCAACACAAACCAAAATAAATTTTACCAGACAATAGATAACACACACGTTAAAATAGACAATCTACCAAACATGACAGACATGGAACACTTCTGGAGCAACATATGGTCAAACCCGGTACAACATAAGACATGCACGGTGGATACAAGCAGAAACAGACACATACAAGATGATACCACAAATGCCTGAAGCGATAATTTTGCAACTCGAAGTCACCCGAGCAATTAATTCTACGCACAATTGGAAAGCCACTGGAAAAAATAAAATAGCAAATTTCTGGCTAAAGAAGTTCACCTCCACACATTCACATCTAACTAAATTATTTAACAGTTTCATTGCAGACCCATACACATTTCCCGATACACTTACACAAGGAATAATTTATCTGAAACCTAAAGATCAAGCAGACACAGCAAACCCAGCAAAATATCGACCCATAACATGCCTACCAACATCATATAAAATTTTAACTTCAGTCATTACACAGAAATTAATGACACATACAACACAGAACAAAATTATAAATGAGGAACAAAAAGGCTGCTGCAAAGGAGCACGAAGATGTAAAGAGCAACTCATAATAAATGCAGAGGTGACATATCAAGCAAAAACTAACCAAAGGTCGCTGCACTACGCATACATTGATTACCAAAAAGCTTTTGATAGTGTACCCCACTCATGGTTACTACAAATATTGGAAATATACAAAGTAGATCCTAAATTGATACAGTTCCTAAACATAGTAATGAAAAATTGGAAAACCACACTTAATATCCAAACAAATTCAAATAATATATCACAGCCAATACAGATTAAGTGTGGAACATACCAAGGAGACACATTAAGTCCTTTCTGGTTCTGCCTTGCTCTGAACCCACTATCCAACATGCTAAATAATACAAATTATGGATATAATATTACTGGAACATACCAACACAAAATCACACATTTGTTATACATGGATGATCTAAAACTACTGGCAGCAACAAATCAACAACTCAACCAATTACTAAAGATAACAGAAGTATTCAGCAGTGATATAAATATGGCTTTTGGAACAGACAAATCTAAGAAAAATAGCATAGTCAAGGGAAAACACGCTAAACAAGAAGATTACATATTGTATAACCACAGCGACTGCATAGAATCGATGGGAAAAACAGACGCCTATAAATATCTAGGATACAGACAAAAAATAGGAATAGATAATACAAATATTAAAGAAGAACTTAAAGAAAAATATAGACAAAGACTAACAAAAATACTGAAAACAGAATTGACAGCAAGAAACAAGACAAAAGCTACAAATACTTATGCTATACCAATATTGACCTACTCATTTGGAGTAGTGAAATGGAGTAACATAGACCTAGAAGCACTCAATACACTTACACGATCACAATGCCACAAATATAGAATACATCACATATATTCAGCAACAGAAAGATTCACATTAAGCAGAAAGGAAGGAGGAAGGGGATTTATCGACATAAAAAACTTAAATTATAGACGGGTAGACAATTTAAGAAAATTCTTTATAGAATGAGCAGAAACTAGGAAAATACACAAAGCAATCATTCATATAAATACATCGGCTACATCATTGTAATTTCATAACCACTTCTACAACCCTTTAGATCACATAACATCAGCAGATACGAAGAAAGTAAACTGGAAAAAGAAAACACTACATGGCAAGCACCTGTTCATCTAACACAGCCACACATCGATCAAGACGCATCCAGCACATGGCTAAGAAAAGGCAATATATACAGTGAGACGGAAGGATTCACGATTGCAATACAGGATCAAACAATAAACACCAGCAAGCATATTATTACAGCAGGCATATTACTAAAGATCCCAATGCCACAACAGATAAATGCAGACTTTGCAAACAACAAATAGAAACAGTAGATCACATCACAAGCGGATGTACAATACTAGCAAATACAGAATACACCAGAAGACATGACAATGTAGCAAAAATAATACATCAACAGCTTGCCTTACAACATAAACTTATAAAACAACACGTTCCCACATACAAGTATGCACCACAAAATGTACTGGAGAATGATGAATACAGATTATACTGGAACAGAACCATTACAACAGATAAAACAACACCACATAACAAACCTGACAATACCAACTCACCAATAAAAAGAAGAATTAACACAACTGATCGAAATATCCATACCCAATACAACAAATATACAGAAGATAGGAGAAAAAATTGAAAAATACATCCAACTGGCTGAGGAAGTCAGGGACATGTGGCATCAGAATAAAGTTGACATTATACCAATTATACTATCAACTACAGGAGTCATGCCACACAATATCCATCAGTACATCAACGCAATACAGCTACATCCAAACGTATACATACAACTACAGAAATCTGTAATTATTGATACATGTTCAATTACCCGAAAGTTCCTAAATGCAATGTAGCATATAACGTACAGTTAAAAGGAAGTCACGCTTGATCAAGGTCCGTGTCACTTTTTAACCAGACATAACTTCTGAGAAAGGAAAGAAATAATAATAATAATTGAGGCCTTACAGAAGCCAAGGTTGCTTTACAACTGAAAATTGATGAAGATGTTTCTCTCTGTTGCCTTCTCTTATAGCGCTCACAAGCGTTGCAGAGGCTGATTTTCCAGCGGTTTCCTCAACTTCACTCGCGGACAAACGTACAAATGATTCTCAGTTATAAACAGTTTAAGAACTGTTTTGCATGCTCAACTTTCCAAATATAGAATGGCAGACGGCGTACAAAAATGTTCTCGAAACGAATACAGTTCTGTAAACTGACAGGCACTCAGGTCGATGCCGTGTTCCTTGACTTCTGGTAGACGTTCGATACAGTTCTGCACTGCCTCCTAATGAGCAAAACATAGGGCAAGGAATATCAGACGAACTGCGTGAGAGGACTGAAGAATTTCTAGCAAACAGAACACACTATGTCATTCTCAACAGAGAGAAGTCTTCAGATGTAAAAATTACTTCAAGCGTGCCCCAAAGGAGTGTTACAGGACCATTTCTTTTCACAATATATATATACGATGTAGCAACTAATGTCGGAATTTCCATGAGGGTTTTCGCAGATGATGCCTGTTGTATGGCAACCCTTGAATAGTCGCAACGCTGGAAAATTGTAACGAAATGCTAGAAGACCCGCAGAGGGTCACGTTTGGTGCAGGGCGGGGTAGTTGACCCTCAACATAAACAAATGTAACGTATTGCGAATACATAGACAGAAATACCCTTAATTACATCATTATACGAATGCAAGATAATCACTGGAAGCAGTTACCTCCATTGAAAAGGTCCTGTAGGCACCTTTCATTAGTCCGCTAGCCCATTTTCACTAGCATTTCTCTTTCTTTTCCTTGTTCATCTTTTCTCATAACTCTCATAGTGGTGTGATTGAATGAATGTGGTTGTGTGTCACGTTGCTAGACGGTGGCGTAGTCTGCTGCAGAAAGTCTGCGATAGTCATACAGATTCAGCAGCAGTTGTACAGAATAGCCAACTCTCGTAGTGATCAAGTAGGCAAAAGGTTTGCGCTACTTGTGAGAAATCCTCCTGCATTAGGTTCGTGGCGGAAATGGCATCTTTGGGTTTTCCGGGCCACGCAGAGTGTGGAAGAGGCTGGAGAAGAAAAAGGGAGGCAATGTACCGCCGGTACGGGAAGCGTCCACAGTTGTGCTCCAGTCGAAGAAGGGTGAGTTAGACTGACCGCGTGGCGCGTTGTTACTTGGCGAGGGGAGAGCTGTTAGCTTTTGGTCTCGCTTTTCAGCTCTGAAAGATTGCTTTGCCTTGTCGCAGCAAGGAATGCAAAACTTTGGCAGATTTTTCTTTCAGTAAATTTCTGTAGCAGACTTGGGTCCACCGGAAGAGCGCCACACAAAGGTGTCGATAAGAATGAACACTCGCTTCTGTATGAATGTCTGTTTGCTTTCAGCTGTGCCTGTATAAGCTTTCGTTTTTCTAAATATTAATAGCTTTGCCTTCTCGTGAATTTTCCTTGCTTTATGTATCTTTCGTCCGTGGGGAGCCGACCACGTGGTTGAATGGTTCAAATGGCTCTGAGCACTATGGGACTTAACTGCTGTGGTCATCAGTCCCGTAGAACTTAGAACTACTTAAACCTAACTAACCTAAGGACAACACACACATCCATGCCCGAGGCAGGATTCGAACCTGCGACCGTAGCGGTCGCGCGGCTCCAGACTGTAGCGCCTAGAACCGCTCGGCCACTCCGGCCGGCACGTGGTTGAACATTAGAGTTTGTTGGGCTACCGTCATCACTAACTGTCCGGTCTCATGTTTGTTTTAAAGAATGTTAACTGTTCATGATTGTGTGACGTGATATTGTTGCAACTTGGCCACGATACCTAGAAATTGCGTCTCCTCAAACCACGTGGGCACGCGGGTGTACTGCGAAACGTGTACCGTTTCACGAGTTATTGCAATCAGTTACCAGGCAACAGCAGTTGTATGAATGATTCACACCAATGATTTTAGGTGTAGATTATAACGGTGTGTGTATCGATGCTTTTCTTTAATGTTTTAGGAATTAATGTTATCAGGAATTTTGTTCATGCCTCACATCCATATCTTAGGAATAAATGATTTTATACACAATTTTCTCTTGCATTCCGAGGTTACGTTTTTGCACCTAAGCCACTAATCTCGTAGATTTCCTGTTAGCACATCCAATGCGTTTCCTTATGCACAGGTCCAGTGATTAGTCTCCCCTTGTATTTTATAACAAATGCTTTAGATTAAGTCTTATTTTCAGGTGTGTTGCTGGGAGCTGATCTTCTGCACAGTGTTCATGCGTGTACTATTTTATTTTAAATGGTTGATTCTCGTGGACAGTGCACGGGAAATACTATTAATTACATCGCATCTCCTATGAGCGATATCACGACGTACGTATTTTTATGAGTGTTTGATCTGTGGCCAAGTTAATTTATTTTCCGACTCGGCCAAACCTTTGATTAGTTGTACGGTTACAGTCTGTGGCGACCCTAATCTTCTCACGTTAATTTCACAATCAATAAGCATTTCCATTCCCACTCTTAGAGTAATAACCCGTAGAAACAGGTTTGTTACACCATTATCTGTGTAAGAGTATGCGTACTGAGCCATTTAAAGCAGAACGACCGCATCAAATTAATTGTAGGTAAGACAGAAGCCAGACTGATATTCATTGGAAGAGCCCTCAGCAAACTTACTCCATCAACAAAGGACATAGCTTTTATGTTCATTTAGTAAGCGCGAAAGCGCTACGGAGATTATCAGCAAACTCCCTGTGGCAGACGTTGCAGGAGAGGCATTGTGCTTCACGGTGCACTCTACTGTTCAAGTTCTGAGAAAGTATGTTTCTAGAAGAGCCAAATGGTTCAAATGGCTCTGAGCACTATGGGACTTAACTTCTAAGGTCATCGGTCCCCTAGAACTTAGAACTACTTAAACCTAACTAACCTAAGGACATCCCACGCACCCATGCCCGAGGCAGGATTCGAACCTGCGACCGTAGCGGTCGCGCGGTTCACAGACTGTAGCGCCTAGAACCGCTCGGCCACACCGGCCGGCAGAAGAGTCAAGAAACGTGTTGGTCCCCCCTATGTATATCTCGCGACAAGACTATGAAAATAAAACTGCAGAGATTCGAGCCCACACAGAGGCTTACCAGCAATCGTTGTTCCCGCAAACCATTCGCGACTGAAATCGGGAAAGCAGAAGTGACGGTGGTACATAAAGCACCCTCCGCCACACACCGGAGCATAAATGTAGATGTATCAAAGTAATATGACAACACTACCTGTTGATATTATGGTGGAAGCATGGGAAACACTAGGTAAAATACCTGTATCTCATAGACTTCGGCCGTGCGGTTCTAGGCGCTTCAGTCCGGAGCCGCTCGACTGCTACGGTCGCAGGTTCGAATCCTGCCTCGGGCATGGATGTTTGTGATGTCCTTAGGTTAGTTAGGTTTAAGTAGTTCTAAGTTCTAGGGGACTGATGACCTCAGATGTTAAGTCCCATAGTGCTCAGAGCCCTTTGAACCATTTTCATAGACTTCTTGCAGCAGTGGCTCACAGTAAAATAATGTATTAACTGTTGTTGTTGTTGTGATCTTCAGTCCTGAGACTGGTTTGATGCAGCTCTCCATGCTACTCTATCCTGTGCAAGCTTTTTCATCTCCCAGTACCTACTGCAACCTACATCCTTCTGAATCTGCTTAGTGTATTCATCTCTTGGTCTCCCTCTACGATTTTTACCCTCCACGGTGCCCTCCAATGCTAAATTTGTAATCCCTTGATGCCTCAAAACATGTCCTACCAACCGATCCCTTCTTCTAGTCAAGTTGTGCCACAAACTTCTCTTCTCCCCAATCCTATTCAATACCTCCTCATTAGTTACGTGATCTACCCACCTTATCTTCAGCATTCTTCTGTAGCACCACATTTCGAAAGCTTCTATTCTCTTCTTGTCCAAACTAGTTATCGTCCATGTTTCACTTCCATACATGGCTACACTCCATACAAATACTTTCAGAAACGACTTCCTGACACTTAAAACAATACTCGATGTTAACAAATTTCTCTTCTTCAGAAACGCTTTCCTTGCCATTGCCAGTCTACATTTTATATCCTCTCTACTTCGACCATCATCAGTTATTTTACTCCCTAAATAGCAAAACTCCTTTACTACTTTAAGTGTCTCATTTCCTAATCTAATTCCCTCAGCATCACCCGACTTAATTTGACTACATTCCATTATCCATGTATTATCCATGTATTAACTACACTGAAAAATATATCCAGTTCTTTCATCGTGAAACTTTAATGTTCTTAGGTAACCCATGTAATAATCTTCGCAATTATAATATGAATCTGTTAAGCAACTGATGAATCTGCCGAACCGGTGCTGCGAGTGCAAAAGTGTGGCCCTGTTTGTCGGCCTGGGAGCCCCCTCATAGGACTGGTATATGGACCCACAGTTCGTTAACTGGATCTGTTGCGCCTATTCCCCCTCCGCTGTTATCTTATCGTGACGTGCAGCGGGCAGAGACCACAAGTCTGCGAGCAGACTGGAGAAGCAGCCTGCTGAGACTACATCTGCGCTATCTGTCAGCGACGTTAGTCCCTTATTGCTGGTACACTCTTCCTCACTTCCGAATTCACAATCAGTCGGAAAGATTATTTCTGGATGTTAAAAGTGGTAGAAACGTCGCTGAAGATTACTGAGAAATTTATTTTTATTTGCTTTCTTCCATAACACAATCAGGACTAGTTTTGATACAGATATAATTCCAATACCAATTTTTTGTTATTTTATAACCGGCCCAATTTATTCGTTCCTATTATATTTAATTTGGTTCTAAAAAGTACCTGGTATGCGCCCTTGACTTCTACCTCACTATTTACATTTGTCCAGTGCGGTTAACTAACACATCAAAATGCGTTGGATAAAAGCGCACAATGAACTAAAATTGCTGGCCTGTCAAATATGGGGATTGCAACCTGCACCTTACTATGACCTACTCTCTCAGAACACCGCCGTCCGGATTTACGCTCTTCCAAAACTCTACCATGCCGTCTAAATTTGTGCATCCCGCTACAGAGTGGTGAAGCCTAAATTACTATCTACATTTGATCCCACTATAGTTCAGGAGAATGCAGAGCCAAGAAACAGTAGAGTCGCATTTAGGAAGCGGTGGGTTGGGAGGAGGGGGGTGGGGGGGATCCAGTATAGGGCGCTGTCCATTTAAATTAGGGATAAACTGAGCGAGGTTGCACTGTTGTTAACAGAATGGTATTGTATTTCTGAGGATGGAAACTAATCCCCATCTGATCGTCCTAATTCAGCGTTTCTTTCGTTTCAGGCTCCTTTGGAACCTGGAAAACGCCAGTTTGTCTCCTGCTATAAGTTCACGGCCGACTACCTGACCCAACCTTGTGAAACTGCAGCTGTAAACACGCAGATGCGTCCACGTATGAATTAAGTTTTATTTTTTTATCTACAACTGTTCAAAATCATTCTGAAAGCGACCCATGCATGACCCAAACTATTACACTACTGGCCACTAAAATTGCTACACCAAGAAGAAATGCAGATGATAAACGGGTATTCATTGGACAAATATATTATACTAGAACTGACATGTGATAACATTTTCACGCAGTTTGGGTGCATAGATCCTGAGAAATCAGTACCCGGAACAACCACCTCTGGCCGTAATAAAGGCCTTGATACGCCTGGGCGTTGAGTCAAACAGAGCTTGGATAATGTGTACAGGTACAGCTGCCCATGCAGCTTCAACACATTACCACAGTTCATCAAGAGTAGTGACTGGCGTATTGTGACGAGCCAGTTGCTCGGCCACCTTTGACCAGATGTTTTCAGTTGGTGAGAGATCTGGAGAATGTGCTGCCCAGGGCAGCAGTCGAACATTTTCTGTATCCAGAAAGGCCCGTACAAGACCTGCAACATGCGGTCGTGCATTACCCTGCTGAAATGTAGGGTTTCGCAGGAATCGAATGAAGGGCAGAGCCACGGGTCGTAACACATCGGAAATGTAACGTCTACTGTTCAAAGTGCCGTCAATGCGAAAAGAGGTGACCGAGACGTGTAGCCAACGGCACCCGATACCGTCACGCCGGGTGATACGCCAGTATGGCGATGACGAATACACGCTTCCAATGTGCGTTCACCGCGATTTCGCCAAACACGGATGCGACCATCATGATGCTGTAAACAGAAGCTGGATTCATCCGAAAAAATGACATTTTGCCATTCGTGGACCCAGGTTCGTCGTTGAGTACACCATCGCAGGCGCTCCTGTCTGCGATGCAGCGTCAAGGGTAACCGCACCCATGGTCACCGAGCTGATAGTCCATGCTGCTGCAAACGTCGTTGAACTGTTCGTGCAGATGGTTGGTGTCTTGCAAACGTCCCCATCTGTTGACTCATGGATAGAGACGTGGCTGCACGATCCGTTACAGCCATGCGGATAAGATGCCTGTCATCTCGACTGCTAGTGATACGAGGCCGTTGGGGTCCAGCACGGCGTTCCGTATTACCCTCCTGAACCCACCGATTCCATATTCTGCTAACAGTCATTGGATCTCGACCAACGCGAGCAGCAATGTCGCAATACGATAAACCGCAATCGCGATAGGCTACAATCCGATCTTTATCAAAGTCGGAAACGTGATGGTACGCATTTCTCATCTTTACACGAGGCATCACAACAACGTTTCACCAGGCAACGCCGGTCAACTACTGTTTGTGTATGAGAAATCGGTTGGAAACTTTCCTCATGTCAGCACGTTGTAGGTGTCGCCACCGGCGCTAACCTTGTGTGAATGCTCTAAAAAGCTAATCATTTGCGTTTCACAGCATCTTCTTCCTGTCGGTTAAATTTCGCGTCTGTAGCACGTCATCTTCGTGGTGTAACAATTTTAATGGCCAGTAGTGCATTAAATATCAATGTGCTATTACATACTAACACAACACCAAGAAAAGTAAAGCAAGAGTAATATAATGTAGTCAGATTAAATCAGGTGATGCTGATAGAACTCTATTAGGAAATGAGACCCTAACAGTAGTTCTGCTGTTTGAGGTGCAAAATAACTGACCTTCACCAAAATAGAGCGGATATAAAATGCAGATCGACAATAACAAGAAAAGCATCTTTGAAACAGAGAAATTTGTTAACATCGAAGATAAATGTAAGTGGTAGAAATCTTTTCTAAAGATACCAGTAAACTTCCCTATCTCTGATTCTTTAAAGAATCGATCTCCTATGTGTTGAACGTCTTATATCCCGAACCATCTGTCGTACAACGGTATCATTCTGCACGTACTCTCAGTGGTATATGAGAATTAACTTAACTCCTGCAGAACAGGCCATGAAGTCCCAACGGTACCGACCGTCCTCCGTGTCATCCTCAGCTCAGAGGCGTCACTGGATGCGGATATGGAGGGGCGTGTGGTCAGCACACCGCTCTCCCGGCCGTATGTCAGTTTCCGAGACCGGAGCCGCTACTTCTCAATCAAGTAGCTCCTCAGTTTGCCTCACAAGGGCTGAGTGCACCATGCTTGCCAACAGCGCTCGGCAGATCGGGAGGTCACCCATCCAAGTGCTAGCCCAGCCCAATAGCGCTTAACTTCGGTGAGCTGACGGGAACCGGTGTTACCACTGCGGCAAGGCCGTTGGCGGTGTATGAGAATACTGTCTGTGAAATCTGTTGCGATTAGAATTAGTAGTCAAGAAGTAATAGATTAAAACGTGATGTGTAGCCTTACACTGTAACCTTGCTCTTTAGTGAAATGTGGACGTACACCAATTCAGACGAGAAGATAACAGAACATTTGAAAAGTGTCGCGCTTCTCTCACATGACGTCCTCAAAGCCATGGAACGACGCAGTCAGGTAGAATCAGTATTTATTGTCTTCTGAAAAGTATTTGGCTCAGTGCCTCCCAAACGATTATTTTAGAAAGTAGTTTCGTATGGGGGTATGAAGTGAAATTAGTGAGTGGACTGAGGATTTCTTGGTGGGGAGGATAAGCAAGTTATCTTGGATCAAGGATCATCAACAGATGCAGAATAACATAAGGTGTGCCACAGGGAAATGTGCTGGGATCTTTTCTGTTCGTGCTGCAGACAATATTAACAGCAGCCTCATACTTTTGGCAGATGATGCGGTTATCTGTAATGAAGTACTGTGTGAAAAAAGCTGCACCAACGTTCAGTCAGATCCTAATAAGATTTCAAAGTAATATAAAGGCTGGCAATTTGCTTTAAATGTTCAGAAATGTAACATTTTGCACTTTACAACTAGGAAAACACTTAATTTCATATGACTGCAATATCGATCGGTCACAAATGGAATCGGTACGTATACCTCGGTTTGTATGGATATGGAACGGAAAGACCACATAGGTTCAGACGTAACTAAAGCAGGTGGCAGACTTCGATCCGTTAGTAGAATACTAGAGAAATGCAATCAGTCTAAAAAGGAGATTGCTTATCAAAACACTGGTGCAATCCATCCTGGAATATTGCTCAAGTATGTGAGACCCATACCAAGTAGTGCTAACATGGGAGAGTGAACGTATACTACTGTATGGTCACAGGATTTTTGAGCCATGAGAGACCTAGAAAAAGGTAGACGCGTGAAAGCCTACTTAGCAAGTTTTAAGCACCAACTCTAAATGATGAATCTACGAATACTCTACAACCCCCCACGTGTAGCCGCCATATGGATTTTGAAACTAGGTTACAGAGCACACGGTCGTAGATTCAAATCCTGCCTCGGGTATGGATGTGTGTGATGTCCTTAGGTTAGTTAGGTTTAAGTAGTTCTAAGTTCTAGGGGACCGATGATCTCAGATGTTAAGTCCCATAGTGCTCAGAGCCATTTGAACCATTTTTTACAGCGCGCACAGAAACGTTTAACCAATCACTCTTCCCACAGATACAACGGAAAGTGGCCTCCACCACACAGTTCACAGTGGTTTGAAGATCTATAGATATAGATACAGATGCAGATGTAGACTGAAAGAAGCGTTCGGTTTACAGGACACGTCAAGCAACATCAAGGGATCTCAATTTCGTAACGCGGAAGGAAGTGTGTGTGTGTGCGTGTGGGGGGGGGGGGGGGGGGAGGGGGGGGAGGCAAAAACTGTAAAAGAAGACGCAGACTTCACTACAGTAAAAAAGTTCAGAGTGTTGTATGTTGCAGTACTTATTCAGAGATGAAGAGACTTGCACACGACAGATTATCGCGAAGAGATGCGTTAAACTAGTCTTCGGACTTAACGACCACAACAGCAATGAGTCGTATCAGTAGAAAAGAGAATATTCTCTGGAGAATATTTTCGGAGCAAAAGAACATTCTCTGAGAAAGTTCTCAGTTTCGCAGCATATTGAGTCGTATGAATAAAACATAGAATATACTTTATACTCAGATGTTCGGAGAAAGTTCTCTGGTTGGCATGAATAAAGCGAGTCTGAGAATATACTTCACCTGAGTATCTTCTCAGTGTGGGTTGAAGGGTGGGGGAAGTTGCTCAAAGCAAAGTATATTCTCCGATTTCGTATGAATAAAGCCAAAGAAGTTTCTCACAAGCGGAGAACATTCTCTGTTTTTGTGAGTGAGCTCCATAGCATACTTCGAGCTGAGTGAGTTGTGTTGTGATTAAGCGTTACAGAGTGTTTTTAGCGAAAACGGCGGAATTTATGTTTCTTGAAAGGCAAAAAAAGATATACGTAGTACGCAGGAAGACAGAAGAAAGGAACTGTAGAAGTTTGTATAGATTTAACAGTCAAAACATTAATTGGCTGGCGAATCACTTTCTTCCGGAAAATCACGAAAGAAGAGGAGGCACCCTTTCCAATGAATGCAAAATGAAAATATTTTTGCGCTATTTAGCGGATTCAGGCTTTCAGATAAGTGTAGGAGAAGATTTGGGAGTACACCAGACTACAGTATCACTAACATTTTCGTATGTTCTGCAACAGGTCAACAGGAAAGCACCGTTGGGGATCAGATTTCTGAGAAATATTAACGAACTAGAAACAGCGAAAGTTAAATGGCAATCGAGATACAAGTTTCCATGTGCGGTAGGGGCCCTAGACTGCACTCACATACCTATAATGAAACCTTCTCCACATGGAGACAAATACGTCAATCGAAAGGGCTTTCCATCTATAAACGTGCAGGCGACGTGTGACAACAGTGAAATGTTTACGAGTGTTGATGCTTCATGGCCAGGGTCTGTACATGACGCTAGGATATGGAGAAACTCCGATGTCTATCGTATATTGCGTGAGAACCAGTGCAACGCCCTAATTTTAGGAGACGAAGGATATGGCATTGCACCGTGGTTAATGACACCATTTCAAAATCCCGAAACACCTGATGAGAGAGCATACAACAGACTTCACTCTAAGGAAAGGGTGATAATCGAACGGTGCTTTGGACAGGTGAAAAGGCGTTTCCCAATTCTGCAAAATAAAATAAGGCTTGCCCAAACAAAAATCCCCAGTGTGATAATAGCCTGTTTTGTTTTGCACAACGTAGCGAAACATGTAGGGAATGAGGATTTTGAGGCACCTAGTGATGACGACAACAATCTTCCAGTACTGGGAGAAGAGGAAACAGCAAACGTACGTGTACTTGGAACAAATAGAAGACGGGAAATTGTAAATGTAATACGACAACTGTAATGTATGGGTGTCTGCCCAAACATTGAATAATTAAACCCAATTTGATATTTTTTGTAATTACAGTAATTATTCCCTCATGAAAATAAAGCACAGTGCTCTGATGTTACGTAATAAAATGCTGTTTAGTGTTGTTTTTTTTTTCATTCTCTATCATCGATTTTACTTTCAACAAAAATTGTTTATCATGTAACTATTCAAACTGGAACAGAGATACTACTGTAAATAGCTTTGGACACAACAGGTTAACATGAACTGCTGGAACCTTAATGTAATTTCTGTACTGTAACTTCAGCAGATTGATGACACAAGTTTTTATTTTACTTTACCCAAATTGTTCCAAGGATGTGGTGAAGGTATTTGCCATGTGCTACAGTGAATAAGTGTACAACTGTCTAACCTGCAGCATTTAAAATACAAACAAGTTAGCCATACTCTTTTTGCTTTACTTTACCAGAAATTGTTTCAAGGATGTGGTGAAGATATTTGCCAGGTGCTACAGCAAATAAGAGCACAACCGTCTTACCTGCAGCATTTAAAATAGAAACAACTTACTCTTATTGCTTTACTGTACCAAAAATTAGTGGTGAAGGTATTTGCCAGATGCTACAGTAAAACAAGTTACTCTTTTTGCTTTACTTTACCAGAAATTGTTTCAATGATGTGGTGAAGATACTGGCCAGACACAACAATATAAGTGCGTACACTTTTTTAACATTTCAAATTGGATTATATTATTCTTATTGTTACATTGAAAAGACATTTGTACTGAATAATTTTTGTAAGAGGATATGGAATTCGGTAAATGAGGAATGTAAATAAAAATTCACTTAAAAAGATGTTTTTATTAATAAAATTCGGTATGTAAATAAGACACTACACAATTTGTTTTATTGTTTATCTTCATCACGCATCAATTTCTGCTGCTTTCGTTTCAGTATGTCCAATTGATACAATAGCATCAGCCTTTGAGCTCTGGAGTAGACAAATTACGTGTCTAATCTGTTTCCATGCTTAATCTCCGACGTTTAGGCACACTCTCATGCCCCGAAGCAGACGATTGAGAAGGTAAGACGACTTCGGGGCCCACGAGATCCATATGGTCAGCTGGAACAATTAGTGGTAGCTGCAAAATTGACTCTTGTTCATACAATGTGCAGTCTGTGTCAGCTACCTCCGAATTCCTTGGTGAAGTGATGACAGGTGGAACCACCACCTACTGCACAAGCTCCTAATGAAAATTAAAAAAAAAAGTAATAGTAGTGTGTCAGGATTCAGTTTCTAGTTAGTAAATATACCAAACAGGTTTACGCAGAAATGTGGGAGGGGTTCGTCCAATTTCATGCATAGTGCACTGTGATACTTTTACTGAAAAGTGGTGTATAGTAGACGAAATTTACCAAACATTGTTTCATTTTCACATATTAAAAATACGTATTTTTCTGAATCACAATTTCAAAGCATTAAGCGCGTAATAAAAAACTCGGAAAGTATGGGACTTACCAGGAACTCTGTGGATAGTTGGGTTGCAGTCATCTCCGTCCAAAAACTTTAAAAATATCTGCTCCCAATTTTTCAGGGAAATCTTAATGTTTCCCGTCTTATTAACATCCATTTTCGCTTTGATACGGGATTTCATATTGTGCAGTTTCTTCATTATCTGCCCGTCCGTTATTTCTTTCCCGAAACTAACCATATAACGGTGTTGTATTTCTTTAATACAATCCCCTTTCTCTCTTCCTGCGGCCGGAGTTTGTGATTTACTGATGATTGCGGGGTAATCTTTAATAACGTTGATAAAGGCTAATTCTGAGTCTTCCATTTCGGCACAGAAATAACTTGAGAAAACTTTCGCTAACACAAAACACACGCAAACGAAACAAACTGAGAACCAAAGATGTTGGATTTTAATCTCTTTGTTGAGAACTTACTCAGTAAGGAGGGGAGGTAGAGAGAAAGTACTCCACGGTCAGAGATTATGCTTCCTAGTTTTTATTCATACGAAATTGAGAACTTTCTTTGAGAATGTTCTTTTGCTCTGAGTATCAACTCTGGGGAATGTTCTCGTTTTTATTCATACAACCCATTGTCTGAAAGGGAGTTCTTTCTCACTACGTCCCCGCGTCCGTCACAGGACACACATGTAATCTTACATTTCATTCAACTCACTCAAACAGGCAAACTATTCAATGTACAAATATGTAACTGGCATCTGTATGTTCTGCAAGAGTTGCACCGTGTTTAGATTTTATTTTATGTGCGCTAACAAATTTTAAAACGATGTAAAGTCATTCGAAAATTCATTTTCTGACAATGTTACCGAATTTTCGACAAGCGGGAAGCTTTCTTCTTATTGAAGACGCATTAGCGAATAAAATCTTAAGAATACCCACATTTTCATCTACTCCAAACCGAAAGAAACAGAATTTTCTAAGACGAGACAATTTTGGTTAAATATGGCACATAATGGTCTGCTTGCCTGTCAAGTACTTAAATGATCGCTCTTGCGGTTTCGTTACGAGAAGCAGGTAGCTAGATTTCTAATAAACCAGTTATTGTTTTTCTGTTCCGCTTACTTATTTCTAATACAGCAAAACATAAGATTTTTGCTATGAGAAAACATGATGAAGAACATCTGAAAATTTTATTGACACAGCTGTCTGGTGTAAACCTAAGTCCTACACCAACCTGGGTCTGCTAAATAGCACAAAAATATTTTCATTTTCACATCGTTTGAAAGGTCGCCCCCTCTTCTTTCATGCTTTTTGAAAGGAAGTTTGCCACCCAGTTAATGATTTTTTAATTATTAAACCTATATTCCGACATAATTGTCGCAAGGAGTGTGACCAAAATATAACTTAAATGTTTGTTTGACGCTACGATAGTGAAGCCATAGTCACAGTACATAATTTTTTTTTCTTTAAGAAAAAGGGGGGGGGGGGGTTACATTCCTGGTTTCAGCGAACTACGTCGTCATTTTCAAATGTAAAAAATCAGTTGGAGAATATACAATGGGAATTATGACCGTATATCTTACAGCTTTAAAGAGGTTGAAATTTCACTGATGGATTTGTTACTCAGATGACGAATCCACTTTCGAAATCATTAAGCGCTCTTCAACAGACAAGATCGCATAAAATAGTTCTTTATTTAAGACAACCGGTTTCAACAGATTTCACTGTCATCTTCAGGTTTTAAAATCTTTTTGTTGTAAAACATCTTCATTTTGCGCTGAACCTCACAAGATGTCAAGTGGATAAAAATCAGCACACTTGACATCTTGTGCCCGAGGTTCAGCGTAAAATGAACATGTTTTACAACAAAAAATTTTAATACCTGAAGATGACAGCAAAGTCTGTTGAAACCAGTTGTCTTAAGTAAAGAAATATCTTATGCGACCTAGGCTGTTGAATGGTTTTTTACAGACGTTCATACACCTCATTTGAAGTGTCCCCAGCAGAGTTCAGCCGTCGTAAAGGCGCAAGATGGACACACCCCATATTAATGTGCACTAACAGATGTCTGGATACTTTTAATCAGATAGTAGGCTGTTTAGGTTTTTATGTTGGTGACGCCACGTAGCGCTCTATGAAAATCACTGGCTGTGCTGTGTGCAGTCTGTGGCTGGTTGGCATTGTTGGAATATTCGCTATTGTATTGTTGGGCAGTTGGATGTGAACAGTGCGTAGCGTTGCGCAGTTGGAGGTGAGCCGCCAGTAGTGGTGGATGTGGGGACAGAAATGGCAGAGTTTTGAGAGCGGATCTGCGTCCGTCAGAAAAAGGAAATTTGTAAGACTGGATGTCATGAACTGATATATATATATAATAACTTTTGAACACTATTAAGGTAAATACATTGTTTGTTCTCCATCAAAATCTTTCATTTGTTAACTATGCCTATCAGTAGTTCGTGCCTTCAAAAGTTAGAATCTTTTATTTAGCTGACAGTATTGGCGCTCGCTGTATTGCAGTAGTTCGAGTAACGAAGATTTTTGTGAGATAAGTGATTCATGAAAGGTATAGGTTATTGTTAGTCAGGGCGATTCTTTTGTAGGGATTATTGAAAGTCAGATTGCGTTGCGCTAAAAATATTGTGTGTCAGTTTAGTGTTGATCAGAATAAGTAAAGAGAGAAATGTCTGAGTACGTTCAGTTTTGCTCAGCTGTTTGAAAATCAAATAAAGTAAGAGGTTTACCAGCACAGTCATTCTTAATTTTTCTAAGGGGATGTTTCAGTCTTAAATAAAGAAATATCTTATGCGATCTTGGCTGTTGAATGGTTTTTTATAGACGTTCATACAAGTCATTTGAAGTGTCCCCAGCAGAGTTCAGTCGTCATAAAAGCAGAGGGCTGGACACACCTCCATATTAATGTCCAGAAATAGATGTCTGGATACTTTTGCTCAGAGCAGCCTGCACAGAAAAGGTTGCATGTTTACTTCCCCCTGCCTTTTATACTGGCGGGTCGAATTCTCGAGACATCTAGTCGTCATTCCTCCATTACATGGGGGCTGCAGGACACCTTGAGTACAAAACTTCATTTAACCCACGATAACTTCAGAGTTCCGTAGAGCGTAATACAGTCACTTCTTAATATTGCCTCTAATCACTTAAACAATGTGACATGCTCCAGATGTTCGCCAGTAATCCTGTACTCGGATACCATCGACTTAGTTCTTATAGAAATTTTCTTCGATTTATATCCACATTTAAAGAGAGCTGCTATTCAGTAAAGCAAATTGAAAAAGTTTGTCCAAGGTTTTTCTTCATTTCCTTGTGGTCGTCCAACAACAATACTTTCCTTTAGCAGCAACATCTTCAGTAAACAGTTTGCTAGTCCTGCTTATTTGACAAATTTTCTGTGTATAACGTTAGGTATCCTATTACATTTCCTTGTGTCACACCCCATTTTACTTTCATTTATGATGAATATTTGAATATTAACCTTCTAGTATAACCACCTGTGTCCTATTGATCACAGACTCATATCCACGGAGATTCATGGTACGACGAACCCAGTTTGTAGGCTGGAATGTTCCTCGGTGAATAGTTTCCCGTGGCAATTCCCCAGCTCGTGCGTTGTTGACGGAGAGATAAGGGACACTGCGGTTCGCGGTCCTCCATTTCCTCACACTGACGGCTCTCCAGTCCAGTGATTCAGTGTCGTCCTTCGCCGAGCAATGACGAGTTCCCCAGTTTCCAGTGTAGGCTTGTCTCCGCAAGAGTTACTCAGTGTGACTAACCTTGTAGACGCCTCGGGTTGCATTTCTCCTCTTATGCCGAACGGTGACTCGAAATGAGATCTGAAGTAAGAGAGGGAAGTTGGAGCTTAACATCGTACCGATGACTCCCATGTAAGAGCCGTGAAATGAATTTTGAGAACTAAATTAACTTGCGGAAGGGTGTATTAGCAACGTGCACAGATAGCCAAATTGGAAGGCGACCGCTCGCGATAAGCGGGAAATCCGGGTTCGAGTCCCAGTACAGCACGAATTTTCACTGATGTCATTCCATTATACAGCTGATGGTTGTCCATATTCACAGCTGTCAATACATTTCATCTATTTCTCTCTTTCTTTCTCGGGGCATTTGTCCCTCTCCAACGCGGGGTCGGCTTGGTTATTACGGATTTGGCAGAGGGTGGCCGGATGCCCTTCCCGACGCCACCCCAAACTCCCCCCCCCCCCTTCCAGGACGGAAGAAGTGTTCCCCAGCTGTCTGCGTCTAGTTTAAGTCATGAAATAGTGCGAACGGTTTTCAAATGTCTGTGAGTCGTGTAACTGAGGCGGAACTTTGGGACCAGCCCAGTATTCACCGAACTGGATGTGAAAAACCGCCTAAAAACCACATCTAGGCTGGCCAGCATACCGGCACTCGTTGTTAATCCGCCGGGCGGATTCGATCCGGGGCCGGCGCGCCCACCCGAGTCCAGGAAGCAGCGCGTTAGCGCTCTCGGCTACCCTGGCGGGTACATTTCATAACAGATGTAATCGCCACAATGCATTCATGTCCAAAGGTGCACTGCACAGAACTTCTGAACAACGAACGCATTGCAGTGTCGTTTGGAGAGTAAGATAGTACGATTATCAAGAGTCTCCAAACTGGCAAAGAACTCAGAACTCTAGAAAATCAGCACAGCATATTTTCCAAGTGCTTGCGTGGGGTTCTTCTCACGTAGATATGCTTGTGGCCTGACTGATAATGTTCTTGCACAGGCTGACCTACCAGCAGCCGACAAAAAGTCCGATATGGTTCCTGAATTCAAAGGAAGAACGAGCGAACCATGGGAGGTCGAATAACGGAAGACAGAAAGGGAGAGACTCTCCACTAAGGAGTAAAAAAAAATATCGTATGGTATTATTGTCCGGGAGACCCTGTCTGGGGTTGTTCGACCGCCTGGTGCCACTCTTTCTCTTTGATGCCACTTCGACCTCTTGCATGCCAATGAAGATGACATGTAATGATTACAACAACACAAGAACCAAGTCTCCGAGCGAAGAAAATGTGCGACCCGGCGGGGACCCTGTGATCTAGACGCAAAGACGCAAGGCCGTTCTCTCCATTTCCGATAGGCTTTTAGCACGGCTGTTAACAGCAATTTAGCGGTTTCCCAAATCGATACAAGCTCAGCAACGACCGTTGTTGACTGATGAACATTTCGCTTCATGGGCTCTCCTTCACTCCAGACACTCTCTAAACAACTCAAGGGCTACAGCAGTGACATCATCGAGTTCAAGGAGCAGTTTAATGTGCAAGTCCAGTCCCAGGTAGCCTCATTCACATCAGACCTTCTAGTGGTTGATACAACAGGGGCTATGTACATTCTGGCAGAACTTTTTCACTCCCTGAAGTTCGAAGTCCACGATTCCACCTACAGTATCCAACCATGCATTGCCAGTTCATACCTGCAGGATCTTTGCTCCACACATGAACTAGTTGTTTCACGTACCCCCATCGTCCCCCCACCGTCACCACAGGATTTGAGTCACATGTTGCACTCTTACCCTCTGCTATGCCCCACTTCTTTAAAGTGCGGTTCCTTTTGTGCTCAGAGATAAGGTTCATAGCGAGCTCTAACACTTACAGGATGAAAGTGCCTTGACCCCAGTCTCCAACAGTCAGTGGAGCTTTCAAAACCAATACTAATGCCCAGTCCGTCTTTGATGTCTACCCTATACCTAAAGTAGAAGACATCATGGTGCACCTCGCCGGTGGCAAGATCTTCACAAAAATTGATTTGTGCGCTGCATATCTCCAGTTCCTACTGGATGAGGCTTCTAAAACATGTTGGTCATCAACACTCCGTTTGGAGTTTTTCGATAAATCGACTTCCCTTTGTCACTGCCAGTGCACCGACTATCTTTCAACGCTAGACGAGAGGTACTGGGGATGACGGACTACTTCGATGATATTATGGTTACTGGTAAAAAATGCTCAAGATATAGCCTTCAATCTTGACTCCTTATTTGATGTGCTTCAGCGGTCCAGTCTCAAGTAGAACAAGGACAAATGTTGTTCTTTTGTACTACAATTCGAACATTTGGGACATGTGTTCAGTACATTGGCCCATACTTCACTACATCCAGACCACCTAGAAACTCCCAGCCCCAACGATACTAAACAATTAAAACCTGTGCTCGAACAACTCAACTGCTGTAGAAAATTCATTACTCATGTGGCGGTGATCGCTGAACCACTCCATCAGCTGCTGCAGAAAGATGTTAAGTGGAACTGGACTTCCACATGCAATAAGGCTTTCCAGGATCTCAGACAAGCTCTTCACGGTCCAACCATTCCAAGCCCTTAAACTTGGCAGCTGATGCATTATACTATGTCCCGTGACAATGATGGGACCGAATAGCCTATTGTGTGTGTTTCCAAGAAAATAACATATGCAATGTACGAGTAATTACCTCTAAACAAAGAAGGAACACCTGGTAGCTATCTTCGCCCAGAAGAAGTTCCACCGTTACATGTATGGCAGACATTTTACTCTATTAACTGGTCACAAACGTCTTTTGCCGCTGTTCAAAGCCAGCTCCAACATTTCATTCAGAACAGAGCGTTGTCTCCAGCGATGGGCTCACTTCCTGTCAGGATGCATCTACAACATACAGTCTGGGTCCGTGGCGTAACGTGCCAATCCTCTCAAAATACCTGGAGTTCAGTGCCTGGAGTCTGTTCCAATATGGATACCAAAGCAGAAGAAGTAATGACCAACTTCCCTTTGTATTCAACAGTCATCGCTCTCTATATCGTCCCTCTTCTTCTCATTTGTGTCGATAATTTTTCGTATGAGTTACCGCACGTTTGTATGAACGGCTAGTTTTATATGCTGGCGACAAAGAAATGTGCTACGTGGACCAAAACTGACTGAATTAGTGCTTTGCAAAAGTTCGCTTCTTAATATACCATGCACACAGATTGTCAAAATATATGTATAAACATTGCCTGATATTAAACAATGCCTTTGAGAGAGACAATACAACTACCTACTTAGCTATCTTGTTGCAGTGATAACAGTAAAATCCTTTTCTAACCTGGATTCAACGGTAAAATGTTTTTCAGTAACTTAATTTAAATTAATTTCACCTTTTTACTGAAACCTGTTATCTCACTCTTGTTGAGCAAAGATCTTGATGCTGGTACAGGCTAGAGCTCTGAAATTTATTCTCACTTAAATTTTACTGCAACCAGTCTGGCATAAATGAAATGACTGTCACATATTAAGCAAAACTGTTTAAAGTTAATCACTCTGCTTATCTTGTCGAGTGAATCTCATAAATAATCAATCTTTCCAACTTTAACGTAATTGCTCCCTCTGCGCCATTACGACACGAAAGGCATATGGCTAGAAGAATCTCTGTACCGGTACCAGATATCTTATATTATGATCTTCTTAATTATCTCACATGGAGGAAAATGAAATGAAAGAACACATAATTACGTTCAATACATACACTGTGAAATAACATTGACGTGCATCGCCACCTACAACAAAATACGTCCATAGATTTTTCGCGTCCAGAACAAAAGCAAAAGAATTAAGACCATTTTCCTTTAGCATCAATGGCATAATTCATTGTCAAAGATTTTATAGAATGACCTCTCTGGAGTGTTACCATTCATAGATAACACGTAGTTACATTCATTTTTTCATAGTCAATATTAACTAAATTTCAGCATTCTTTCACTTTCTGTAGTTTCAAATTTATTTACAACTGTGGGTAATCTGCGCTTTTAGACTAACACACAGCTTTTTTTCTCTGTCGTTCTTTCACTTTGTTGACGCGGCACACCTTTAACATATTTTTTTCAGGTGACGGAACACCAGCGGTCTTTAGACAACCCAGTCACGTGGGAAGTACTTTGATTGGGGACCATGATTGCCTAGCAGACCGCAGACAACTGGATCATACAGAAGGCAAGACTACTGATATCGTCGAAATAAACTATCAACTCTCAATGGCATCCTAGTGCTTTAGAGGGTCAATGCTCGCATCTAAGTGGTGATTCCATAAGCCTTCAGACAACGCAACCTGACACTCATCCATGAAGGTCATTGAGGAACAGACATGACCATACGACTGGCTCGCCAACATGTATATTGGAAAGTTATTGACAACGATATTGCTAAAATTCTTGCAGCATGCATCAATTGTCAGAGTAAATTGGTAGATTTTAGCTCAGCGTCTCTGGCTGGACACATCATCACCATGGTCTCACCACCATTTAGATTTTGCAAGCCCTTTTTTGGGATACTCCTGATTAATTGTCATTCATGAAGGCTGTGGTTTCCTGTATGTGTCTAGGAAGTCATCAACATCCTCAGCGAAAAGAATGTAAGCACTGGATCGCAGTTTTGTCATCGAGGGGCTCTCAGAAACTATAGTGAGAGATAATGGGCACCAGTTTACATCCACTGAATTTGACACTTCTTCTTCACAAAATGGCATCACCTGGGTGCACATAGCATCCATCTATCTATCCATCGGTTTCACAAAGATATTTGCACGCACATTAAACACGCAAATGCTCAGATTGCACCAGCATCATGTGTCGGATGAGACACTCTGATTGTTCTTGGCCTTCTGCCACTCCTCCCCACAGGATGGCTCTAATCCGGACGAAGAACTGCATGGGTGGCCACATCGATACCAACCGCTGATTATTCACCTGACTGTTCTTCACCCTCCCTTACTGGTGATTGAACCATCATTGATACTCTCTTCTGGATGAGGTCTAGGAACTTGTCTCCTTCAAAATTCCACCAACATTTGGTGCAGCAGGCAGTTTGGGAAACTCCAGGATGGCTCCAGGTGACACAAACATATCAACCAGGGGCACCCTCACAGCCCACCAACAGCCACCACCACAACACGTCGTGTGGTTTCTGGATGTTGATGAGGTAAGTCCTCGCACAACTCAGGCACCAGCGTATATACACAGCAGCCCTCTGGGGCTGCAGGTCGCCACCAGGAAGACAGTAGCTTCCCGGGGCTTCAGGATGTGCCACACCCTATCACCCATCAGTGAGAGGACTGCGCTATATTGGAGCCACTTCCCCTGGCATTCAGCTACCAGTGATACATCAGAGTTAAGCGAGGGGCCTTCACAGCAAAGCAGACAATGACTAGAAGGTTTCACACATTCAGTGGGCCATTAGGCGACAACGTGATCGCCACAAGATATCGCTGGACACACGGACCTACTTGCGCCTGTGGGGTCACGTGGTCGCAAATATACCTGGCTGTAGTCTGGCACCTTCACGGTATTTAGGCTGGCACCCCAGCAGTGGCAGGCCATTTAATTCCTAACGAGGCCTTTGGGTCAGACACCAACTGGAGTAGTGGTCAATCTAGCTAGGGAATCATCAGGATCTTCGACACTGTAGTCCAGTGAGCAACATCCTCTGTGTGGATCAACTGGTGCCATCACCAGGCTTTGCTCAGCCATGGCCTCTGCGACAGAAACATGCGTGGTCTTAGGTATTGGCCATTGTAGTGCTTCATGTTCTTAACTTTTTCATTCCAAATTGAGCTCAGAATTTAACTTTGGTATTTGCTGGGGCTCTTAGACCAACAAACAGTTATTGTGTCATTCAAGTGAACACTGTCTTAACCACGTGTAGTCAATGTAAAAATTTACTCCAAGGAGGAGGTCAGAGTTCATATGCTTACTAATAAACTTGTTCTGCACTGTTTACTTAGGCTGTGTTCTTATTGAGCCTCCAGCGTGACAGTAGATATCAGACTGAAGAAAGGCAAACCTTGGTTTATAGCATATGTAGATTCAGAGAGAGCTTTTGACATTGTGGAATGGAAATGCTCTTTGAAATTTTGAAGGAAACAGTGATAAAATACGTGGACTGAAAAGTTATCCACAACTCGTACAGAAACCGGACATGAATGGGAGGCAGTAGTTAAAGAAGGTGTGAGACGGGATTTTAGCCATCCCCAACATTAATCAATCTGTACATTCAGCAGTTTGTGAAGGAAACCACGGACGAACTTGGAAAGGCAATTTAAGTTCAGGGAAGAGAAATAAAACTTTGAATTTTCCTGGTGATGTTGTAATTCTGTCAGGGATCGGAAACGATTTGGAAGAGCAGTTGAACGAAATTGATACTGCCTTGAAAAGAACTTTTAAGATTAATATTAACAAAAGTAAAAAATGGAATGTAGTCGAATTAAATCAGGCGATGATGAAGGAAGCAGACCTGGAAACGAGACGCTAAAAGCAGTAGATGAGTTTTTTAATTTGGCCAGAAAAACAACTGAGAATGACTGAAATAAATAGGATATAAAATAAGGAGTGATAATAACATAAAAATAGAAAAGTGATAGTATTGAATAGAAATTTCAAAGTTAAGAAGTATTCTATGAAGGTATTCGTGTGATGTAGCATTGTAAACGAACATGACAAACAGTTCAAACAAAAAGAGCATAGTAAATACTGAAATTTGGTGCTGGAAAAGAGTGCTGACGATTAGGTAAGTAGATGGGACACACCTTAAGGCGTGAACGAGTAGCTAATTTGGTAATGGAGGGAAGTGTGGGGGTAGAAACTGTAGAGGGAGGCCAAGGTTTGATTACAGATTACAGTAGGCAGGTTCAAACGGATGTATGTTGTAGGAGTTATACAGATATGAAGATTCTTGCCGCATTAAACCAGTCTTCTGACTGAAGACAACAGCTGCAAAACGTGATGTCCATTTAAGATACATCTCTTGGATGCGTGAACGTTCGAGTTGTAGATCGGTAATCAAAACATACACACATCAAAAAAAGTTTTGCATCATCCCGGTTCCCAGAATACCTGAAGATAGACTTTGACTGTGGATATTGTATCACAGACACAGCCCCTTTGACTGTTCAAAGATGTCACTAAACCCGTCCGAAGATGTAAACAACCATGTTTGAGCAGCGCCTATTAGACGGAGGGGGTGCGACAGCCGATCAGTTCCAGTCAATCCACCAGGAAAGAGTTACACGGTTCGTGTTGTCTGTAGTTCAACCATGCCTAGACGGTCAATACCGCGGTTCGATCGCGTCCGCATTGTTACTTTGTGCCAGGAAGGGCTCTCAACAAGGGAAGTGTCCAGGTGCCTCGGACAGAACCAAAGCGAGGTTGTTCGGACATGTAGGAGATACAGAGAGACAGGAACTGTCGATGACATGCCTCGCTTATTTGTGCGTTTGCGCTTGTGGGTCATTGTGAACCACTTTGACATGTGTGCTTTGTGTCGGTGTTCTTCTGTCACTGTGCGTGTTTGTTTCTATGCGGTTTTGTTGTGTTGTTGATTGTGACTGTGTGTGTGTGTGTGTGTGTGTGTGTGTGCGTGTTGTGTTTATTGGCCGTATTTGTTTGTTTGTTTCTTTCATTTTTTGCTTAATTTTGTGACTAGGTTATTGCTACATCCGATGTTTGTTCCTATTTACGCAATTACGTGATTTCTTTCTATGTTGAGTAGTACTGTGCTCCATCTACACTGAAGCCCCAAAAAACTGGTACAGGCATACGGTTTCAAACACAGAGATATGTAAACAGGTAGAGTACGTCGCTGCGGCCGGCAACGCCTATAAGGCAATAAGTGTGACGCAGTTGTTAGATCGGTTACTGCTACTACAATGGCAGATAACCAAGATTTAAGTTAGTCTGAACGTGTTGTTACAGTCGGTGCACGAGTGATGGGACACAGCTTCTCCGAGATAGCGGTGAAGTGCGGATTTTCCCTTAAGAATATTTCACGAGTCAGCCATGAATATCAGTAATCCGGTAAAACATCAAATCTCCGACATCGCTGCGGCCGGAAAAAGATCCTTTAAGAACGGGACCAACGACGACTGAAGAGAATCGTTCACCGTGACAGAAGTACAACCATTTCGCAAATTGCTGCAGATTTCAATGCTGGGCCATCAACAAGTGTCGACGTGCGAACCATTCAACGAAATATCATCGATATGGGCTTTCGGAGCCAAGAACCCACTCGTGCACCCTTGATGACTGCACCACACAAAGCTTTACGCTTCGCCTGGGCCCGTCATCACCGACATTGGACTGTTGATGACTGGAAACATGTTGCCTGGTCGGACGAGTCTCGTTTCAAATTGTATCGAGCGGATGGTCGTGTACGACGGGCATGGTGACAACTTCATGAATCCATAGACCCTCCATGTCAGCAGGGGACTGGTGTAGGCTCTGTAATGGTGTGGGCGCGTGCAGTTGGCGCTATACGGGAACGCTGATACATCTAGATACGACTCTGACACGTGACACGTACTTAAGAATCCTGTCTGATCACCTGCATTCATTCATATGGATATGGTGTCTGTTCTTTCGGACATCATTGATGACCTGCAGCTGTCTAGGACGAATTTAGAATTATATTAATACCTTCAGCTGCTGACGGGGACAGGTGAAAATGTGTGCCCCGACCGGGACTCGAACCTGCGATCTCCTGCTTACATGGCAGACGCTCTATCCATCTGAGCCACCGAGGGCACAGAGGATAGGGCGACATGTCCGAAAGAGCAGACACCATATCCACATAAGTATATAGTTCTGGCAACACCGGCCATGACCTTCTTCTTCTGTGCGGATGCACACATATTCCCCGAACTCTTACGGGACTTGGTAAGAATGTCTTCCACGAGTAATGAGTGTGTTGGGTTGGGACATTTCGAATGTAGTGTGTGGACATACAAGGTGAGAATGTGGGTCCCGCGAGAGGCGTGCAAGGGATAAGTCCCTGCAGTCGCGCTATTCATCTGTGTCCTCGGTGGCTCAGATGGATAGGGCGTCTGCCATGTAAGCAGGAGATCCCGGGTTCGAGTTCCGCTCGGGGCACACATTTTCACCTGTCCCCGTATGTATATATATCAACACCCGTCAGCAGCTGAAGGTATTAATATAATCCTAATTTTGCATTCATTGATCTCCACTGTGCATTCCGACGTACTTGGAGGATTCCAGCAGCACAATGCGACACACCACACGCCCATAATTGCTACAGAGTGGCTCCAGGAACACTCTTCTGAGTTTAAACACTTCCGCTGGCCACCAAATTCCCTAAACATGAACATTATTGAGCATATCTGGGATGCCTTGCAACGTGCTGTTCAGAAGAGATCTCCATCCTCTCTTACTCTTACTGGTTTATAGACAACCCTGCAGGATTCATGGCGTCAGTTCCCTTCAGACGTTAGTCGAGTCCATGTGACGTCGTGCTGCGGCACTTCTGCACACTCGCGGGGGGCCTACACGATGTCAGGCAGGTGTACCAGTTTCTTTGGCTCTTCAGTGTATGATGAAAGTACCTGAGTGCTGCTTGTATCTGTGATTGTAGCTAATTTGTAGTCAGATTTATGATTGTGGCAGTTGTTTTAGGTTTCATTACAGCCAGCCGGTGTGGCCGTGCGGTTCTAGGCGCTTCAGTCTGGAACCGCGTGACCGCTACGGTCGCACGTTCGAATCCTGCCTCGGGCATGGGTGTGTGTGCTGCCCTTAGGTTAGTTAGGTTTAATCAGTTTAATAAGTCTTGAGGTTCGCCAATGACATTGTAATTCTGTCGGAGACAGCAAAGGACTTGGAAGAGCAGTTGAACGGAATGGACAGTGTCATGAAAGGAGAGTATAAGATGAACATCAACAAAAGCAAAACGAGGATAATGGAATGTAGTCGAATTAAGTCAGGTGATGCTGAGGGAATTAGATTAGGAAATGCGACACTTAAAGTAGTAAAGGAGTTTTGCTATTTGGGGAGCAAAGTAACTGATGCTGGTCGAAGTAGAGAGGATATAAAATGTAGACTGACAATGGCTAGGAAAGCGTTTCTGAAGAAGAGAAATTTGTTAACATCGAGTATTGATTTAAGTGTCAGGAAGTCGTTTCTGAAAGTATTTGTATGGAGCGTAGGCATGCATGGAAGTGAAACATGGACGATAACTAGCGTGGACAAGAAGAGAATAGAAGCTTCGAAATGTGGTGCTACAGAAGAATGCTGAAGATTAGATGGGTAGATCATATAACTAATGAGGAGGTATTGAATAGGATTGCGGAGAAGAGAAGTTTGTGGCACAACTTAACTAGAAGAAGGGATTGGTTGGTAGGACATGTTCTGAGGCATCAAGGGATCGCCAATTTAGTATTGGAGGGAAGCGTGGAGGGTAAAAATCGTAGAAGGAGACCAAGAGATGAATACACTAGGCAGATTCAGAAGGGTGTAGGCTGCAGTAGGTACTGGGAGATGACGAAGCTTGCACAGGATAGAGTAGCATGGAGAGCTGCATCAAACCAGTCTCAGGACTGAAGACCACAACAACAACAAGTAGTTCTAAGTTCGAGGGGACTGATGACCACAGATGTTAAGTCCCATAGTGCTCAGAGCCATTTTTTTGTTTCGTTAAATTTCAAATTTATGCTGACTGTTTGGTTTTCTAACGTTATCTGCGAGAAGTTTATTTCCATGCTACGTTATTTTTGAATCCCGCATCTGATCATTTTGTTTATTGTGTTTATTACGTAATTAGATTTTTTCGGTGTGATAACTGAAACTTCGTGATACCTTTTGTAACTGCAGTTTGTCAGTGTTCTGCTGTGATTTGTGGAACCAGCGCCACGTACGTCTATCGACGGTAAACTCCGTGCGGCGCGTAAAGAGCCGCGAACACAAAGCGCTGGATGTTGAGGCAGGTCTGGGAAGGGCCAGCATGCCTGAATGCAGGGCTTCCCCGGGTTCATAGAACCCGCCTCTTCTATGACTCCGATATGCAAGTCAGTTCGATTCGCTACGCATGCAATGGCTTTCTCTTGCCACTCCTGTCCTGCTGCAAGAAGCTATTCTCGGGGTCGGCTTGCTCCTGTGGGTATGTAGGTACACATTCACTTTCTTTAATGCAGTAGCGAAACGAGAGAGAACAGTTACGATGCACAAACTTTACGACTGCGGAGTCTTCCTCTTAATTTCAAGAACCAAGCCGCGGTTTGTTCCGCTTTCACTCCACCGTGTTCTAGCCGCCGTGGCTCGCTTCCTTGGAAACGCACCTGGCTTTCCGTGCAGATACTACCGCCACGATCGGGTGTTCCCCCCCCTTCTAGAAAGTATCGAAATTTTACCAGCGTCAACTAAGGAACTTACGGACGCGGAATGTGTTTCTGTTAGTTTCTGAACCAATCAATAAATGTTTCAGTGTTTGCACCGAATTCTGTTGGCGCTTTTTCTTATGTCTTGAAGGAGATGAATTTTTGGTCGTCTACAAAAGTGTTTTGTCCTCATCATTTACGCACTTCTGAATAAAATTTGCTTATTTGATTAATAGTTCATATAGCTCCCTTCTTTACCTTTAATTTTCTTACAGAATCACTTATAAATGTTATGTTGCATTTAGGTCTAGTATCACCTGTTATTGTTGACGGGAACGCTTCATAATTTTTTTAAACTTTTTGCGTGCTTTTTCCTCAGATTCCGCGTTTTTTTCGCGTGTTAAAATGCAAAGACACATTAGGATAATGGGAGAACAGGTATCAAAGTTATGACACTATTTCTCTGGACTTTGTCTCCGTGAACTGCGATGAGTGGTACAGAAATATCCAGAAGAAAAGCAGCTAGGAGGTACAACATTCCGCTTAGAATGACAGAAAATAGTGCTGCCATTTAATAACGCCAGGATCTCAATAACAGTTAGGAAAACCAGAGCGTGAAACAAGTGCTTGTCGGCTCCGTAGAGACAGAGAGTTGAGATTCCTTGTCTTCGAACAGCTATCTAAGAGGAAAGTTTTTGGTTCCTAGACATCGCTGATGAGGATTTACTCTATATGCATAACATATATAGGTATACTAGCTTAGCATCCGTTCTTCGCTCCCATAGGCTGTATGGCGTGCAGAGATTTTTTTTTTTTTTCAGTTGATCGAATTTTTATGTCGTTTACAAATTGCAGCACCTTCTAAGCTTTTCACGCTAATTAAGGTCATATAAGCATGGCCTTTAGCGAATGTATTTCTGACCGAAGAGCGATTCTGGTAGCTGGAGTCGAAAGTTTTTGTTAATCATGTCTTGTGCGTTCTTCTGGAGATAGTTCCATAGCAAATTTCATACCCTAACCAAAATTTCTTTGCATGTAACCGAGAAGTGAAATACTAATTTTCATAAAGTCGCCTTTAATTTTTTTTAATGTAACGAAATATTTTCTTAAAGGTTTTCACGCCCTATTGAACTCCTCTAGGGAGTGAATTTCCAGAAACACGGAAACACATTTTTTTTTTAAATTTCTGACTGAGAAATCAAATACCAGTTGTCATAGATGTAGCATTAAAAATCCTTCCGTACTTCTTTAGTAATTATTTATTTTAAAAAAAAATTCACCCACTATTTTGCACCCTTAGTAGTTGAATTTCCTAAAATGGTGACACACATATTTTTTATTTTCTGACTGAGAAACCAAATACCGGTTTGCGTAGTTCTAACTTCAAAATTTCCTTAATAGCGACTTTTTTTCATAAACCCATTAATCCCCTATTCCACCTCCTTAGGAGTGGAATTTCGGACAACCCCTTCTTAAACGATACCTTCAGAATAAGATCCACACACTTACTTATAACCTTCGCGGTTTGTACTGGGCGATTACAGTCATTGAATCAATCTGACCTTATGTCACCCCCTTGGGGGTTGAATTTCCGAAATAGTAAAACATATTTTTTTTCCTCTCTAACCAAGAAGCGAAACAAGTTTTCAAAGATTTAGCTTTAAAAATGCTTTCGCAGTGAAATATTTTCATAAAATGTTTCATACCCTTTACGGGTTAAATTTCCAAAACAGTGAGATAACAGAGAAGCCAAATACAAATTTTCGTAGATTTAGCTTCAACAATGCTTGCGCAATGAAATATTTCCATCTCCTGTTTCACCCCCGTAGGGGCTGAATTTTCAAAAACAGTGACACACAAATTTTTTAATTTCTAACTGAGAAACCAAATCTAAATTTTCATAGATGTAGCTTGAAATATGCTTTCATAATAAAATATTTTCAAACAAAATCCCTTCCTCTGTTTCACTCTTTTAGCGGTTCAATTTCCAAAAACACTGAAACACGTATTTTTTACACTACTGGCCATTAAAATTGCTACACCACGAAGTTGACGTGCTACTGACGCCAAATTTAACGGGCAGGAAGAAGATGCTGTGATATGCAAATGATTAGCTTTTCAGAGCATTCACACAAGGTTGGCACCGGTGGCGACACCTGCAACGTGCTGACATGAGGAAAGTTTCCTACCGATTTCTCATATAGAAACAGCAGTTGACCGAAGTTGCCTGGTGAAACGCTGTTGTGATGCCTCGTGTAAAGAGGAGAAATGCGTACCATCACGTTTCCGACTTTGATAAAGATCGGATTGTAGCCTATCGCGATTGCGGTTTATCGTATCGCGACATTGCTGCTCGCGTTGCTCGAGATCCAATGACTGTTAGCAGAATATGCAATCGGTGGGTTCAGGAGGGTAATACGGAATGCCGTGCTGGATCCCAATGGCCTCGTATCACTAACAGTCGAGATGACAGGCATCTTATCCGCATGGCTGTAACGGATCGTGCAGCCACGTCTCGATCCCTGAGTCAACACATGGGGACGTTTGCAAGACAACAACCATCTGCACGAACAGTTCAACGACGTTTACAGCAGCATGGACTATCAGCTCGGAGACCATGGGTGCGCTTACCCTTGAAGCTGCATCACAGACAGGAGCCCCTGCGATGGTGTAGTCATAGACGAACCCGGGTGTACGAATGGCAAAACGTCATTTTTTCGGATGAATCCAGGTTCTGTTTACAGCATCATGATGGTCGCATCCGTGTTTGGCGACATCGCGGTGAACGCACATTGGATATGTGTATTCGCCATCGCCTGGCGTATCACCCGGCGTGATGGTATGGGTTGCTATTGGTTACACGTCTCGAGGCGTATCAAGGCCGTTATTACGGCCAGAGGTGGTTGTTCTGGGTACTGATTTCTCGGGATCTATGCACCCAAATTGCGTGAAAATGTCATCACATGTCAGTTCTAATATAATATATTTGTCCAATGACTACCCGTTTAACATCTGCATTTCTTCTTGGTGTAGCAATTTTAATGGCCAGTAGTGTATTTGTAACCGAGAAGTCAAATACCAGTGTTCATAGATGTAGTTTTAAAAATACTTTAATAGTTATTTAATAAAGATATACACTCCTGGAAATGAAAAAAAGAACACATTGACACCGGTGTGTCAGACCCACCATACTTGCTCCGGACACTGCGAGAGGGCTGTACAAGCAATGATCACACGCACGGCACAGCGGACACACCAGGAACCGCGGTGTTGGCCGTCGAATGGCGCTAGCTGCGCAGCATTTGTGCACCGCCGCCGTCAGTGTCAGCCAGTTTGCCGTGGCATACGGAGCTCCATCGCAGTCTTTAACACTGGTAGCATGCTGCGACAGCGTGGACGTGAACCCTATGTGCAGTTGACGGACTTTGAGCGAGGGCGTATAGTGGGCATGCGGGAGGCCGGGTGGACGTACCGCCGAATTGCTCAACACGTGGGGCGTGAGGTCTCCACAGTACATCGATGTTGTCGCCAGTGGTCGGCGGAAGGTGCACGTGCCCGTCGACCTGGGACCGGACCGCAGCGACGCACGGATGCACGCCAAGACCGTAGGATCCTACGCAGTGCCGTAGGGGACCGCACCGCCACTTCCCAGCAAATTAGGGACACTGTTGCTTCTGGGGTATCGGCGAGGACCATTCGCAACCGTCTCCATGAAGCTGGGCTACGGTCCCGCATACCGTTAGGCCGTCTTCCGCTCACGCCCCAACATCGTGAAGCCCGCCTCCAGTGGTGTCGCGACAGGTGTGAATGGAGGGACGAATGGAGACGTGTCGTCTTCAGCGATGAGAGTCGCTTCTGCCTTGGTGCCAATGATGGTCGTATGCGTGTTTGGCGCCGTGCAGGTGAGCGCCACAATCAGGATTGCATACGACCGAGGCACACAGGGCCAACACCCGGCATCATGGTGTGGGGAGCGATCTCCTACACTGGCCGTACACCACTGGTGATCGTCGAGGGGACACTGAATACTGCACGGTACATCCAAACCGTCATCGAACCCATCGTTCTACCATTCCTAGACCGGCAAGGGAACTTGCTGTTCCAACAGGACAATGCACGTCCGCATGTATCCCGTGCCACCCAACGTGCTCTAGAAGGTGTAAGTCAACTACCCTGGCCAGCAAGATCTCCGGATCTGTCCCCCATTGAGCATGTTTGGGACTGGATGAAGCGTCGTCTCACGCGGTCTGCACGTCCAGCACGAACGCTGGTCCAACTGAGGCGCCAGGTGGAAATGGCATAGCAAGCCGTTCCACAGGACTACATCCAGCATCTCTACGATCGTCTCCATGGGAGAATAGCAGCCTGCATTGCTGCGAAAGGTGGATATACACTGTACTAGTGCCGACATTGTGCATGCTCTGTTGCCTGTGTCTATGTGCCTGTGGTTCTGTCAGTGTGATCATGTGATGTATCTGACCCCAGGAATGTGTCAATAAAGTTTTCCCTTCCTGGGACAATGAATTCACGGTGTTCTTATTTCAATTTCCAGGAGCGTATTTTCAAAAGAAGGTTTCACCAACGTTTTCACTCCAATAGGGTTAAATTTCCAATATGCTGAAACACGCATTTCTTTATTTCTGAGCGAGAAACCAAATACCAATTTTTGTAGGTCTAGCTTGAAAATTGCCTTTATAGTGACATTTTTCAAAAAACGCTCCATCCCTATTTCACCCTCTTTAGATTGGAATGTCGAAAGATCCCTCCTTAAACGACGCCTACAGTATGAGAGGTACACCTTTACACTAAATTTTAAGTTTCTATACTTAGCGGTCTGAGCTGGGCGATGATCAATAAGTCAGCCAGTCAGGACATCGCCTTTTATCTGTAAATGTAATTTACCTTCCCGATAGTGAAATCTGAAGAAAATTTGCCATTTGTGTCGAACATCTCAGAATTTTCTGTTTCATAAACAGTAAAGAGTTTTCACAATTTAAATAATCTTTACTTTCGTATTTTTTGGTGATAGCCACTTTTTTTGCGAACAGTTGACAAAAATGGCCCATTTATGAAGGAATTCTGCCAACGCTGTCTACAGTTTTTTTCTGAATTTCTCAAGTTTTGTAATTGGAATTTATTCGTTTGTTGCCCCATTTCACTTTGTCTCTGTGAAAATACCTCCACGACATTGAGAACGCGTATAATATGTGCTCACCAAAACGTGGATCACAAAACACAGAGCAATGCAACAAGCATTAGATGAAAAATTACTGTGATGTGGTTGCTATAGTTCCGAGAGAAGTTCCGTGTCGTTGTGTCGCATTTAGTGAACCACATATCGACCAATTCTTCATCAGTATACCTATACATATTGCTTGTATCATTGTTAATGTACAACTAACACTACTTGAAAAAGAAACTGACATACATTCACTGGCAATACTTCAATTTCTAAAAAAAAATATTTTAATTTGTTATTTTAAATTCCAGTAACTTTTATGGCTCTAATATACTGTTTTATGACAAAGAGTTTCATGAAGATTTTGAAAATTAGGTGCAGTGATAAGGTAATGAATGAGGAGGTTCGCCAGAGTATCGCCGAGGAAAGGAGATGACAAGAAGAAGGGACAAGATGATAGAAGAAGGGACAGGATAGTAGGACATCTGTTTAGACGTCACGGAGTAAGTTTCGTGGTACTAGAGGAAACTAAAGAGGGTAAAAACTGTAGAAGAATACAGCAAATAATTGATGACGTAGGTCACAAGTTCTGCTCTGACACGATGGGAGGAATTCGCGGCGGGCCGCATCAAAGCAAAGACTGATGACTCAAAAAAAAATGATAAATATTGTGGTATGTTCCCATCTACCACTCAACCACGATATTGTTGCGCTTGGCCTCCATCAGCATCACGCGTGACAGGCATGGCGGTTATCGCTGAAACAACCGTTTTTCGATTATATCGGTTTTTTTTTCGACGCCAGTTTTACCTGAGTGTTAATACCGCTCAAAATAACCAGTTTGTGGAAAAAACAATTTTCGGTTTTTTATTTCTATTATTTCCTTTAATAAATGTAAAAATTAAACAAACACTGGAAAAGTTTGACTCCCTCAGATTCAAGACACATAGAATCAAAATATTAACTTAAAAAGACAAATAATCCGTCAACTATTCGCTGCTTTTCTCAAAAAGTTATAAGTGATTAAATGCTAGAAAAAATTAAAATCGCTATTATGTTCCTACTGGTTCTAATTTTTTGAAACTCTGCTCAAAAATCATGTTGTAAGCGAGGATCATGTTCCTACTGGTTCTAATTTTTTGAAACTCTGCTCAAAAATCATGTTGTAAGCGAGGATCATGTCACTATTAGGGCTTTACGAATAGTCACTGCTATAAGGTGAAAATTGAGGCTGAAGAACTTTATTTTAATGTTAATTTGTCCGTTTTCAAACGCCGGTAAAGGCATGTTATGTTGACGCAGGGCAACAGATCAGCTGCTCTGTATTTCAATTGCACCATTGGGAATTTGGTTGTAATAATTACACACCTGTTGTTTGAAACTGATAAACAATTTTTTATTCAAAATAATCTCCGTTGCTTTGCTATTTGTACATTTCTCCCACCTCTCCCGTAGGCTATGAATGCAATGCAAAAAAAAAAAGGTTCTTCTTTTGAAGCGAACCATTCAACTATCCATTTTCGTACATTTTCATACGACTTGAAGCGTTCTTCAGCGAAAGCGTGTCTCAGTGATGCAAATAGATGATAATCGGAAGCAGCAAAGTCTGGAGAATAAGCCGCAGACCCTAGTATTTCCCAGTTGAACGCCTCGAGCGATTCTCTGATTCGTTTTGGAACAAAACGACTTTGTGTTGCCTTTTATCATATTCCGGTCGTTTTTCACGTTATGCTCGATTTAAATGGATCATTTGCTGTTGGTAGCGAACAGTGTTAACGATTTCACCAGGTTTTAGCAACCCGTAATAGATGACACCCTTTTGATCCCACCAAACACAGAGCATTGTCTTCTTTCCAAAGCGACTTGGTCCTACACTGGATGTTGATGGTTTGCCTGAATTCACCCGTGATTACGACGCTTGGGATTCTCAAAGTATATCCATTTTTCATCACCTGTCACTATTTGATGGAGAAACGGCTTTCTTTTGTACCTGGCGACCAGCATTTCGCAAGTGTCTTTCGAATTCCTTACTGTCTTTCGTTCCGTTCATGCAGAACCCATTTTCCCACCTTCTACACCTTTCCCGTAGCTTTCAACAGAAGACAAACGGCTTTCTGCGTCACGTTCAATTGTTCCGCGATTTCCTATTGAGTCTGTGTATCATCTTCATCCAATAACGCCTGCAATTCGTTGTTTGCGAAGTTTTCGGTGGTTACCCGCGCTCGTCGTTTCTCACTTCAAAATCACCACTTTTGAATTTTTTGAAGCACTCAAAACACTGAGTTTTCTTCAAATGGTAACAGGAAACCAATGCTGTCCGCAAGTCGTAGTTCGTAGGCACATAACTCGACGTGTTTACGGGTTTGAAACAGATGCCGATGTATGGAACTTGGGTTACTGTGTGCTGACATTCTTCGTCAGCCGTTACAGGAAACATTGCGCTGCAGACTTGGTCTCGCGGGGGCCATACACTTGGTACATTATCAACGAATTGCTAAGTTTTAAGTTTCCTCCGTACCCAAAGACATTCGGGTCGTATTGTAAAGTACACCAGTGGCAAAAAACTGCCAATACCGTCACTGCGCGATAGCGTTGGAAATGTTACCGATGATGGTGTTACTGAAGTGGAATTACTAAATACATTTTTCATACAGTTTTCCGTAATTGCTTCACGAAAGAATACGAAGTAAATATTCCAGAATTCGAAACCAGAACAGCTGTTAGCATGAGTGACATAAAAGTAGATATCTTAGGTGTTGTGAAACAACTCAAATCCCTTAAGAAAGGCAAGTCTTCCAGTCCAGATGGTATATCAATCAGGTTCCTTTCAGAATATGCAGACACAATAGCACCTTTCTTAGCAATCATATACAACCGCTCATTTGACGAAAGGTCTGTTCTTAAAGACTGGAAAGTAGCACAGGTCACACCAATATTCGAGACAGGAAATAGGAGTAACCCATTGAATTACAGACCCATATCACTGACCTCAATTTGCAGTAGGATTTTGCTGCATACACTGTACTCGAACATTATGAATCACCTTGAAGAAAATGACTTATTGATACATAACCAACAGGGATCCAGAAAATATCGTTCTTGTGCAACACAGCTAGCTCTTTATTCTCATGAAGTAATGAGTGCTGTCGACAAGGGATCTCAGATCGATTCCATACTCCTAGATTTCCAGAAGGCTTTTGATACCGTTCCTCACAAGCGACTGTTAATCAAATTGCGTGCACATGGAGTATCGTCTCAGTTGTGTGACGGGATTCGTGATTTCCTCTTAGAGAGGTCACAGTTCGTAGCGATAGACCGTAAATCATCGAGTAGAACAAAAGTGATATCTGGCGTTCCGCAAGGTAGTGTCATAGGCCCTCTGCTGTTCCAGATTTACATAAATGATCTAGGTGATAATCTGAGCAGCCTCCTTAGATTGTTTGAAGATGACGCTGTATTTCACCGTCTAGTAAAATCATTAGACGATCAATTCCAATTACAAAATGATCTAGAGAGAACTTCTGTATGGTTCGAAAAGTGGCAATTGGCACTAAACAAAAAGTGCGAGGTCATCCACATGGGTACTAAAAGAAATCCGATAAATTTTGGGTATACGATAAATCGCACAAATCTACGGGCTGTCAGTTCGACTAAATACCTAGGAATTACAATTACGAGCAACTTAAATTGGAAAGACCATATAGATAATACTGTGGGGAACGCGAAACAAAGGCTGTGCTTTGTTGGCAGAACACTTAGAAGATGCGAAAAACCCACTAAAGAGACAGCCTACATTACACTTGTCCGTCCTCTGCTGGAACATTGCTGCGCGGTGTGCGATCCTTATCAGGCAGGACTGACGGAGGACATCGAAAAAGTGCAAAGAAGGGCAGCTCTTTTCGTGTTATCGCGCAATGGGGGTGAGAGTGTCACTGATATGATACGCGAATTCGGGTGGCAGTCACTGAAACAAAGGCGGTTTCTTTGCGGCGAGATCTATTTATGAAATTTCAATCACCAACATTCTTTTCCGAAGGCGAAAATATTTTGTTGACACCCACCTGCGTAGCGAGAAATGATCATCATAATAAAATAGGGAAATCAGAGATCTAACGGAAAGATTTAGATGTTCCTTTTACCCACTCGCCATTCGAGAGTGCAATGGTAGAGAAGTAGTATGAAAAATGGTTCGATGAACCCTCTGCCAGGCACTTAAGTGTGAATTAGGCACTTAAGTGATGTGCCGACAGAAGTGCCGACACAGTGTGATTTGAGGGGACCGCAATGCACGCTATAAACACACGAAGGATGGCGTGAGGTCTGAAACAGGATCAGTAATGAATGCTATAAAGAAAAGTACGTAGCTTTTGGAATACTTAACTTTAATCCATCCTTGTTGTATACATCGTTCTTGATGCGACATGCTTTATACGATAAGTATCAATTGCTATGTAAGGTTAATGGCGCCTTGCTAGGTCGTAGCCATGGACTTAGCTGAAGGCTATTCTAACTATCTGCTCGGCAAAGGAGCGAGGCTTCGTCAGTGTAGTCGCTAGCTACGTCGTCCGTACAACTGGGGCGAGTGCTAGTCCGTATCTCGAGACCTGCCTTGTGGTGGCGCTCGGTCTGCGATCACACAGTGGCGACACGCGGGTCCGACATGTACTAATGGACCGCGGCCGATTTAAAACTACCACCTAGCAAGTGTGGTGTCTGGCGGTGACACCACATTAAGTGTTAGTTGCAGAGTAACCATGTAGATGTAGATGTAGACATGATGTCAATAGTTTGTTGTGCCTCCCGCCATTCTTAATCTTTTAAAGCAAATGGGGCATTGCACTTTACCGATACCGCACTTCATCAAGTACGAGGACTTCTACTACTCTGTATGTTCGACGACAGCAGCGAGAAGGTACCATGTAGACCAGATGAGGCAAGTCTCGCACACTGCATGTAGGCTCCGAGTAGGATACGGTGCTCGATGAACAGTGACCAATCTTCGTCCAAAGTTCTGGGCGAGTTCATTCGTTCGTTTAGAAGGGGAGGGTGACAGTATTTGCCACCCTTCGGCCGATGGCCGATGATAAGATCGAGGCACACGCTCTGCAATCTATCTCAAACAATTTTACGGAAACTATTCGGTAAAAAAAATTCATTTTTGCTTTACTTTAGCTCTGTGTGTCAGGTTCATGATGGTGCGCCCATCATTTCGTTAACGATCATAGTCGCTATGATTTTGCGTTTTATGCAAATCTCATAATATGCCGCTGCGTATGAAATTTAACTAACACAGTCAATTTTTCTTTAGACTTGGGCGCAGGTCTCTGTCTGTCACCAGTGTCGAGATAATTGATTTGACGCAGCATTCTCATTTGCGATCGCGCCGCGCCAGCGATAAAGCCAGAGTGAAACATCCACAAAATCCCTCATATTTCATAAACGGTTTCAGATAATGAAATGAGATTTTGGTAAATGATAGCACACAAAGATAAGAGTATTTTCCCATATGATTATTAGCCTAAGTTCATTATCTACCGTGTTATCCACTAACTACATACTTTTTAGATGAAAAAAGGCAATTTTTAAGAGCCATGGATAGCTGGTGAAACGAGAAATGCTGTGGATTTCGAAACAACGTAAGTGAAGACACTACACGTTTATTTTGTACCGAGGATGTGCTTTTTCATAAGCTACTGACCGTAATTTTCCTCTGTTCCTCACTTAATAAACCACTGTTGTAGGATTCTCTCGCAATTGGGGCTGCACAAAATGTTAGTGAGGTGACACTGCCTAAACTCCGCTATCTTTTGGCGAAAGAAACGAATTTTAAGATGGCAACAGGGGAAAACTGTAAGTTTTGCTCAAAATTCGCTACTCATGTCGCTTCTCTGAAAGTTACAAATGGTTAAAAAGCCAGGCAAAAATAAATCGCCGCATTTTCAGCAGATTTTTTTTTTTTTTAGGTACTAGCCAAAGCAGAGGCGACAGATCTTTTTGAATGATCATCGTGCAAGTGTGGCCGTGGAGGGACTCCACTTAATATTTACAAAAAAATGTGCGTGTAGGCTTCAGTTTAGAACGGCACTTTCCCTCCAATGCTCGGCATTTCCCTTACGGCTCTCGCCTGTAACCCCCACCACTATTGCTCTCCCCACACATACCCTGCCGACTGCGCGTCTATCGGCCACGTTATTCTGCAAGCGTACCACCCAACAAGCCACACCACATGGTAACATGTACATTACTGACTCAGCAATCATGTATCAGTTCTTATGCCATTTGTTTGTTGCTCGTTTCTGTCGGTATTGTTATTAAAATAGCACTGGTCGCTTTTCTCATCCCCTATAACAACGTAATTTTTCAAAGCAATGAAAACGTAAAATCTTAAGACGTTTGTTCCATCTGTGGTTTATTATTGCGGTTATCCATATGCCAAAATGTTTGCTCCTCGTTAAAACAGTATAATACAACAACAAAAATACGTGTAATGAGCCTGCACCTAAGCACAGTAAAAGAAGCATCACTACAGTATACGGTCACGTGACTAAGGCTTTCAGCATATTATATAAAATATTTATTTATCGTAAAAGGGTAATGGGTCTTGGATCACTGATCGGTACATTGAACGTTGAATTTTTTTTCCGTTTTTGTATTAAGAAAAAACATGTCACAATTACAAAAGGACTTGTTTTGATTTACCAGTGCACTTTCTGACTACGTGTTAAACGTGGAAACCGAAGACATTTTCCTACTGAACCAGTAATGAACCTAACTAAGGTGGTATTCACTAACCACTGTAGGGCACCAAAAAATAGTGAAGGAAAGACGGTTGTCTATATACTCAACTTCAGAAAAGTGCTTACGAAAGGTGTGGTGTCACCGCCAGACACCACACTTGCTAGGTGGTAGCCTTTAAATCGGCCGCGGTCCAGTAGTATACGTCGGACCCGCGTGTCGTCGCTATCAGTGATTGCAAACCGAGCGCCGCCACACGGCAGGTCTAGAGAGACACTTCCTAGTTCCTAGCACTCGCCCCAGTTGTACAGCCGACTTTGCTAGCGATGGTTCACTGACAAATTACGCTCTCATTTGCCGAGATGATAGCTAGCATAGCCTTCAGCTACGTCATTTGCTACGACCTAGCAAGGCACCATGTTCAGTTACTATTGACATTGTAAATAATGTACAGACAAGAGCTACGCTCAACATTAATGGATTAAAGTTAAGTATTCCACCAGTTACATCCTTTTTTTCTAGTCTAACTACCTTGTCCTGTTCCAGACCTCACGCCAGCCTGCGTGAGCTTAAACGCGTGCCTTTCGGCTTCCTCCAAACCCCGTGGGTCGGCTCCGGCCAATCCACAACAAAAGGCCCATAGTTTTTACGTGTCCCTCACAACAAATCATCAAAAAGACTAAAAAACCGCTTCCTGCCACTACTGATTTGCTCGTCGATTAGCAGTTCTGGAGCCACTTAAATGAATGCATGTGTTGCCGTGCTACTTTCTAATTCTGCCAGCGTACGGCTTTTATCTTTTAAATGGAGACCTAATGCGCTACTGTTGCTCGCATACCCACGTTCTTTGAACCTCTTTTGAACTCTCGCCCTGTTTGTCCCACGTAAAGATATTCACATGATCCTTATGTACTACCATCTTACAAAATTTATTTTGCATGCGTTCCAGACTGTGCCTCTACAGGTTCTCCAAATTGTTAACTGTCTAGAATTCTACCTCAACGTTAAACTTTTTGTGCAAGTTTGTTTTACTTCTTATTCAGAAGTTTTCTAGCCATCCAAAGTCTCGAAAGTGTTGGAGTGCACTAATATTTCGCCAGTAATCACTTAGTTTTTTTTCCACAATTCGCACGATCTTGGTGGGTGAAATAAAACAGTTTCGTGCGTATTCATTCGCGTGGTTTTTTTAACAGTCTTCTCCACTCTCCTCCTTTCGCTAGTATCCATGTGGATATTATTTCAAAAAATTATAACTCTGAAACAAGTAGAGACAGAGAATCGTGGCTTGTTGTAAAACTTTTAGTAGCTCTCAAAGTTTTTTTTCTTTGTCGTTTGTTGCGGATTTGACTTGGAATGTATTAAAACGGCGCCAGACCAGGAGAAGGTGCAGTGTGTCATCTGGTGTCCGGAACTCAAATCTGTGACAATGATACTGCTTAATTATCGAAGCCAGCAAAAACAAGCACAACGTGATGGTTCAAATACTTTAAAGAGTCACGCAGTCTCAAAAACTTTCCTCTAAATGGGGACCCCTCTGTGTCTGAAGCATGTGTTAACAGAGTGCGAGTTGCATTTCAGCACACCCCCAGACGTCAATTTCTCATGTCACATTCCCTGAGAGTTGGATGAGCTGTCATGATTCCATCAAATGGCCCATGCGCTCTCCCATGCCATTACACTTCGTTTTCTGCGGTTAAGTCAATGATCACGTGCACACAACACCAGTTAATGACATTGGTACCCTTCGTGCATGAAACAGTTGGACTGTCGAGCTGCAATGCTGACTAGTACACGGACGGAACTCGAATATTGCCTTGATGTTCTAAAAGTGACGAATGGGTCAAGCATTGAAATTCTGGCTTAATAGAAAAAAATAAGCTTTTAGCGCTACTAAACGTTTTACATCAGACTACAATGTTCTATCTCTAATAGTTTCCGAGCTACGGTTTTTTGAAATCGTAGTTGGAGTTTATGGATAGCCTGTATTACTCGGCACATTTCGTGGGAAACGTTGTGAGCCTTGCAATGCTATTGCCGCCTAGCACATTGGTTGCAGCAGGGTTGGTAGAGGTATGGAGGGGAGACATGAATGCTGCACACTCCTAGCAGGGCTATTAATACTGCATTCACAATGGGCACTGCAGTGCTAGTATAATAATTATTTATACTGCGCACTGTATTGCTTCCTGCTGGTTAAGGTTGGCACCGCTTCCCCGCTTCCAGAAAAATGCTAAATTATGATGTGCATATAGTACTTCCTCAGTATTAAGACATAAGAAGGCACTGAAAAACAGACTTTACTGTGCTCACTAAATCAGAATAGGTCATTTACAGATACTATTAGTGTAAAACGACTGATGCTCGGTAGACCAATACACAATGAGTTGAAAAAAGTCATGGGAAACCCCCTAGTATGGTGTCGGACCTCCTGTTGTCCGGCATAGTGCATCATCTCGATGTGGCGTGGACCCACCACGTCGTTGGAAGTCGCCTGCTGAAAACAGTGAGCCCACCTGCCTCTATAGCTGTCCATAATTGCGAAAGTGTTGCCGGTGCAGGTTTTTGTGCACAAAGAGACCTTGAGAGGTGGCATGAGCCCCCTCTCATATTTCTATCTTACGATTTTGCTCTCTAATTGCATGCATTGAAAAGTCGCTATTCCTTCACACGCGGACTTCCCACGCAGCGTCTCTCGTCACCCGGGTGGTCCGGTGACAGGCGGGCTCTGCTGATTTTGAAAGGGTAAGCCGACGGGTGTGAGGAAGTCGAGTGAATGCTTTGCAGACGCCGACATTGTCAAAAGACACGCCCGGAGGGGTCTGAAGTAGCGGCTGGGCTAGACGTTCCGTTACTTCGCAGAATCTTAGCGAAAACACTTTCTGGCGGGCTACCAGCGAGGCGTGGGAATGACTTGTGTACCCAGGCAGTTGTGGCGGGAAAATTCCCGCGCTTTCTGCAAAATAGTAACTGTGATTGGCTGGCTCAGGGCATAGCTCCGTGACGTAGCCAAATCAGCGCAGAAATTGGCGCCGAGAATCTCCATTGGTGGAATGGTAGTGCTCTGGCAATGGAGTGGAATTTTCCGCCGGTTTTCGAGTTGCTGATTGGAACGTTTAACCACGGCCACTGTCGTGGGGGCGGGAATGTTGTGTGTTCGGCCTGTACGGGTGCTCTAGGTAGTCGGCTCTCGCCTTTCGGTCGAGGACGTCGAAGCAACCAGCCATCGCCTCCGGTACGCCAGATCGTGTTCTGGCAGTTAAGAAGACAGCTTGGTAATGTATGTCCGCAGCACCGGCAGATAGGGATTTTCCTAGGTGATAATCAGAGCTCAGCAGAGTGCGCCTGTTCGTCTTTTTCTAACTTTGTTCTGTCTTGAGTAGCAACAATTAATGTTGGGTTAGCTGTGTGTCTCTCTTAAGATTTGAGTGGCAAGGAATTGGCTCCACATACCACTTCGTCATAAACCTCACAATCTAGTTTAGGGACAACTTCACCTTCACAGCGTTTGTTTGTGTATCCAATTTGAGCCAATTTGATGTATTATAAATGTTTCATGTGTTTTTGTTTATTATTTTGTGTTTAGTCTTAATAAATCATATTGTTATTTTGGACAGAACTTTCATTCTGTTAATCGGTAGAGCAACCCATCATTTCTCACTACGTTAATGAAACCTTCCTTTATTTAACTTATTTATCAAATTAAATTATTGCAGGTGCCAAACTCTTTTCTACTCCACTTGCAGGGTTGATTACAGTCAGTTCGCGTATATTTTTTAATCCTTGTGGAACAGCAAAAGTCGGAGTTAAAATAGGGGGGGGGGCTTAGATTATCATTTACATGTGCAGATTCTAGAATTTAGTGTTAAATACACTGCTAGCACCGGCACCTCGCAACCTCTCGATTATGTCCCATAAATGTTCGCAGGGAGTCATGTTGGTCGATCTGGGTGGCCAAATCATTCACTCGAATTGTCCAGAATGTTCTTCAAACCAATTGGCCAGTGACAGGGTACGTTTTCATCCATAAAAATTTCTTCGTTGTTTTGGAATATGAAGTCGACGAATGTCTGCAAATGGTCTCCAAGTAGCCGAACATAACCATTTCCCGTCAGGGATCGGCTCAGTTGGATCATTCCATGTAAACGCCGCCCACACCGCTATGGGGCCACCACCAGCTTGCACAGCGCCTTGTTGACGACTTGGGTCCATGGCTTCGTGGATTCAGCGCCACACTCGAACCCTGCCATCAGCTCGTATCAACAGAAATCGGCACTCATCTGACCTGGTCACGGTTTTCCAGTCACCCAACTGATACGGTCATGAGCCGAGGAGACGCGCTGCAGCCGATGTGCTGAGAGCAAAAGCACTCGTGTCGGTTGTCTGCTGCCGTGGCCCATTAACGCCAGAATTCGCCACACTGTCCTAAAGGACACGTCCGTCGTACGTCCCACATTGATTTGTGTGGTTATTTCATGCACTGTTGCCTGTCAGCAATGACAACTCTATTGAAACGCAGCTGCTTTCGGTCGTTAAGTGAAAGCGCTCGGCAACTGCGTTGTCCGTGGTGAAAGGTAATGCCTGAAATTATTCTCGGCACTCGCTTGACACTGTGGCTCTTGGAACATTTAAGGGGGGTTTACTATCTTTTGCTTCAAAAAATCGATGTTTTTGAATTGCATTTTTGGATCCATAAAAGTGTTAAGAATCCACCCCTGAAACGGTTTTTCCCGATATGGAACGGAAATGTTTGTTATTCACGGTTGAACAAAAAAATGCACCTGTCTGAAATCGGGCATTTTCACGCACCAGTTTTTTTTCTTTCGGAGGACGGGTTATTGTACTGGTGCTTGGGAGGAAACAAAAGGCAAATTAAAGTTTGAACGCGTGTGTTTGGAAGTTAGCCCCCAAGCATTTGCATTCTGGTGCGAAGACTGGAGATTGCGACTTCCCTGGCAGTGAGCAGTTTCAACTAAGGGTATTCAGCAATTCTGAATGACGATGGACGTCACCCTTGGACTCTATTCGACGGAGTTCGCCAAGCATTCGGACGACCACCGGATTTAAGCGGCCGAAAACAGGTTGTAACCGGCCGTACGAGCGGCTCTGGAGCAGCGCAGGGTGGCCCAGATCGAGCAGAGCGCCCTCTACGAGGAAGAGGAAGGACTAGTTTATGGACCCGGAATGTGAGATTGAGCGTAAGTTGCATAATATTGCATTTGTATGCAGTCGAAACTTCAACGCGTTTTTCTCGAGATGACTTTTTTTTATCGCGCGGTATGATAACTTCAAATCTACTGAATCGATTGGCATAATTATTTGTTTCCGACGAAGCTAGCTAAATTATCTGGGAGTTGTCCCACTTTTATTCCGATCCATCAACTACAAATATTTTTACTTGGCCGACGAAGTCGAAAAATCGATGAAAAAAACGATGTTTTCAAATGGCCGCCATTTTGTTTCCTACGGTCCAAATAACTTAAGTGAGGTACAACTCCTAAACAATCTTCTGTACTTCGCTGACGTCAACTCAATTTTGATTTCTATACTTCGCTGACGTCAACTCAATTTTGATTTCAGACGAGCCAGCTGACCTGTGGAGGTCTACATCGAAATTTTGTTTCGTTCCGACTGTACTTCCACCTTTTCTCTTCGACATTTCCGGTCGAAAAAATTCCAGTTTGTAGAGGAAATATCAAATACATTTTGACTAAATTTGACATTGATATCTATAGCACATCCGGAGAAAAGAATTCTCAAAGAACATGCTTTTTTCGGCCCAGAGATAGTAGACCTCCCCTTAATTCCCTAAAGATTTCCGAAAGGAACGTCCCACGCTTCTAGCTCCAACTACCATTCCGAGTTCAGAGTCTGTTAATTCCCGTTTTGCAGCCATAATTACATCGGACACCTTTACACGTGAATTACCTGAGTTCACGTAACAGCTCCGATGATGTACTGAGCTTTTATATCTCGTGTACGCGATACTACCACCATATGTATATGTAAGTATGGCTATCCCATGACTTTAGTCACTTCAGTGTATATTAGGGTAGCTAGATTCATTTTATATTTAGAACCCCATGAAAGAAATATGTCAGCTGTGAATCTTTTCATGGGTGCTTTACCATACTCAACCAAAAAAGTGTTCAAATGTGTTTGAAATCTTATGGGACTTAACTGCTAAGGTCATCAGTCCCTAAGCTTACACACTGCTTAACCTAAATTATCGTAAGGACAAAGACACACACACCCATGCCCGACGGAGGACTCGAACCTCCGCCGGGACCAGCCACACAGTCCACGACTGTAGCGCCTGAGACCGCTCGGCTAATCCCGCGCGGCTATTCAACTATTCTGGAGTTCGTTCATAGGACCGCTAGAATATATGGAGACCATCAAGGCCGGTCACAACCACGCACTATGTAAGGAAGCGGAGGTGGGGGGGGGGGGGGTTGGAGATGGACCCCTCCCCCCCACCCCACCCACCTCAAACAAAAGACCTAATATTAGTCGAATACCCACTTTTTAAAACTGTCGCCACAAAATAGTAGACAAGCATCGCGCCTGATTGACATAGCAACAAATCAAACCAATCATGCAAGTATAATGTAATAAACGATAGCTATCCCTTGTATCAACCCCCCATCCGCTTCCTCCTTCTCACTATGTGTGCAATGATCCCACACCAGTCTGATCCGTCGCTTCGCTTTGGGCAGTCAACAATTGTAAGTGAAAGTTCCGAGCGTCGTGTGTCATTTGCTACACAAGAAAATGGCATTGTACCCGTTTGGTGCGGAATCCCATCATGGAGAAGCAGCGGGAGAGAACCTGCCCAGAAAAAAAACTCAGGATGAAGCAAAAAAGTGTATGTCCCTTATTTACCATTGGAAAAAGGGTTATTTGATTTTGAACTGTAATTTTGAGCAAAATACGGCTCTGTAAATGTCACAATATGCACACCAGCAGACGAGCGGCGCACGACTGTTCCTCAGTTTGTGTCCGAGACGACCAACAGGACTGTCTCCATGAAGGATCGCGCGCTTTTACAAGAACGGTGACTGTCTGCCAATGGCCCTGCAGAACTTCTGAACACTTAAGAGTATGGAAAACGGCATTGGTCTGATGTCTGCGCCTGGAGAAAATGATTGCGAAATTCTAAAAGACAGAGTTTGTGAAGTGCAATGTGGCAGAGGGAGGAAAGCAGTTGATCTGACGTCTGTCAAAGATGTGGCCACAGCACTGCAATGGTCGAGCGGTAGCATGCAAACATGCAGTCCATGGGTAATTGCCAGAATACTGGACATGCGTGTGAGCACAGTGTATAAAATCCTGCAGAACAAACTGTATTGCTATCGATACAAAATCACCCGTGTTCATGAGTTGCTTCCTGCTGAACTTCCAACAAGATAAACGTTCTGTCTGGAATCTCTTGCTTGCATGGAAGTGGACAATGAATGGCTGTAGAACATTTTGTGAACAAACGAAGCCCTTTTCCATCTTCATGGACACATCAAATATAGGCTACGGAAAATGCGCACCACATCAGCCGGTACCACTTCATTCTGCAAAGGTGACTGTGTGGTATGGGTTGACGGCATCGTTTATCGTAGGGCCGTATTTTTTCGAAGAGATAAGCTCTGTAGGTCCTGTTACTGTATCATCACTGGTAAACGCTAAGACAATCTTTCACGCGCCAACGTCATTCCAGTTCTTCAACACCGTGGGTGTGTGGGTAGGATCATTTTTTTGCGTGATGGCGCTCCACCACACATTGCACAGCCAGCGAAGCAGCTGCTGGAGAAGCATTTCGGAAATGCTAGAATTATCAGTCAGAATTCCCTACAGCCTGGCCATCCAGACTGTAGTATCCTCATCGCCAGTGTAGAGTCTTGCACTATAAGGAAGCATTTCTGGAAACCCAGAATCTGCTCTGTAGGAATCAACATGGATTCCGGAAACAGCGATCGTGTGAGACCCAACTCGCTTTATTTGTTCATGAGACCCAGAAAATATTAGATACAGGCTCCCAGGTAGATGCCATTTTCCCTGACTTCCGGAAGGCGTTCGATACAGTTTCGCACTGTCGTCTGATACAGTTAGAGCCTAAGGAATATCAGACCAGCTGTGTGGCTGGATTGAAGAGTTTTTAGCAAACAAAACACAGCATGTTGTTCTCAATGAAGAGACGTCTACAGACGTTAAAGTAACCTCTGGCGTGCCACAGGGGAGTGTTACGGGACCATTGCTTTTCACAATATACAGGGTGATTCAAAAAGAATACCACAACTTTAGGAATTTGAAACTCTGCAACGACGAAAGGCAGAGCTAAGCACTATCTGTCGGCGAATTAAGGGAGCTATAAAGTTTCATTTAGTTGTACATTTGTTCGCTTGAGGCGCTGTTGACTAGGCGTCAGCGTCAGTTGATGCTAAGATGGCGACCGCTCAACAGAAAGCTTTTTGTGTTATTGAGTACGGCAGAAGTGAATCGACGACAGTTGTTCAGCGTGGGGCACTGAGAATCCGCGGGAAACAACTCAGTATGAACGTGACTCGCCTAAGGTGAACGTTTTCTGTGCCATTTCAACCAATAAAGTTTTTGGTCCCTTTTTCTTCGAAGGTGCTACTGTAACTGGACTACAGTATCTAGAGATGTTAGAGAATTGGCTGTTCCCTCAGCTTGAACAAGAAGCACAACAATTCACATTTCAGCAGGATGGAGCGCCACCACATTGGCACTTATCTGTCCGTAACTACCTGAACGTCAACTACCCGAGGCGATGGATCGGCCACCAGGCAGCCCGTGACAGAGCACTTCATCACTGGCCTCCAAGAAGCCCTGATCTTACCCCCTGCGATTTTTTCTTATGGGGGTATGTTAAGGATATGGTGTTTCGGCCACCTCTCCCAGCCACCATTGATGATTTGAAACGAGAAATAACAGCAGCTATCCAAACTGTTACGCCTGATATGGTACAGAGAGTGTGGAACGAGTTGGAGTATCAGGTTGATATTGCTCGAGTGTCTGGAGGGGGCCATATTGAACATCTCTGAACTTGTTTTTGAGTGAAAAAAAACCTTTTTAAATACTCTTTGTAATGATGTATAACAGAAGGTTATATTATGTTTCTTTCATTAAATACACATTTTTAAAGTTGTGGTATTCTTTTTGAATCACCCTGTATATAAATGACCTAGTAGATAGTGTCGGAAGTTCCATGCGGCTTTTCGCGGATGATGCTGTAGTATACAGAGAAGTTGCAGGATTAGAAAATTACAGCGAAATGCAGGAAGATCTCCAGCGGATAAGCACTTGGTGCAGGGAGTGGCAACTGACCCTTAACATAGACAAATGTAATGTATTGCGAATACATAGAAAGAAGGATCCTTTATTGTATGATTATATGATAGCGGAACAAACACTGGTAGCAGTTACTTCTGTAAAATATCTGGGAGTATGTGTACGGAACGATTTGAAGTGGAATGATCATATAAAATTGATTGTTGGTAAGGCAGGTGCCAGGTTGAGATTCATTGGGAGAGTCCTTAGAAAATGTAGTCCGTAAAACAAAGGACGTGGCTTACAAAACACTCGTTCGACGTATACTTGAGTATTGCTCATCAGTGTGGGATCCGTACCAGGTCAGGTTGACAGAGGAGATAGAGAAGATCCAAAGAAGAGCGGCGCGTTTCGTCACAGGGTTATTTAGTAAGCGTGATAGCGTTACGGAGATGTTTAGCAAACTCAAGTGGCGGACTCTGCAAGAGAGGCGCTCTGCATCGCGGTGTAGCTTGCTGTCCAGGTTTCGAGAGGGTGCGTTTCTGGATGAGGTATCGAATATATTGCTTCCCCCTACTTATACCTCCAGAGGAGATCACGAATGTAAAATTAGAGAGATTCGAGCGCGCACGGAGGCTTTCCGGCAGTCGTTCTTCCCGCGAACCATACGCGACTGGAACAGGAAAGGGAGGTAATGACAGTGGCACGTAAAGTGCCCTCCGCCACAAACCGTTCGGTGGCTTGCGGAGTGTAAATGTACATGTAGATGTAGAAAGGAGAGGATGTTGTTATGGGTGGTTGGTATCCTCTTTCTACAATACAAATGCACACATTGATTAATACAGTTATTTATTTACATGAACTGGAGATATATACTTAACTGCAATAAAGTCCATGTTCTGCGGTACAAGTTCATCAGTAATATTCCTCTTGCAGACAGTATCGGTAATCTTGCTATTACGAATATTAGTCTTACTGCTGGTCCCACTATAGTCACTAATCTGGTCGCCACGTACTGTTGTAACGTGTGACGTGAACTGAGCCTGCTCTGTGATGAATAGACAGATGCCAAAGCGGAAGTGTGAGTCAGTTCAAGCGACTGACTGAGGCTTTCCGGTCAGCGGCGGCGGCCTAAATACTTGCTCTCGAGAGGGCGTTGGTGGCCTGTTGCTTGTCGGTGCGTCTCTGGTCTCTCTCGTGATAGGCTCACTTGATCCAGCGCCTACTTTAGATCTTTGCGCTACCTCTTTACCGACTTGTGTGCTGGCGACAGCTTACGCCAGCACATAGATCGCCTGATCTTAATCCATGTGACTTCTGGCTGTGGGATTATCTCAAAGATGTGTTCAGTGCTCCAGCTACGAATGTAACTGAATTGAAGGCACCTATTGCATAACACATTGTGGACGTGACCCATGAGACACTCCAATCTGTTATGAAACATACTGAATTTCCGGTTGCGACAAGAAACAGTCAACAGGATATTGAACATGTCTTGTGCCAGTCTCACGAAAATTAGAAAATCATGTAATTCTGCTTTGTGTGCGGTTTTTGGCCTGAGGACAATTAAAAACCGATTTTTTCCATGCAGTGTGGTACAACCTTGCCATGGTGGGTGGGCTCATATAACTAACAGTGTCACAACTTCTGACTGCCGAACTTATGCAGTCTTGTACATTGAACAGTACAGATGGTGTAATGTACAACTCAAACCATAGCTGTCGTATTGCGATTCATCTATTTTTTCTCACTGGCAGCAGTTACGTTAAGACGCATATAGCGCCATCAGTTGATAAAATTTTCTTTAATTTTTTTGTTCCGTAACATTTTCCCCTGCGTCAATGAAATGCTGTTCAAATTTGGCTCCATTCTGAGCAGTGGTTCTCTTTGTACAGCGTTTTGAAACTAGAATTTGCCACTTGTGATAAATAATTTTTAAAAATATTGTGCAGAATCGTAACAGTTTCATTTGTTTCAAGTTTGTACTTTCGCTGCGGAAAGATGGCAGTTTGCCATCTAAGGTCAGATTTTTCTATTAGGCCTACGGGTATAGGCACTCGAATGGTTTCAATTAAAGGCGAAGTAGCGAACCAATAGGCCTATCGCAAAATGAGCAACATCAATATTTTTCTTGTGATCTCTCAGCTTTTATCGGCGCTATTGATTGATAGTGTGGTTCCGGGTCGTCTGTCGAGTTGTTGTTTCCATTTTATGCACAATATTTCCGACGATCGACCCATGTGTCTGACGGCTGGTTGGAGACTAGGCAGCGGAGTTCAAATGGTTCAAATGGCTCTGAGCACTATGGGACTTAACATCTATGGTCATCAGTCCCCTAGAACTTAGAACTACTTAAACCTAACTAACCTAAGGACATCACACAACACCCAGCCATCACGAGGCAGAGAAAATCCCTGACCCCACCGGGAATCGAACCCGGGAACCCGAGCGTGGGAAGCAAGAACGCTACCGCACGACCACGAGATGCGGGCGGCAGTGGAGTGTTGGCAGCAAAAATAACAGCGCGTGAAGAAGACGGTTCGCTCGGTCGTCGAAAAATTGTGCGCAAAATGCAATCAACAATTACACAGAACACCCGGAAGCACACTATTGTTATTTTTCTTGTTTATTTCTGCGTTGGACTGTATGAGACAATTTGTTTTTAGTGTTAATAACTATTTTTTATTTATGATTATAGTAAGAATTGTCTGGTTTTCGGGTTTCTAGGAACTGCTCTCTTTAAAACGCTTGAAACGTAATAATCCGATGTTAGTGACATTTTAATAGATTATAAACACATGTATTTTTAGCTTCATCTCAACTTACAGAATTTTTCAGTCACCCAAAAAAAGTCTAAATTTTTTCAGTCTGTATAAATGTATAACACAAAGGGTGGGTTTGTTTTGAAGCTCTCATTCATGATAATTTGACCCTACAACTGCTCAGACTGTACAGTGTGATACCGATTTTATGAAGAGTAGGATTGAAAAGTGTGTGCGAACGATGGCACGGGCGTCCATACGACAGTTTGTAGAGGTAGGAGGAGGATATTTAGTATTTTTGATATTTGAGAAGACGAATGGCGACTTGTATCGAGCCAAACAAAAGTTCCAGTTCCGTCAACTGTTAAAAACTCGAGTAACCCCTATGCTGGGTGGAAGGGGGTGGGGGGCGACCGCCCTTGCCCCTAAAAATGGGCAGCCCTGAGTTGGGCCATTTTGAAGTATATTCGTGTTTTTTTGACAGAAAGGCGCTCCACCAAAATTCCGACTGTCTATTGGCTAAAAAGTATCTGTGACAAAGAGGTAAGGTAAGCTATTGTTAGTCCAGCATTTCTTGAGTCATGAGCTGCGCAGTATGCGGAGAGGGAAGGGGTGAGCAGTTTGAAGTCGTGACATGGCTAATGTTGTGATGAAGGTGGGGACATCTCCTTCAATGTAACTGGGGATGCATTCTGATCACTTGCTATGATCGAAATGATGCACGGAAATAAGAAGCTTACGTGGCAGTGCATTACGACGACATGCATGTTCACACGCCGTGCTAATTTCAGTGAAAATGAAATATAATTAAATTGAGGCCATAACTTAAGTTCAGACAATAAGCAGTTCGTGCGTAATGGATACTGGAGCGCCACTAATTATAAACTGGCAGCAGTGGAACTCGTCACAAAAACTTTTGAATTCTATCGACGAGTTCCAGGCATGCTAGGGGGATCAGCTTCAAGAACAGTTGGGCAGACTGTATGGTCGGCCATACTGCTTGTAGACAACACCACCGTATTTAACGTAATTTAATCTTAAGCAATATAGAAAGAAATCTTATCTATTTCAAGTCATTTCTCCAACCACCTCTCTAAAGCGTGTGTGTTGAGGTATAGGACTTACAGCTGTGGTAGAACGTAGCTGCAGAAATTAAAATATATTTTAAACAAACAGTTCGGAAACCTGATTTCGATTCAGTTCATACTATGTTGTATTGCCCTTTCACATAGTCTTGTTGAAATCCTTATGCGTAAGAAAGAAAGAAGACTTTCTTTATGTTGAACAGAGAATTATAAACAGTTCCTAACACTCGTTTAAACAAACTGCTTAAATTCTTTTACAGAAAAATGACTGCAAATTACGTAAAAACAAGTCATGTAATACCTACTTTTATTATAGCACCGCCGTCGCTATTTCTTGAAGAAGAACTATTCATCGTGAGGTTGTTTTGGGCGATCTTCTCAATAAAACAGAAATTGCACTAATGATGGATGTTAATGGAGGACCTGTATGATTGTCGCATTTACAGTCTGTCTCAGCTCAGTCACGGCCGTTATTTTTGACACAGGTCACTGCGTAACAGGTATGCACTATCGTGTGCAAATGTCACAGGTATTTCAGAAGTGCTCCACAGGCAATTGGAACAGAAAAATATTTATTATAAAGTAGCAGGCTGTGATTTATCGACCATCCCTGTAGCTAGTTGTACACCAGAGAAAATGGATGCGTGTTGTTGAACTGTTTAGTTTTAATTCTTTCCTTTCTGTTACAGCCAGGGCCGATCTGTCACCGGCTATGTTCGTGGATTGTGATATTTGTGGACATGTAGGTCATCTTCCAACCAATGACAAGGAAAAGCTAAGAGCGTTAAAAATGTCTTGGATATCATCGGATACTTTCAAGTTTCCAGTCACTGACAAGAAGAACCTTTCTTTTCAACATTATTGGATTCCGGGGACTCATGGCTTATGCTCTCAAACGTCACGCAGGTAGAATTTTGCAAAGTATGTGTATTACTTAGAAAAACTTGGAACCTTTGTTAGTAAGCCATTTACTAATTGGACCATTTACTAATTGGAAGAAAGCCTTAGGGAACTTTGATCACCACACAGATAAGAAATATAAATTCGCTGCTGTGCAGGCAGAAAATTATGTAAAGATTGTGGAAGGCAAAGCGCTTGATGTTAAGGAGCCCATTGATGCAGCAAATAGTGAAATTGCTGAAAAGAAAAGAAAAAAATTAAAAGCTATTGCGGAAACCGTTCTTCTGTGTGGAAGACAGGAAATTGCACCAAGAGGATGTCGCGATTCTCGTAATTTTAGAGAACTACTTCATTTTAGTGCTCGACGCAGGAATCACTGGCACAAAACATCCACAGTAGAACCATGTATACCTCTTAAGGAATTCAGAAAGAAATTATTCAACGATGAGGTAATGTTATTCAAGTGCATGTACTCAAAAGGTTCAAAGAGGCAGGTTGTTTTACTGTATTCACTTACAAAAAAGAAGACATGCACAGGAATAACAACTAGCATTATGAAAGTTCCTCATAAATTAAAACTGTTTGCCGGACCGAGACTCATATTCGGGACCTTAGCCTTTCGCAGGCAGTGCTCTACCGGCTGAGCTAACCAAATGCAACTCACAATCTGTCCTCACAGCTTTACTTCCGCCAATATCTCATTCCTACCTTCGTAACATCGGGAAGTTTCATATCAGCGCATACTCCGCTGCAGAGTGAAGAATTCATTCTGAAAATATTCCCTAGGAACCCTGTCTCTGTAATATCCTTTCTTACAGGAGTGCTGGTTCTCCAAGGTCCACACGAGAGCTTCTGAGAAGTTAGGAAGGTAGGAGATGAGGTATTGGAGGAAGTAAAGCTTTGAGGATGAATCGTAAGTCGCGCTTGGGTTGTTCAGTTGGTAGATCATTTGTGTCAAAAAGGCAAACGTCCCGAATTTAAGACTCTGTGAGGCTCACTGTTTTAATCTAGCATGAAGTTTCTTATGAGCGCACACTCTGCTGCAGAGAGAAAAGTACATTCTTGAACCAGCGTTATGTTTACGATATGCAGATTGCTCATCCCGAATATCGATTAACAGGGAGAACTTTCTTGAATTTAACTATGTAGAAGATGTTTCAGCTCAAGCAACGACACATGTAACGCATCTCTTATCTTGTAACCTGCATATGGGTAAACTGATTTGGAAAGGCTTTGATGGCACTGCAGTGATAAGCTGCCCGATACGAGGCGGTAGTTCCTAATTTAGTTCTTGTGCATTCATGTGAGATATCTATGACAGACAGACTGTTTTCATTCTCATCATTCCATTCTACAGCTGATGGTAATCAAAAACCTCCTCAGATCGCACGTGTCATATACGACACACCAAATTGGTGAACTTTGCTTAGCCACAGCTCCGAGGTAACGCCAGACACACAAGTCTAAGTAGTTTCCCCATGTGTCCACGAGATGTCAGCATGGATTACTGTGAGTTTCAGCGGTCTGGCGCGCAAAGTGACGAGTGGAAGCCTTGTTTTCTGAGTGCATGCGAGAAAAGGCGGACGAAATGATGTCTAGATATTGTAAATACCCATTTATGGAAAGTTATATACATTTTGTGTTACCATAATGTGCATAATGTTTGAGGTAAATACTACTGCTCGATATGTGAGCATTTTAAAACCATAAAATTTTTCGCTGCGCTACAAAAGGCTTTGTACACATGTGTCGGATGTACACATTGGAACTGAAGGTGTCTTACTGTGTACCCCAGAATACATGTCCTAAAAATTATTGAGTAATAGTCAGTCATTATCCTTAGTATTATTTTACAAACGTTACATTAATTGTTTGATGTTGTAATTATAATTACGGATTTTTGTTTCACTTATAGTAATTAAACCTTTCTTGACTTCTTTAGTGCCAGATGCACAGATCCTTGAAGAGTTGGACAGGCCTCTGAAGGTCAATGGAGACATCTCAGAACTTGAATGTTTACACAGTGATGAAGAATGCAATGAAGATACTGTTTAGCACCAGAAGTGGAAAGTGATGACGATTCATGTGAAGTTGTCTCAGGTACTGTAACTGATCAGTTTTGCAGACAGAAATCCAGAAATGTCCCCCCTTGGCGCCATACAGACGTCTTTGAGCCGATACCACCTGCACCAGCGTTTGAAGAAACTGTTTGGCAGGGTAAACGCTGTGAGACAAGAGAATATTTTCTTAAATATATTCCTTACAGTGTTTTTGAGCTGTTCTCATCCTGCAGCAATCAGTCATCGTTTTCGCGCACAGGTAAATCGCTAAATACAACTCCTCAAGAGATTCTGACTTTTTTGGCATCTCAATCAAGATGTCATGCCTTGGCTACCCCAGATTAAATATGTATTGGGCTTTCAGGGCAAGAGTGACTGATGTAGCAGGGAAAATGGCAAGGAAGCGGCTTTTTGCAATCAGAAGTGCACTGAAACTAGTTACAGACAATGATGTGGGTAGTGATGTGACAGCAAAAGATAAATATTGGAAAATTCATCCTTTGCTAAACACCGTCAGAGCAGGCTGTTTACAAAATCCTAGTACACAGAAGTTGTCCACTGATGAACAGATGATTCCTTTCTGGGGCAAGACAATGATGCGGCAATACATTCTTGGAAAGCCTAATCCGTGTGGTATCCAGAATTTCGTTTCCACATCTCCAGATGGATTACCACTTGACTTTTTCATGTATGAAGGGAAAGGTGACAGTATACTGGAAGGCTACCATTACTTGAACATTGGTGGAAAGGTAGTAATGAGATTGGCAACTTCACTATCTGAAGGGTCTATAATTTATATGGACCGATACTTTACGTCAGTTGAGCTCCTAGACTGTCTACACTCAGACAGAGGCTGTCAGGCTACAGGGACAATACAGTCTTGTAAAGTTCCAAGCGCGAGCGATCTTCACTCGGATGCAGAAATGAAAAAGGCAGGTCGGGGTGCAGTTGATCAGTCTGTTCGTGGTGATGGACAAATTGCCATTATTAAATGATATGACAACAAATCTGTAATTTTTGCCTCATCTGTAGAAGGAAAATTGCCTCTAGGATGGTGCAGACGTTGGTCAAAGCAAGACAAACAATATGTAAATATCATCAGGCCTCTTGCTATCGAAAAATATAATGAAAATATGGGTGGGGTCGACATCCTGGATCGTATCATTGCTGTTTACAGACAAAGTGCAAGAACAAGAAAATGGACAGTGCAAATGATCCTGCATCTCTTTGATTTTGCTTGTGCTGCAGCATGGATGGAGTACAGGAGAAACTGTAATGCAATGAAGGGAAAAGAAGGAAAAATACGATGGACTACCTACAATTTAAAATTGAGGTATCAGAGTGGCTTATCCATTCAGGAAATGATACATCTGATATTAACGACGAATCTACAGATGAATATAAAGAAGTGGATACTGCTTCCAGCTCCTAAAGACTCCTTGTTGTAGATGACCAGGATGTAAAAGTGTAAGAGCACAAGTTTTCTGCACAGAATGAAAGGATTCATTTGTGCCTCGTGAAGGGCAGAAATTGTTTTCGAGATTTTCACACAAACTGAACTCACCGAGAAAAATCAGCATATGTTAAAATAATGCAATTTAAAAATTTAAAAACTTTGATATTGTACAATGACATTTGTTCCTGTATTAAACTTGCCAAATAAATCGATATTATAACTTATGAAGTCACATACATTCATTCCACAATTGTCTGCCTTCAGTACCAGTGTTTCGTATATGACACATCAGATTTTAAAAAAAACAATCAAAAAAATTTTTAAAGAACAATGTTTCCTTACTAATGTTGACCATAACATCAAATGAAACTCAATTTTTTAGTAAAATTAAATTTAGAGGGTAGAGGATCTGAGGAAGTTATTCGCAATTGCAAATTCATGTTATGTATTTCATAATGGCTGTGGTCGCCGCAGTGCATTGTCATCACAATAACACAGGCACTGCAATATCGTATTTATCTGCCCATACGAGGCATATGACTTTCAATAATGGATGTGAGAGTACAGATCGTAGACGTATGGTGTACGACATATGGAAGTTTGGGTCTACCATGAGCCCTGCATGGATAGCCAAATGGCAGGTGACTGCTCACGATAAGTGGGAAATACGGGTTCATGCCCTGGTCGGTCACAAATTTTTCATTGTCGTCATTCCATTCTACAGCTGATAGTAATCAGTATTCGCAATTGTGACTTCATCTGAAATCATTTTGTGTTTTATTGTGTGCAAGGACTCAGTCTGCTGTTATTGGGCAACACATCCCATATTAAGTTAAATTGTAATCCCCCAAGTGATAATGACATACATAGCAGGTATCATTAGTAGAAGGCACTGGCTGTCTTTGCAAAGTGAAGAGTATGGGACGATAAACAGTGAACGAAGAACGTGTTGAATGAGTGAGAGTTTTTCACGCTTAGCCCCAAGAAGTCAGTTCAGAAGGCTAGTTGTGAACTAGATGCTCCATTGACGTTGGTGTGGAGACTTTTAAGATAAAATCCTTATCATTTGCAGTCGTTACAAGCTCTAAAGCCCACAGACTACAGTTTATGTGCCAAATTTTCAAGTGAAGTGTACCTGCATGACAATGAAGACTTTCCAGATCATGTGGTCTTCAGTGATCAATTGACATTTCACCTATGTGGAAATGTGAAATCATGTATCTGGGGGTCAGCAAATCCTCACAAGATGGTACAGTTGCAACGAGACTCCCCGAAACTGAATGTCTTTTGTGCCATAGCTGGAGAGTTTATGGGCCTTCCTTTTTCAGTAAAGCAACTATAACTGGTGTTTCCCATACTAATGGACCAGAATTGTGACACTTACCTTAACTAGAAGAAGCTGAACCACAGGACTTTATTTGGCAGTGGGATGGTGTGCCATCTCAGTTGCATAGCTCACTAGATGGCTGGTTAACCAATGTTGTACCTGACTGGACTGGCCACAAGGTGCCAGATGGCAAATCTTTTTTCACATGATCCTATTCGCCTCACCTGATGCTATGTGATTTTTACCTTAGTGGGTTCATAAAGGTTCACGTGAATTTCCCTCCACTACCAGCTGATCTACCTGACTTAAGAAACAGGACTGAAGCAATTGTAACAATTACTCCAGGCACACTGATCAATGTTTGGGAGGAAATCACCTGTTTACGTGATGTGAGCCATGTGACGAATGGTGCCCACATTAAACACTTGTAAGAAAAATTGTTTGAGATTTTCTTTAATTTGATGTATTTACAATAGTAACTTTAATGTCATAAATGCTACAAAGCCTTAAAAGCCCCAGTATTCGATTTGAAATACCCGGTGCTTTAGCCACATTCCCAGGTCTGCTGCAACCCTTCAAACATGTTTCTTGACTCTAAAGAGGCTATAAACTTACATTATAAATACAATGGGAGATGAAAAACTTTTTGGTCTTGCTCTAATGAGTGTTCATTGTGATCTGGTGCAACTATATTCCTAAGAAATTATAAATAAGTTAACAAAAAGTTGAATTAATAATACAAATTAAAATCATTACTGATATTCATTAAATTACTTTAACTTATGACATAAAGTTACAACTAAATGCATTGCAAACGTAAATATAAACATAGAATAATATAATAGTACTATAATATTGTATTATACAATATAATTAATTTTATAATTTAGTAATATGTAGTTACCTGCCATTTTATCTTTGTTACTTTCATCGTAAATAAACAACTAAAAACCTACATTAGTGTTTCCCTGCAGCTTTACTTCTATATGTTATGGGTTCTAACATGTTTGTGAGATTTATAATTTTCAGATTTTACTTGGCTTAACAATAATGTCGTTTATGACATTAATGAAGTTACAGACAAAATCTAGTTTACATTTGTAAAAGGGCAGTGTCAAACACTCCCTATGTAAAAGGTATAGGTAGATCAGTAGTCACAACAAAACATTTACAAATAGTTAGAGCAATGAAATGAGTAACAAACAGTTGAGAAGAAAATGGAAATAGAACTACAAAATGAAATTTATTTGATTGTTTCCTTGTACAACCTGCAAATTGTATTTAGTAAAATTTTTAACACACTTATGTATGCTTCTGTTGTTATACACTAGCTGATAAAAAGTATCCAGACACCTATTAGTGGATATTAATGATGTGGTGTGTTCCCCCTTTGACTTTATGATGGCTTTGACTCTGTTGGAGACACTTTCAGTGAGGTGTCTGAAAGCTGTGGAGGAATGACAGCCCATTATTCTTCAAGACCTGAAACCAGAGATGGCAGTGAAAATGAAAACACTTTATATGCTGTGATCATAGTGTAGACACTTTTATTGTTCCAAGATCACCGGTTTCAACAGTCTTATGCTGCCATCATATAATCTTATGGAACTTGTTATAAAACTGACATGTTACATTACACGAAGTCAAAACATAAAACTGCTTTTAATGCTTTGATTTCATGTAATGTAACATGACAATTTTATAACAAGTTCCATAAGATCAGTTGATGGTAGCAAAAGACTGTTGAAACTGCTCATCTTGGAACAATGTTTTTGCCATACAAAGTGTGTTCATTTTCAACCGTACTGATTGCCCCATAGCACAGCATGTGTACCTTACAAGGTAGTGATGTTGGGCACTGGCTTCTGGAGCAAATTCAATGTTCTAACTCATCCCACAAGTGTTCCGTTGTGTTCAGGTCAGCATTCTGGCCAGGCTCTTCCATTTCAGTGCTGTTATTGTCCATGAACCATGCCCCACAGAGGCATCTTTATGGTAGGCTGCCTTATTATACTGATACAAACAATCATCATCTCCAAACTATTCCTCTTCTGTACAGGATGCTGTAAAATGTGTTCTTGGCCTTCTGCATTTTGTGTCTTCTTAAGCACAATAAGGAGAACACACCCTACCAATGAAACTCCTTCATATCATAACACCACTTCCCCCTTACTTCTCTATTGGCGCTGCAGATGATGTTAGGCAATGTTCTCAAAGTATTCATCAAACTCACTCTCTTCCACTGGACTGTCCCTGATTATAGCATGATTCATCACTCCAAACCATTTACTGTCCAGTGGCATTGCTCTTTACAGTGGCTCAAACATTGCTTAGTGTTTGACTTATGAGGGTTTGCTCAGCCATTGTACATCATTATTTTTAACTTCCTATGCACATAGTGCTAACTTCTGGTAGCACTTTATCATTAGTGATTTCTTCCACTGATTTCATGTGATTTCTTACAATCACCCTCCATTTCATGTGGTTTCTTACAACCATCCTCCACAATGCTTGGTAGTCTCTACTTGTCAGTACATGAGGTCTCTCTTCTCTTGATTTGGATGTGTGTGTGTTAATTATACCGGTGAAACAACATTGGTGTTCCCTGGTCATAGAAATCTATGACCCATGTCCGAAGCCATGAAGTCCTTGCTGTGTGTACCTCAGTATCATTGTGGAAACATTTTCCTGTCAGAAAGTGATGCAGCAGATGTATGAATCACTTGATGTGAGATTGGGGCTGTAGGTACGATGGTCAAGGAACTCCTACCCATACTGAAGCATGTGACTTCACATGGGGGCATGCATTGTTTTGCAAAAGTTTTATGCATCCACTCAGCATTCCATGTCTCTCTTTATGGATCACCACCCTTCACAGATTTCATATTGTCTGACAGTACTGATCAGCACTTATGCTCTAACCTCACAATACTAACTCTACAAGGAGGACACCATGGTCATGCCAGAAGACACTTATATATATTATTTTACAGTGTGTGTCTACTTCAATTTGGTACTCACAAGCAAACCACTATGCCATCGATCGTAGAAGTAATAGCAGTGGTCTTTTATTTTGTTGCTGATATTGGAAGGAATGGTCAACTTCTAAGGTCTTTGTCTTGAATGTAGGTTTGGTCTTCAGTGAATTGCCTCCTCAGTCATAATATGTATATGCTTGGAAAAATTGGCAGTGAGTTATTGCTGGTGTGCAAAAATCTTATAAGTGTACAAAGCTTGTGGTTCTTAGGATTTGATATTAGTGCTATCATTTTTCCTAACAGTTGAAGTAACAAAAATCAGCCTGATTATACAGTAAAACTATCACTGAGATCTACAAAATTAAATTAACAAAGCTATGTGCATGTAAACAGGAACATAGTACAAGACAACTAAACGAACTCCAGAAAATAGAACTTGTTAACGTATTTATTATTTTGAAGATGATTGATTTAGCACAAATTCTTCAAATCCCTCAAAAAATAGCCGAAAGAAATTGGCTGTGCTATGCACTTTCATAAGTCGAGGTTATATATTTAAAATCAAGGATGACACACTGACACTTGGAAAATAGTGGACTCAATCTTGTGGATGTCATTAGTAAACCATTATCAGAATCTGCCAGGAAGTTTCAGTAAACCATTATCGTTATATCTGATCATCATGTACAACATTTGAAAGAAACTCGCTGATAGTTTAACGTCATACCCTTTAAATGAAATTGCCCTCATGTGTCTGAAACCAACAATGAACATCCAATGTATCCCCAGTCTACCAACAAGAGCATTTTTATTAGAATATAATTACATTAAAATAAATATACCTGAAAAGGAGATGATGGAAGTGAGAGAGGTATGTCACAAGCTAATGACACAAAAACACAGAAATATTACTGATCTAAAATACCAAAATAATGACTGGCAAAAGATATGCTTATACATTCACAGCCAATATTTTCCATCAACACAATAAAATATCTTGCAAAGATACCAATACATGTGAAGTGCCATTTAGTAGCTACCAAAGAACACATGTTCGTGTGTGGAAACATTAAGTAAATATTGAAACTTCCTGGCAGATTAAAACTGTGTGCCGGACCGAGACTCGAACTCCCGAGTTCGAGTCTCGGTCCAGCACACAGTATTAATCTGCCAGGAACTTTCATATCAGCACACACTCCGCTGTAGAGTGAAAATTTTATTCTATTAAGTAAATATTATTTGTTGTATGACAAAAGTTAGCACACATTACTGGAACTTCATCAAATGTGAAAATGCTGGCATACTTCTTACACCCAGACTCCAAAAATTATCCTAAAGTGAAAAGAAAAGCCTTAAACTGGCTAAAAGGCTATACAATACATTATATTCAAACAGTAGAGAAGACTTCTGCTTGTACTCACAAATGCACCATGACAAGTTATTGCAGACAAAAAATTACAAGGAAAGCTTCAACAACTTATAAAAAAAACAATTATGTAAAATTTAGTGTGAAAGCGAATGCAGGTTTAAAACAGATACTACCTTCAAAAACACGTCAGATTGCTAGAACAAGCAATGCAAAAGAAAAAGCTGAAGACCTCCGGACAACAATGGCTGACTACATGCAGTGTGGAGCAGGTGCCAGACATAATGTTATCAGAGCCAAGTGCCTCACTGCTGGACATTTTCTTTGCTGAAACTAAGTGTTCTACTACAAATGTGGTAGAAGAAGTGATTATGTGCAGATTCTTTGTTAATTAACAGTTTGCTAACGATTTCTTGAAATCATGAAAAGATTCAGTTCATTGTTAGAGTTTGTTATGAAAGTTCACCCTCATGTACTGAGATAAAATCTTGTGTTTTGTGTGGTTATGTCAATAAATGTACTGAAGGGAGAAAGAAATTGTTAGCATCACTGCCTTTGGTGCAGAAGTACCTGGGTTCGATTCTCACTTGCTCCTAAGATTTTTTTTCTGAGGAAGGAAGATCTAGAACAGAGTTCATTCAACCTTGTGAGGCCAAGTGAGAAGCTACTTGAATAAAGAAGGAGAGGCAGCATCAGGCTCCACCAACTGATAGCAATCCCAGATCGCTCCTCGTATTGTGCAGCAGCCGACCAGTCAGAACAGGCTTAAGGCCTAATCTGTGGGTAGTGTTTATATTATGATTCCAAAAGCATCTTACCTTACATTATCATGTGCATTTTTAAAATTCCACAGAACAAAATGCACTTGTTTATAGCTGGAATTTATATATAGTTAATCCTTTTGTACTCCTTGCCCCATACAGGCAGGAAGTGGGCTGCCACAGAGATTTAAACTGTATGAAAGTGATTTAAAATATTAAAATATTGTTGATTTATATGATGTGTAATAAAAAATAAATGGATTTTTTTATTTCATGGGTATTATTCATCAGAGTTCAATTTTTTTTTAATTTATATATATATATATATAAAAACAAAGATGATGTGACTTACCAAATGAAAGTGCTGGCAGGTCGACAGACACACAAACAAACACAAACATACACACAAAATTCAAGCTTTCGCAACCAACGGTTACCTCGTCAGGAAAGAGGGAAGGAGAGGGAAAGACGAAAGGATTTGGGTTTTAAGGGAGAGGGTAAGGAGTCATTCCAATCCCGGGAGCGGAAAGACTTACCTTAGGGGGAAAAAAGGACGGGTATACACTCGCACACACACACATATCCATCCACACATATACAGACACAAGCAGACATATTTAAAGACAAAGAGTTTGGGCAGAGATGTCAGTCGAGGCGGAAGTGCAGAGGCAAAGATGTTGTTGAATGACAGGTGAGGTATGAGTGGCGGCAACTTGAAATTAGCGGAGATTGAGGCCTGGTGGGTGGAATGTGGAATGAGAGGGAAACATTCCACGTGGGAAAAATTAGATATAAAAACAAAGATGAGGTGACTTACCGAACGAAAGCGCTGGCAGGTCGATAGACACACAAGCAAACACAACATACACACAAAATTCTAGCTTTCGCAACCAACGGTTGCCTCATCAGGAAAGAGGGAAGGAGAGGGAAAGATGAAAGGATGTGGGTTTTAAGGGAGAGGGTAAGGAGTCATTCCAATCCCGGGAGCGGAAAGACTTACCTTAGTGGGAAAAAAGGACAGGTATACACTCGCACACACACACATATCCATCCACACATACAGACACAAGCATATTTCTTACCTTAGTGGGAAAAAAGGACAGGTATACACTCGCACACACACACATATCCATCCACACATACAGACACAAGCATATTTCTGCTTGTGTCTGTATGTGTGGATGGATATGTGTGTGTGTGCGAGTGTATACCTGTCCTTTTTTCCCACTAAGGTAAGTCTTTCCGCTCCCGGGATTGGAATGACTCCTTACCCTCTCCCTTAAAACCCACATCCTTTCATCTTTCCCTCTCCTTCCCTCTTTCCTGATGAGGCAACCGTTGGTTGCGAAAGCTAGAATTTTGTGTGTATGTTTGTGTTTGCTTGTGTGTCTATCGACCTGCCAGCGCTTTCGTTCGGTAAGTCACCTCATCTTTGTTTATATATATATACAGGGTGTTTCAAAAATGACCGGTATATTTGAAACGGCAATAAAAACTAAACGAGCAGCGATAGAAATACACCGTTTGTTGCAATATGCTTGGGACAACAGTACATTTTCAGGCAGACAAACTTTCGAAATTACAGTAGTTACAATTTTCAACAACAGATGGCGCTGTGGTCTGGGAAACTCTATAGTACGATATTTTCCACATATCCACCATGCGTAGCAATAATATGGCGTAGTCTCTGAATGAAATTACCCGAAACCTTTGACAACGTGTCTGGTGGAATGGCTTCACATGCAGATGAGATGTACTGCTTCAGCTGTTCAATTGTTTCTGGATTCTGGCGGTACACCTGGTCTTTCAAGTGTCCCCACAGAAAAAAGTCACAGGGGTTCATGTCTGGCGAATAGGGAGGCCAATCCACGCCGCCTCCTGTATGTTTCGGATAGCCCAAAGCAATCACACGATCATCGAAATATTCATTCAGGAAATTAAAGACGTCGGACGTGCGATGGCCGAGCACCATCTTGCATAAACCATGAGGTGTTTGCAGTGTCATCTAAGGCAGTTTGTACCTCCACAAATTCACAAAGAATGTCCAGATAGCGTGATGCAGTAATCGTTTCGGATCTGAAAAATGGGCCAATGATTCCTTTGGAAGAAATGGCGGCCCAGATCAGTACTTTTTGAGGATGCAGGGACGATGGGACTGCAACATGGGGCTTTTCGGTTCCCCATATGCGCCAGTTCTGTTTATTGACGAAGCCGTCCAGGTAAAAATAAGCTTCGTCAGTAAACCAAATGCTGCCCACATGCATATCGCCGTCATCAATCCTGTGCACTATATCATTAGCGAATGTCTCTCATGCAGCAATGGTAGCGGCACTGAGGGGTTGCCGCGTTTGAATTTTGTATGGATAGAGGTGTAAACTCTGGCGCATGAGACGATACGTGGACGTTGGCGTCATTTGGACCGCAGCTGCAACACGGCGAACGGAAACCCGAGGCCGCTGTTGGATCACCTGCTGCACTAGCTACGCGTTGCCCTCTGTGGTTGCCGTATGCGGTCGCCCTACCTTTCCAGCATGTTCATCCGTCATGTTCCCAGTCCGTTGAAATTTTTCAAACAGATCCTTTATTGTATCGCTTTTCGGTCCTTTGGTTACATTAAACCTCCGTTGGAAACTTCGTCTTGTTGCAACAACACTGTGTTCCAGGCGGTGGAATTCCAACACCAGAAAAATTCTCTGTTCTAAGGAATAAACCATGTTGTCTACAGCACACTTGCACGTTGTAAACAGCACACGCTTACAGCAGAAAGACGACGTACAGAATGGCGCACCCACAGACTGCGTTGTCTTCTATATCTTTCACATCACTTGCAGTGCCATCTGTTGTTGAAAATTGTAACTACTGTAATTTCGAAAGTTTGTCTGCCTGAAAATTTACTGTTGTCCCAAGCATATTGCAACAAACGGTGTATTTCTATCGCTGCTCGTTTAGTTTTTATTGCCGTTTCAAATATACCGGTCATTTTTGAAACACCCTGTATATTCCTGATGTGTATTTACATTTTCAGCTGTGTTGAATATTTAGTTTGTCCTTGACAGTTAATAACAATATGTGTGTTTTCGAAAGCTCAGCAATTTTTTACTTTAGAAAAAAATAGAACAAAGAATTTGCTTTAAATTTTGCTTGAAAATTGCAACAAAGTTCAGAACCAGATTTGAAATGTTGACAGTGGCTGTTGGTGAATCTACTATGAGTAATACAAGAGTTTATGAGTTGTATAAATGTTTGAAAGAGGGTAGAGATGGTGCTGATGAGGACGACTGCCCTGGATGGCCTAGCACATCAATTACTGATGACAACGTGGAATAATCAAAGAAAATGATTCTAGAAGATTGCCGAATCACCGTCAGAGAAAATGCTGATGATGTTGGCGTATTGTTTGGCTCATGCCAAGCAATTTTTTTGTGTTTTCGGGATGAAACATGTAGCAGCAGCAAAGTTTGTTCCAAAATTGTTGAATTTTGACCAAAAATGACGTCACATAAACGTTGCTCAGGACTTGCTGAATGAAGTCAACAATGATCAAGAACTTCTAAATAAGGTTAAAACAGGTGACAAAACATGGGTATACCGATATGACATTGAAACCTATGCCCAATCATCCCAATTCGGGGGGGGGGGGGGGGGGGGGGAACGTGAAGTTCGATAACATGTGAAGGTTCTTCTCATTGTTTTCTTCAATTCAATTGCAATGGTATAGTGCATCATGAGTTTCTGCCTTTTGGTCATATGGTCAACAAGGAATACTACTTGAAAGTTATGTGGTGTTTCCGTGGAGCAATGTGAAGAAAAGACCAGAGTTTTGGCAAAACCATTTGTGGAAATTGCATCACAATAATGCTCACACTCACACTTCAAACCTTGTTAATGATTTTTTGGCAAAAAACAAAACTGTTATGTTGCCTCAGCCACCATATTTGCCAGACATGGCCCCCTGTGACTTCTTTCTATATCTGAGGCTGAAGAGAGTATGAAAGAATGTCATTTTGCCACTATTTATGAGATAAAAATAGAGTCACTGAAGAAGCTGAGCACCATAATGAAAAGTTAGTTCCAGAAGGGCTTCCAAGACTGAAAAAAGTGCTAGAAAAGTGTATTAACTTATAAGGGGCGTTCAAAAAGCAATGAGCCAGAGTCTGGAATGTGCAAACTGGTAACAGGAGGGTAATATTGTGGCATGTGTAACGAGGTGTGGTTCCGACCAGAGCATGGAAGTTCACAGCCCATCACTAGAGGGCATGCACACACGTAAGTGACTATACAGAGCTAGCAGCAGCATGCATCAATCGTCCATTGCTGCCAGTCGCATTGCAAACAGTGACATGGAGGCATAAAAAAAAGAGCAAAGAGGTGTTGTTTGTTTTCTGACAGCAGAAGGAGTAGGAGGAATGGACATTCATTGACAAATGTCACAATTGTACGGCGAACACTGCATGTTCCTTGCTAGCGTCAAGGTGTGTCACAAGCTCTTCAGGGAAGGACGGTTGTCATTAGCAGATGATGCACGGTTTGGAGCACCAGACTGCATTACCGATGACATCATCCAGCTTGTGGATGCACTCATTACCCAGGACCACTGAGTCACAGTGAAAGCCATAGCCACCTTGGTCAGGTAGATTGTTGGAAATGTTCACACCATCACGAAGGAACTACTGCACATGCACATAAGTGTATACCCAGTGGGTGCCCCACAGTCTTCAGCCCCACCAAGAAGCATGTGGAATGGCCCACGGTCTTGCTCATCTGCAGCACTATGCTTGAGAAGGTAATGTGTTCCTGGCACGAGTGGTGGCTGGAGATGAATCACGGTGTCATCGCTTCGAACCAGAATCAAAACGACAATGTCTCCAGTGGAAGTATCCAGGGTCACCACCACCAAAACAAGTCAAGGTCATACACATTAGTGCAGGAAAGATTATGTTGATGTTCTTGTTTGACCAAGATGGCCCCTTCTGATTCACTTCCTGCAACATGGGACAACAGTGAATACCCAGCATTACTTGCTACCCTTGGCCACCCTTTGCCAAGCAATCAAATCAAAACAACCAGGCAATCTCACCCATGGGGTCATTCTGCTCCACAACAATGCAAAGCCTCGTACGGCCAACACAGTCATGGCACTCCTCCAGAAACGCAAATTGAGGGGAGGGGGGGGGGGGGGAGGGGGCGAGTTCTTGGCCACCCTCCATACAGTCTGGGCCTCTCTCCCTGTGATTATGCCATTTTTGGTCCCCTTAAAAAGGCCTTGAGGGGCCAACGATGTCCAGATGCGGAACTGGTTAGCTTTGCAGCCCTGGGAATTTTATGAGACAGCCATTCACAGCCTTGTGTCACAGTGGGACAAACGTCTCAACAGCCAGGGTCAATACTTCTAACATACAGGTACTGGTTTCTGTAATAACGCCTCTGGTTCGTTTCTTTTTGAACACTCCTTATATACATCTGCGGAAGGATTACTTTGAATGGGACAAAGCTGATGTTGATGAATAAATAAAGATTTTTTAAGAAAATCAAGAAGTCTCATTACTTTTTGATCACACCTCACATGTGGTGTACAAAAATTGCAGTACATACTACTTACTATAATTTTAGAAGGCAAAAGGACAATTTCCTTGATGGATAAAAAAGTGACAGCTTCTTCTGATTTTTTGGCATTGTTAGTGATGCTGGTGATGAGTGGTTTTGTTATTATCAGAGAGTAGGAATGGGAAAATACTAGGATTTTTAGATGATAAGGATGAAGTGCACTTTCTTGCTGTTTTCATCAGTGGCCACAGTTATGGGACAGCATTCAAGTGGCTCATCTTCATAAGAAATAGTGCTTTATTTAAATGCAGCTAGCATTTATTACCTATTGAAAATGAACAAATGTCCATCATCTAAGTCCTCAGCAAACTTGTGTGCATTTCTATCAGTGAAAGGTGAAGCAAACTTAAGAATCTTATGGTAGCATAGTATTTCTGTTACCCATTAAATGAAAGGCACGAAACATGACAGTTGTAAAAGCCTTTTGGACCCCATGACAAATGAAATTGTTTCCAAAAGAATAAGCTGAATTCAGATTTGCAACTCTGTAGCAAAAAAATTATCATTAGCATATATGATGAAAAGTGCTGCCTTTACCCAGAAGATACAGGTCACAGGCTGGTGGCTGGTATTAAGCACAACTGAGTTACTCAGAGCTGCCAGGCTGAATGCATTGAAGTTACACATTGAAGATGCTGGATTGCACTATGGCATCAAACACAGTCAGCTATCACAACCTTCTCACGTTGCCTTAATAATCATTGAATTAATTTTCAGTTTTATCATTACATATTATTAACCTTTCTTTGATACTTGTACCCGTTTACTTCAACAAAATGAAAACTACAATGATTTTTGCTATGAAAAGAAGTAAGCCAAATTCAGATTTAGTAACTCTGCCCCATAAACATAATTTAAGAAGGTACTCTGCGTCACTGCAATTCCAAGGGAATGTTATACCTGAAGGGTAACAAGGCAAACATTCGTTACTTATCATTACACACTTTGATGAAGCAGTGGATTAGAAAGCACTTAAGGGGAGTTGGAATGCCCTATCTCGCCAATGTTAAATTTGCTAACTTTGTGTACCTTTTTCTTTGGAACTATTATCTTCAGAACTTTGAAATTCTGGCAGAGGTTTTCAGCATATATTGTGAGCCCACTGAACTAGAACCAATGTTTTCTTTTTGTTGGTATAGTATTTATGAATTTTTTACCATTAAGCCATTTTTTATTGGAAAAAGTATAACATAAACTTCCCTAGTTCAGAGAATAAGCCAGTTCTTGTCATGATTCTAGTTCAGTGGCCTCTTTGAACTGTTTTGCAGCATTTCTGAAAATTTGAATGTTGTTGGTTGAGTGGTTTATGAGATAAAGGTACATGTAACACTAAAAATGTCAAATGCCAGAAAATGCGATTAAAGTAATTTATTATGAAAATTCACAAATACCTTTTATTCTATTATCAAAAGTGTCCAGCAGAGTAATCAGGGTCATCTTCTAGTTCTTCTTCTTCACCTAGAAGCTTTCTTCTCCTTGCTGCCCTTGCTTTTTTTGTATTAAATTCAGCTGCATACTGAGCCTTCCTTACTCGCACGCTGTCCAGAAGCTGAAGACCTCTGATGGTGTTGATACCAGGAGCAATGCCGAGCCTTGCCATGACCTTTAGCCTACCCATATGACCATCATTGAATGAAATAACAGCATCACTGACTCCCCATTTCAATGTTTTTATCCCAACAAATACATTCTTAGGTACACGAGTCCAAATGAGGTTGTTGAACGACTCGTTTTGATTCTGGGTACAACCATGAAGACATTTTCGCAGAAGATCAGGATGCCCCAAGTCTCTATATATTGGTTTAATTACTTCCATAACAGCCAATGGAATATAATTTTTATGGTGATAAGGATCCCCAGTAGCTTGAGATTTTCTATAATTGCACCATGACTGAGGACCATCTGGACAAGCAAAATGTTGAGGATTATCATCAGTTGATGATCGATGTAAATATGTGGCCCATACAGCTTGTCTCATTTCCTGCAAATTATTTGCATTATTTCTTATTGCCATACCATAGTATTGTTGTAATTCATTTATAATTTTATCTGACAGGCGACCTCTAATGGTTTTACCATCTGACAAAATTTTGTCCTTCAGATTCTGTTTCAGTTTCCTTAGACGAGTGCCCATTCGTTTCTGAACATGACCGACACATTCTAGTTTAGTTATTGTCTTATTGACATATGGCATGGATTCTGTAACACTTTTGTATGCCTTGGAGTCCCCATCTCCAAGGAATTTTGTGTAAAATACTCCCCGTTCTTTTTCTGATCTGCTAAACATTTTCACAGCAGCGGCAGCCTCCATGCCTCCACTCGTACCTTCATAATTCTTGCTACATATGTGAGCTGCTTCTATCTTACCAGATGCACAATGGTAACAATGTTTAGTGAGCACTTCATAGTCCAAAACTTTACCGCTGTCCACACTAGTAACAGTAGCAACAGCATTTTTGGATGTGTGACCCCTTTTCTGCCAGGTTCCATCAAAAGCAACAGGGATATCTGGGTTTCCTTCATTTATATATTTTGCTTCACTGGCAGCAGCTTTCATTGATAAATCTGCTACAGACTGAACAGCATCTCCTATCACTTCAGTGTAATTGTCAATTTTAGCAGGTGGAGGTGGAAGATTCATTATGGCACAAAATGTTTGAGCAGCAGTATGTCCTTTACCAATTGCTCTCATTGCATACATTAGCCTGATATTACTCTCAAACAAATTGCTACTGCATGTTTTAGAGCTCCAAAAACAGGTCTCATTTTCACAACTGGCACAAACTATAGCAATTTTGCAGGAAAGTCCTATAGATTTTGTTATGTTCATATCAAAAGAACCTCCACAAAGATTACAACACAAACATTTCTTCATAAACTCAGTAAAAACAGGAAAGTCGACTAAAACATATTGTTCATTAGAAGCTTCATCTGTAATTTCACTTGCACAGTTTGATAACTTCTTTTTTGATGCACTGGTGGGCGTGTCTCCTTCACACATCTCAGCTGTACAAACGTCAGAACTTTCACCAGCATCAACAGGTGCTGAAGCAGAATCACTTGAACAAACGTTATTTGTAAATCTATTACCGCGAAACTTTCGCTTTTTAAATAATGATGCACTCCTAGGCATCGTAGAAACTACGCACTCACCACTGAAAGTCAAAACAAGACAGATAACAAACTCCAAATGAGCGACAAACTAAACTCGAGGCTCAAAACAAACACTCACAGATCAAAAACTGAACAATAAACACAGCTAGTCGTAAAAACAATGGTACCTATGGAAGGATCAAAGATTCTACAACTGAAGAGTGAAATCCACAGCCTTCTATATGTAATGTTTTCGGAAATGCGAAGATTTAAATGTGTACAAATCACAAGATGGGTAACTTTGCTGGGCGCACATGTAATTTTGAAAAATTAAATAAAAATACTTCCAATTGGAATTTCTTAACAAATTTTGCACCATTTTAAGCAGAAAATTTCAAATTAAGTTATAAGGTTAAAAACTGAAAATGTGAATTTTTTCCATTTTCCGGCATTCCAACTCCCCTTAACTCAGAGTGAAGGTAGATGCTTGGTGCAAAGCACAGAGGAAATACAGAATTGCAGCAGAGGTGTGGCCTGTTCCCACTGCACTGCTCCACTCTCCATAGTAGTCTACCTACTGGTTAGAGCATGTTTTCATTCTCCGCTCTAATACCACCTGAGAAAAGTTTACTGACTATACACACAATCATCGGCATGCATGTGAGCATTGCTGTATGACAAATTACAAGTAATCTAATAACTATGTAACTACAGTGCAATGCAACTACTGTTGTAACTGCGACCGGGACGGTCGCGGGGTTGAAATGACGGAAAGCGCAGCGGGACCTGCGGAGAGGCCTGCGAACAACAACACGAGAGAGGATGGACACGACCAACAAAGGACAGAATGAACAACAACAAGGTCAAACAACGGAGTCACAAGGGAACCTAACAAACACGTCCACTCGTACACAGAACAAGTAAGTAAGATGTCTAATGCGAGGCGATGTGTCCACAAACGTACACGAGATTAGGCTGGCTGGCTGAGTGAGAGGCAGGCACTTAAGTACTCTATCGGGGGCGCTGCTATTGGCCGCTGGAACCATGTGTTCCACTGTGCCGCCCTCACACTAAATGCAGGCCAGGAGGCGCGCACCACCACAGCTCACGGCGCGATGGTGCAGAGACCTCAAGGGATCTTCGACGTCCACGACGTCTGGCGCGGATTCAAACACCGCGGCGCGTGGTACCAGAACTACGTAATATAAAACTTGCATTAACAATTTTGATATGAACTGGTCAGTCATAACCAGTGCTTGAATTTGTAAAAAAAGAAAAAAGGGGGTTCCAGTACTGTGACCATCCAGGGAATGTCATGGAAATTTAAACTTCTTAAAATGTTATTTTAATGCTTTTATGAGCATTTTAAAAATATGAGTACAACATTTGTGTTACACTGCTTCAACTGCACCAAAAGTGTTATTGTAACATATTTCAAAATCTGCAGTTCTGCTTTTTTCTCATAGATGTACTGGTACGGCATGCTGGTGCATACCATCACAAATCCAGCACTGGTCATAACTATTAATTAAAACATTGACTGATTCATTATCATCTTTTTTGGTAAAGACATTGTCTTCCACCTGTATTTATGTCTACATTAGGTGAATACTGAGCCTCAATATGGTATTGAACTAGCTATATCAGTTCCTCCATACAAATGGTTTCAGTAATTGGAGCTTATGTCAGTTTTACTATGCCAGCACAGTCCATTTATTATATCTATTATTTTTGACAGGTGTCTGTGTACTAATTCATTAAAAGAAAGAAGAAAGCTAGCTCCTGGCAAATTCTCTTCAAGGTTCTATAAAAATTTGCGGAAATCTCCAGAGTATAGCATTTGTCCTCTGGGGATGTAAGAGCACACAGGACACACACATCTGTGAATAGAGGAGCTGAATTGATCCATATAACTAGTACCTGTTTCACTCCCCTCTGTAAGTAGCACTATTTCAGATCCTTTACAGGCAGTAGCACTATTCCAGATAGAGGGAACAAAATCACTTTCCCCATGGTAAGCAGCATGGATTTCTAATACACAGTCATATTGATTCTAACTTATTGACTCCATACATTATTATCTAAGAGCTATAGATTGTTATAACCAGTAAAATTCAATATTTCATCCATGTAGCTTTTGGTTCAACATATGAATAGAAAATGAGTTGGATACTAAAACAATTTTGTATATATTCTTAACTGTCTGTCTCAGTTTCTGACAACAAGATTGATTAGATTAGATTAGATTTACTTTCATTCCAATTGATCCGTAGTGAGGAGGTCCTCCTGGATGTGGAACATGTCAGAAAAACAACAATACATGACAAATATTTACAACTAAAACAAATAAACTAATGTACCATTCCACAGGTCCCAAGTGGAATGATCGTCATTTTTAATGAACACTAAGAGTCATTTTACAAATACTAATGCACTGAATTTAAAATAAAAAGCGTTTTTTATTTATTTATAAGGTAATAAACATGTAATACAACTACTGTAATACTTATTTACAATGAACACATTACTGCACTGAAATGGTGCAGAAGTTAGATTATACTTACACACACACACACACACACACACACACACACACACACAAATTTTCAGTGAACACATTACTGCACTGAAATTGTGCAGAAGTTATGTTGTACTTATATACAAATCAGTTGGTTTTACTAAGAAATTCATCAATGGAGTAGAAGGAGTTGGCCACCAATAAATCCTTTAGGCTTCTCTTAAACTGAATTTCATTGGTTGTTAAGCTTTTTATGGCTGCTGGCAAGTTATTGAAAATGTGTGTTCCTGAATAACGCACACCTTTTTGTACAAGACTAAGTGACTTTAAATTCTTGTGAAGATTATTCTTATTTCTAGTATTGATTCCATGAATTGAGCTGTTGGTTTGAAAAAGTGATATATTTTTAATGACAAATTTCATTAAGGAATAAATATACTGGGAAGCTGTAGTTAGTATCCCTAGTTCCCTAAACAGGCTTCTGCAGGATGTTCTTGAGTTCACACCACATATAATTCTTACTGCACGTTTTTGTGCCCGGAAAATTTTAGCTTGGCTTGATGAATTACCCCAAAAAATAATCCCATATGACATTATGGAATGAAAGTAAGCATAGTATGCCAGCTTTTTCATTTTTATATCCCCTACGTCTGACAAAATTCGAAATTGCAAACAGAGATTTGTTAAGACGCTTCAGCAGTTCTGTGGTGTGCTCCTCCCAATTGAATTTATTATCAAGCTGTAATCCCAAGAATTTAACACTGTCCACTTCTTCTATCTTCTTGTCATCATATGTTAGACATATACTCTTGGGACACCCCTTACAAGTTCTGAACTGCATGTAGTGTGTTTTTTCAAAGTTTAGTGACAAAGAATTGGCTAGGAACCAGTGATTAATGTCCACAAATATTTTATTGGCTGATCTTTCTAAGACTACACTTGATTTGCTATTTATTGCAATGTTTGTATCATCGGCAAACAAAACAAACTTGGCATCTGGTAATGTTACTGATGAAAGGTCATTGATATACACAAGAAAAAGTAAGGGCCCCAAAATGGAACCTTGTGGGACCCCACATGTAACTAGTTCCCAGTTGGATGATGCCTGATAGACATGTATCAAGCTCTTTCCTAATAACACCCTTTGTTTCCTGCCAGAGATATAAGATTTGAACCATTTTGCAGCATTTCCTGTTACACTATAATATTCTAGTTTACTTAAAAGGATATTGTGATTTACACAGTCAAATGCCTTTGATAGATCACAAAATATACCAGTTGCCTGCAATTTTTTGTCTAATGAATTAAGCACATTTTCACTGTAAGTGAAGATAGCCTTCTCAATATCAGAACCTTTTAGAAATCCAAACTGTGACTTTGACAGTATGTTATTTGAGATAAGATGGTTATAATGCAGAAGGGTCAGCTAAGAACATTCAAGGACCAGGATGCACTTCTATGGTCAATGTTTGCTGTTATCCAATCAGAAGAACAAGACTGCAGCCTCTCCCAGCTATGATTTGTTCTTGCTGCAGCCAGTAAAAGGATGACATCATCATGTAATTTATGCAGAAGGATTCATGAAGATGGTATGTATGCAAGGTTACCAGATTTACTTGCAGCACTTACATGAGGCAGCATTTACAGTGTACATGCCAATATTTACATTTGTCTATAGATTAACTGACCAGACAGTTTTAGTCCAGCTTGCATGATGAGAGCAGACCTGTTTCGAATTTTTGAGAAACCAGGATCCTTATTATTCATTAGGTGATGGTTGAAGGAATTCCTTTGGGCAAAGCATTTAAATTGCTTGACGTGTTCAATGGAAATGTTGGTAGGTTTGTCGTTAACCAACATTATCACTGTGTGGGCACTGCATCCCAATACCAGATATGGACGTGTATAAGGTATTTGAAAAGGGGCTTACATAGTGTAACATGAGAGCATGTATTGAGATCTTTGTGAATGAATATGGGGATGTCTGCATAGTGGGATACTGTGGATGACTGGCAACTGGAGATGCAGTTCTTAATTTGCTGTATTAAAAAGGAAGGATCTTGTGTGCTTAGCCCTGCTGTTGGCTGAAGAACTCTGAAGGAAGCCTGATGGTCTTGCTGTAATCAAACTCTGCTGCTGATGCACAAATATTGGGTTTGAATGCTGCATGAAAACAAAGCAACACTGGAAATATTTTTTTAAGGTCAACAAACCAGAAGAGTCATGATGTGTCAGAGCCAACTTTAAAGTTTTGTGCCAACATGTCACCATACCATTACTGGATGTGTGGTAGCTGGTGGTACGATGATGTTTACAACCACATAAATCCACCAGTTCACAAAACAAAGTGGTCTGAAGTTAATTTTCCTGGTCCATTGTGAAATACATTGGACAACTGAGCTGCGAGTTCCACATGTTGAGACAGGTTTATGTGGCTGTTTCTGCCAAAATGCCCAGGATGGGCACTGCTTCCACCAGTGGGTGAAACTACCAGTTGCAGAAAAAATATACTTAGAGCCTTGTACAGTAGTGAGCAGTCCAACTGATAAGAAAATTGGTGTGCAGGGTCCTTGAAGAAACCAATTGGTTTGTGGACATAGCATCCCACTTTAGCATATTTACATGCCAAACAAGTGTTTACCCACAACCTGCAGTCATTCTTCATACTTGACCATACAAATCTGTCCGTCATCATCCATCCATTGCAGCTGTCTCCAGAATGAGAAAGTCCATGAATGGCATTAAAGATTTGTTTCCTAAAACACAGCAAAATGAAAGGTCATGGAACACCTTGATAAATATTACACCACAAAAGGAAATTGGCTATTGGTAACTTCTGTAGACACTCTCCTGTCAGTGGTTTCTTGATAAATGCCTGCAGCTCCACATCAGTGTATTGTGCCATAGCCAGTTCATGTAATTAATGCTTGCAGACACCAAGAAATAATCAGCCATAATATTATCTGCACCCCATAATTGATGAATAACAAGAGTAAACTGACTGATCAGTTTCAAATGGTGGAACTGTCTTGGCAAGAAAGTCATGAAGGGTGTGGAAAGTCATGGAAACTGGTTCGTGGTTGGTAAAAACTGTGAAGTGGTGAGCTTCTATGTTCAGTCTAAAATGCTTAATGGCTTCATAGACTGCTGAAAATTCTCTATTGTAAACTTTCCATTTTGTTTGTGACCCCAACACTGCACTCAAATAATCTGAGTGGCTGCAACATACCACTTACTTCCTGTTGCTGTTTGGTTAGAACGAACTACAGTAGCTAGGGGACAGACAAATACCATGTGCTAAAAGCACTGCACCCCTCTAGCTGGAATTGACCATGATGAGTGCTGATGACATTTCTGGAGTTTGTGTGATGGGGTATTATTCTCTGGCAAGTTGGACCTGACAGTACAGCTGTGAGGGGCACTTGTAAGGTCACGGTATAGGGCAGATGGCACCTGTAAAAGTTCACCATATGGTACCAAAAAAGAAAAAACATGGTATAACTGTCGGAATTTTTCTGGATGAGGCACAGACTGAAACAAGTTAACCTCATTTTTTTGGAAGTTTATCAAAAATAATCTGTGTTATTTGTCATGGTCTACACCACAATTTGAGAAAACTAACATATAATCCAGAAGACATAGAAGGGTAGGAGGCCACAAAGCACTTCATTGACAAAACACTGCCATGTTGAGATGTGTTCATAAGGCCAAATGGTACTGTGATGTTTTGGAAGAGGCTGAAATGAGCAGTCACTACCATCTTGATATATCTGTGGGTGCCACTGGAGTCTGGTGGTATGCTTTTTGGAAATTAGTAAAGCTGAACAACTGAGCACCTGCTAATATAGCTCTAAAATCCTTGAGGTGTGGAACAGGGTCTGCACATTCAAAGTTCAGTCGTCCCTGCAAAGATGTCAGCGACTGTCTTTTTTCTTTACTAAATGGAAGGGCAACACCCATGGGCTGCTTGAACATCAAATAATCCTTGTGTCCAATAAGTCTTCAAATTTTTTTTCAGTGCAGGATACTTTTCAGGTGACAACCTCAACACTTTGAAAGCAACCGGTGGTCATGTCATAGTAGGAATGTGATGGTTAGTGTTATGCAGTATCCCAGTGAGGTGCATAGGCAGCTGTTTTGCATCATTTGAGGTCATCTGGGGAATGATGTCATCTTGTAATATCCGTAATTTACTCTGAGACATCCAGAGAGCAGTAGCTCATTTTTTAAAAAAGTGCTCTACCAACTGAGCTACCGAAGCACGACTCACGCCCGGTACTCACAGCTTTACTTCTGCCAGTACCTCGTCCCCTACCTTCCAAACTTTACAGAAGCTCTCCTGCGAACCTTGCAGAACTAGCACTCCTGAAAGAAAGGATATAGCGGAGACATGGCTTAGCCACAGCCTGGGGGATGTTTCCAGAATGAGATTTTCACTCTGCAGCGGAGTGTGCGCTGATATGAAACTTCCTGGCAGATTAAAACTGTGTGCCCGACCGAGACTCGAACTCGGGACCTTTGCCTTTCGCGGGCAAGTGCTCTACCATCTGAGCTACCGAAGCACGACTCACGCCCGGTCCTCACAGCTTCACTTCTGCCAGTATCTCGTCTCCTGCCTTCCAAACTTTACAGAAGCTCTCCTGCGGACCTTGCAGAACTAGCACTCCTGAAAGAAAGGATACTGCGGAGAAATGGCTTAGCCACAGCCTAGGGGTTGTTTCCAGAATGAGATTTTCACTCTGCAGCGGAGTGTTGCAAGGTTCGCAGGAGAGCTTCTGTAAAGTTTGGAAGGCAGGAGACGAGATACTGGCAGAAGTGAAGCTGTGAGGACCGGGCGTGAGTCATGCTTCGGTAGCTCAGATGGTAGCGAAAGCCAAAGGTCCCGAGTTCGAGTCTCAGTCGGGCACACAGTTTTAATCTGCCAGGAAGTTTCATATCAGCGCACACTCCGCTGCAGAGTGAAAATCTCATTCTGCAAACAACCCCCAGGCTGTGGCTAAGCCATGTCTCCGCAATATCCTTTCTTTCAGGAGTGCAAGTTCTGCAAGGTTCACAGGAGAGCTTCTGTAAAGTTTGGAAGGCAGGAGACGAGATACTGGCAGAAGTGAAGCTGTGAGGACCGAGCGTGAGTCGTGCTTCGGTAGCTCAGATGGTAGAGCACTTGCCCGCGAAAGGCAAAGGTCCCGAGTTCGAGTCTCGGTCGGGCACACAGTTTTACTCTGCCAGGAATTTTCATATCAGCGCACACTCCGCTGCAGAGTGAAAATCTCATTCTGGAAACAACCCCCAGGCTGTGGCTAAGCCATGTTTCCGCAGTATCCTTTCTTTCAGGAGTGCTAGTTCTGCAAGGTTCGCAGGAGAGCTTCTGTAAAGTTTGGAAGGCAGGAGACAAGATACTGGCAGAAGTGAAGCTGTGAGGACCGGTCGTGAGTCGTGCTTCGGTAGCTCAGATGGTAGAGCACTTGCCTGCGAAAGACAAAGGTCCCGAATTCGAGTCTCGGTCGGGCACACAGTTTTAATCTGCCAGGAAGTTTCATATCAGCGCACACTCCGCTGCAGAGTGAAAATCTCATTCTGGGCCAGCTCATTTTTTAATTTGAGCATGAAATGCACCATTGTCAGCATTAATGCATGTTTTCTCTTACTTCAAGCTCACTGCTTTACAAAGTAGTCACTAACACTGTTAACTGTGTGGTGAAAAGTTCTTTTAACAATGATGCTACTGTGTTGATAGGTTGCTTCTGTGTACTCCAGGCACTGCTGTACCTGAAACTGCTGTGTTTATCAGTTCATGAGCAATATAGGGACATTTAGTATGTCCATAAACTGTCTTAGCATTCATATGGAGTTGGAATTTCTGTATGGAGAAATCAGTATGACACTGGTGTAGAAAATCCACCACAAGAGTTCTGTGACACTGGCAATCCTGAAGATCCACTACAAGCTCTTCATGAAACCCAAACTCACCATCTCACTACATTGTCCAGAAATAGGTATTTTTGAGTTATTCACAGTGATGGGCCAGGATGCAATGGAAGATTGGTCTTCCAGTTTCACCAGAACAACACAGAGATCTGATACTGAGTTGACCAAATAATTCTGTGCACTGTAGTGTCCTGGACATCAAGTGGTGTGACGTAATAAAATCGTTAACAGTGGAATGTTAGCTAGACTTCCCTGGTTGTCATTTCTGATACTAGGGAGAAATCCACATTTTTGTGACAGTGTCTACAGCTGACATCGGCACACATGAAATGGAAATTCCTGTAGTGGTGGGGCATAAGCCCTTTACATCAGAGCATTTGGTTGTGCCTATGTCCAGCTGCTGACCTCATTTGGATAGTTGCACAGAGGGGTGCATTTTCTAGCCATCTGTCCAAAGTGGGAATCATATCAACCACAGCAAGTGCTGCATTGCCTGGCAGGCTGAGGGCTGCTTGGACTCACTTGAGTTTGCTGGAACTGCCATGAGAAAGTGCTGAAGTCATGCTGTAATGAGCTAACTAGTTCTGCTAGTGGAAGCTGCTCCCCTCTAGTGGCATCCATTGTAACTATACTCAGGACACCATTTTCCATTTGTGTTGCATTATCATGTATCTATATCTACATCTACGTACTTTCGCTGCAAGCCACTGTACAGTGCATGGCAGAAGGTACCTGTACCACTTCTAGTCATTTCCTTTCCTGCTTCACTTACAAATATAGCGAGGGAAAAACAACTGTCTGTGTGCCTCCATATGAGCCTTAATTTTTTGTACCTTATCTTTGTGGTCCTTATGTGAAATGTATATTGGTAGCAGCAGAAGTGTTCTGCAGTCAACTTCAAATGCCAGTTCTCTAAATTTTTTCAGTAGGTTTCCTTGAAAAGAACATCACTTTCCCTCCAGGGATTCCCATTTCAGCTCCCAAAGCATCCACATTATAATTGCGCGCTGTTTGAACCTACCAGTAAAAAACCTAGCAGCCAGCCTCTGAATTACTTCGATGTCTTCCTTTAATCTGACCTGGTGTAGATCCCAAATACCCAAGCAGTTCTACGGAATAGGTCACACTAGCATCCTATATGCAGTCTCCTTTACAGACGAGCCATGCTTTCCTAAAATTCTTCCAGTGAACCAAAGTATACCATTCACCTTCGCTATGCAGTACTCACAATGTAATATACACTACTGGCCATTAAAATTGCTACACCAAGAAGTAATGCAGATGATTAATGGGTATTCATTGGACAAATATATTATACGAAAACTGGCATGTGATTACATTTTCACGCAATTTGGTTGCATAGATCCTGAAAAATCAGTACCCATAACAACCACCTCTGGCCGTAATAACGGCCTTGATATGCCTGGGTATTGAGCCAAACAGAGCTTGGATGGCGTGTACAGGTACAGCTGCCCATGCAGCTTCAACACAATACCACAGTTCATCAAGAGTAGTGACTGGCGTATTGTGACGAGCCAGTTGCTCGGCCACCGTTGACCAGACGTTTTCAATTGGTGAGAGATCTGGAGAATGTGCTGGCCAGGGCAGCAGTCGAACATTTTCTGTATCCAGAAAGGCCCGTACAGGACCTGCAACACGCGGTCGTGCATTATCCTGCTGAAATGCAGGGTTTCGCAGGGATCGAATGAAGGGTAGAGCCACGGGTCATAACACATCTGAAATGTGACGTCCACTGTTCAAAGTGCCGTCAATGTTAACAAGAGATGACCGAGACGTGTAGCCAATGGCACCCCATACCATCATGCCGGGTGATACACCAGTATGGTGACGCCGAGTACACGCTTCCAATGTGCGTTCACTGTGATATTGCCAAACATGGATGCAACCATCATGATGCTGTAAACAGAATCTGGAGTCATCCGAAAAAATGTTTTGCCGTCCGTACACCCAGGTTCATTGTTGAGTACACCATCTCAGGCACTCCTGTCTGTGATCCAACGTCAAGGGTAACCGCAGCCATGGTCTTCGAGCTGACAGTTCATGCTGCTGCAAACGTCATCAAACTGTTTGTGCAGATGGTTGTTGTCTTGCAAATGTCCCCATCTGTTGACTCAGGGATCGAGACATTGCTACAGGATCCGTTAGAGCCATGCGGATAAGATGCCTGTCATCTCGACTGCTAGTGATGCCAGGCTGTTGGGATCCAGCACGGCATTCCGTATTACCCTTGTGAACTCACTGATTCCATATTCTGCTAACAGTCATTGGATCTCAACCAAAACAAGCAGCAATGTCACAATACGATAAACCGCAATCGCGATAGGCTACAATCCGATCTTTATCAAAGTCGGAAACATGATGGTACGCATTTCTCCTCCATACACGAGGTATCACAACAACGTTCCACCAGGCAACGCCAGTCAACTGCTGTTTGTGTATGAGAAATTGGTTGGAAACTTTCCTCATGTCAGCACGTTGTAGGTGTCCCCACCAGCGCCAGCCTTGTGTGAATGCTCTGAAAAGCTAATCATTTGCATATCACAACATCTTCTTCCTGTCGGTTAAATTTTGTGTCTGTAGCATGTCATCTTCGTGTTGTAGCAATTTTAATGGCCAGTATTGTATATTTGGTCAGCAATGAGTAACCAAATCTAAATTTGAGGTGTTACTTGAAACCACAGCATTTTTGACTGCAAAAGGCAACTGTCTAACCTCAGTGTTGCCTCAGGCACTTTGGTTTCAGATGCTAGTGACCAGATATGATGCCGGAATGCAGAGATAATTTGTCATCAATAATTTCACTTGTCAAGACTTGTTCAATTTGAAGATCTGTTGGTTTATGCACCCGGAAAAGCACATTGTCCTCAAGGTGTACCTATTTTTGTGCATGTGACATGTTTTGCGTGATATCAGATAATAACAACAAGGTTTAAGAACCTAACTATCAAATTTTAAGAATGAATTGAAGGTTGTCATAAGGGATAATGTAGGTCGCAAATGGAAGTTGTAGGAGCCAGAACTATAGATCCTGTTGTTGTACTGTGTACAGCAGGACAATGCATTTACCTTGTGGTGCAGAAGACATGACACAGCCTATTAGCGAATTGCCTGCAAGTTGCAATTCTTGAGAAGTGTCCAGTAGTTGTCCAAAATTTATTGCCACTGATAGAAAGGTGGTTACTTCCTCTGAGGTAAAAAACAACTGTCCTGATGAGGTGGCATCCATAGTAGCCAGCAGTGTGTCCTCACTTTTGATGTGTTTGTTGTCTGCCATGGCACTACTTGGAGTCACCGATTACACAATACAGAACAGGGCAATGAGACAGTGGCGGTAAAAAGAAAGGAAAGTGAGCCTTGAGCAGCCGCTGGCGAAGTATCAGTGCAGCGGTAGTGCAGCAGCAGTGCAGTAGCGAGTTGCAAATTTAGCTTTCATATTTGTTTTGTAGTTTGATTCTTAATTTCTTTCCGGTGTTTGTGCACTTGTATATTTAATTACATAAAATCCTTGTGTATTCTCATATTTGAGAGGAGTAATATTGCTTATTGATAGCTGTAAGGTATAAATTCGTGGAGTCGTTAGATATTAGCAGTAGGATGGATAGGGTGTGTGCGTGCTGCGTGCGGGCGCAGGAGGAGCTGGCCACGGTTCCCAAGCAGCTGAGCATGCTGTTGGCCACGGTCAGCCGCCTTCAGGCTGCTGCCTCGAGGTGCAGCGACGGCGGAGGGTCTGGCGCGTCGCTTGAGACACCCCAGGTGTCGCTTGCTGCGTCCGCTGACTCAGCCGCCGAGGCACCTTCTAGTGTACCCGGCGCGTTGGGGCCGCCCTCACCTCAGGGTGAGTGGCGGACTGCAACGCGTTCGCATCGCTCCAGGCGGAGGGCCAATGTGGAGGCTCGCCGGCTGGCCTCGCCCGTTCATCCTGTCAGTGGGCAGGTGGCCGCTTCTTCAGTAGGGCCCGAACAGACACACGGGGGCAAATGCTTGCTGGTTATTTGGAGCTCCGACGTTAGGTGGGTGATGGAGCCCCTTAGGGAAATACCGTACAGGGCTGGAAAGAAATCCAACGTGCACTCGGTTTGTCTGCCGGGGGGCCTCATCCAAGATGTGGAGGAGGCCTTGCCTGCGGCTGTCGAGCGTATGGTGTGCAGTCATCTGCAAGTATTTGCTCACGTCGGCACCAATGATGCCTGTCACTTGGGTTCTGAGGTGATCCTCAGTTCGTACAGGCGGCTGGCGGATTTGGTGAAGACCGCTGGCCTTGCAAGCGGGGTGCAAGCAGAGCTCTCTATTTGCAGCATCGTTCCCAGAATGGATCTGGGTCCTTTGGTTTGGAGCCAAGTGGAGGGTCTCAACCAGAGGCTTCATCGACTCTGTGATGGTCTTGGCTGCAGATTTCTAGACTTGCGCTATTGGGTGGGGAATTGTAGGACGCCCCTAGATAGGTCAGGGGTGCACTACACAAAGGAAGCGGCTTCTCGGGTAGCAGAGTACTTGTGGCGTGCACATGGGTTTTTTTTAGGCTAGGCAGTAGTGCGAGGTGTCCTGATGAACACTCACCAGTCGACGGGCAGGCAGGGAAATCAGGACGCGCTCAGTGTAAAGACTCTTCAGCTATAAAGATATTAGCAGTAAACTTTGAGAGTGTTCGGAATAAAGTTCCTGAATTTACTTCCCTCCAGGAAGCGTGTGGTGCGCAAATTATTCTCGGGACTGAGACCTGGCTGAGCCCTGAGATAGGAAGTTCAGAAATATTTAGTGAGGGTTGGAATGTGTATCAGAAAGACAGATTAGATACTGTAGGAGGTGGTGTCTTCATTGCAGTTGACTAAAATATTGTGTCTACTGAGGTCGAAGTAGAGTGTGATTGTGAAGTTATCTGGACACGTTTAACAGGGCTAGGAGAAATAAAGTTAATCGTTGGGTGTTATTACCGGCCACCAGGTTCCACCATGACAGTTCTAGAATTATTCCATGACAGTTCTAAAATTATTCAAAGGGAGTCTACATTCTGTATTGCAAAAGTACCCGGATCATGCTATATTAGTCGGAGGCGACTTCAGCCTACCTAGTATAGACTGGGATGTCAATTGATTCATTACAGGTAGTACAGACAAGCCGTCATGTGAATTACTTTTGAACACATTATCCGAAAACTGTCTTGAGCAGCTAAATTGACAGCCAACATGTAATGGAAATATTTTAGATCTGGTAGCCACGAACAGACCAGACCTCATCGACGGTGTCAGTGTTGAGACAGGGATTAGTGATCATGATGTTGTCATTACGACTATGGTTACGAAAGTTAAAAAGTCGGTCAAGAAGGCTAGGAGAGTATTCTTACTAGAAAGAGCAGATAAGCAGTTGTTAGCATCCCACTTAGTAAATGAATCGACTTCAATTACTTCCGGTACGATGGACGTGGAAGAATTATTGGCACATTTTAAACACATTGTAAATCACGAATTGGAGAAGTATGTGCCAAAAAAGTGGGTTACAGGCAGAAAAGACCCACCGTGGCTTAACAGCACAATTTGGAGAATGCTCAGGAAGCAAAGACAGTTGCACTCGTGGTACAAGAAAGATCGGGAGAATAAGGACAGGCAAAAGTTAGTAGAGATTCGTGCTGCTGTGAAAAGAGCAATGTGGGAGGCATACAACCACTACCACCATCATACCTTACCAAAAGATCTTGCTGAAAATCCAAGGAGATTCTGGTCTTACGTAAAATTGGTAAGTGGGTTGAAGGCTTCCAACCAGTCACTCACTGATCAGTCTGGCCTGGCAACGGAAGACAGCAAAACGAAAGTGTTGTTGTTGTGGTCTTCAGTCCTGAGACTGGTTTGATGCAGCTCTCCATGCTACTCTATCCTGTGCAAGCTTCTTCATCTCCCAGTACCTACTGCAGCCTACATCCTTCTGAATCTGCTTAGTGTATTCATGTCTTGGTCTCCCTCTATGATTTTCACCCTCCACGCTGCCCTCCAGCACTAAATTGGTGATCCCTTGATGCCTCAGAACATGTCCTACCAACTGATCCCTTCTTCTAGTCAAGTTGTACCACAAACTCCTCTTCTCCCCAATTCTATTCAATACCTCCTCATTAGTTATGTGATCTACCCATCTAGTCTTCAGCATTCTTCTGTAGCACCACATTTTGAAAGCTTCTATTCTCTTCTTGTCTAAACTGTTTATCGTCCATGTTTCACTTCCATACATGTCTACACTCCATACAAATACTTTCAGAAACGACTTCCTGACACTTAAATCAATACTCAATGTTAACAAATTTCTCTTCTTCAGGAACGCTTTCCTTGCCATTGCCAGTCTACATTTTATATCCTCTCTACTTTGACCATCATCAGTTATTTTGCTCCCCAAATAGCAAAAATCCTTTACTACTTTAAGTGTCTCATTTCCTAATCTAATTCCCTCAGCATCACCTGACTTAATTCGACTACATTCCATTATCCTCGTTTTGCTTTTGTTGATGTTCATCTTATATCCTCCCTTCAAGACACTGTCCATTCCATTCAACTGCTCTTCCAAGTCCTTTTTTGTCCCTGACAGGATTACAATGTCATTGGCGAACCTCAAAGTTTTTATTTCTTCTCCATGGATTTTAATACCTACTCCGAACTGTTCTTTAGTTTCCTTTACAGCTTGCTCAATATACAGATTGAATAACATCGGGGAGAGGCTACAACCCTGTCTCACTCCCTTCCCAACCACTGCTTCCCTTTCACGCCCCTCGACTATTATAACTGCCATCTGCTTTCTGTACAAGTTGTAAATAGCCTTTCGCTCCATGTATTTTACCCCTGCCACCTTTAGAATTTGAAAGAGACTACTCCAGTCAACATTGTCAAAAGCTTTCTCTAAGTCTACAAATGCTAGAAATGTAGGTTTGCCTTGCCTTAATCTTTCTTCTAAGATAAGTCATAGGGTCAGTATTGACTCATGTGTTCCAACATTTCTACAGAATCCAAACTGATCTTCCCCGAGGTCGGCTTCTACCAGATTTTCCATTCATCTGTAATGAATTCGCTTTAGTATTTTGCAGCTGTGACTTATTAAACTGATAGTTCAGTAATTTTCACATCTGTCAACACCGCTTTCTTTGGGATTGGATTTATTATATTCTTCTTGAAGTCTTAGGGAATTTCACCTGTCTCATACATCTTGCTCACCAGATGGTAGAGTTTTGTCAGGACTGGCTCTCCCAAGGCTGTCAGTAGTTCTAATGGAATGTTGTCTACTCCCGGGGCCTTGTTTCAACTTAGGTCTTTCAGTGCTCTGTCAAACTCTTCACGCAGTATCGTATCTCCCATTTTATCTTCATCTACCTCCTCTTCCATTTCCATAATATTGCCCTCAAGAACATCGCTCCTGTATAGACCCTCTATATACTCCCTCCACCTTTCTGCTTTCCCTTCTTTGCTTAGAACTGGGTTTCCATCTGAGCTCTTGATATTCATGCAAGTGGTTCTCTTCTCTCCAAAGGTCTCTTTAATTTTCCTGTAGGCAGTATCTATCTTACCCCTCATGAGATAAGCCTTGTCCTCTAGCCATCCCTGCTTAGCCATTTTGCACTTCTTGTCAATCTCATTTTTGAGACATTTGTATTCCTTTTTGTCTGCTTCATTTACTGAATTTTTATATTTTCTCCTTTCATCAATTAAATTCAATATTTCTTCTGTTACCCAAGGATTTCTACTAGCCCTCATCTTTTTACCTACTTGATCCTCTGCTGCCTTCACTACTTCATCCCTCAGAGCTACCCATTCTTCTTCTACTGTATTTCTTTCCCCCATTCCTGTCAATTGTTCCCTTATGCTCTCCCTGAAACTCTGTACAACCTCTGGTTCTTTCAGTTTATCCAGGTCCCATCTCCTTAAATTCCCACGTTTTTACAGTTTCATCAGTTTTAATCTACAGTTCATAACCAATAGATTGTCTGCCCCTGGAAATGTCTTACAATTTAAAATCTGGTTCCTAAATCTCTGTCTTACCATTATATAATCTATCTGAAACCTGTTTAGTTTCTCTAGGGTTTTTCCATGTATACAACCTTCTTTCATGATTCTTGAACCAAGTATTAGCTATGATTAAGTTGTGCTCTGTGCAAAATTCTACCAGGGGGCTTCCTCTTTCATTTCTTAGCCCCAATCCATATTCACCTATTATGTTTCCTTCTCTTCCTTTTCCTACTTTGAAATTCCAGTCACCCATGACTATTAAATTTTCGTCTCCCTTCACTACCTGAATAATTTCTTTTGTCTCATCATACATTTCATCGATTTCTTCATCAACTGCAGAGCTAGTTGGCATATAAACTTGTACTACTGTAGTAGGTGTGGGCTTCGTGTCTATCTTGGCCACAATAATGCGTTCACTATGCTGTTTGTAGTAGCTTAACCGCACTCCTATTTTTTTTATTCATTATTAAATCTACTCCTGCATTACCCCTATTTGATATTGTGTTTATAACCCTGTATTCACCTGACCAAAAGTCTTGTTTCTCCTGCCACCGAACTTCACTAATTCCTACTATATCTAACTTTAACCTATCCATTACCCTTTTTAAATTTTCTAACCTACCTGCCTGATTAAGGGATCTGACATTCCACGCTCCGATCCGTGGAATGCCAGTTTTCTTTCTCCTGATAATGACGACCTCTTGAGTAGTCCCCACCTGGAGATCTGAATGGGGGACTGTTTTACTTCCGGAATATTTTACCCAAGAGGATGCCATCATCATTTAATCATACAGTAAAGCTGCAAGCCATCGGGAAAAATTATGGCTGTAGTTTCCCATTGCTTTCACCCGAAAGCTGAAATTTTAAATTTAGCATTTGAGAAATCTTTCATGAGGAGGATCGTACAAACATACTGCCATTTGAGTCTCGTGCAGATTCCTGTATGGAGGACATAGTGATAGACATCCCCGGGGTTGTGAAACAGCTGAATGGGTTGAAAATAAATAAATCGCCAGGTCCTGATGGGATTTCAATTCGGTTTTACAGAGAGTACTCTACTGCATTGGCTCCTTACTTAGCTTGCATTTATCGTGAATCTCTCGCCCAATTTAAAGTTCCGAGCGACTGGAAAAAAGTGCAGGTGATGCCTGTATATAAGAAATGTAGAAGGACGGATCTTCAAAATTACAGACTAATATCCTTAAAATCGGTTTGTTGCAGGATTCTCGAACATATTCTCTTGAAACAGAGAAGTTTCTGTCCATGCATCAGCATGGCTTTAGAAAGCATCGCTGCTGCGAAATGCAACTCGCCCTTTTTCACATGATATCTTGCAAACCATGGATGAAGGGTATCAGTTGGATGCCATATTCCTTGACTTCCGGAAAGAGTTTGACTCGGTTCTCCACTGCAGACTCCTAACTAAGGTACGAGCATCTGGGATTGGTTCCCAAATATGTGAGTGTCTCGAAGACTTCTTAAGTCATAGAACCCAGTATGTTGACCTCGACGGTGAGTGTTCATCGGAGGTGAGGGTATCGTCTGGAGTGCCCCAGGAAAGTGTGGTAGGTCCGCTGTTGTTTTCTATCTACATAAATGATCTTTTGGATAGTGTGGATAGCAATGTCCGGCTGTTTGCTGATGTTGCTGTGGTATACGGGAAGGTGTCATCGTTGAGTGACTGTAGGAGGATACAAGATGACTTGGACAGGATTTGTGACTGGTGTAAAGAATGACAGCTAACTCTAAATATAGATAAATGTAAATTAATGCAGATGAATAGGAAAAAGAATCCCGTAATGTTTGAATACTCCATTAGTAGTGTAGCACTTGACATAGTCACGTCGATTAAATATTTGGGCGAACATTGCAGAGCAATATGAAGTGGGACAAGCATGTAATGGCAGTTGTGGGGAAGGCGGATAGTCGTCTTTGGTTCATTGGTAGAATTTTGGGAAGATGTGGTTCATCTGTAAAGCAGACCGCTTATAAAACACTAATACGACCTATTCTTGAGTAGTGCTCGAGCATTTGGGATCCCTATCAGGCCAGATTGAGGGAAGACATAGAAGCAATTCAGAGGCGGGCTGCTAGATTTGTTACTGGTAGATTTGATCATCACGCAAGTGTTACGGAAATGCTTCAGGAACTCGTGTGGGTGTTTCTGGAGGAAAGGAGGCGTTCTTTTCGTGAATCGCTACTGAGGAAATTTAGAGAACCAGCATTTGAGGCTGACTTCCGCCAACTTATATTTCGTGGAAAGACCACAAAGATAAGAGAGATAGGGGTCATACAGAGGCATATAGGCAGTCATTTTTCCCTTGTGGAACAGGGAGAGAAGAGGCTAGTTGTGGTACGAGGTACCCTCTGCCACGCACCGTATGGTGGATTGTGGAGTATGTATGTAGATGTAGATGTAGAAACCAAAGAACTCATCAGTAAGTAAACCAGAGAAATTCCACACTTCCATATTGCTCCTAATGTTCGACTAATTGCATCCCCACAGTAATTATTATTATTGTGGTTGTTGTTGTCGTTGTTGTAAAATGGAGAGAACTGTTATGACAGAAGTTATTATTCATTACTAGGGTTAGGATTTTTATCAAAGGGAATAATTTTTTGGTAAGACTGACAGTTTCCTAAGTTCGTATAAATGCTTGTTACAAAAAAACTAAACAAAGTACTGTAATTTGTTAAATCATATTTATGCAGACATGGCCATTTCTCTCTGATACAACATATTTTAGGAAGTAAATGGTCACATTTATTATATTTTCACTCTTTCAAGAAACAAAAAAATTTTCTTGTGTGTGGCATTTCTCAGAACTGTGAATCTCATTTTATTTCTTGGAAAGTGGTAAATATCTACCTTCCTCACCAATTTCACCAAGTGAGGTGGTACAGTGGTTAGCACACTGGACTCGCATTAGGGGGGACAATGGTTCATACCTGCATCTGGCCATACTGATTTAGGTTTTTGGTGATTTCCCTAAATCGCTTCAGGCAAATGCTGGGATGGTTCCTTCGGCAGGGTATGGCAGATTTCCTTTCCCATCCTTCCCTGAACTGATGGGACCAATGATCTCACTGTTTGGTCCCCTCCCCAAATCAACTAACCAACCAACTAAACTCCCCTATTTCGTTTGAATACATGATTATGAACTTCAGCACTCTGCAACAGTGGATTCGTGTAGCCCATTGTTACTCTATGAGCAGGTAATTGCGGAAGCCATTCTGGACCCTGGGATGCAGACAAGTGTCTCACCGTGTTATTCAATCTTGTTGACATCAAAGAAATGTGCAGAATGGTTCAGAAACAAATCCTGAAATGAAGCAAAGTATTCAAATAAAATTAAAACAGTTTTTGTCTCAATTTGAGCAGAAAGTATCTTCAATTGATGGTATTGTAAAGGTGTGACCTAAGAGTAACTGTGGAGAGATCTGCAGTGGACTGAGAATGGAAGAACAAAGCAGCAAATGCTTCTAGGGTGATCCCACCAATTTTATTCAGCATTCTGTGAAGAATTTGCACAGCTTTCCTTTGTGCTGAAATTCCCTCAAGTGAACTGAACCATCCAAAATTTCGTGAATTCTTTGAAAAACTTGCAGGCAAATCTCTTCCTGACACTTTCACATTAAGAAAAGACTATGTCAGCTGGAGCTTCTTTTTAAAAAAAAAAGAAAGGAAGAAGTCTAAATAAATAACAATGCACCAAATCAGACAAAGGGTTACAAATAAAAAAAGATTATGAGTGTCAGCTGGTGAAACCACAGACTTTATGGGAAAATATATTGTAGATGTCATTGTGAGAACTTTGGAAGAAGATGGCCCAGGCAAGAGCTTTCTAGTAACCTGGGAATACACAGAAAAGGAAATTTTTTCACCATTAGTAAAGCGTTCGACAGAACTATGGGTGCCACATGGCTCAAAGACATTAAGTATGGCAACATAGTACTCTTCATAATAGATGCTGCAACTTATATGGTAAAAGCTGTCGATTCACTGAATGTAGAATGATACATGAGATTTGTTTAGCCCACGCCCTACGAAGAGTTGCAGAAGACATTCATAGTAAATACAGTGATGTTAACAAATTTACTGAGTTTGATAAAAAGGTATTTTTGAAAGCCCCTTCATGTGTTGCAGCAATTAAGTTGTTAGTTCCAGACATTTCCTTATCACTATCTCCCATTTTGACAAGATGGGGGTCCTGGAATGATGCCTGAAACTACTGCTGCCAGAACTTCAGCTATGAAAAGCATAACTGATTTATTCAATAGCAGTGAACCCGCTTCAATTAGACTAGCCCAAGAATTTATGTCTAATGCTGAAATTCAGCTCAAGAATTAATGTCTAATGCTGGAATTTTGGCAATCCTTCAAAATAAAATAAAATTTTGGATTTATTCCTGCTGCGGAGCAATCAGAATTGCTACTAATGATACATATAGAACAACTGAAAAATTGTGAATAAATTAGAACCTGTTTTTGGTAAAACAGAAAAAGAAGTCTCAAAGAAAATAGAAAAGCTGTTAGAAAAAAATGAAAGGTATCAAACACTGTGCACCACTTCAAAGATTTTGATGAGTGAAAAGTTCTCTCTTAATCATTTAGGTTCAAAAGATGGTCCATATTAAATGTGTACTTTTTCTGTCAGCTGAAGTAGAAAGAAGTTTTTTGAAGTAGAAGGCTTTGTTGGCTAATTTGTACAATTTGTACAAGGTTTCATGGTCTTCAGTCTCAATCCTGGGCTAATGAGCTCTTCATGCTACTCTATCCTGTGCAAGTCTCTTCATCTCCGAATAACTATTGCAACCTACATGCTTCTGAACCTGCTTACTATATTCATCCCTTGGTCTCCCTCTAACAGTAACTTGGTGATCACCAGATGTCTCATAATATGTCCTATCAACCAATCCATTCTTCTAGTCAGATTGCGCCACAAATATTTTTCAGCCCAGTTCTAGTCAGAATCCCCCTCATTAGTTATGGGATCTACACATCTAACCTTCAGCATTCTTCTGTAGCACCACATTTCAAAAGTGTTTATTCTCTTCTTGTCTAAACTGTTTACCATCCATGTCTTATTTCCATACATGGTTAGACTCCATACTAAAACTTTGAAAAACTTCTTAATACTTGAATCTATATTCAGTGTTAACATATTGTCTTCTTCAGAAATTATTTACTTGCCATTGCATCATTCATTGTATGTTACAACTCAGAGCTCTTAAACTGAAGTAGAAAAGAGTATGGAAAAAAACATACATCATAGGTTAACAATGTTCTGTTACTGTTAATAACAAGCATACAACAACATCAAATTCCCTAGTATAGCTTGCTTCTCATTTGCATTTTATTTTTAAACAAATAGTTCATTATCATGAATTGACTTACTAATTTATTTTACAATAGAAATTTTATCTCATTTTAATACCGTTAAGTCATTTTTTATGTTTTGTGCATATTTTTGTTTTAACAGCATATATTTGTGACTATGGTGATCTTTAGTTCCTAAAAATCCTAGCTCCATTCATTACCAATCACCAACATCAGCACCATCACAATCAGCTGTTTCGAGTGGATCCAATGCCTTTCTTGTCATTTGCCTCTAATGAAATGGAATTCTCAAGTAGATAGAAGGTGTAAATTTCAAAAAATCAAACACACTCATATTCTTCTGGGGGTCAGTTTGTTGCTATGCAACTGAAACTTCCCCAGCTGAGAACTGCTTTGGCTGTCCCATCATTGATGGTTTCAAATTAAGTAATCTGAGTGAATGTCATACTTTGGAAAATAAAAAGTTTAGTTTTAGATCACAAACTACAGCTTTCAACACTCAAAGCTCTTCCACTGAGCCTGAAGCCAATTTTGTTTCTCATCCATTTGTATTTCTCTTTCTTCCATTGACAACATGTTTTTATCATGTAAATTAATCCTGCTTTCACAGACTACTGCTGTTTAAACTGTTTAATTGTGTTGTCATGTATGAATGCCTGAAAATGTTGTAAATCATTAACATGGGATAAGAAGAAGACATACAAAGAGTGAGGGATGCTGCTGAAATGTATAATCATGATATAATTAGCATATAATGACTGGAGCAAAAAATCATTTCATTTCTTGTGATATGCCCTGTCTTCCCATATTTACTTGATGAAAGAGTAATATTAATTTATTGTCACCCTCACAGTTATAATGTTTGCTACCAAGAAACGAAATGGTAATAATGCCTAATGCTAGTAGCAGCAATAGGAGGAGATGGGAACCATTTTTGGAAGAACTGATGCTGTGATATGTAAATAGTGAATATTTAATTTTACATTGGCAATGGACATTGTTACAAAATTAGTTAAAAAATAACAGTAAATTACTGCTCTATAACCCAGCTTCTGCAAAGGTTCCTACAGGATGAAAATGGTATGCCTCCAGACACAGATTTCTACTCAGATTATCATCTGCCTGTCAGCTTCTATAGATTCGAGAGATTGTATGGGGAATTCAATGACAGTCTTTATATTTTTCAATTAAAGACATACCTGAGATTTCATTATATGAATACCTGGTGTCTGACAGCAGTGATCCCCTTCCTTTCCTTTCTTCCCCTCTCCACCTTCATTTTACACATCTGACATTTTGTTAGTCACATTTCATTCACAAAACTGTGTTCAGATACAGAAAATTTTTTCTACCAAATTTTTGCCTTTTGTTGCATTTAGTTGATTGTCCATAAGCTGGTACTAGTTGGACATCTTTCATTTTAAAATAACTAATAAAGTCCTCCTTCCTGCATGAATACCATTTCCTCGTTGTTGAAGAAACATGTATTCCAGCAGCTGTGGCACTATTAATAGGTGTTGATATATTTTTTTCTTAAAAATTTAAATGTACACACAAGTGTGTTATAAACAGAAGGGCATAAACTTTATCACCTTTGTTCACGTTATACTCCAGTTTGTTGTACTGTACCTTTTATTTCCTGTGGCTGCCTATGTAATTTAGCCAAAAATCTATACTAATGCAACGTGCCATTTTCTGCTCAGGAATGCTCAACAACATTAGAGTTCCAAGTTAGGTCTAAGTCATAACATAATATATATTTAAATTACACTAAAAATATTTGTGTAGATTGACATGTTAGTGCCGCCTGCTGTACACCAATTTTCTTCTTCTAAAATTTATTTTTGTTGCTATGACTTAGACCCAAATTCCAAACAGGTGATATTCAAGCATTGCTCTGCTGCAGATGGCATGCTGCATCAGTACATACAAGGAGCGTTTGAAAAGTCTGTGTAAAAATAAAAACTACTTCCTTGTTTGGGGTAAACCTTTTTTTATTTTTCAACATAGTCTCCTTTTAGACTTATACACTTCGTCCAATGCTGTTCTAATTTGTTGACCCTTCTGAATAATAGTAATTGTCCAAGTCTGCAAAATAGCTATTAGTTGCTGCAATCACCTCCTTGCTTGAATAAAATCTTTGTCCCGCCAGCCATTTCTTCAAACTGGGGAACAAATAGCAGTTCGAGGGAGCCTACTCTGGAGAATAGGGGGGATGTGAAATGAGTTGGAATCCTATTTCCATTAATTTTGCGACCACAGCTGCTGAGGTGTGTGCTGGTGCATTGTCATTCTGGTGCATTGTCTTGATGGAAAAGTACTTTTTTATGGTCCAATGGCCGGCGTTTTTGGTCTTCGCCTTTTTTGGTGCAGATTCTCACTTCGTAACCCATTGTTTAGACTGTTGTTTGGTCTCAGGTGTATAGTAATGTATCCATGTTTCATCCACAGTGACGAAATGACGCTTAAAGTCCTGTGGATTCTTCCTGAACAGCTGCAAACCATCCTTGCAACACTTCACACGATTCCATTTTTGGTCAAGCTTGAGCAATTGCGGAACCCATCTTGCAGATAGCTTTCTCATGTCCAAATGTTTATGCAAAATATTATGTACCCATTCATTTGAGATGCTCACAGCACTAGCAATCTCATGCACCTTAACTTTTCTGTAATCCATCACAATATCATGGATTTTATCAATGATTTCTGCAGTCGTAACCTCCACAGGGCATCCAGCATCACTTGTGCCCATATGGCCACTCTGAAAATTTTGAAAACACTTATAAACTATTCTAATCGAAGGTGCATAGTCACCGTAATGTTTATCAAGCATCTCTTTAGTCTCCTGAGGCGTTCTGCCTTTCATGAAGTAATGTTTAATCACCACAAGAAATTCCTTTTTGTCCATTTTTTGACAATCACTCGACTTCCTTGATTCACACGAATGCCAAACACAGAGAAATAGACCAATATGGCTGAAACTTGGTGTGCGTTCTTTCCCAAGATGCTACCAACTAAACATGACCTTGATACGCGCCAATGGTGCCATCTCTTGGGCTTTGCATGGAATTTTCAAATGCCCCTCGTACCTGTGGGTATAATGGATAGGCGCTAACAGGGAACACATAATATAAAATAAGGTATAGCAGATAGAGCATCATTTAAACAACAGCGATAAATTTCATGTTCAAGGGTTCTTATGCACATCTTGTGTATATCAGAATTTCAGAAGAAATAAACAAACAACCACTGACTATGCCACAAATGTGATTATTAATGTCTGCACAAAATCAAACAAAATTTGTGTTCGTGCAAGAAGACAGACTTTGTTAATCATATTTTGGCAAATTTGGAAACAGAGCTTTAAGTCCATGTCTCTTTCTTTTTATATTTTCTTCTATTTGTATGATTAATTCTATTCACCATTGCATCATACCTCCATTCAAGAAGATGAAAACTTACAATGATGAAAAAGTAAAAATGCATAATAATCTCTCTCTCTATCAGCCATTGCTTCTTGGTGTTAAGTGTGATTTTCATACTTGGTTACAATACTGTTAGGTGCAGAAGGCACAAGTACAACTCACAAGTTCTGAGTTGTGTGTCCTCAGTCCACACCACTGTTAATTTTCTGAATAAGGAATTTTAGTTCAAGAAGTCAGATATAGTATCATTTCCAGCAACACTTCCATAATTATAACTTTTGTTGTATTTTTGTATGTCATATTCATGAAAAATATTCATCTCATAATAATTAAGTTTGCAAAGAAACAGGTTTTTTAGATTTCTCCTTGCTGTATGGAGACAGAATATAGATTGAAATTACAATGAAATGAACACCCTTAGCTGCTTACAGGCGTTGACATACGTCAATGGGGACAGATGAAAATGTGTGTTCCGATCGGGATCCGAACCCAGGATCTCCTGCTTACATGGCAGACGCTCTATCCATCTGAGCCACTGAGGACACAGAGGATAGCACGACTGCAGGGATTTATCTCTGGCACGCCTCCCGCGAAACCCACATTCTCAACGTATTGTCCTGCACTACATTCCTTTCATCTGTCCCCGTTGACATATGTCAACACCTGTAAGCAGCTAAGGGTGTTCATTTCATTGTAATTTCATTCTAACGAGCTGCATGGTCACCAATGGTATCTGTTCTTTTGGACATCTTAGTATATATAAGGCTCACCGGTCACTTGACCATCTTCTTCTTCTGTGCGAATGCACGAACAGTGCCTGAACTCTTACAGGAATTGGCAAAGCGCCGCGAGTAATGAGTATAATGGGCGGGGGCACTACGAATGTAGTGCGGGACAATACGTTGAGTATGTGGGTTTTGTGAGAGGCATGCCGGAGATAAATCCCCGCAGTCGCGCTATCCTCTGTGTCCTCGGTGGCTCAGACGTATAGAGCGTCTGCCTTGTAAGCAGGAGATCCCGGGTTCGGATCCCGGTTGGGGCACACATTTTCATCGTCCCCGTTGACGTATGTCAACACCTGTAAGCAGCCAAGGGTGTTCATTTCATTGTAATTTCATTCTAACGAACTGCATGGTCACCGATGGTATCTGTTCTTTCAGACATGTATTAGTGTATAGAATATATATTCATTGGATAGACTGCTCACTGCTCATACATTACTGGGAGCAGGCAGATAACAGAAGAACAAGAAGGAAAAAATAACTCCAGTCAAAATATAGTGCTTTACCATCTTTAAATCACAAATGAAGTGCACGTTTGATCTGCATAATTATGAGCACATTTAAGAATTCTCTGTCATTCCTTTTTTTTTTACATTGTGATAAAAACTTGTTTCACATTCTTATAAATACCATCAATAGGCTTACAAGTACTGGAATGAATTTGTCAAGTGAACTTTCTGCTTCATCAAACTGGAGTGTCTTGATTGTATGAGATGTATGTGTTACAAAATATGTAACATAAGTATTGTGGCAAATGATAACTAAATTATCTCATTATTACTGTGGTTTTACTTTCTCTTTTTCATTATTTGAGTTTGGGAACCTCTAACTTAGGATGGATACAACAGGAGCTGGAACTGATCCACCCTATGAGCAGTCCAACATTTTATCACTCCTTGTTTGCTTACATTTATTCAGTACTACTCATCATTCTACTACGAACTCTATTATTACACAACTTGATACTTCGGACAAGGATGATGTATTACATTAACTTTTTATACATAAATATAACTGAAAGTTAACAACCAAGTATCTTTATTTATGTTTAAAACACAAAGAGACATAAACAGCAGTTTTGCTTAAACTGTACACAAATACTGTAAAAAACAGCAAGGCACAAAAATCTTGTGTCATGGTAACATTGAAACCATTTATATAAATTTCTTTTTCATCATTTTTACAAATCTGGAAAAAGGATAAATGAACAGACATCCATAAAAAGCTCTTTGAAAATATGCATAAGTTCTGTACTAATATTTCAAAATTCTCAAAATTTCAAGCACCAAAACACAGCATATACAACACAGCTCTCAACAAGAGTTTAAGTGTAACACACTATACTAATACACTAACAGTGACACAAATACTGTCTTGAAAACAACAACAGTATTGTAACTTCATATCAAATCTGACAGATAGTGTGTGTTATTTGAAACTAAAAACTCAGAGTTGCCATTAACAATGTGCAAGCACATTCATTGGTGAGAATAATGATTTTAGAAAAATTTTATAAAAACATGCAAATAATTGCACACAATGGACGTTCAAGTTTGCCAGTTTGACAGTGACACATCTGACTAGTATTCACTACTTCAAAAAATATGTCTTTTATCAATACACTATATTATCTGTACACAAATGATAGTGTATTCATGGATATATTAACCTATCAACATTTTATAAAGATTTTAATTACTGTACAATAATATTCAAACATCTTATTGCGTAATAAAAGATATATGTAAACTACACTAATATTCTTATATGTAATTTGTACCTTTCTGTAAAAGACAGCAATAAGCTTTCAGTATAAAAAGGATTATTACATGAATCAAAAAACAAGATAGAAAATTATATATATTTTGGTATAGCAATATGCATAGGAATAGAGACCAACAGCACAAAATGCTCTTAGCCCACATAAACAGTACAAATAAATACTTGATGTCTTTTCTTTATCTACAGAAAAATATGCTGTACAACAATAGTATTAATTTAAAACAGAAAATTACAACAGAATCTTAGGTCACAACATTTGGTACATATTTTCCATTTCTTAAAAGTACTACAATGAAGCTTTGCAAAAAAACAGCATCTAGTCACTAAAATGACTGCCTCAGTTTGAACAACACTTCTAACACTATGGTGCAGGCTATATACTATTGAGAGAGCTTTGATTCCTTCTATTTAGACTATTATGAAAAATATTTGCTCCCTAAAAATCATAATCTACAACAACAAAGTCAAAGCATCCAAATAATAAGTAATTGCTAATGTGTTAGATTATACCTGCACTACAAGAGGTGTAAAAAGACAAACAGGAAAGGGAAACAGAAATATGTCATTACAGTGACTCATGATATATCACCTTTTCACATTACAAAATATCTCCCTACTTGAGTTTTACATAGAACTCTTTCATGCAATGGTTAATTATCAGTTGCAATATGTGTTTATAACGTTATACTTTAATGGAAAAAATAATTTGCTGAACATTATGTGGAAGTTATGACATTGGTGTGATTACTGATTGTCTGCTTAATTCTATTGAAAATAAACATTTATGAAAGCCAAGAGGGGCCAGATGATCTTCAATCTTTAAACACTAAAATACAGTCATTCATCAGACAAGACAAATGTTCTAACATAAATAATGGTTTACAAATAGTACTTAGTGTAAAGACTCAGATAAAAGAAACAGAGTTGTGGGTGTGTGGTGTTTCTGCTTAGAATCAAAATTCTCCCCAGCACAAAGCAGTCCCAAAAAAAGAAAATATGAAAACTTTATGATTTCACTAATCCTATGTAAATTAACATTGATTCACTGTTACACAGACAAGTGACCTATTTATTCCAATAAGATTAATTAAACAGTCACCACAAGTGTCATTTATATATAGATTACCCTGAAACAAGTTACAGTTCGGAAGCAATAAAAATTGAAACTTACACTCCCCATGCTACTTAAACTTGAAAATCAAGAATGTAGTATACATACAAGCATAATACATTATTGCACCCAATGGGATTGAACAAAGAGATATGAAGAGCATAAATACAATTAAAACTGCACCAGGCAACTACAGAACAGAAATTAACATTGAATGCAAAATAAAATGATGATAAAGCAATCAATGTGTGACAGAAGAATACTTCAGAAACTTTAGCATTGGGACAATGTACAACAAAATTTGAAAGTGGAGAAGCTGCCAGATCACAAATAGGTAAACAGTTGACATAAAAAAAAGCAGCCAGTGACATTATGGTGAAGCTACCACTTTCTGAAAGAATATCTATCTTCTGATTATAGAGAAGCTTTTGTTCCAAATGCAGATTGCTTTTTAAAATGAAGAAGAAGAAGAAGAAGAAGAAGGTATTATGAACTGTTATGATCTGTGGTAACTGATGTTGAAATAATGTTCGTATGTTTTGCATCATGTGTGAACTTTTAGAAGCTTTGAAGATAAGTAAGAAAGGTTGCTAACAATTATATTACAGAAGCAATCAGTTAACTTTTATGGTACTCTAATTCTTAAAATTAGTTAGTTAATGAATTATAATTATTCAATTAGTTTTATTCCTACTGGCATGAAGACTGGGGATTAATATGTTCAAAGATCATTCTCTACTTTTCATTTTTGTTTTTTCCCCCTTGCCCTCAATGAGTAAAGTAAACATGTTCTTAACAACTATCTAAACATTTCATTAACTGAAGACTATGTTAGACATTCTGAAAATCAAGATGAACAATGTTGTATGCAAATGTTAGAAGATCAGAAATAGTAGTATCAATAAATAGTATTCTCCATAGTTTATATATATAATACAAAAAAATGATCCATTGAAAAATGAAAAATTGTAACAGGCAAGAGAGACAACTAGAGACACATTGTAGTCTTCAAAATATGAAAAAAGTTAGGATAAACTGCACAAGACTGATGGCTAAGTGGCGATGAAAACAACCTACTAGCCTCTTGGGACCTGCATATTAATAAGATGGAGGCATTTATAAACCTGTTAGCCGACTGGAAGGATAGCTTCTGAGCAACACTTCATGAGACAATGCACTATAATATCAATGACACAGTCATATTACTACCTATCATCAAAGTTGTGTTGTAGTACACATACTTTAGGAGGGACTGAAGGAAGGAAGATTAGGTTGTAACATCCTGTCTCATAAAAGATGAAGCACATAAGCTCAGATTTCGGAGAGAGTACGAAATGAAACCTGCCATTCCCTTTCCATGGAGTCATCCTGGCATTCATCTAAGGCTATTTAGTGAAATGGCAAGAAGCCTAAAGCTGATGGCTGGGCAAAGATTTTAACAATCATCTTACCAAATATAAGACCACTGTCTCATACATCGAAGGATTCCTTCATTTTGTGGCTGCATCTCATTGTATTGTCATTATGAAATTTCATTTCTTTGTGTGAAATGTACTGAATTCTTTGTCATTGTTGTTATTATTAATTCATATGTGCCACAGATATTTCTGAAAGAGATTTCTGAAACTCATCTGTTGCAGTCAAATTTCTCACTTTTATCTGACAACGAATCATGCACTGTATTAAAAGGGCTACATATGGTCAAAACTTGACAATGACCGAATGTGTAAAGGCATAATTGCTACAGCCCTCTATCTTCTCTACATTTATAAAATTAATTATGAATATCATTAAGGTACTGACAATTTTATTTTAATAGATAACCTTGTACTGAAACTTTTCTACATCCATCCTAAGTTATCCATAAATAAAAACTGCATCTAAATCCTCAAGGCATACTGTTGAGAAATCAATATATGATAATGCTCCTGAAACTCAAATAATCTTCATAGTCAGAAGAAGACTGATGCTTATCAGTAATTAGTAAATGAATAACAACTTTTATTACCTATAATTACCAACTGAATATTTACTCTTGTGATAAACTGTGTCTACAATAATTAACACTAACATACTATTAAAGCTTATCACACTTATTTGCATATATAATGAGCAATAAAGCACTTACCCATGAGCAAATATTGTGCTTATAATGCTAAACACGGATAATATGCAAAGGGATATGAGGGATGGTAGTCCCCAATAATGTATATACCAAATAGCTCCTATTTGGAGAACAATCTGCACAAATTCCACACTATTCTACAAAAACTGTGATATGCTTAGGGAATATTTTAAGTGGAAACAGTACAACAATATGCAGAAAATAGTCTTTCCACTAAAGTTTTAAACAGATTTACAATTATTCACTCTTGTGGGAGCAAATAGTTTTGAAGTGTACATAAAATCCATGACATGGAAGTCATACCGATAGTTTGGACACAATGAATTACACAAATTACATTTTAAAATACAACAGTAACCAAAGTATGGCAAGTATTGCAACATTATTTATGAATTGCGTAGCAGTGTGTGAGGAGCTTAGTAGCTAACATAGGTCTATAAGCAATCTTATGATTCAGATTTCCTCAAGTACACAAGCAGTTCATTAGCTACTAAGATACTGAATTACTTATCTAAAATACACTGCATCATACATAAGTGACAATACAATTATGTGGAAAAACAGAGAATACGGTGTGTTGAAAATTTGCAATGTTTGCATTGTTTGGCAGCTAGAACACACTAATCAAATGTTCTTGCAAGAAGAAAAACTGTCTAATGATAATTCATACAATGTGCTGAATCAGTTTTTTAGTTACTTGAATCAAAATGCACAGTTCAATTGGCTTCTTATTTGTCCTCTAATGCACTAGAAGTCTTTCCTTCTTAACTAATACTCTACAGTACATTCAAACAGCTCTTGGATCTACACTGTGCAAGACAGGGAGCATGTGAAAAACTGAATGTGAGAAGGCAGTACCAATTCACAACAGAAAAACAAGTAACTACACAGAGCTTGAGTCAGTAGTCATCTGTGCTAGTGAATGGCACCGTTGTTCTAGTCGCTGGACGCTCTGATGAAGATATGCATTTTCTACATATAAATCCTTGACAAGGAGGTCAGCCGATGCCAGCCGCCCAGTCTGTAAGGGGAGAGAGAAAAAAGAAAATGCACACTATAATTTGTCACTGTTTGAAAATAAATAATCACGGAATTAAATTGCTCACGGCCATTGTCAGTTTGGCCAAACATACACTCAAGAATTAGTTAATACCTACTCATTTACCCATTCATTCATCACATTCCACAAGTACCATCAAAGAAAGACATCATAGAAACTTAATCTGTGTGCTGTATTAACAATAAATTATCACTATTTTATTGCTATTCACACTTATGCCTTCTAAATTTAACCAAGTAAATTAGTAAGAAAGCCACTACTTTTTCACTGCTGTCCCCTCAGTTTTACTATATAGCTGCTGTTTCTCTGCTATTCACAGACTAATATTTAATAGATTTTACTATTGTATTCTTCAAAGAAAATATGTTTACATCCATAAATACTGAATCCTATTTATAGTACACTAGCATTTTCCCCATGGCTTTGCCTATATATGCTGACAAAATTGTTGGCTTGCTGCAGTGGCCAGTCTCTTGAGTTGGTTGACACTTTGAAAAACTCAAATAAGAGAAAAATTGCATTTCACACTTTTAAAGTATTCCAAGTCAACTAAATGCAGTAAAAGAATACCAACAGGTCATGTCCAAACTCTTTTACATATCTCCCCTACCATCCCTACAGGTAGTACAGTTATCTTATTCAAACAGAATTTGTATGCAAATAATAAGTCAAGTATACACCAAATTTGGTAGAAATTGCTCCTTGAGTTATGCTCTTACAATTCATATCAATACTCATCTATAGGGATGCTATGAGGTTCTTACTGTCACAGTAATTCTCCAATGATATTTGTACCAAGTTTGGTGGAAACGCTTCAGTCATTACAGAGAGAGGCAGATATGTTATTGTCTTTACGACCCCTGTCCCACACACACATATATTTTTACATATCACAGCTTCTCACCTGCACACCCATCCCCCTACAATAGGTTTGTACAAATAATGAGACATGTATATAAAAAGTTTGTTGAAATTGCCACATATGCTATGTCAGCCCCTTTTCTCCCCCACCCCTTTGGGAGGAAGGTTGTTCTTACAGCCTCAGAAACCTCCACAGCTGTGCACACGCAACAACTCACCAAAGTTTCTTTGTAATTGGATGAATGGTATAGGAGTGCATAGAAGAGAAACATTCACTTTTACATAGATAAGGATTATTACATGTTATGCAACTTTATAACAAACACTGCTATCTTCCATGTGCGTAACAGAAATTTTAAGTCCTAAATCTAGATATTCAGACATTTCCCAAAAGAGTGGGTAATGAGGTGCGTTTCTCTTTGCCTTTTGAACTGGCAGGGATATCCAATTTTTTGCTTTATGTTAGACAGGAGCTTGCTGATTATATCATCACCAGAGTATGCAACTACACTCAGAACCTTGGACACAGAAGTAATGTACACATGAAATTTTTCTTGCATCTTGTATTACCACTGAAACTGACTTTTATCAGCAATAAAATCTGCAAAGCAGTAAATATATTGAAAAGTAATGTTATCTTTATAATGACGAAGAAAACCGCCACGCCAAAATTTTTCTGCATGAAAATGAAGCTGTGCATTAAATGAAAATTCTCCAACATTCCTTCAAGAAACACTATAATTTAAACTATTGTTAAATATCCGGTGCAAGCAATGTTCAGTCTCAAGCAATTGCATTTCACACAACAGTTAGAGGCCATATATCCTCCACATGTGCATTTGCATTTTATTCATTCTCCTACAATTTTTTCGTAAGTAATCATCATCATAGAAGAAGAAAATGAAATAACATATTTAAATTGGGTATTATCTAGTAGGATGACAAATGAAAACATTGGCAACCCAAAACTGCCTGTTAACTTGTCAAATCTAAAAACTGTAGAGTCTAAAATTCATTTTATTTTCACTTCTTCATTTTCCGTCATGTTACAGTAAGAAACATTCTATTCTGAAAAGCCTACTTGATGTTGCTATAAAGGATAGAATTCAAATTTTCCATTTACCTGATCCTTGCAAACTGAAGTCTGCTGCAACAACCGTTCCTGCGTAGAGTGAAGAAGTGACTGTAGCTCTGCTATCTCTTCCTTATGCTGCTGCCATGTTTCTGTCAGTTGGAAAAAAAGAACACACACACACTTTTGATAACAAACGGACTACAGGTTAGACACTTTTACATAAACATAGATCATTGATCTTAGAAATGGAAGGCCCATAAAATTGATGAAGCTGATATTTGTGGTCAATATTGACAAGTAGAAGGCAGCAGTGGAGTTTCCAATTTGGATGAAATGTCTCTCTCTCTCTCTCTCTCTCTCTCTCTCTCTCTGTGTGTGTGTGTGTGTGTGTGTGTGTGTGTGTGTGTGTGTGTGAGAGAGAGAGAGAGAGAGAGAGAGAGAGAGAGAGAGAGAGGGCAACATTAATGAATGCACGCTGACTTAGGATTTTAACTATTAAAAAAGTACTTACGCTGAAGCATAAGATCTGCATGTTGCTGATACTGCCGTATTTTCTGCTGCAACTCGTGGCAGTAATGCTCCTGCTGACGCAGACGTTCACTCAATGCTTGAAGCATACATGCATCCGGCTGAGACCTCCAATTGCTCCTCTTACCTCCTGTCTGATGTACCTGCTACATCAAAACATCAGTTTATTCACTGAATTAATTCTGCAAACAAAATTTCCTGAAATATCTGACAGCTCATTTTTACTGAACAATTCTTCAATACACAAATACATAACATTTTAGAATAAAAAACCATATAATTGTCACATCTATGTGACTGTGTCATATTTTATTTTAACTCCTTCATCAAGACACTGTTACTGTTACAGCTCCATATGTCTATTCAATTTTACAGCAGTTGTAGAGATGACATATTTTTACTCTTTAGTGAAATCCACGCTGCAGATTACGTTTGTGACAAGTTAAAAGCTGTGTGCACGATCGAAACACAAACCTGTATTTCTGTTGCCGTGGGATGGAGAGGGAGGGAGATAGAGAGAGAGGGAAGAGGGAGGGAGGAAATGGGAGAGGGAGGGTGGAGATGAAGGAGGTGGAAGGGGAAGGGAGAGGGAAATGGAGACGGAGGGATGGAGGGGAGATGGAAAGAGGGAGAGGAAGAGAGGGGAGATTAAGAGAAGTGTTGAAATTGTTAAAAGCAAAATGGAAGAAAAAATTAAGAGAAATTATTGATAGAAGAACATCTCAGAGTAGCACTTACACTCAAAATTCACAATTATTTATTAATATATTCCAGTCTCCGTCTCCCACAACTGTTTTTTGGCCTCTACATCTCCCTCTAAAGTCATAATACGTGTCCTAACATCCCTCTCCTCCTTCCAGTCACTGTTTTCCACATACACTTTTCCATGCCCATTCTGAAGAGAATCATCTGATTTCTTATGTAAATTTGATTTTTAATATCCTTCTGTAATGTTACATCTCAAACATTGTGATTGTCTTCTTTTCTAACTTTCCCAAGGTTCATGACTCATTTCCATACATGCTGTTTTTCAGACATTTTTAGGAATTTCTTCCTGAAATTAAAGCGAATTGTCGATATTAGAAAACTTATTTTAGTGAGGAATTCCTTCTTTCCCTTTACCATCTTGCTTTTTATATCATCTTTGCTTCGTCCGTAATGCGCTGTTTTTAGCTTTCAAGGCGGCTGAATTCCTTCAGTTCGTCTATTTAGTTGCCCCCAATTTTGATTTTAAATTTTACGCTAATCTCATTTCTGCTACTCCTCTTTACTTTCGTCTTTCTTCAGTTTACTCTCGATCTACAGTCTTTCATCATTCATTCAAAGGTCCTATATTTCTTCATCATTATCACTGAGGGCAGAAATGTCATCAGGTAATCTTATCATTGACATATTTCCACCCTGAATTTTAATTCCATTTCTGAATCTTTCTTTTATTTTCTTTTGCTGAACGGATTGAACAATAATGGAGAAAGGCTCCACCCCTGCCTTAGATCTTTCTATCCTGATCTTTCGTTCCTGGTGTTTCATTCCTATTGTTCGCTCTAGATTTTTGTTCATGTTGTCTACTACCATCTTTCCCTGTAGCTTACCCCTACTTTTCTCATATTTTTGAACACCTTGCACTGTACATATGTTAGGTATACAAACATTACAGAACAATGTTAATTTTTCCGAATGATTCTATTATCAAGAGCAACATCAAAACTGCCTCTGGTGCTTTTACCTATTTTGGTATCTAATTGCTCGCCATCTAATACATTTTTAATTTTCTTTTTCATTCTTCCGCTTATTGTACTTATCACCAATAATATACACACATATATATATATAAAATATGTGCATCAAATCAGTGGTCTTGCCGAATGGGATACACCGGTTCCCGCCAAATCTTTGAAGTCAAGCAACATCGGGCATGACCTGTACTTGGATGAGTGAGTGTCCGGGTCCATCACATGCCTTTGGCAGTTTTCCCTTTACCTTTCTGACAAAAGGAAAGGAGGGATGGTGGCATAAAGTTCCTGATCACCAATCTTTGTGGCAATGTCCTGCATTAAATTCTGAACCACTCCAGTGTCTACTGGAGTGAGGGCATGTGACACTGTTGACGCTGATGCGTCCTTCGGATGGGGTGTTAAGGGGACCACACCCTGCCTACTAACCCATGTTAATTGAGACAAGTATTTGACCCATTTCTGAAAAAACTATTTGATGCAGGACCTTTAATATTTTCACTGTACGTTACATGATGCTAATAGAGTCAACTGTGCTAAAATCTACTTTATCCATTTTATGGAAATTTTAAGAAATACATTTTTTTGGTGAACATCCTAATGGGGGAATATTAATGAATGTAGTCCCAGAGGTGGCTTTTTATGTTATGCAGAGTCTCTGAAAATTTCATTCATTTATCTATGATAGTTTCTGATAAGGGGCATATGTACTGAAAATTTTAGTTTGCAGGAAACTGACTTTAAAGAAAAAACTTTTGAAATTTGTTACTTACAGTTAATTAAAACTGTCCTGCTGCATATGATGGCCCTTCTTTGGCCTCTGGCAGGTCTTCCAGTTTCTTTTTCACCTTCCTGGATGTTTGTCTTACTTTTTTGGCAATTTCAGATGCAGACCTGTCTGCATCGGCTATCCTCATTTTATTGCAATGTTGCAGCCCAGTGACCATATTTTCACAGGATTAATTCCCAGATTTTTCAGTACCCAACACTTTCCAATATTACCACAATTGAATGTAATAACAGTATCATGAACTCCTAGTTTCATTGTATGCATGCCTACAAATACAGTTTTAGGAAGGCAGTTCCAAATTATGCTGTTGAAACATTAATTTGGGTTCTGTGTCTGCCCATGCAGACATTTCCTTAGAAGGTCAGGATGATCCAAGTCTCTGAAAATAGGTTTAATTACTGTAATAACAGCAGCAGGAAGAGAACGCTGGTGAGAATAAGATTCTCCAGTTGCCTGAGCCCTATTGTATTTGCACTACGAATTTTCTCCTGATGGACACAATCCATGACATGGCTTATCAACAGTAGAGGATTTATGGAAGAATATGGCCCAAACATCTCTCTTCATTGCCTCCAGATTTTCATTATTTCTCCTAATTGCCTGGCCATAGTATACCTGCAAGTTTCCAATCACACTAGAACAAAACTAACCGCGTGTTTGAAAGCGTGTTGTTTACAAACAGCAGAAACAAAAGAATACCCACCGTTGCATTCCAAGGATAGCCAACACACTCGGGAGTAAAAAAAAAAAAAGGGTCCCTAACATGCAATGTAGGGGTTGTAAAGATCTAAAATATATGCAGAAAAGTGGGTGTGGCACATAAACACACGTGGTAGGAAAATGCTCCTTAAATGCTCAAAAACATTTTCAGCAGAATCCGTTTCAGAGTACTTAAATAAAACCTTAATCTATCAAAATATGATGAAAACCGAAACGCGATTTTTTTCGGCCTGAACTATGGTGCAGTCCCCTTAAAAGTAAATAAGAAAGCTACAGTCGACAAAAGTGACATTAGCAATTTACTCTTCATATGCCCCATGTCTGCTAACCATTCTGGTTTACTTACATTTACAAGCAATGCTGTACAACATTTCCTGAAGTGTGTGTTATTACCAACTAATAAAATGTAGGAACTAGCTAGACAGAGAGAAAGGAGGTGGCAAAACATAAAAATCTACAAGAAAATTATCAAAGCTGAAATATGCACTAGGCGCAATATCAATCCGCTCATTAAGCACTTTATCAGGCTGATTTTTCTTACGTTTGCACATCTCCAATGCCTCCAGGAGACTGAGGGTGCACCAACTTGGTGTACTGTGGAGAATGATACTGAAATGTAGACTGTGGAGACTGTTCATACTATACTCTATGGCATCTAACTTACGTACACCCTCAGATAAATGCAAGTGAATTGTGGACACATTACGTGGTCACAAATGCCCTCTAAATTTCACATCAAAAGACCTGATGGTCTGGCCTACATAGTAATGGTCACATGACCACAATCAATTCTATACACTCCCAACCTTGAAAACTTGCTTTTCTTTCCTATATTATGTTTCTACCATTTGTAGACTTAGAGAAAGCTATTGACAATGTTGACTGGAATACTCTCTTTCAAATTCTAAAGGTGGCAGGGGTAAAATACAGGGAGCGAAAGGCTATTTACAATTTGTACAGAAACCAGATGGCAGTTATAAGAGTCGAGGGACATGAAAGGGAAGCAGTGGTTGGGAAGGGAGTAAGACAGGGTTGTAGCCTCTCCCCGATGTTGTTCAATCTGTATATTGAGCAAGCAGTAAAGGAAACAAAAGTAAAATTCGGAGTAGGTATTAAAATTCATGGAGAAGAAATAAAAACTTTGAGGTTCGCCGATGACATTGTAATTCTGTCAGAGACAGCAAAGGACTTGGAAGAGCAGTTGAATGGAATGGACAGTGTCTTGAAAGGAGGATATAAGATGAACATCAACAAAAGCAAAACAAGGATAATGGAATGTAGTCTAATTAAGTCGGGTGATGCTGAGGGAATTAGATTTGGAAATGAGGCACTTAAAGTAGTAAAGGAGTTTTGCTATTTGGGGAGCAAAATAACTGATGATGGTCGAAGTAGAGAGGATATAAAATGTAGGCTGGCAATGGCAAGGAAAGCGTTTCTGAAGAAGAGAAATTTGTTAACATCCAGTATAGATTTAAGTGTCAGGAAGTCATTTCTGAAAGTATTCGTATGGAGTGTAGCCATGTATGGAAGTGAAACATGGACGATAAATAGTTGGGACAAGAAGAGAATAGAAGCTTTCGAAATGTGGTGGATGGGTAGATCACATAACTAATGAGGAAGTATTGAATAGGATTGGGGAGAAGAGAAGTTTGTGGCACAACTTGACCAGAAGAAGGGATCGGTTGGTAGGACATGTTCTGAGGCATCAAGGGATCACCAATTTAGTATTGGAGGGCAGCGTGGAGGGTAAAAATCGTAGAGGGAGACCAAGAGATGAATACACTAAGCAGATTCAGAAGGATGTAGGTTGCAGTAGGTACTGGGAGATGAAAAAGCTTGCACAGGATAGAGTAGCATGGAGAGCTGCATCAAACCAGTCTCAGGACTGAAGACCACAACAACAACAACAACATTATGTTTACTTCTCCATCATAGCATATTATTTACTTAGAATCCACAGCTGATGTTGGACCTTCTGAAGCACTTATCAATTTGTTGTGATGCTTTACCACAAAATGAGACAGATGCAGCTCTACATTAGCAATATTTTTACTTTCATTAGCTAACTGTGACAAAATCCTCCTCTGTTCAATTGAGAAAATACATGACAAACTGAATACCTTAAAAAAAAAAATAGCAGTAGCTAACAGGTACAATGAAAAAGATATGATGTGTGCTTGTAACAAAATTAAGAAAGAAGAACAGAGAGGAATTTCATTGCAGTCAGCAAATGATAGGTCAGAAGTGTCCCAATGGCTCTTCATCGTATAGTCTCACAACAAATTGTGAATATATATGTAATAACATGTACTGTATGGAATGCCATACTATATATATGACATATAACTATATGATAATTCTCCCCCAACCAGTGGTCTTGAGGCATATATAGAGTAAGTTATTACAGTGATCTTTTTTTACTACAGATTTCTTATTTAATTTTAACTCTCACAACGTATGCACCTTTTACGGTTATAACATGACTACTGTCTATGTATTCTAGTTCAATATATTCTTATTTTCTCTTTTTGCCACTTGGTGGTCTATACATTTTATGTAAGCATTGAGTTGCCACAGTTTGTATATTTTTATATTTTACTAGGGGTTAATCATCTTTACATATTACTGGAGTGTGTTTTAGATCCATTTATACAGCTGTTCTGATTTACAGAGTACATACTACTGAACTTTTGACTGATCTTTAGTTGGGCACATTTTGTATGCTCATACCAGATATTTTTTGGAGCCATAATCTACAGTTTTAGAGTTATATCTGTAGCTTTTATTAATGGATCATATGTGTGACAACAGTGTTGTTTATGTCCGGTGACAATTGTTTTCCATTTATTTGCGTGAAACTGTGAGCCATTTGGGTGATTGCAATTGTTAAGTGGATGCAGCACGTGCATTCATGTTCTGCTCTACTGTATTTATTAGTGAGCTTCAGTTTTTTCGTTTTGACTACCAATTGCACAGTGCGACAGTACTGTGTAATATTGCAACTTAGTTACACTTACTTTAAATAGAGGTCCCTTCCTCATTACATTTTATTTTTATATATGATATTAAGCACAATTACTTGTGCTTTTATATCTAGTTGCACTAACCCCCACTGGAAAATTCTTTTACACTTAGTACAAAACAATAAACTGTACCATTGTTATATGTAATGACACAATATGTTTAGTATACTGCATCTGCTCAGGTACGGGAACGTTTCCATTTTGCTTAAATTGATTTCTGATTCTGCATTTATGTAGTTTGGATATATTTGTCTGTCAAGCTCCCCCTTTGTATGTACGATTTTAAGCATGGTGATGATCATTATCAATTGAAATTAATAATCTGATTGGTAACTCTTGTGGTCCATGACTAGCATTATACTAAGATAAATATTTCCTGGATTACTGGGAAACTCTACTGTGAAACTGTCACAAAGAGTGACTCCCTAAACACCCTGTGTAGACGTATCTCTTGGAAAAATTCCTATAGTCCATGATCAAAATAATATCTCATGCCAACCCTAAACGGGCAGATACACAATTTGACTGATGAGAAAAATAGTTTCAAATCATTTATGGGACACTATTGGCATTTCTTTCTACAGTGTGAAAAGAAAACTTGCTGATAGGAGTGAGAAATGGGCTCTTGTGTTCAGCTCTACTCCAACTGTCCATGCAGTGTGAATTCCTCCAAACTCTGTATCGGTCTATTGTGATCTTCTTTTCGCTTCAATTAAAATGTCTGGCACTGTACGTGATGATACACACGTAATTCCTGCTACTTTCTTCAGAGGGTGACCTTTGGTACCCCCTTCTGCCCCTGTATCATATCAGCTTTAAACTTCATGTTACAGACATTGAATGAGACAGGCACTGTACTATGCCACATTTACTTACACCCTGAACACTAGCCAGTACACCATGCCAGTTGCCCTAAACCACCTCATTTGAGACCACTGGCAGCTTCCATTATTAAAACATCAGGGTAGCAATGTTTTATCTGGTGAGCTTATTAACTGCAAGAAATTTTTAAATATAGTTTGCAGATTGCACTCTCTTCTTTTCCTTTTTTATCTGGGAAAATTTTGGGGTGAATTACCACATTCCCATTCTAAAAACTATATAACTGCTAGAAGTACTTCCTGTTGAAAATTTCGGGGTGAATTACCACATTCCCATTCTAAAAACTATGTAACTGCTAGAAGTACTTCCTGTTGATTCAGTACGAGTACACAATTTGTAATGGAAAAGATTTGATAGACTGGGAGATTGGAAAAATAAACTGACAGAAGAAGAGAATATGCATTAGCAACAAGACCCATAAGTGAAAACCTATTATCTACAGTCTGCAATAGGTAAATTCTAGAACTAAACACAAAATAAACAGACAGCACAAGTAGATTGGAAAAAGGTCAAGCTTCAAAAAAAAAAAAAATGGCGTAATAAACTAAGCATGAAAATGAAATGAACACACAGTGACACAGAAAAGGTACACTTACAGAACAACAGCAAAAATAGATTTAGAAATATTATGTCTGTGTCTATGTATATGTGCGGATGTGTGTGTGTGTGTGTGTGTGTGTGTGTGTGTGTGTGTGCCCCCTAAGGTAAGTCTTTCCGCTTCCGGGATTGGAATGACTCCTTACCCTCTCCCTTAAAACCCACATCCTTTCGTCTTTCCCTCTCCTTCCCTCTTTTCTGATGAAGCAACCATGGGTTGCGAAAGCTTGAATATTTGTGTGTGTGTTTGTGTGTTTTTTATTTTATTGTGTCTATCAACATACCAGCGCTTTCTCGTTTGGTAAGTTACAGCATCTTTGTTTTTTACATATATTTTTCCCACGTGGAATGTTACCAAACGAGATAGTGATGGTATGTTGATAGACACAATAAAAAACACAAACACACACACAAATTTCAAGCTTTTGCAACCCAAGGTATTTTTCCCACATGGAATGTTTCCCTCTATTATATATATCACTGGTAAAAAGGACAATTTTGAAAGGTACAGTGGAGACTGAGACTGTTGTACTGCACATGAGAAAAACCATACAATGGCTACATAGTTTTGATGCATTACAACAAACAGGGAAAAGGCAAAAAATGAGAGAACAGTATATCATTACATTGCTGAGGGAACTGTTTAATATAATGCATAAAGGAAAGTTGAAATAGTGACAGTTCCACAAATAAAATAAAAATGCTGTCGATGGTTATAATGAAAAGAAACTACACAAAGGTCCTAGCTGGAGTATGTACCATGTACTGACAGGGCCAATGTGCATAAAGAACATAACAGAGATAACTGGAGAGAAGAGGCTGTTAAGGGATAGGTGAATTCAAAAGTTATTTGTGACAATAAGAAATTAAAATGTTCCTATTACACAATGATGATGAAAACTAGGAAAAAGAATAGAAAAAATGTACAAGAAACTACAAAGAATCAACAATCCGTAAACAGTAATGCCCAGAGTAAATTTTTCACTCTGTAGCAGAGGTTGTGCTGATATGAAACTTCCTGGCAGATTAAAACTGAGTGCTGGACTGGGAATCGAACCAGGGACCTCTGCCTTTGGCAGGGAAATGCTTGAATGACTGAGCTATTCAAGCACAACTTGTGACCAGCTTTGCTGCTGCCACTATCTCATCTCCACTTTCCAAACTACAGAAGTTTCACAGGAGAACTTCTGAGAAGTTTGGAAGGTAGCACACGAGTTGCTGGCGGAAGCAGAACTGTAAGGCTGGGTGGTGAGTCTTGCTTGCGAAGCACAGTCAGTCGAGCACTTGCCCACAAAAGGCAAAGGTCCCAGGTTAGAGTCCCAGTTCGGTACACACTTGCAATCTTCCAGGAAGTTTTTATAATGTACAGATCCAATACTCTGAGCATGGTGATCTGGCACAACAGTGAATACTGAAATAACTCTAAAGCCTAGGGAGAAGGTAAATGCTTCACGTTGTTGAGATAACAAACATATCTGGAAAAAAAGAAAAAGAAAAAAAAAACAATAATTTAAAGAGTAAATTCAAAGCGCTGTAGAACACCAAACTAAAAAATAGCAGAAGATATGCAGAAAGAAACTGATGATGTTCACATGAGTTACAAGAAATTAAAAATGTTCTTATATGGAACAGATCGTTCTTAAGATATTGTTGACAGCTAAGGATGTAGAGGCAGATAGTCACATCATAACTACTGTTTATAAATTAATTAAGCAATTCACAGAACACTAACCTCACTGGATGAAGTATCTCTGTGCTGTTGGGAATACTGATGATCACACTCGACTGCACCTTTTAATTTCTGTGTATGACGAGTGGTTGATTCTGCAGAAGATGAACCGGTTTCTGGTGTTGCACAACCATTTATAGTTGGGATCTGTACACAACATAATTTTGCTGAAGCGAATAATATTTTGACTCCTGATATTGAATTGTAACTCACAATGGTGAAACAAAATATATAATACATACAATTCACCAGTTTTTGCACTGGTCATTGTGTAATTTTTACTTGGTCTTCAACAGTTTAAATGTTAGAACTAAATATAGAACAAAAATACAATCTAACAACACAAGTAAAAAAAAAAAAAAAAAAAAAAAAATTATCGGGATGCATTAAACTAAAAAGAAAAAAAATGAAATTAATACAAAGTGTCATAGAAAATGTAATTCCTACGTACCAACAGCAAATGGAGGAAGGTACATCATACTTCACATTTATGGAAATACCAGATTTGGAAACAAGTAATGATATGTCTTTTTTTTCACTTATTTCTGTCAGTCCTGCTCCAAATGTTCTTATTTCAGTTAACTGATGGTAGGTGACTTTTCAGATTTTCTTCTCCAGTTTTTTGTTTAACTGGAAGTAGGCATCAGGTTGTATGGTACCTGTAGTGTTTGGGAAGTAGGTAACTTTTACTGAAGTAGAGAAAAAGTGCTATAACATCTGAGTTGTTATTTTCCAGGCCTAAACACACAATGAGCCAAAACGTTATAATCACTGCCCACTCTGAGACTTAATGCCACCTAGTGGGATTGGTGGAATGTGATGTGGCAAGGATAGTAATCAGTGAAGCAGAGACAAACGGAAAATCATTCTAGTGATGATATGGGCCACAAATGGGGAAATACATTGACGTAAGTGACTTTGGCAAAGGGCAGATTGTTATGACCTGGCACCTGGGGACAAGAATCTCAGAAATGGCCAATGCTGGTTAGCAGTTCATGGGCTGCTGTTGTGAGAATCTATGGGAAGTTGCTGAAGGAAGGTAAACCACGAGACGTCCAAGCCTCATCATGGAAGGTGGTGGTACGAGGCTTGCCTGCTCTGTAAAGCAGAATAGGCAGATACAATGACAGAGTACAATACTGACTCCAGACACAATTGTTTCATAGAACTACACTTAATGTACATTTTTGAGCATGGAGGTCCACAGCAGACGATCCCTACATGTTCTCATGCCTGACTCAATGACTCATCAAATACTATTGCGGTGTGCATAGAATCATCAAGATTGAATCATGGATCAATGGAAACATGTTTCCTGGTCAGATGAATCACATTTCTTGTTACACCAGGTCGATGGTCATGCTCGGATACAACATCATCTAGGCTACGAGTACCAGGCATGGAGGCCAGTGGGGGCCAGTATCACGCTACAGAGGACATTAACACTGACTTTCATGGGGCCAGCTGGTAGTAATCGAAGGCACCATGACAGCTGTGGACTATGTGATTATTATTGCAGACCATCTGCATCCCTTTATGACTGATATCTTCCACAAAGCTGACAGTATCTTCCAGCAGGATAAGTGCCTGTGTCACAAAGCCAGTATCAAAGACACCTAGTGCCACGTACCTCCGAGAGCCTACCACGGACTTGTCAAATCCACACCATGCAAAATGCTGGATGGACCAACATGGCATTAGGCAGGTAGTCAAAACGATTCGGTCTATCAGTGTATCTGTCTGTAAAATTTGTGGCTGCATTATTATCAGTGAAAACTGTTTCATTCTTAGTTGCATTATAATACAAAAATTTTAATGGAAGATGTGTGTAGACATGAACTCTTTTCACTGTCATTCGAAGTGTTCTACATACAATACCTACCTCTTCTCAGAAGCTGTTGCAGAACAATATATCCCTCAGTAGATTAAGAAACCAGTATTCACATCATGATCATCATCATCATATTATTATTATTATTATTATTATTATTATTTGAAACAAAAATAATGACTCAGATATTAGTCATTTATTGACATAAAATAGGTATTGGCACTAAGATAAATATCTGTTTGTACCGATAGTAATTTTGTGCTAAAGTGCACGTCATTTATGTTGGCGACCGAGTTTGGGTTCGTTCTGCACATCTGACGTCACAAAACACAGTCAGCCAATGAACAGAGAACGACGTTGCCAGATCTCGACTGCAGTGCAGAGCACAGACGAGTGTCCTCAGTTTTAGAAACGTTAAGTCATAAATAAAGTAATAGAACAAAAGCAATGTCTTGATAGCAGACTTTCTTTTACAGAATGTTTGGAAAAAACATTCTTTATACCAATTGCTTCATATTCTATTTAATTAAACCAAACAAGCAATAATACTCCTAATTCAGGCGATAGAAAGGAAAGGTGTTTGTATCAATCTCACGAACCGTTTTTTCGCAATAAAGAACAGTGGTAATCGTTTATTTCCTATTGTACTTCGACGAAGCGTGAGTAATTCATAGTCATACCAACAGTGTTTGTCAGTATTTTGCATGACGTGTTAGAAACCTCATGGAGGTTTGTTGTCAGACGAGTTGCGTTAGCGTAACGGTTAAGGTGTTAGGCTGCTAAGCAGAAAGTTATGAGTTCAAACCTCGTGTGGTGCTTAATATTTAAAAACAATATTGAAGTGCCTTATTCACGAATTTTATTCGTTTGAATGCAATTCTTGGAAATTTCTAGTGCTTTGTCTCTACATTAACCCTTTCGCTGCTGCAGACAGGTGCTCCCCGCATTCCGCGATGTGCGCGATTTTGTCATCACTGCACTGCTCGCCTTTGCAGACACGTGGTGTTCCCACTGCTTTGACACACTTATCTTTCGATTTCACAAAAACTATTTGGCCCAAAAATTTGATTTTTACACCTCTTCTTGACTGATACATTCCCCCCACAAATGACTTAATTTTGTTTTGATGTTCGACGCAGTTATTGTGCAGCATTAAATGTAGTAAACCATTGCCCAAAATTTAGAAGAGTTTGCAGGTGAAAGTCCATAGCGTATACTTTCCGTATGATCGATTTTAGTTGCCACAATGTTGAGAATGAAATGTGGACAAGATACCTAAATTTCATATAAAATTTACTGTATAACTATATCTCATTTAATTTAAGTACCACGTAGGTGTTGTATGTAATATTGAGAAATATTCCGTCTTTCGCGACTGTAATAAAAGTTTTATTTACACCAGGCGCATTTGGCTTTATTTTAAAGCACTTCAGTCAATGAAAGGTATGGCACATACACAATGGTACTCATGTTCTCTTTCTTGTTTTTGTTCCACAGTCGCAGTTTTACCAATGGTATTGAAATATATTCCTCTTCTGCAACTGTAATAAGCGACTTATTTAGACCCGACACTTTTCTCTCTTTAGAAGCATCATCAGTGGACAGTATTTTGTCTCCTCCATTGCCATGTGACCTTTCGTAGTTTTGTGCTGCGGTAACACAATATTCAACATTTGTGTTGGCTGATCAGTGTTTTAGCAAATAAATGCTGTTTGTGTCTGCCACACACAAAAATTATATTTGACATAGCTCAGAGCACTTCACTGATAGACGGTATGTTCAAGTCCTAATGTTACTGGTAAGTCCACAGTTTTGTTTAATGTATTTTGTCTACTTCCTTTTGATTGATTGAAGTGCTTTAAAATAAAGCTAAGCGTGCCCGGTGTAAATAAAACTTTTTTTACAGTCGCAAAAGATGGAATATTTCTCATTATTACATACGACACCTATGTGGTACTTAAATTAAATGAGATATTGTTATACAGTAAATTTTATATGAAATTTAGGTATCTTGTCCACATTTCATTCTCAACATTGTGGCAACTAAAATCGACCATACGGAAAGTATACTCTATGGACTTTTACCTCTGCAAACTCTTCAAAATTTCGTGCAAGGGTTTACTATACTTAATGCTGCATAATAACTGCGTTGAACATCGAAACAAAATTAAGTCATTTATGGGGGGAAGGTATCAGTCAAGAAGAGGTGTAAAAATCAAATTTTTGGGCCAAATAGTTTTTATGGAATTGAATAAGAGTGTCAAAGCAGTCAGAACACCATGTGTCTGCACAGGCGAGCAGTGCAGTGACAAAATCGTGCACAGCGCGGAATGCGGGGAGCACGTCTGTGTAGCAGTGAAAGGGTTAATGCGGCTGTGGTGGCTTTACTTCATAAACTGCGCGCTCCCCCCTAAACGTAAGCTTGTGAACTATGCTATACTATGGCGCTGCTTCTTTTGGCGCGTGCGTCGTGTGCAACTGGCAACGCAGCAATCTCCCGCGTCTGGGTGGGCATGCGCGAGCCGCCAAGATAAAAGAATTGAACTATAGTGAATACCAATTTTCAAACCAAAATTAGAATTATGAGATTTACCTTCAGTCTTTGACTTGCTCTTCTTCCACCATCAAGCTCAACAACGAATGTCCTATCACTTTCCCAACTGCAATTCTCAAGATCAGCTACTTGCACAGCAACATCTAGTCTTCTTCCTGAATGATAGAATATGTTTGTGATTGAAAGTACGGAAAACACAGAAGTTATAGTTATTGAACTACTGAAAAAATAACTATTAGATGTAATTTGTAACCACTAGCACATACAAAACATAAATGAAAAATCTGAGTCTGGTATTTCAATTATTGTAATACTTGTGATATGTATTTTCAACTTCTCCTGAAATTGCTCACAATAAGTGAAATAAAAAAGGACCAAACATGAGCAGAAAAAAAGCATTCACAAAACATAAGTGGAGAAAAAAAAACAGTTTTACATGAAAAGCTGGAAATCTACAGAAGACTACTTAAGAAATAGACAGAAGATGTAGATTGAGCAAAAAAATTAAATGTATTAGGAAAATAAATCTGATAATAATAGTATACGTCTGCACAGGCATAATGAGCAAATACATTGTATCTCTGAGATATTATCATCTCTTAAGAATTAGCAAGAGCTTGCTGAAATACAATACCTCTGAATTTTTTATGTGAAAACCTTAAAGCTTTTTAAATAAAACAAATGTTATTAACATTCTACATCTTTATTCTTCATGTCTACACATCTGCAGCTCTCTTGGGCTAGAGGGCTCCAAATTGTAGCATGTAACATGGCTGTGTGGAACTAATCTATGTCAGTGCATGAGAAAGTGCGTGCTGTAATCAACTTTCAAATTAAAAGACCATACACAAGTACAACGGCATCTGCAACAAGCTGACTGTCATTGATCATTCTCCATAGAGTCCTGACTTGGCACCATCTTATTTTCATTTGTTTCCAAACCTTAAAGAACACCTTCAAGAACTTCACTTTGATAGTGATGAAGTGGTGCAAGCAGATGTGAGGCTGTGACTCCATCAACAAAGTCAAGCATTCTACAGCGACAGTATCAACAAACTGGTCTCTCGTTAGGAGAAATTTGTTCATTGCTAGGTTTACTATGTTGAGAACTAAATACGTAGACCTGAAAGACGTTAACAACATTTGTTTTATCTAAAAAGCTTTATGGGTTTTCACATACAAAATATCAGAGGCGTTACTTTTTAGCATGCCCTCATAAATGCAAGTATGTGTGAATGATGAATTCTGATACTCCATTATGATTATCTAGTAACCTTGTTTATTCTCTATATTGAAAAAAGGGAACATTATATTCACCGAAGAAAAAGAAAGAGAAAATATAGTAACAGCATAATATGTCTAAACAGGCATAATTGGCAAGCACATTGCATCTCTGAAATGTTAAGTTGTGTGGAGTTACATGCAAATATGTGTGAATGATGAATTATGTATCAGCCTTGCTTACTATTCAGTCTGGATAGGAGGAGGAAGAAGAAGTGACATGTTCCACATCATTACAAAATATCATATTCATTATCTGTGGAACAAGTATTAATGTATGTATGTATGTATGAAGACTGTATCTTCTGAACCAAATGAAGAAAACTGTTGATAACAGATAACAGCTTAATAACATTAATTACAATACCCTGCCTCGCTGCACAATGCCAAATACAGGTCATTACGGTCAACGATAAACTTTTAGAAAAAACTAAGTGCTGCAACTAATCTATTTTGGACTGCCTTTAATGAACTGAATCATCAAAATAAACAAATAAATAAATAAATTCTGGTATATATCTTACTTACTTAATGTTGTGAAATTGTCAAATTTTGTTGGTATGGGTATATCTTACTTAATTCATATTGTTATAATGGAAGGAAACATTCCACGTGGGAAAAATTATATATAAAAACAAAGATGAGGTGACTTACCGAACAAAAGTGCTGGCAGGTCGATAGACACACAAACAAACACAAACACACACACAAAATTCAAGCTTTCGCAACAAACTGTTGCCTCATCAGGAAAGAGGGAAGGAGAGGGGAAGACGAAAGGAAGTGGGTTTTAAGGGAGAGGGTAAGGAGTCATTCCAATCCCGGGAGCGGAAAGACTTACCTTAGGGGGAAAAAAGGACAGGTATACACTCGCACACACGCACATATCCATCCACACATACAGACACAAGCAGACATATTTAAATATGTCTGCTTGTGTCTGTATGTGTGGATGGATATGTGCGTGTGTGCGAGTGTATACCTGTCCTTTTTTCCCCCTAAGGTAAGTCTTTCCGCTCCCGGGATTGGAATGACTCCTTACCCTCTCCCTTAAAACCCACTTCCTTTCGTCTTCCCCTCTCCTTCCCTCTTTCCTGATGAGGCAACAGTTTGTTGCGAAAGCTTGAATTTTGTGTGTGTGTTTGTGTTTGTTTGTGTGTCTATCGACCTGCCAGCGCTTTTGTTCGGTAAGTCACCTCATCTTTGTTTTTATATTTAATTCATATTGTGACACAGCAAGCTGGAACGACCCCACTTCAATGACTGCTCCCCTAATGATTGATAATCTTCTCCCCAGTTGTTATGCTAGTTATCATACCCTTATTTATACTGAACATATGTGACATGTAACCCGCCTAAATACTTGAAAAGCTTGGACTTTGCTCCACCTACAGTAAAAGTAGTATGGCCATTTGTTATAAAAACCGGCATCTCAACTTTTATATTTTATTTTGCATGAATAATTAACTTTTGAAATAATAGACATTGAAAATTGCATACTGTCATAATTTCTACTACTTATTTTACCTTTTGGCTTGTTAGGTTCTGAACTTTTAACAGAGTACTTTCCTGACTCCTTACTCATTAATTAAGCTACTAATTATGATTTTGAATAATTTAGCATATGTAAACTAATTTTTTAATGTGGCGCTGGTACCTGTGAACTGGGCATTCTTAGTGTGGATGCATGAAGTGATTCCATAAACTTTTCTAAATTCTTAGATTACCACATTTTTGTACACCACAATTTAGTCAAAACTTATAGTCCATCCGGAGTATCAATGTTGTACCTAGCTGTTTGTTAAATGATCGTGTAATTTCCAAAATAACGATTTGTTCATACGACTGTTTTAGAATAGTCAGACATCACCAGCCAGCCCTGGTCCAGTTAACAAGTTCCCAGTTTTTGTTCAAGCTACAGCTATGCACAGTTTGTTTACAGAAATACTTGTACCTGTATATGTGAAGAATCATTAATAGCGATGCCAAAAAAACTTTCAATTGATTTTTGTAGCTCAAGAAGTTTATGAATATTTTGACGTTTGTGTTATGGTTGGTAGGAGGCACTGACTATCTCTTTCACGTGAATGCAGTATTGTCGAATGATAATATTGCCTGTGAACTGTGACATTTTGTGTTAATATGGGCAGCATTTTGTGCTACACTTAATTCTTTTGTTCAGTGACTTGTTAGGTGTATTACTGCTTATGGGACAGTGCTTCACTATTTCTGCCACTTTTAGTTACTTGTGAGTACTGACCTGATAGTAGGTGCTAATAATCTCACAAAGGTAAAAGACTGGTTACCATATAAACACATGGAGTATAGCAATGGGCAGTTTGACAGCATCCAGTTAAGTTAGTGATGTCTGTGGTGTCACCGCCAGACACCACACTTGCTAGGTGGTAGCCTATAAATCGACCGCGGTCCGTTAGTATACGTCAGACCCGCGTGTCGTCACTGTCAGTGATTGCAGACTGAGCGCTGCCACACGGCAGGTCTAGTCTAGAGAGACTCCCTAGCACTCGCCCCAGTTTTACAGCTGACTTTGCTAGTGATAATTCACTGACTACATACGCTCTCATTTGCAGAGACGACAGTTTAGCATAGCCTTCAGCTACATCATTTTCTACAACCTAGCAAGGCACCATATTCTTCAAGAATGTATTCTGAACAGATAATATTGTGAATCATGTACCGTCAAGAGCGACATTCATCATTAATGGATTAAAGTTAAGTACCAAACTAATTACGTCCGCTTTCTGAATTCTAATTCCTTGTCATGTTCCAGACCTCACGTTAGTATAGTTCTTCCCTCCTCACGCCAGCCTGAGTGAGCTAAAACGCGTGCATTTCGGCCTCCTCTAGTAACACGGTGTTGGCTCTTCAGCCAACACAACAGCAAGTATGATCAAATCTTACCATCCCGAACTGCTGACTTCTTTAAATGCACATCTTTTCAACTAACTGTCATAAAAACACCCAACCACCTCTGTGACATGAGATTTATGAAGTTCCCACAGAAAATATACACATGCCCCTGACATACAACATGCATGGGAAGTGAAACTAGTAACAGGCAATGGAGTGAATGCAGAAAACTCATGAGCTAAATTACTGTTCAGTGGCTCCTGTTGTTCACAGCAATCATAACCTTATGTTGACTTACCTAACCAGCAGAATTTTGTGACTTTAATAAATATGTCTTATATAAAACAAATTTTAAAATTTTTCCACAACAATCCATTGTGATTGAGAAGGGGTACAAAAAGATAACATATGAGTCTAATGATGTAATGTTCACAATACTTTTTTAGTTTAAATCTTATTGGTTATAAATAGAGCACAAAATTTGAACAGAAAATACACTGACAGCAAGGATGTCACAAGTTCTCACCTTAAGTTGATCAAAAGTTTTGAAATTATTTCTATACGTAAATTGTGCAGGTTCATTTTATTCATGCCGCTGCATTTATTATTTTCAAAAATGATTTATTTAGCATCATTTGGTATAAGAGTATTCCAATTGACTTAATGACAAAGAGATGTTATGCGAGTTCGAGCATAAGGGGCCGACTTCTGATCTTATCTGTTAACATTCTTCATAATTAGTCTATTATATTCAACAATAAGCTGTGATTTACTTTTTCTCAAACCATTTGTTGTAAGTTTAAACTCAAGCATGTCTGTATTCACTAAAAATTGGCCAGACCCCCAGCTTCGCTCTCCCTACCACACCATACCCCTTTCCACTGTTGTGTTAGCAGCAGATCGTCCTTCCTCTTAGCTTGGAGAATTCCAGTATCATAAATTTACTTTGACAGAAGCCCCTCTATAAGGCTAACAGGATTGTAAAAATTGCTCATGAAGAGTGCATACCCTGTACCTTTCATTCCTTCAAGCAACTTTGAATGCATCTCCTTAACTGCTAATGCCTGCACATTTTCTTCCACTCTGCTTCTGAATATTAATGACCTTTCATCAGTAACATTCCCAGATATCTAGTTTTTTTTTTTTTTTTTTTTTTTTTTACAGATGACATAAACTTTGCAATAATTAGCACTTCAAGTATAGTCTTAGAAAGAATGGTTAATGACATTTTCATGACCATTAATAAATGGTTCCTCACCAGTTCTTTGTCAATAAACTTTGAGAAGACATGTTATATGTAGTTCAGAACTCGTACGAGTTTTCCTCCAGTATATTCCTACAATATGACAAGAAGCAGGCAGAAGAGATTGACAGTGTTAAATTCTTGGGATTCCAACTTGATAAGTTGCACTGGGAGAAGCAACGCATGTAATTGCTGAAGTGCCTGAAGTAAATCGTTATTTGCAATGTGGATGTTGTCAGACTTAGGAGATATAAAAACTAAATTCTGTCTGTTGTGTGTTACAAGGTAGACCATTTACATATATGAGGAACAATGCTGGACCTAAGACTGAGCCTTGTGGCACTTCGTAAGTCATTTCTCCCCAGTCTGAATTATGTCCCCACTAAATTTGTGGAATTACTATTGCAACTTTCTGCATTATTTTGGTTGGATATGAAAATATCCACTGGTCGGCTGTACCATCAATCCCACAAAACTTCAATTTTTCTATGAATATACTTGGTTAACACAGTCAAATGCCTTAGATAGATTCTAGAAAATACCAACCAATGCTATTTTATTATTTAATGTTTGTAAAATGTGGTTAGGGTACATATAAACAGCATTCCCAGTAGAGCATCTCTTCTGATACCCAAACTGTGATTTGCAAATGAGAATGGGCAGCCACTTGGCCTTTAGATTGGCTGGCTAATGGTCTCACATGAACTGCTGGCTAGAGATGCTGTGCTGCTAACAGTTCACAGTGATAACTGTCAGATGTACGTGCAATGAGGCATACTGATAGTATGGTACCATTCATCAGTATGTCCTGCATGATTACAAGAAAGTGCCTCTTGAGCACATTGTTTGGTTGTACCTTGTAAAACTGAAGTCACACTGAAAGTAGTTTTCGAATACTGGATGACAGAAATTCTCTAAAAAGTCAGACTCAAATTTAAAATCCAAGAAATCATTGTTTGATTAATTTGCAATATCTGTGAGCAGCTGTCTGCTGGAACAGTTTATATTTACTCTGGAATATTTCCAACTGATATTTTCTGTACTCATGTTCAGTCTTTGGTAGATACAGTGAAGACTTGTTTCATCAGTAGGGAGGTATAGTTATAGAAATTTTATCAAATTTTATTCTTCAGATTCTGGTACTTGTAGAAAGTATTGACTGGTACTTTACATCAGACTTCATGCCAATTCAGAGCTTAAACCAACTTATTTCATAGGCATACACTTCAAATGTAAGGTTTATTCTTTGTCACAAATATAGCTTTTGGTCAGTAAGGCCTTCATCAAAATTAGATGACAAACACACACATACACACTCATATAAACACAACTCACAAACGACTGCAGTCTCAGGCAACTGAGGCCTCAGTTGCCTGAGATTGCAGTCATGTCTTTCCTTTTCATAATACTGTTACATTCCATCCTGGATTTTCCATTGTCTGATTTATTATTTGTAATTTTTATGTACAAAACACATGCCAAAAACTGATACATATAGCCATACCAGATAAATGATGCAAGCTATACTCATTCACATTATTTTATAATATGGCACATAAAGGCAGCTGTTCTTAGTCAAGCTTTGCTCCACACACCCTACCCCAAAAGATTATTCCAGTTCGTGTGGAAGTCACATTATGCCACATTCAAGAACAAGAAGCAAATTTCTGAGCACACAATACAAAGAACATAAAAATTTCATCAACAGTGTTCTCAGTAATCACATACATCGTATCATTTAGAGAATGTGTGATTTACTGGCCAAAATGTAAAAATGCTACTGATACCCCATATTAATATCCCAAAAAATGTGGTGTCTGAAGTTATCATTTTCTGTGGAATCTGGCAGCCACTATAAGAAATCCATGAAAAACTTACTGAAAATGTTTGGATATACTCAAAATCTCCAATTAACATAAAATAACTAGTGATACACACAGCCTAGCCATCCAGGGGCATCACTTCTGTAGTGACAAGTAGTCCCTCTTTAAATATACAAAGAGTCTCACTGAGGCTTGCACACATCGAAATTACTCTCCCAACCTTTTACAGAAACAAATCTCCCAAGCCATAGCTCTCCAGTCATCCACCACCTCCCAAAGTCACACCGTCTGGCCACAAGGGAGCATTCCCTCTTGTCTCAGATCCACCAGGACTGGAGCAGCTGAATCACATTCTCCACCAGGGATTCAATTACCTCTTGTCATGCCCTGAAATGAGGATGCCCTATCCCACTATCCTTCCGACCCCTCCCACAGTGGTATTCTGCTGCCTACCGAACCTACACAATATCCTCATCCACTCCAATCCTGCTTCCAACCCCTGGCCTCACGGCTCACATCTGAGTAACAGATCTAGATGCAAGACTGTCCCATACATCTTCCCACCAACACCACCACCACCACCACCACCACTGCCACCTACTACAGTTCGATCACAAGCACCACCTATCCCATCAACAGCAAGGCAATCTGTGAAAGTAATCATGTGATCTACAAGCTAAGCTGCAACTAATTTGCTGCATTCTATGCAGACATAACAACCAATAAGCGGTCTATCCGCACGAACGGCAACCGACAAACTGTAGACCCCAGCTGGACCACCCAGCAGCTGAGCACGTTGCCTAACATAATATTCTTCACTTCAATGCTGTACTGTACCTACAATATGTTCTATGGTCCTGTAACCCCACTTCTTCTTCACCCTCCTATCTCCTTCCCTGTTTCCACTCCAGCAGTACCCATCCTTCTATTCTACCAAAACACCCAAAGCCTTTTTAGTTCTCTCCTTTTCCACTCACTCCCCCTCCCCCCCTTTCCACCCTTTCTGTCTACAGACTGCTTCTCCCATCATGCGTTGTTGCTCACAGTCTGACCTTGGCAGCCAGAGACAGTGGTCGTGTGTGTGTGTGTGTGTGTGTGTGTGTGTGTGTATGTGTTTGTATACTGTCTGCTTCAGAAGAAGGCCTTTTGGCTGAAAGCTTACTTATTTAGCAATCTATTTGTTGTGCCTGTCTGTGACTCAGCATCTCCATTATATGGTGAGTAGCAATCCAGCCTTCCCATAGTACTGTCAACTAGTGACAGAACATGTATGTAGTTCTATATTTTTATTGTTTTGTTCAGATTTTAACATTTCCCACCATCATCTATATGAGAATGGCACAAATCTTTGAAATGAGTATATGGAATCATACAGTTTATAGCACTTCTACAATGTGTACACCATTTGTATCACGGCCAGCAGGCACCTAAATTTGAGAGAAAGGGCAATCTTGTGAGAGGCATATATCAGGTTACAAGTTACACTGGCACTACAGAAACAAGTGATGGACATATGCACAACAGTTTTAACCCTCTAAGGCACCCTCAATCCAGTGTCTTAAGATGTTGTCATCAGTTTGGCAGTCACTAAATTGCATGCAGCTCACAAAGAGTGAGTGGAGGTTTATCACAATTCAAGATGATACCAATATTCTATAAGGCAGGACACAGTTGTCCAGATCATCGTCTCTTACTAGGAGTACAAGTGATTTTCACATGGGGACGAATTCTGTGATTGTAGTGGATGCATCAGCACATCCATTCTCCAGCAGGCAGAGTAATGCGCTTCTATAATACCTTGGGGGGGGGGGGGGGGGGGGGGGGAGGGAATGATACAGAACAATATTAGTAGTTATGGGTAGAAGCTCTGGAAGTTTTCCAGTCCCCTGATGTGCTAGAGGGAAAAATCATAAGTTTCATTCTCTATCATCTTGCTAGAAGAAAGGCTCTTACAGAAGCATAAATGCACTCGTTTTTCCCTCATTCCATTTTTAAATGGACCAGGAAAGGGAATGATGAGCTATGTTCAAAGCAGCCCCTGCTATACAATCTACAGTGGATTTCAGAGTATCAGTGTGCATGCAGAGACAGAGTTTCCAAACTTTGGTTTTCACAGTAAAGTGAAATTTATACTTGCAGCTACATAATAGTTTCTTGCAGATCTTAATAGCACTGGTCAAGACAGGCAATGAGCAGGTTTAAGTCTCAATCTTGCGCCCTCAGTTTCAATCTGTTTGGAAGTTTCACAACACATTTTATTTATTTTTTACAAAGTGAAAGATTAATTTAAAAAAGAACTGCAAGGCTACAGATAAGCTGTTCTTCATTATATCCTTTCTCCAATAGTTGCTTGCCAAGCAAGATATACAGCAGAACACTTAGTGGGTTCAGAAATAGGGGAATAAGTATTAACAAATTCAAGCTGAGGAACAAGGCAGAATTGTATGTGGACTTCAGTTTGTAAGAATTCTGTCTGTGAAAGGCGAGTTTCCCTACTGGAATTCTAATTCAGCACATGGGATTCATGTGGGAGGAAGGTTTACAACAGTACACTCTGTACTTATTCTATAAGCATTTATGAACATTCCAATTATCAAACACAATGCTGATAAAGTGAGCATACACACTAGATACACTGGGTACAAAAATATGCATGTCTTTGCAACAAGCAACAGCCAACCATCATCTTCATTATTCTTGTCTTTCACACCTTGTTGTTCAACACCTAAATTGTGTACAATGTTGCAATGGTACTATAACAGTGTGTTGTGATTATTATGGTTAGGTTCTGGTCAGAAAGACCAAGGATTCATTATAGCCTAGGGACAAGATTAAACATAAATGCTACAGTACCCAACAGTGGACATGACTGGCAGAAAAGCACTTCTCTGTCTGCCAACTTACATGATGGACACACATTCTCTAATACTGAAAACATTTATTCTCAATATTACAATAAAAAAGTGTAACAAGTTATTTCAAAGTTACAATAAAAAGTGTAACAATTTATTCTAAAAATGGTCAGGACACTTAATCATTGATTTGTAACCAAAGTGATATGTTCAGTTGGGAAACAAGCTGACAGGTCACTTCTTCAAAGCAAAGAGAAGGTGAAAAAAACCATAAGAACAGGACAGGCATTCACTATGTCTAGTTCTCAAAAGTATATTACAGTGTCAATTATTAATATCCACCTTCAAGTTTCAAGCATACACTTTGTTGTTTCCAAGTTTGCAAAGGATCTAATCCCTTGAGCCTACTGTCAATGTCAAAATTACTTTCATAGCAGCTTTTGTGATGACCTCTCACTTTCATCTATTTGGATTTTATCGCCTTAATTCCTCAATTTCTTTTTGTGTTTACCACTATGCATTCATAAAGATTACTTTTTCACATGTAACTGTAATAATGCCCCTTCCACCATTTATAATGCCAACAACTTTCAAGGTAAACACACACCAGGATTAAATGAATGGATCAACATACATATTCTGTGATAATTAGGCCAACATTTATTAAAATAAAAATCATATTTCAACAATGGAGCTCTCAATTCAATTGAATACAGCTATTTTATCTGTGTTTCATGGGTACACAACTGTTTGTTGTGTAAACAAGTTTTCATGAGTATTTCCAAATGTAGTTAATATTTTAACATTAATAAGGTATTACAATTGCACTCCACTGAAAAAAACACACACACACACACACACACACACACACACACACACACACACACACAAAAGGAGAAGGGGGGGGGGGGGGGGTGAGGGGTGAGGAACTACTGATATCCACTGCACTGTGGTTGGTGTTACAACCTATCATATACTTGCTTACCTCTACTTCGTTTTGCTTCCAAGATCCTAACTCGTTCCTGTAACTGAGTTAGTTGCTGGTCTTTTTCTGCCACCTCTTGCTCATACCGCTGTCGCATTTCTTCACATTCTTCCTCTAAATCAGTCACCTGATGGAATATAAGAACAACACTGAAAATCAAATCAATATGACATGTGGCCTGATACACAGACAAAGTAATAACAAAATCAAAAGTTATGCAAAATAAATAATGAATTACGCATAATGAAACAAAATGCATCAGATAAAAATTTAGTGCTTTCCGAGGTGGACAGAATGGATGACCAGAATTTAACATATTATCAATTGGGAAAAGATGTGGCCATGGTCTTCATGAGAAACTGTGTCAACATGAGCCTGTCATGTTTTAGATTTTTAAAGATGTACTATAGTAAATATTAGAAAATTATCAAGTTACAAATAACTATGGCACGCAATAAAAATATCACATCAAATTATGTGTCCCATGGAAAATATACAGAAGCTAAAGGAATGCATCAGTAGCTTAAGCAAGTATGTGGCCTGTCACCACCACAACTTATTATTTATATGCAAAGGCAGATGAGAGACCTTTATGCTAACCAAGTAACATAACTTGGGGGACCCTCAAGAAAGGATAAATTAGAAACAATATGTTGGAAATGGACTGAACAGTCTGTGTACGCACAGAATGGGATCCCATCCAGCAATGCTAAAAGATGGTGATCATGATGATTCTTGTTGTTGTTATTAATATTTGTTTACACAACAGACAACAGTAAATATAGTCAACAAAAACACAGTGCTGTATTTCACATTTAATCACCAGTCGGACACTTGCAATTGACTAGGACTGAGTGATGTATTGGCAGAGAATATGTGCAGCCCCCAAAAAAGTGGTTTTATTTATGCCAATGGTTTTGACTGCCCACTGAGATCTTTTCATAGTGCAACACATGCTCCAAGAACTATTGATTTATGCTGCAGCTACTGAAGTTTGATTTTCAGGTCTTCATATCTTGTAAGCTGTCTAACTTTGTCATCAATTCAGCTATCCACTGTTCATTTTTCTCTGAGATTATGACGTGCAGTGTATAGCGTTCCAATGTTTGGTTAGTCTGTAAATGGAAGTCCCACAGCAGTTTATTTCATTTTTGATCACTTTTTCTGGATTATTGTTTCAACAGATCTTTTCCAATGGTAGATGATATTTCTGACAACAGTTCCAGAGTAATATTTGGATTACAATGTTGTGGCTCTGATTTCAAATCTATGTATCCCATCATTTTGTGACAGCTCAGAATGTGCAGAGTGTTTCATCAGTTTTTTTGCAAAGCCTGCAGTTTGCATCTTCTGTTGCCAGAATTAGTTACTTCTTCTGTTCCCTTTTTAAAGGTTCTACTAGTCATCCAAAACCAGGTATTTTCCTTGTCTACATTGCCCTCAATCTTAAATAGTCCACACAGTCCTTTAATGCTTATCTGTTTTTGGTGCTGATCTGCTTTTGTAGCATTTCACGCAATTTCTGGTTATTGATCTCCTACAAAGTATTTTCCCCACTTTCAGTCACATGCATTTTCCTCACTTTCAGTCACATGGTCAGCTAATGTATATTTTTCTCCATTAACTGTTTGCCTAACTTCCAGATATCCTCTGCCAGCTAATTTGAGTGCAAATGCAAAATGTGACATGAATATAAAATAATTGAATACTGTAAATCATTAATTAACACATTCCACACCACAGTATTGTGAAACTCACAATTTATTTAAGAAAATGTGTTACAGAAACTTATGTGCGCCTCTTTTTGCGCCTGCTCAGTTTTACATCCACCAGGTGAATACAAAATACATCTGTCTCTGCATTTTTCATCTTTTATTATAACTGAGAATGAGATGGCAGCAGAGATAAAACTGCCCAAATGAGCACATATTGATAGTATAGGATACTTGATGGGGAAAAAACCAGAAAAAAAACTACATAAAACCACAAAACTAAACAGAAAGAGGTATGTTGCATCCAGAGATGGTATTAGATATTGCAATGGAACAAAGTAGTTGTCACAGAGAAGCAAGAGTGTCAAGAAGACAATACTAAGAATATGATGAGTTAAAAAGTTACTTAGAAGTGCCCAGGAACTATGTGTGAAGGTAAAATGAAAATTTCCAAGAAAAGTTATTGAACACAGTGAGAGTATTAAGAAATGAAACCAAACTATTTTTCATTTATTAAATAGGGGACGACACAGTAACTAACAACAGATACGTACAGCCATTTGAAGATTTCTTTAATCTTCTGAAATGTACAGTCATTTAATCAGAAACACAGACAGCGAATAATGAAAATGAAGTCTATTGTAAGTATTTCCAGATGAGGTGTATAAAGCTGTTTATTAAGAAAGGAAGAGTGCCTACAGACAATTGGGTTTCAAGAAAAACTGATAAAACTAGAGGCAAAGTAATACAAGAGGAAATTGTGAAGAGCAAGACAAGTCAGTTTCACAAAACTGTAATGATGCTGTTAAAGTTCTATTTCATAAGAAATTTTTTTATTAAAATTACCACAAACCACAATAGCATTCAATCAAGCAAAGGAACAAACGTGGACCACTAGACCATTTCCAATTAATGGACATTCAATTTGCTTATGACACCTTAGAGTTTGCTTCCAATGCAGACAAATTTCCACTAAAAAGGCTCTGAGCACTATGGGACTTAACTGCTTAGGTCATCAGTCCCCTAGAAGTTAGAACTACTTAAACATAACTAACCTAAGGACATCACACACATCCATGCCCGAGGCAGGATTCGAACCTGCGAGCTTAGCGGTCGCGTGGTTCCAGACTGTAGTGCCTAGAACCGCTTGGCCACACCGGCCGGCTTCCACTAAAAATGGAAGACATTTGTATACTGAATTTTCAAGAAAGCTTAAAAATCCACTATAATGAAGCTAAAACAATGAAATCCATCACACCAAAAAGAAAAATTTTAAGTTAACAATCTGTTTGTGTGGTTTTGCACGTAGGGCAGATGAAGAAAACAATTGGATGAACAGAAGAGTAAAAATGGCCCAGATTGCTTTTTGTGAGTGAAGCAGAATTTTTAAATTGTAGATTCCAATGTGTGTGAAGAGGAAAGTTTACACTCACTGTGTATTATCCGTTTTGTTATGGAATTTGACTGCATAGAATCATTCAAATACTGAGGGTTGTCCAGTGAACAATGGAAAAATGAGTAGTAGGAATTACTAGGACAACAAACAAACCAGTGAACAAATTGAGTGGAAGACCAAATTATGACTGAAATAAAACTGGAATTGAAGCAGGCGGGACATGTAAACAGGCAAGTGGATGGTAGGAGGATCAAGAAAATACACTGATGATTTCCAAGATATAAGAAATTAACAGTATAATGATTTAAAGAAAGGTGGATAGGTGACATTAGAAAACATGTAAGAAAAATACAGTTGCATCCTGATGAAGTTTTATTGCATGGAAAAATCTAGAGGTTCCACCCAGCAGTTGATGTCAAATGGACGACAACGACCACCACAACTACTACTGCTTCTGCTACTGCAGAAGTTACTGAAATTAAAAATTGGCATCATATCTTCAATAAAAATGGAAAATTACAAATTAAAAATAACTGGTACTCCAGTAAAATGTATTTAAGACTAAAATGCTATGACGGCATGAGTACCATCCAGGAATATCCAAGATGGCCGCCGAGTAAGTGACGCCAGAAACTATTTCCAGAAAGTTAAGTGATTTAGACAGGAATATAATTTAGTTTAACGCCGATAACAAATTAAATACGTGCATTAGTGTATCGTTTAAGTCTTGCCGTTAAAGGTTTGACTTTTCTTTGCATATTTTTTCAGAAAACACGAAAAGATCGTAACTTCGCAAAGTCGCGCTTAGGCTTAAATTTTGTAAACGTGTTTGTTTCTTGTTTCACGGTAATTTAACTAGTTTCTCGGTAACAAATAAGTAAACTACCGTAAATAGCGTATAACTTCATTGTTTTAATACAGATATCAGAAAAACAGCGGAATTTTAAATCAGAAACTTGCTTATATACATTGGTGAATAGGCTTAATTCTTGTAACGTCTTTTTGATTTTCGGTAATTTAATTGATTTATTCTAGCTAAAGTATTATTTTTGCCATGAGTGAGAAGTGCCTGACTTGCCGTAGAATTGTTAGCTCCAGGGTTTGGTGTGATGGATGCAGTAGTTTTTTTCACTGGGGGGACTGCAGTGGTGTGGGTGTCGGGAAAGTGGATCAGGCTCATCAGTGGTTATGTAGGATTTGCAGCAGAGATAGGAAGATAGTGGAACAGGAGGGGAAAATTGCTGCCCTTCAGGCTGAGCTAGATCAGGCAAGGGAAGATCTGGACAGGTTAAGGAGGGAGAAGGGCAAAGAGAGGTGGGAAGTGGCAACAGGTAACAGAAGGAACAGGCCTAGAACTAAGTCTGACAGTTTTGTGGTGAATGTCAAAAATAAGTTGGACCTGTTGCTTCAGTTAGAAACTGATGAGCCTCAAGCAGAGCTAGGTGTAGACAGGACACAATAAACTTTCAATAGGAAATTGAAAAAGAATGTAGGAAAGTCATCGAAAAGGAAGAAAGTTTTGTTGTTAGGCAGTTCTCATGCCAGAGGTGTAGGCCAACTTCTGCAGGAGGAATTAGGACCAGAATACCAGGTCACAAATTTTTTCACACCAAGTGCTAGTCTGGATCAGGTGACAGAGGATTTAGGTTCACTCTGTAAAGGATTTACCACGGAAGACACCGTGGTTATTGTGGGAGGGCCAGGGAACAGCATAGACAGAGATCCTGGGTACAGTATAGAGTGTGACCTGGTAAAGATTGCGTCGGCATCGAGACACACCAATGTTGAATTTGTATCTGTCCTGAGACACCATGACCGGCCTCATTTGAACTCTTCTGTTGGGAGAGTTAATTTGGAGTTGGAACGGCTGCTTGGGTCGGGTGCGGGGGCTCATATTGGTGTGGTTCCTGTTGATTCTCTCAGTAGGTGGGACTATACCAGGCACGGCCTACATCTCAACAGGAAAGGGAAGGGGAAACTGGCTGGGATAATAGCAAGAAATTTAAGGGGGGGAGGCACTGCCATGAATGGTAAAATACCAGTGGTTACAGGTGTTGGAGCAGCACCTTTTTTAGGATAGGTAAGACAGAAAGATGTCAAGTTCTACGAGAGGTCAGGATTGAAACAAATCTTCAGTTTAGGAAAGAAATTAAACAGCACAATTCTAGCACATTGGATCACCAAACACAGCTGCCAATTATAAATTTTCACCAATCACCAGGAATTTTATCTCCACCAAGTTGTATCTCAGTCCTAGGTAATTGCATTGATGAATTAAAGTCACCCAACCCAGTTGACATAATCTGCCTCTCTGAACACCATGTGACCACTGGTATAGGAACTAGGCGTAAGCACAATGAGAAACTCAGACGGGAGAGTACTGCAAATGTTAGAATAAGTAAAGGTTCTCATAAAAGTATAATTAAAAATAATGTAAGTATATTTCATCAAAATATTGGGAGTTTATAGAATAAAATAGATGAGCTTCTGGTTTGTTTAGAAGATTTAGAAGCTGAGGATGAAATAGATATACTATGCCTGTCTGAGCATCACATTGTTACTGATATGGATAAGGTAAATGTAAGTGGATATAAGCTCTCTGCACATGTAATGAGAGAAAATATGGAGAAAAGAGGAGTTGCCATATATGTCAAAAGTTATCATTGTGCAAAAAGTATAGAAACAAAAAAGTTTTGTGTAGAGAAACATATAGAAGCATGTGCCTGTGAGCTTAAATTAAATAAAGGCACATTTGTAATTGTAACTGTATATAGGTCCCCATCAGGAAATTTTCATCTATTTCTGAAAAATTTGGACTCCTTGTTGTGCTATCTATCAGACAGGGGGAAGCAAATTATTATTTGTGGGGACTTCAATGTAGATTCTCTGAAAGAGGGTAATAGGACAAATGACCTTGAAGTATTACTCGGTTCTTTCAATTTGACACCCGTTATTGATTTTCCTACTCGAGTGGTAAAGGATAGCAGCTCACTGATTGATAACTTCTTTATAGACCAAGATAGGTTTAACCAGATAAATGCTCAGCCTGTTGAGAACGGTCTTTCTGATCATGGTGCACAGCTAGTTACAATATATGACAGCTCCATTCAGCAATACTAAACAGTCCTCCAAAGTAGTACGTTCAGTCAACGATTTAACAATTGCAAATTTCAGGGAAAGCCTACAGCAGTTAGACTGGGATGAGGTGTACCGTGAACCTGATGCCAATTTAAAATATAATTTATTTCATGACATTTTTATAAATGCATTTGAAAACTGCTTCCCCAAGAAAATAGTTAAATATACTCGTAAGAAACCTTGTAACAAACCATGGCTTACTAAGGGTATAAAAATATCTTGTAACCGGAAAAGGGAAATGTATCTGACAGCAAGAAAGAGTAGTGACCGAGAAACTATCGAACATTATAAAAACTACTGTGTCATATTAAGAAAAGTTATTAAAAAATCCAGAAGTATGTGTATCATGTCTGAAATCAGCAACTCTGATAATAAAATTAAAACAATTTGGAATATTATTAAAAGAGAAACAGGTCAACCAAGGGCACAGGAAGACAGTATTACCATCAAATTGAATGAAAACTTTACGAACAAAAAGTCAGAAGCTGAAAATATTTTTAATAATCATTTTCTAAATGTTGTGGATATAGTAGGATCCAGGTGTTCATTAGAAGATGCTAGGCTGTTAATGGAGGAGGCCATACCTATGCAATTTGATACAATTGAAATCTCACCCACTTCTCCCTCTGAAATTAGGAATATAATAAACTCGCTTAAAAGCAAAAACTCACATGCAATTGCTGGCATTTCCAGCAAAATACTAAAAGCTTGTTCTCAACAGATAAGTAAGATTCTCAGCCACCTGTGTAATAGCTCTCTGGAACAGGGCAATTTCCCTGATAGACTGAAATATGCTATTGTTATACCTTTACATAAAAAGGGGGATGGATCTTATGTCAACAATTACCGTCCAATCTCCCTTCTAACAGCTTTATCCAAAATTTTTGAGAAAATAATGCATTCAAGAGTAGCTTCACACATCTGTAAAAATGAAGTACTAACAAAATGTCAGTTTGGTTTCCAGAAAGGTTTTTCAACAGAAAATGCCATATATGCTTTCACCAATCAAATTTTGAATGATCTGAATAACCGAACACCACCCATTGGAATTTTTTGTGATCTCTCAAAGGCTTTTGATTGTGTAAATCATGAAATTCTGCTAGACAAGCTCAAGTATTGTGGCATGAGTGGGACAGTGCACAAATGGTTCAATTCGTACCTAACTGGAAGAGTGCAGAAAGTTGAAATAAGCAGTTCTCATAATATGCAAAGATCAGCACATTCCTCAAACTGGGGAACTATCAAGAATGGGGTTCCACAAGGGTCAGTCTTGGGTCCTTTGTTGGTCTTAATATATATTAATGACTTGCCATTCTATATTCATGAAGAGGCAAAGTTAGTTCTCTTTGCTGACGATACAAGTATAGTAATCACACCTGACAAACAAGAATTAACTGATGAAATTGTCAATACTGTCTTTCAGAAAATTACTAAGTGGTTCCTTGTAAACGGACTCTCACTGAACTTTGATAAGACACAGTACATACAGTTCCATACAGTGAATGGTATGACACCATTAATAAATACAGACCTTAATCAGAAGCATATAGCTAAGGTAGAATATTCCAAATTTTTAGGTGTGTCCATTGATGAGAGATTAAATTGGAAGAAACACATTGATGATCTGCTGAAACGTTTGAGTTCAGCTACTTATGCAATAAGGGTAATTGCAAATTTTGGTGATAAACATCTTAGTAAATTAGCTTACTACGCCTATTTTCACTCATTGCTTTCATATGGCATCATATTTTGGGGTAATTCATCACTGAGGAATAAAGTATTTATTGCACAAAAGTGTGTAATCAGAATAATAGCTGGAGTCCACCCAAGATCATCCTGCAGACATTTATTTAAGGATCTAGGGATATTCACAGTAGCTTCTCAGTATATATACTCTCTTATGAAATTTGTTATTAACAACCACACCCAATTCAAAAGTAATAGCAGTGTGCATAACTACAATACTAGGAGAAAGGATGATCTTCACTATTCAAGATTAAATCTAACTTTGGCACAGAAAGGGGTGAATTATACTGCCACTAAAGTCTTTGGTCTCTTACCAAATAGTATCTTAAGTCTGACAGATAACCAACAAGTATTTAAGAAGAAATTAAAAGAATTTCTGAATGACAATTTTTAGATATAAATTAAGAAAAAAAATAAAAATAAAAAAGTTGTTATATTAACTTAAGTATGTTGTTAAATTAACTTAATTATGTCATGTATTGGAAAATTTGACTTGTTCCACATCATTAGGAAATATCGTATTCATGATCCATGGAACTAGTATTACTCTAATCTAATCTAATCTAATCTAACCACACATTGGGTGACAGGTACAACAAAAATGCACCTGACACATAATTTTTCATTATATTTCCACTAGAGAAATTCATGATAGAATGAGAAGACTGTATTTCAGTATGGATCAGAAGACTCTTGAGAGGATAAGTTGTTGTTGTTGTTGTTGTTGTTGTCTTCAGTCCTGAGACTGGTTTGATGCAGCTCTCCATGCTACTCTATCCTGTGCAAGCTTCTTCATCTCCCAGTACTTACTGCAACCTACATCCTTCTGAATCTGCTTAGTGTATTCATCTCTTGGTCTCCCTCTACGATTTTTACCCTCCACGCTGCCCACCAATACTAAATTGGTGATCCCTTGATGCCTCAGAACATGTCCTACCAACCGATTCCTTCTTCTAGTCAAGTTGTGCCACAAACTTCTCTTCTCCCCAATCCTATTCAATACCTCCTCATTAGTTATGTGATCTACCCATCTAATCTTCAGCATTCTTCTGTAGCACCACATTTCGAAAGCTTCTATTCTCTTCTTGTCTAAACTGTTTATCGTCCATGTTTCACTTCCATACATGTCTACACTCCATACAAATACTTTCAGAAACGACTTCCTGACACTAAAATCTATACTCGAGGTTAACAAATTTCTCTTCTTCAGAAATGCTTTCCTTGCCATTGCCAGTCTACATTTTATATCCTCTCTACTTCGACCATCGTCAGTTATTTTGCTCCCCAAATAGCAAAACTCCTTTACTACTTTAAGTGTCTCATTTCCTAATCTAATTCCCTCAGCATCACCTGACTTAATTCGACTACATTCCATTATCCTCGTTTTGCTTTTGTTAACGTTCATCTTATAGCCTCCTTTCAAGACACTGTCCATTCCGTTCAACTGCTCTTCCAAGTCCTTTGCTGTCTCTGACAGAATTACAATGTCATCCGTGAACCTCAACATTTTTATTTCTTCTCCGTGGACTTTAATACCTACTCCGAATTTTTCTTTTGTTTCCTTTACTGCTTGCTCAATATACAGATTGAATAACATCGAGGACAGGCTACAACCCTGTCTCACTCCCTTCCCAACCACTGCTTCCCTTTCATGTCCCTCGACTCTTATAACTGCCATCTGCTTTCTGTACAAATTGTAAATAGCCTTTCGCTCCATGTATTTTACCCCTGCCGCCTCCAGAATTTGAAAGAGGTTATTCCAGTTAACATTGTCAAAAGATTTCTCTAAGTCTACAAATGCTAGAAATGTAGGTTTGCCTTTCCTTAATCTATTTTCTAAGATAAGTCTTAAGGTTAGTTTTGCCTCACGTGTTCCAACATTTCTGCGGAATCCAAACTGATCTTCTCCGAGGTCCGCTTCTACCAGTTTTTCCATTCGTCTGTAAAGAATTTGCGTTAGTATTTTGCAGCTGTGACTTATTAAGCTGATAGTTTGGTAATTTTCACATCTGTCAACACCTGCTTTCTTTGGGATTGGAATTATTATATTCTTCTTGAAGTCTGAGGGTATTTCGCCTGTCTTCATACATCTTGCTCACCAGATGGTAGAGTTTTGCCAGGACTGGCTCTCCCAAGGCCGTCAGTAGTTCTAATGGAATGTTGTCTACTCCCAGGGCCTTGTTTCAACTCAGGTCTTTCAGTGCTCTGTCAAACTCTTCACGCAGTATTGTATCTCCCATTTCATCTTCATCTACTTCCTCTTCCATTTCCATAATATTGTCCTCAAGTACATCACCCTTGTATAGACCCTCTATATACTCCTTCCACCTTTCTGCTTTCCCTTCTTTGCTTAGAACTGGGTTTCCATCTGAGCTCTTGATATTCATACAAGTGGCTCTCTTTTCTCCAAAGGTCTCTTTAATTTTGCTGTAGGCAGTATCTATCTTACTCCTAGTGAGGTAAGCCTCTACATCCTTACATTTGTCCTCTAGCCATCCCTGCTTAGGCATTTTGCACTTCCAGTCGATCTCATTTTTGAGATGTTTGTATTGCTTTTTGTCTGCTTCATTTACTGCATTTTTATATTTTCTCCTTTCATCAATTAAATTCAATATTTCTTCTGTTAACCAAGGATTTCTACTAGCCCTCGTCTTTTTACCTACTTGATCCTCTGCTGCCCTCACTACTTCATCCCTCAGAGCTACCCATTCTTCTTCTACTGTATTTCTTTCCCCCATTCCTGTCAATTGTTCCCTTATGCTCTCCCTGAAACTCTGTGCAACCTCTGGTTCTTTCAGTTTATGCATGTCTCATCTCCTTAAATTCCCACCTTTCTGCAGTTTCTTCAGTTTTAATCTACAGTTCATAACCAATAGATTGTGGTCAGAATCCACATCTGCCCCTGGAAATGTCTTACAAATTAAAACCTGGTTCCTAAATCTCTGTCTTACCATTATATAATCTATCTGAAACCTTCTAGTATCGCCAGGGTTCTTCCATGTATACAACCTTCTTTCATGATTCTTGAACTAAGTGTTAGCTACGATTAAGTTATGCTCTGTGCAAAATTCTACCAGACGGCTTCCTCTTTCATTTCTTACCCCCAATCCACATTAACATACTATATTCCCTTCTCTCCCTTTTCCTACTCTCGAATTCCGGTCACCCGTGACTATTAAATTTTCGTCTCCCTTCACTACCTGAATAATTTCTTTTATCTCATCATACATTTCATCAATTTCTTCATCATCTGCAGAGCTAGTTGGCATATAAACTTGTACTACTGTAGTAGGCATGGGCTTCGTGTCTATCTTGGCCACAATAATGCATTCATTATGCTGCTGGTAGGAGCTTACCCACACTCCTATTTTTTTATTCATTATTAAACCTACTCCTGCATTACCCCTATTTGATTTTGTATTTATAACCCTGTATTCACCTGACCATAAGTCTTGTTCCTCCTGCCACCGAACTTCACTAATCCCCACTATATCTAACTTTAACCTATCCATTTCCTTTTTAACCCTTTTAGTGCCAAATACGATCTGATCGTGATCCAGATTTTCGGCGAAAAATGCCAGTAACGATCTGATCGTGATGCCTTTCTCATTCGCTAGGAAATACGAACAACTTTGCCTTCAAGTGCAGAAAAAATGAATGAGAAAGGCATCACGATCAGATCGTTACTGGCATTTTTCGCCGAAAATCTGGATCACGATCAGATCGTATTTGGCACTAAAAGGGTTAAATTTTCTAACCTACCTGCCCGATTAAGGGATCTGACATTCCACACTCCGACCTGTAGAACACTAGTTTTCTTTCTCCTGACAACGACGTCCTCCTGAGTAGTCCCCGCCCGGAGATCCGAATGGGGGACTATTTTACCTCCGGAATATTTTACCGAAGAGGACGCCATCATCATTTAACCATACAGTAAAGCTGCATGCCCTCGGGAAAAATTACGGCTGTAGTTTCCCCTTGCTTTCAGCCATTCGCAGTACCAGCACAGCAAGGCCGTTTTGGTTAGTGTTGTAAGGCCAGATCAGTCAATCATCCAGACTGTTGCCCCTGCAACTACTGAAAAGGCTGCTGCCCCTCTTCAGGAACCACACGTTTGTCTGGCCTCCGTTGTGGTTGCACCTACGGTACGGCCATCTGTATCGCTGAGGCACGCAAGCCTCCCCACCAACGGCAAGGTCCATGGTTCATGGGGGTAGGGAGGATAAGTTATCTTGTATATATGGATAGATAGACAGTATCCCAAGTAAAGTTCTCCTACGATGAACCTGGGACGGTGACTGGAATTCTATCTCATATCTATCACTTAAAAAAAAAAAGCATGTAAGGAAAGATCTATTCAGAAGTGGAATCATAATCTGAAGAACATTTGGTGTCATAATAAGTCTTTAAAAAAACTGGGTCTGTCCAGAGACAAAAATGCAGCCAAAAGAGGGGGATGACAAAGATAAAAGGGTACCGAAGAAATAATAAAAACAGTTACCCTGCCAAGAAGAAATGAAAATGGCTGTTTTATGGAACTAACAGAGTTTATCTCACCCCAGTATCTAAATATATGTTCAACATTTTAATAGACTATGCAGAACAGTCAACATGCTCCACGAGCATCGTGCGAAAGGTATGGGAAATAACAGTCTGATATTTACAAAAGATATTTACGTATGAATGGAACTGAAGAATATCTTTACGAAAAATTCAGTCTTCATCATGGTTAGGTATAAGACATACCTGCTTCTCGAGGCTTGCTCTTTCATCAATAGTTGGCAGGCGACCAGATCTGCTGCCAAGACTGCTGCCAGCAGCGTAACCATCACCGTCGTCACTGCTAGTGCTGCTACAGAGCTCCTCGTACTCCCGCACTTTAGCAAGGAGTTCTGAGAACTTCTCATCACTTGCTCGTTGCTCTGCCTCGGACAGGCGGCGTTCTTCATCCAGCTTCGCAGCCCAGTAGTCCTCGCAGCGTTCGTATTCCTGCCTCAGCAGTTCCAGGCTCACCTCCAGCTCAGCACACCGCTCACGCAGCTCCTGGGCTTCATTATTCTGTCCTTCTGCTGATCCACCCTGTAGATCAGACAGATGGCTTTTCAATGTTGTGTTTTCCTGAGAACAGGCCTTTTTCTCAGACAGGATCTTCACAATTTCAATTTTTACTTGGTCCAGCTGGGATTCCAAGTCCCTGCAGTGCCTTTCCAGTTGCTCTACATCTTTCTTCCCACTTGTGCTTTCTGCAGAGTCTTCTGATGGTACAGTATCACACTGCACATTACTGACTGCTGATTTGGTAACTTTAAAAATATCATCAGTTTTGTCTTCTTTGCAATTTCTTTGGACGGAAGGTTCACAATTCTGTTTTTGAAGACTAGACAAGAACTCCTCATCCTCCATCAGCTCTTCTGCAGCTTGTTTTCGCAGTGTTTCGAATACCTGGTGATGAAATAGAACACATAATCATATTGCATTATAATTTTTACATCAAGAAATAATAATGTAAGGGGAAAAAACACTAAAATTTTATATTTTGTTACAGACTGTAGCCATTTGAATTAATACACATAATCCGTCTTCAGAGCAGGTAAAATAAGAATTGAGATATGCTGCTACAATTAAATTTTTCTGAATGGTGCACATATTTCCTGCACCGTGGTTACCTGATAATTCAGTGTACACAATAGTTCATTTTAAACTGTACACAAATAGTTAGGCAGCTGGTTCATCAAAAACACAGTTTTAGTAAAGCTATACATGAATGAATTTCACAAATTTTAATGTAATAATGGTTCCCAACATATGAATATTTAAGTTACTTAAAGTTTTAAAAAAATGATGTTCTACCTTATACCGATCATACAGATTATTGTTGTGAATATACACTCCTGGAAATTGAAATAAGAACACCGTGAATTCATTGTCCCAGGAAGGGGAAACTTTATTGACACATTCCTGGAGTCAGATACATCACATGATCACACTGACAGAACCACAGGCACATAGACACAGGCAACAGAGCATGCACAATGTCGGCACTAGTACAGTGTATATTCACCTTTCGCAGCAATGCAGGCTGCTATTCTCCCATGGAGACGATCGTAGAGATGCTGGATGTAGTCCTGTGGAACGGCTTGCCATGCCATTTCCACCTGGCGCCTCAGTTGGACCAGTGTTCGTGCTGGACGTGCAGACCACGTGAGACGACGCTTCATCCAGTCCCAAACATGCTCAATGGGGGACAGATCCGGAGATCTTGCTGGCCAGGGTAGTTGACTTACACCTTCTAGAGCACGTTGGGTGGCACGGGATACATGCGGACGTGCATTGTCCTGTTGGAACAGCAAGTTCCCTTGCCGGTCTAGGAATGGTAGAACGATGGGTTCGATGACGGTTTGGATGTACCGTACACTATTCAGTGTCCCCTCGACGATCACCAGTGGTGTACGGCCAGTGTAGGAGATCGCTCCCCACACCATGATGCCGGGTGTTGGCCCTGTGTGCCTCGGTCGTATGCAGTCCTGATTGTGGCGCTCACCTGCACGGCGCCAAACACGCATACGACCATCATTGGCACCAAGGCAGAAGCTACTCTCATCGCTGAAGACGACACGTCTCCAGTCGTCCCTCCATTCACGCCTGTCGCGACACCACTGGAGGCGGGCTGCACGATGTTGGGGCGTGAGCGGAAGACGGCCTAACGGTGTGCGGGACCGTAGCCCAGCTTCATGGAGACGGTTGCGAATGGTCCTCGCCGATACCCCAGGAGCAACAGTGTCCCTAATTTGCTGGGAATTGGCGGTGCGGTCCCCTACGGCACTGCGTAGGATCCTACGGTCTTGGCGTGCATCCGTGCGTCGCTGCGGTCCGGTCCCAGGTCGACGGGCACGTGCACCTTCCGCCGACCACTGGCGACAACATCGATGTACTGTGGAGACCTCACGCCCCACATGTTGAGCAATTCGGCGGTACGTCCACCCGGCCTCCCTCATGCCCACTATACGCCCTCGCTCAAAGTCCGTCAACTGCACATACGGTTCACGTCCACGCTGTCGCGGCATGCTACCAGTGTTAAAGACTGCGATGGAGCTCTGTATGCCACGGCAAACTGGCTGACACTGACGGCGGCGGTGCACAAATGCTGCGCAGCTAGCACCATTCGACGGCCGACACCGCGGTTCCTGGTGTGTCCGCTGTGCCGTGCGTGTGATCATTGCTTGTACAGCCCTCTCGCAGTGTCCGGAGCAAGTATGGTGGGTCTGACACTCCGGTGTCAATGTGTTCTTTTTTCCTTTTCCAGGAGTGTAATTATTAGTATATTTTTATAATGTTCTTCATGGAGACCTTATATAAGTTTTCTATTGTGAATGCTTTTCATCCGTACTATTGTAACTCATGAAAATTAGACTTCTTATTTACATATCTTGGTATCTAAACATGTAATATTACAAATACTGTAATGGAGCGTGTTGAATAAATGAAATGAAAAATGTACACAAAAGGTGAGATATCAGCAAATATGTGAATAATTACTAAAGCAGTTGGTGACATAAGCTATTTAGGAGGTAGAATGTAGAAGAATTTAAATCACATCTAGCTGCTACAAACCAACTGAAACAAAACAGACATATTCTAGATTGAAATGTTTTAAAACATCCAAAAATAAATTTTCCTTACTTTCTTCAAATGACCCCTAACAAGATCTGAACTTCCCAGAGTCTTCGAACTCAGATCACAACATCTGTTCACTTTTTCTTGCAGGCAATCTCTTTCAGCTTCCCATTCCTATGTTAAAAATAAAAACAGCATTATCAAAATTAGTTTTTGTTCAGTAAATAAATACTTGAAAAATAACTGTATGGAAACTACATTTTGACATGAACATTTCTAAGTGGTTGTACAGTAAAGTACTTTTCAAATTATGAATGTCAGAAAAGAAAATAGTAAACCAGAATCACATCACACAATTGCAATCACTATAATATGTTACATGGACAATTACAGTATTTGTTCTACAAGCACAAAGAATTTCTACAATAAAAGTCATGTTTTTTTTAAAGAATGATTGAGTAAAATATTAGTAAATAAATCCCACTGGAATGCTTGCTCATACAGAAACAACCATATGTAAAACATTTTGTCTAGTCTTTGAATGGTTAGTCTGGTTAGCACAATCTCCCAGATACAAATCAATTAGTTCTTTTTTAAAATTCCTGGTTAGATCCATTAAGTCTATAGTTATTTCTTCTAGTGTGAAAAAACTACTGATGAGATGACTTAATGGAGGCCACAGATACCAAGAGGAGCGCAGCACAAGAGATTCAAGTAAAAAGCAAAAGCAGAAAGTTGTATGTCACATCTACTGACAATACTGTCCATTCAGTGAAATATTTGGATCTGTCAATATCTTGACAAAATACCTGATTGAGGACCTTCTGTCTTCCAACTTTTCTCCTGACTGCAGTAAGTGGGGAAATCCAATAGCATTATCAGCTCTGTCAACCAATGTCCTATTCTTTACAACATTAGATAAAACTGATTAAATGTTTTTTCAGTAAACAGGTTTTTGTAGAGCTCACTACTGGAAGATTTGATTTATAAATGTCCGACTATTCACACATATGGAATAATAATGCAGTGTCTAACATAAAATAAATGCATGAAAACAAAGCTGCTGACAAAACTGCTTTTGCCATTTACTGTTTCTGGTACAATAATTAAAACTTTTTAAATGAGAGATCACAAAAATGTTTGTGTTTTCTCGATTTCTAAAAACATTTCAAAAACAAAATTTGCACAAAGCATAATATGTTTGTAAACCAGTTAATGTTATCCACCAATCAGCTGCACTGATGCCCAGTAAAAGTGTTAACGGAAAGCTGCAACCAGTTACCAAACACCAACTTTCATCTTTTGTTACCCAATAATGTATCTTATTTGATGTAACTTATTAGAATTTTACTCCAGCAAAATAAAAATATTTAAAGGTAATCACATAAAAACACATTTCTTTCACTGCACTTGTTGTAATAATAAAATGGCTCATATTTTCTGGAAAATATTAAATTTCAGAGATAAATTGGAGTGCCATTCATTTTGTTTTAGTGCATTGCTATAGTACAGAAGCTATTTCATAACAATATCAGTAAAAATTACTCAAAATAAATGGATAATATACACAGACAACAGAGTGTGTTTATTGGTTATGCAAATGAACAAAAGTTAAATGTCATAACACTGTGATATATAAATTTGTCCTCCTAACACACACACACACACACACACACACACACACACGCACACTCTCTTGCTGAACATTCACGGCTAAGAACTATTTGTATAATAAGTACCTCTTTCCTGTTTCAACATATCCCCCTGTATTTCCCACATACTCGCATCTTGAAAAATTGATGTCCTGTATATTGTGTGTTGCTCCATTTGCAGTGTGTCACAACTTTCTATTCTGTCGGCCTTCTTACATTCTAACTTGTGGATGGAAAGCAAAGATTTAAACTTACAACAGATCCTACATCAGAACACAAATTACTTGCACTATCTCTTTCTGCATATTCTTTTAACATAACAACTATTTGGTTGACAGTAATGAATTTTAATACCGTAATTCCATTATATTACTATTACAACTTTCCACTCTCTTACTATTATGGCTCTTTTATATGTAATTATAATGCTAGTGCCCTGCTCACCTTTCCCTTCATAATTGTGTTGTTGCTGTTGACGATAATAATATTTTGTTTTTATCCTATCTTGTAGTGCTATCCCACAACCCTACCCCATGACAGATTATATCATGTGGACAAAATGAATGCCACACCTACATAGTAGTGGCAGAACATTTCAAATCTTCAGAATGAAATTTTAACTCTGTAGTGGACTGTACGCTGATATGAAACTTCCTGTCACATCAAAGCTGTGTGCCGGACCAAGACTCAAACTCGGGACTTTTGTCTGTCACTCCCGAGCTCGAGTCTCGGCCCAGCAAAGAGTTTTAATCTACCAGGAAGTTTCGTTTCAAATCTTATTTCCTAGCATTATCTCAAAAGCTGTTCTTGGCTGAACACAAATTAAATTACAAAAATTATGGTCATGACTTCCCAAAAATCTGCTCAAAGTAAACAACAGTGAACCTACCTACAAATTTTTCATAATTCCAGAGAACTTTGAGATGGCTGTTATTACCTCCCTATTTAAGGTGACAAATGCCTTGTTGATCACCTATTTATTTAATTTCTGTTGGTTTTGCATAGTCTTTTTTCTTATTCTTTTGTTTCAGTCTAGTCTGCTCAAACTGGCATTTACAAACGGAGCCATGCTTCATCTTGACACATTCCATTTTATATTACCATATTTATTGTCCACAGAACAAGGAAAAAATGGACTGAGCTTAGTCACTGGAGTGTGTTTCCTGACAAACACTGACATTATTTACACTTGATAGTTACAAAAACTGTCAGTCGAATCTTCAAACACAGGAATCCAACATATCTCTCAAGACTTGTATTTGCAACTTTTTGCTCTCTATATTCGCTTTCTTTGGTATGCAGGATTACCCTGAATACCAGCAGTCTTCCATAACACTCGATGAAAGATTGTCCCTGAAATACAATATTAGTCAGTTTTTGTTTCTTAACAAAATTCACATTCCACCATGCAAGGGCATAGAAGGTAAAGGAAAATGAATATACAGAATTTTATATACCAAAATAATCAAAGCATGTGATACAAAATTATTTATTTTCAGATATGCTACTAACATGCAGTTAAGGTTTAGAAATGCAATACAATTTCATAAAATCATGTAGCACCAATAAGTTGTATTCAACAGATAACTAAGCAAATAGTTTTGCCCACATACTTTTAGGTTTCACAATCAGCAGATGTGTGTTGCAGCATGTTGCCAACATACACAGATAATGTGCGAAAGAATTATAAATATCTTTGGGATAAATTAGTTCCTACAGTTCAGTTCAAAATCCAATAGGCCAAGCTTTTTATATAAATTACTTAATGCTTTCTTTTAAATTTTTCTCATTAATGAAATACACATCATCATTACTATCTAATTTTTATGTATAAGCCTACTCAAAAAATTTATTTAAAGCAATATTTGTAAGCCTACATAAGCTAAACGTCCAGTCTTTGTAACACAGGCTGGAACTTGCATTCCATGTTTACAATTCGGTCCATCTGAAGAGAAGTTGAATAGAAAGTAAATTCAGTTTATTGGAATCAATGGAATGTATAGTCTGCACCATTTGTATGCAACAAATTTCATGTTTTAGAAGTAGAACATGATCTAAAAAGCAAAACTTATTAAAAGACAGCATCAATCCAATAAATGAATTCACTTAATGATTAACAGATTACTACTGCAAAAATTTGCACGATTTGCACCCTATATTTTTCACATTAGTCTTTTGTGGAACAAAGATTCACACAGTAAGAAAATAGAATAGCTTGTTTGGAAAGAATATGTACATATATGAGAACCAAACTTTGCCAAAAAGACAATTGTAGTAAACTATGTAGAAGTCTTTTACTTTGTAAAGAAAGTAAATAGCTACCTAATTTAACTCTTCTGCAATTTTTCTTGTGTATCACTTATCTATATTATTAAAAAATAATCCATAATGAAAATACATTGGTTAAAGTATTATGTTATGCACCCAGTACTGAATAAAGTACTGTATAAAAATATTGGCATTTTACAGTGATCACAAAATTCATGTACTTGTAACAATCTTCAATTGTATTTGTTTTTTGAAACATTTTGCATGAGGTAGATACATTTCCTTCAACTATTTTGTTGACAGGATGTTTTCAGTTATCTGCACAAACAGTAAATAATTTATACATTACAAATTCTCCCAGCTATGGTTTGCTTTCAATGATATGTAACAGTAAATTAAAATTAATGTCAGCATTTAGTTAATAGCAGTTTAAGTAATAAACTGTGACACTTTACTGACTATCTCAGAAACAATTTTGGAGTTTTAAATGCTTCCAGTAATTAACATCATAAAAGTGGATCTGATGAACATCTTACATCTCTGCTATGGAAAGAGACACTTTTTTATGCTGACATAAATATCAAACAGTCCCAAAAATTTTTTAAGAAAGTGAACAAAGATTTTAGATCTTATGTCAGAAACTATGTAACCACAGTAAACACAAATCTGAAAGCACACAACAAATTGTTCCATTCTTCCAATGGAGACATGGAAATGAATCCCTTCACTTGGTTATTAATACAGTTTCCCACAGCATAGTATGAGATGTGAAATGTTTTAATTTTGTGTGCCTACTGTTAAATTTGTTTGTATTACAAGTAGTGTAGACCTTAAAATACATGAGAAGTAATTGAGATCTACAAAACACCTTTTAATAAATAATATATGACTAAGTTCATCTTTGTAGGTTACAATCAGAATACATCATAGTGAAAAAAAGCATATAATACGAATATTAACACTCAACCATTTACTGTACTTTTCAATTACTGGTTTCTCACAAATATGAAACTCTAAAATATACTATGCATTCACAAAAGTTTTACAGAGGAAACGTTTTTGCTATGAGAAAGAATGATTTAAAGCATTTTAATATCAGTAGAGGAAAGATTTCCGTAACCAACAGCTGAGGACTGAAGAAGTAACTGGTCAAACGAATGTTTGGGATGTAAGCATACTTAATAACACGCTGAAAAACTAATACAAGGTGAGGATGCACTGTTTAGTAACATGACCTTTCTTTCCAATAATTAAAATGATAAACCCTTAATCCCTGTGAAATGCAGTCTCTCACAAGAGTCAATTTCTGTTGAACAGGCAGCAGGTTGTGGAAGTGACATAAGAATAAAAGAGTCTTGTAATGAACCTTTCCTCCACATAAAAACTGTGTGTTGTATCACAGCACATTGTGTGTGATGTCATGCAGAGAGCAAAAACATCTTCTCTATGTGGAAGTAAACAGGATGGCTGTCCTGTGCTACATTATCAATGTTAAAAAGAAACCATCTATAGCAAGCTGTTCCACCTTGACTTCCTACCCATGGGTAGATGTGTGCCTGCAGGCACGGGTAGTCAGGTAGTAGGGCCATAACCTTGAGATCATTGGCCTTCGTCAATGCCCACGGGTAAGGGTTTGTCGCTGGCCCATATGTGATCAGTCAATATTGTACACAAAAATCCCAAATAGTGAGTTAACAATGACAATGCAAATATGGCAGTAAGACAATGTGATTAGCAGAAAACTTAAACCTAAATGAAAAATACTAACATTTAATTACATTTTTGGAATATGAGATTTCTTTTTATTCACAAGTAATGAAACATCTGCGGTCAGGCCCCACATTTCTGAAATGACAGAATGGTCTTCAATATTGGGCTGTAAAGCTGAGGCCTTTCTGCAGTTTACTTTTTTTATTTTTTTACTCATTTACTTATTTATTTTGTGGCAGAAAAAGATATTCAGAAAAAATGTTGGTCACATTTCTGTGTAGTTTAGAAAACACTTCATTTTTAATCATGGTACCATTATAACAAATTAGTGCTGCTGTACTATCTGTACTTGGGCAGATAGCTATTTTATAAATAACTGCTTCTAATTGTATCTCTGAAAGTACAGTAGCTGATGCAACTGAAATTGGATTGCTATATATGTTCAAATCCTATCCCAAAACTCTGATGAATCTGCCAACGATTTACCAATGAACCATCAGTATATGTGAAGATAATTGTAGATAAGGAAAACAGATGAAAAAATTGCCATTCCCTGCACCAAGGTGTCTCACAAATAGATATAGTTTGTCCATACATTTTATCACATATGTTGACAATCAGTAGAGCCTTCCCTTGAAATATAGTATCTAAGTTATTTAAATGTCTCATAATATCAGTGAGATAGGTTGTGCTGATGTAACAGAATGAGGCACCAATGGCATGTGAGGCACAGTTGATGTAGGATAGTTTCATGTAGAGCAAAGGGATACCAATAATAGGATGTCAATATGAAAACAGTAATTACCAGGGACTGAAAAATTTGCATTTTACGATAAATGAGAATTCTGCCTCAAAATGCGAAAACATGACATTACCTAATAGACGCTATTTCATATCAAATTGAATCCAGAGGAACTATTTTATCAGAGATGGTTTGAAATAGCTTTATTTTCAACATTTTAATATCGGAAATGTAACCAATTTTCAGTAACTGGTACTGGAACTATACATCATCTCGCAAAGTCCAGTTTGGAAAGACAATATGCATCAGAACCTGTTTGAAAAATAAAAAGTGCACAAGTGCAATATGCCAATGCACTTGATGCGCTGGTGCCATGCCTGTTGTGGGCAGTTGAGTGGTTTCTTTAAGATGCACACCACGTAATGCAATGTTGCACTCAGCCATGGGACCTAGCATTTTATAACAAAGAAACACATACGTACATTTGTTAGCTAAAGCTAAGAAGTTGGTATAACACAAGACACTTTTAATGTGGCAAATTAGGTGGTGGATGTTTTGATTGGTGGTAGCATCAAAAACTGCTAGAGATCGGGCCTGAACAATCTTGTTAACAAAACTCTGCCAACCCCCAAGCAACTGCATGGTAACCATTTTCGAATGCCTTGTGTTGTGCGTTGCTAGTTGTTTTCTCATTTTGAAATGAATGAAGTGACTAATCCTGGTCCATCATGGATTTCGATTACGAACACCAGCGATCCCTGTGACAATGGCATTCCTTGCTTTTAAAGAACACAGGCTTCTGCCCTGCGAGATGGAGTCAGTGCTTGTTTCCCTGCACTGCTCCGCTTTGTGCAATCAAAATTCCAGTTTGTTTACGCTCGCAGCTGGCTGTCACTATACGATATCCACACTTTGCATTATAGCCATTGAAAAACAAAATCAGTCACATTTTTCAACTGTGCTGAAATTCTTTTCCTCATGTTTGAATAGGGTTACTTTTGGAACTACTTCTACACTAAGTGCCTTATCAATTCTACCTGTAGTATTGTCAACCATGGGTCACATGGCTATGAATGCCCATGATGAATTAATATTCTGCAGATTCTGTAAGCACCAAATTGGGCGGGAAAGGACAAAGAATGTTAAGAAATACCTGAAATCAAAGATAGATGCAGCTCTCTGGTGGGGAAACACTGCTGCTTTTCAACAGAACCATCATTTGTTGAAAGCTTAAATATAGTCAAACAAAGAATACAAAGGCCATTAGGGGGAAAAAAAATCTGTTGAAGTTTTTGCAAAAGAAAACATTCCAGTTAAAAAGTTCCCAATCAGTGCTTTTTTAAAAGTGAACTTCAAAGAACTAAGGCTTTGTTTGTCTTCACTCATGAATCCTGACAACCTTTTAAATTTGAAAAAAAAAAATTGCAAATTTTGGCAAAAATGTATGCAAATACAGATTTGAATTTCACAAAAATAGATTCTAAATTCACAAAATGGATTCATATTTCGCAAAACATACCAAAATTTTGCAAAAAAATATACGCATATTTTGCCAAAAATAGATGTCAGTTTTTGAAATTTCACAAAAATATACATGAATTTTGCCAAAAAAATACATGTGAATTTTGCCAAAAAATACATGTGAATTTTGCCAAAAAATGCATGTGAATTTTGCCAAAAGTACATGTGAATTTTGATAAAAATAGATGTGAATTTTGCCAAAAATAGAAGCTACATTTTCTGATCCCTAATAATTACTGGGTCACTTCTCATGAAAAGATGCATCCTTCAGGAAATCTCTCACACTCAAATTTTTCTTGAGAGCTGGCTGAAACATGAAGTATAAAGGTCTGAGATAGTTAGGAGTCATGGAATGTACATCAGAAAAACAGATTATGTGCCATTGGAAGGTGTGTGCTCATTGTTACTGACAGAAGTACTCTCTCTCTTGAGGTAGCATTTCACTGTGATAGTGAAGTTGTCTGGTCACGTATAACACGTCTAACGAAATAAAGTTGTTGCGTTTTTTACTGGCCACCTGAATGCACTGTGACAGATTTAGTCATTCGAAGATCACCTACTATCAGTAGCATGGAAATACCCAGTACATTAGTTGGAAGCAACCAACCAACTAAATATAGACTGGGATATCTATGGATTCATTGCAGGGGGTGAAGACAGACAGTCTGGTAAAGTAATTTTGAATACTTTTCCAAAAACTCTCTTGAGCAGCTAGTTCGGCAGCCACACATATTGGAAATATTTTAGACCTTGTAGCTACAAACAGGCCTGACCATATTGACATCAATATAGAGACAGAGATTAATTACATTGATGCCATCATAGCATCTAAAGTTACTAAAATACATCAGTCAAGAAGGCTAGGAAAGCATTTCTGTTACAAAGAGCAGATAAGAAGTTGTTAGCATCCCACTTAGACAATGAACTGACATCATTCAGTTCCAAAATGATGGACGTAGAGGAATTATGAGCAAATTTTACAAATTGGAAATCGTGCTCTGCAAAAGTATACGCCAAGTAGGTGGATTAAGGAGAAAAAAGATCCACTGTGGTTTAACAATGAAATTCAGAAAATGTGCAAATGATGACTGGCAAAAGTTTATAGAGATTCAGACCTCTGTAAGAAGATCGATGCGCAAAGCATACAACTGCCACTGTAATACCTTAGCAAAATATCTTGCCGAGAACACAAGCAAATTATAGTTCTACATAAAATCGTTAAGTGGATCTAATGCTTCTATCCTGCTGCTTGTTGACCAGTCTGGTGTGGCAGTCGAAGATTGCAATATTTAGTGCTTCAGAAAATGTTCACTAGGGAGATTCATAAACATTGTTTGACCATCGTACAAGCTCCTGTACAGAGGACACAGTAATAGGCACCCCTGGCAGACAGAAACATGTGAAACAGTTGAGAACAAATAAGTCATTAGTTTTGCAAAGAGTACTCTATGGCACTGGCCACCTACATGCAGACTGTTAACAAAGGTATGAGCGAGATGAACAGGTTCTCAACTATGCGAGTGGCTCGAAGACTTCTTTATGTAATAGAACCCAGTATGTTGTCATGGAGAATGTTCAGGGCCAAGGGTATCATCAAGAGTGCTCCAGAAATGCGTGACAGGACTGCTGTTACTTTCTATATACGTACAAGACCTAGGGTGAACAGCAATCTGTGGCTGTTTCCTGATAATGCTGTAGTGTATGAGAAGGTGTATCACTGAGTGACTGTAGGAGGACACAAAGTGACTTAGACAAAATTTTCAGTTGGTGTGATGAATGGCAGCTGGCTCCAAACGTAGAAAAATGTAAGTCAATGCATATGAGTAGGAAAACAAACCGTAATGTTTGAATACAGCATTAATTGTGTGCTGTTTGACAGAGTCATGATATTTAAATATCTGGATGCAGTGCTGCAAATGGATATGAAATGGAATGAGCATGTAAAGACTGTGGCATGGAAGGCTGACTTTGGTTTACAGAGACAATTTTAGGAAAGTGTGTTTCATCTGTAAAGGAGACAGCATACAGGAAAATAGTGTGACCCATTCTTGAGTACAGGTCGAGTATTTGCAATCCACATGAGGTTGGATTAAAGGAAGGAATTGAAGCAATTCAGAGGCAGGCTGCTAGATTTGTTACCAGTACATCGAACGACATGCAAGTATTACGGATATGCTTCGGGAACTCAAATGGGAAACCCTGGAGGGAAGGTGATGTTCATTTCAACACTACTGAGAAAATGAAGAGAACTGGCATTTGAAGCTGACTGCAGAAGATTCTGCTGCATAGGGTCATGAAGATATGACAAATTAGGTCTCCTATCAGGGCATATAAACATTTTCCCCTCATTCTATTTGCGAAAGGAACAGAGAAGAAAATGACTGATATTGGTACAGGATCCCTTCGTCCCACACCAAACTGTGGCTTGAGGGAGTATGTATGCAGATGCATAAAATGTCTCTATGGATACAACATGCAATTTTGATAAGGAATTGAAATCAACTGCAAACTAAAAATACTTTCATATGTCACTGACAACCTCAAAAATTTATCAAATATTGGTAAGGGCTGCAGGAACATACTCAGAACATTATTGTTTCCATAATCAATTATCTACTGCTAAATACACAGACAATAACTGACAGATGATATGAAAATTGTATATTGTGAGATGAATAAATCTCATTTCATGTTTCACACTACAACCACACTATTTGATTATAGAGCTATTCTGTAGTGTACACTTCCTGTAAAACTTACTGAGTTCATGGAAAGGATAGAATACTACAGTGTAATGTCCTGTCAGTGACATTGTCATCAGAGATAGTGCCAAAATTCAAAATCAAGATATATGTCTGTGTTTGTAGGAACTTCTTAACATATTAAAATATCAAAATCTTGAAAACTATAAGCCACATGTCAGACATCCTCAACTGCTTATGACAAAGTGGAGGAAGGACATTATGGAGAAGGTAAAATAGATGGAAGGATGGAGTGCATAGGTAGGTAAATTAAAATTATTGAGAAGGAAACCAAAATATGCAGTTCTGGAACTGAGTAAGATTATCTATTACTTACATGTACAAGTGTTGTAAGCTACATGTACCCATTTGTTAATGACTGCTACTGTGAAACAACTGGCAAAGTTTTTCGAAAAGCAAAGGAGATGTAATGCAGCTTTATAATATTACTAATAAAAGAAAGATGAATTTTGAATAATTTGATCGTATCTCCTTAATATTGACATCACAGTTCATAATCAGTTCACTATGTATGCAATGTATATATTTAGGCTGCCAGGAAATAACACAATGCTATGACTAAGTATAAACAAAATACAATAGCTTTTTGAGAACATCACATAAAACTGTTTATATATGACAGACACCCATGTTGCATAAGGTAATTTATCCAAGAGGTTGTTAAGGCAAAGCAGACACTCCATAAAACATCTTTTTTCCACATCACTCTTATATAATAGGTAGATATAATAAATTTATATCAACATTTTAATATTTTCATAAATAACACAAAATCATTTGTAGTTTTACTGTCCAGCAAGGATGTATTGTCCAATTAGTATTTTTTTTAAAATAGATGACAGAAATGTGCTGCAATGATGTTAAACCATTCAACCATTAACTATAGCAGAGGCATGTCTGCTTACCAACACCTGCAACAGGGCTGAGACACATTCAAATCCAACACCATTCCTTTATTTGTGTGTGTGTGTGTGTGTGTGTGTGTGTGTGTGTGTGTGTGTGTGTGTGTGTGTGAAAAAGGGGGGTGGTGGTGTAGCATCACTCCTCTCCTACATGGGATCTGAGGGCAGTAAGGTCATCCTCTTCTGTCGTATACATAACCAATATAGACCTGGTACAATGACTATAGCTCTGATATTGCAAATTAAATGAAACAACAGCAATAATTCACGAATAAAATAAAAAAATATTGTTAACAACAGATTTTACGGCAGAGGAGAGCTGAAAGCAGAAAACATGTGAGTTGATCTCTACAATTCAGTAAACTGAATAATAAAGAATGAGAAATAAAAGGAAAGTGCAAAAAGATTTGGTTACTTGATTCTTCTGTAGCATTGCCTCATTGTACATATTTTCCCAGAAAATTAAAAACTGGAATTCCACATATCACAGTCAGTACTGCGAGTGAAATGGAACAGAGCCAGCAGCAGTATTCTGGAAGGCCTCCATGAAAAGAAATGCCACCATAGGTGATAGTGAGGATACCACAGCAATTGAATTTTCCTTGCCATTTAAAATAGATTGGTGGCAAATAATGTCTCAGAAGATTACACAAACATCTGGCAGCAGACATTGTTCTAGAAATAGCACATGCAGCAAAACTTGGTGGATATGCTAATGAGCTAGCAAGGAACAGATTTTCATTGGAAAAAAATTAGTTCCAATTTTGACCGCCAGATACAAATCTGGTGCTGTACAGCACCTCACTGACGTCCCCAGGTCTCAAATTGTGGAAGTGGTGGTTAATAATAACACCAACATTATGCCTTCCTCACTTGCTTGACCTAACGTCTCGTTCCTAATCCATTAGATAAGGAAACAGTTCTATACTTCGTTCTTGCATTCATAGCACCAGATTTGGCACCTGGTGGCCAAAATTGAAACTAACTTCTTCCAGTGTAAATTGATTCTGCTTTAACATATTAGAATATCTATCATGTTTCGATGCCACACAATAATTACAGCCCACACTGGACCTCTGTGTGTAGCTGCACTTTGATTATAATCTCATAGTACTAATGAGGAGTTGAATTCTTGAAACAGAGGCCAGTTAAGTTTGATAATATGACATGGTTCAGAACCTGAAGAATTGCATTTGTGTTTTACACAGCTTCCATGTGGAACTTTATACAATTGATACAGTTCGTATAATACTGATGGCAAATTTTCTAGGGAGAGCAGAAGCAGCCGGCATAGGACACAGGCTGAATGACTGTCATTTAAAGAGCAAATCTCATAGCAGTAGAGAACCAATTTCATAATGATAAAGGAGCAGATACACCTTGTGAGTGCCACAAAACAAGTGTCAGTAATTTTCCTCAATGTTCATGTCTCAAATAAAGTAATATAGTTAGGTAATTAATTACTATTAAAAACAGTCTTGATCACGATTTATTTTATAAGGTGACCGGTTTCGACCACTACTGTGGTCATCTTCAGACCATTGAGTGGAAACCCCTTTCCGTTGGAGAATCACAACTTTGTTTCTCCAACGGAAAGGGGTTTCCACTCAATGGTCTGAAGATGACCACAGTAGTGGTCGAAACCGGTCACCTTATAAAATAAATCGTGATCAAGACTGTTTTTAATAGTAATTATTTACAAGACATTGATCACTGCTGTTCCCATAATGTATTCAAAAGTAATATAGTTAGGATATCAGCTCGAAAATAAAAATAAAAAGTTTGAAACTGATGTTAATTATCTTTGGCAAATAGCATGTTAGCTTCTGTCTCAGGCTAATTTTTGTTCATTTCTTTTGTGATTTTTTGCCAGTATGAGTGGACGGCATTGTCAAAGCTTCATTCTTTGCTGATGGTGGCCACCGGCAATCAAGGGTGAAGCTTTGACAGTGCCAGCCACTTGTGCTTGTGTAACATCAGAAAAATATGAAACAAAAGTTGGGCACCAGCAACATGAAGGATTGAAAGTGTCAGCCACTCGTACTGGCAAAATGTCAGAAAAATATCAAGCAAGCATCAGCCAAAAAACCTGAGACTGAAGCCAACAGGTAGTTTGTCAACAAGTGGCCACAAAAGCTTCAGAAATTTTGTAAACTATCTTTATTATTGTAGTGGAGTTGAATGGTTCAGTTGCTCATTATATTTCAATCTAGCAGTAGCAGAATCAACAAACATCTTGCAAACACCTCTCTGCCGTCTACATAAATCCTCAATATAAATGTAAGTAAGTCACGCTGTGAATATTAATACTAAAACAGTTATAACTTCTTGGGGCAATTCTTTTCTGAAAATGTAGGTATTGTTTTCCTTAAATACTAATTTATCTGCTTAAGAGAGTTATGGACAGTGGATATTTTACAATTAAGATCTCCATGTCCAAACATTTTGCTCTTTTCCTTCCTGAACAAGGAATTCACACACCTCTCCATTTTGCATCAACATAAGTGTTCTTTTTTTATAATTCTAATCAGTTTCCTGACTATATCTAAACATCTTTCTACAGGTCCATTCAATTTATCTTGTCTCACAAATCCATCTGACAGATTAGCTTCAAAATAAAAGAATACCCATGCTTTTTTCTTTGTTTGGACAAATGGGTTCTTTACAACAACTGGACCGAAATTTCTTGCAAGCAGTCTTAATAATATTCACAATATATTAACTATCTTTACTGCATAGTTCTTTCTCCTTCCACTTTTCACACTAAAAAAATTACCACATGGTTCTGTTCATTGTATTACACCCCTTGCAATGGTTAAAGCACATATAGAGTTCTGATATTTTTACAGCTATTCCAGTAATAGCATTCTTCTAACACTTTCCACTCATTCCAGTGGTAAAATTAACTCACCATAAGCTTGCTGTTCTGTTGTGACAGCCTTTGCTCCAACTCAGCAATACGCATCTGTAAGCGCTCAACTTCAGACCTGTCCTTGGTTATTATTCCAGCTGGATGAGGAAAAGTTCTTACATTATTTCCTGTAGTTTCATCATCCTAAAACAGCAAAGAAGAAGCTAAAATGACAACAACTGAGCAATAACATCTGAAGACAGAAAATGAGAGGGAATTTGTGCTAAAAAAATTTCTCATCAGATAAGAAAAAAATCCTGGAAATAAGACACAATTTGCATTAACCCTAAATTAAGAAAAATCGTAATGAACCCACTTTCAATTTATAGTATTTTAGTTTTACAATTTATTGTGTGCAATGTAAAAGTATCAATTTCTTTTAAAATGGCAGAATTAAGTAAACAATATATGCTTCACAAAACACTAATTTACAAAGAGGTGTATTGGGTGGCCAATTCTACATAAAACTTATGGTGCAGTTCTTTTCATGTAATCATTTTTTAAACTTTCAACAGATTGAAGCTACATGCTGGATTGGGACGCAAACCTGAAACATTATCCAGATTCATTTTGGAGGCATTTTTTTGTTTCTTCTATAATATGTGTGAGATATTTGTATGCAACATGAATTTGTTTTCAGTCTTTGAAAATCAAATTGAATAACTGACAAATATCAGCGCATTCATAGCTAGGGAGCCCGGCAATGCTTCACAATTGCTAAATGTGTATTGGAATTGGATATATGTCCTCATCTCCTTCTCCCTACCCCATTATGTCCATCACCTACTCTTCCCTCCCCCCCCCCCCCCCCTCCCGGTCTTTGTTTGTTTCCTCCTCCTCCCTCTAGACATGTTGTCCTTCCCCTCCTTTTCTCTTTGTCTCCTCCTTCCCCATCTCTATCATCATTTCCGTCCTCCTCCCTCCACTTCTCTCTTCCAATCTCCGCTACCCCCCTCTCCCTGATCTTGGGCCTTGTTTACTGTTACTGCAAACAAAACCTCGATTGGGAACTGAAGTCATTTAAAATGAGTGGGTAAATTGGTTGGGTTCATTGGTATATGGTGTACAAGAGACGTCTCTCCAACTGTTGGGCCTGTGAGGATAGTAGCTCCAATGACAGTATTTTGTATAATTTTAAACTGTGAACGAGGAGGTTTACAAAGTTTCAGACGATTCAGTTCCCATAGCAGTATTCTTATGAATCAATAAGCCATAAATGCAAGTTATTTGGTTTTTTTAAAATTTTTATTTAAACTAAGGAGAAAGAATATATAAGGGAGAAACAATTTGTCTAATGGTTTAAAAGTCCTGCTATAGTTATTAAAAGTGACAGAGGAAAATAAAACTAAACCACACATTTTGATGGCACAACACAGCATCGCATTTTCGTTCTGGTAACCAGTTTTAACAGGAAACCTGTACTGCACATTGTTATCTAAAAAAATATATAGTCTATGTTAATCTGAATGTGTATTAAAGTATCGCATTAAATCAGAAGTAAATCTGTTAAGAACTTTGAGATTTTTGCAACAACATTTCCTCTTTATATATTATACAGGGTGATTCACGAAGATATGCAAATATTTTAATATGTTGTTCAGTTACAGAGTTACGACTAATAAAAGATTTTGCCTGAAATTTAGCAACTTCGCTAATATGAAGCCATCACAAAGCACGATCATGATCACTACATTCACTGATGATGCAGAGTTGAAATAAATGGAAATCTCCTTTCTTCATCCAATGATGCATAGAGGTTCTGGGAATGTTCATCTCTGCCAACCACTACCTTGTTGATTTGGCTGGTGAACAACGCAATGATGCATTTAAGCTTTCAGTGACTTCATTATTGTTGTCGTATTTATCAGGTCTTCCACTGTGTGGTGTGTCTGTTACAGAACCAGTTGCAAAGACATTTCTTTCCAGTTTCCGAAGTTTGGTCTCTGTTGGGGCATCTCAACAAAGTTCTTGTGCCAACAGTAAATTGTAGATCTGCTTGGAGGTTCTTTAGTGTATTCAGTGCAAAATTTATGCTGAACAGTTGTTGCAGTGTTCATTTCATGAAACCAAAGCATGCTCCACACCAGTGAAAGTAGCCATTTTACTGGCTGATGCTCCTGGTGGCAGAATGGGGTACTGATGCACTACAGAAATCAAACTTGAGGTTGTTTGCTTCAAAATGACATCTACCAATTCTGCAAGTTACCTCAATAAATTTCTAAATCATTTCATAGTTGTAAAGTCCTTTTTGACTTACCCTGTATTTTGAAATGTGTTATATATAATATTAACATAAATTCTGCAAGTACGTATTATCGTCATTATGCTGTATTAAGCAACAAAGTGGAGGTTCATTTTGCAATAAACTATCTAACTTGAGAAGTGAATACTTTGAAGTAGATGGTTATTAAAAGAAAATTCTTATTGAAAATTAAAGTTACTGTAACTATTGGCAACACACTTTATGGTAAACAACATTCAACTGCTTTCAGTCACACCAGGAAGGTAATCAAATTACAATCACAATATTTGCAAAGCCTTTGCTAACAGTGTGTCATATGCAAAGATTAAGAATGAAATTTATTGCAACTAAATATCATGGGAATATGGAATCAGACTCTTTATATCAGTAATACTATTCGAACAAACTCTGCTGTTTCCTACAGAAAAGATATGACATACAGAAGCTTCTATATTCTCACTACAAAAAAGAACACGTGAAAATTTGATGGAGAAAACTTGATGGCAACTCGAGCAGCCAACAAATGGGATATGGGTAAGTCCACAAAAAGTTGCTCAGAAGTTCTGGTTGATAAGAGGATCTACACTTTTCATCCAATCTCTCGCAGATCAGTCTGGGGTTGAAACTAAAGACAGCAGACTGATATCAGAAATATTAAGTTCCACATTTAAAATTTTATTCACATGCATGGAGTGTCTCTTACAAGAGTTATCAGGCATATTTTATCTGGTGTTTTGGGATGTATCTGCAATTTCACTTTTGTGATGTGTAATAAGAGTCATCGAAACAAATACTGCTCATGACTTCTTTCATAAGATGCTCACCATCAATGGAAAGAGTCGGTCTGTTTCCCGTTATGAACAAAATAACTTTTAACGTAGATTTTTATATGTTTATTCAACAAAGTGGTTCCCAATTAGTCTAGTGCAATATTTGTTTTATTGATATGTATTAAGAGGGAAGTAAAACACAAAGAATAACTAGTACTCCAGTAACAATAGAACTTCCTGGCCCACGCTGACTGCTACTACCGAGCAGCAATCCTACTTAATTGCTGCTGTAGTGCTGGCTATTCTTCATGTTTTATTGTCGCAGTACTGCAAGTAGGAATGCCGTGATTCCCTCTTACTGGCTTCCAGAAAAACCTTTGACATTGCATCACATTGTCAATTAATAACCAACTTACATCTCGAAACAGTATTTTCAACTGGATTAAATAGAGCCCTACATATAAATGAGAGTAGCATCAGGTGTGTCCCAAGGAACCATTACAACACTGCTAATGTTCTAAAAACATACAGGGTGAACCAAAACTCCACCGAGAGACTTTCCGGTGTTGTTTGAGGATACCTTGTGAATATTCTGGTGCAAGAGACACATGGTCTCTGGCAGCTTATTAAAGTGTAACAATAAAATTATCATTTATTCGGTTGTTACCACAGTCATAGCTTCACAACAGAAAAGAACCGTGTAATAAGCAAATCTCAAAAAGTACAACACACAACACAGACTAATGCAAAACCAAGACGCGGTTGCCGTCATGCTGCTCTTCCACTGCATTCACTGAAAGCATACATGAGGTGCATATCGGACAACCCTTCATCAGCAAACCTACCCACAGTACAACTGTGTACCATTGTTAATGTACGGCTAACGCGGTCAGGAAACAAAGCCCTAGACAGATCCGAGAAGCACTGAATGCACGCTTGAGGACAATGGGTTAAAGAGGGCATTACTGTTGTTAACAGCAGCAACCACGAGTGTATGGAAACTAGACAAATAGCACATACTGTCGACATCTGCAATGCTGTGCACTTTTATCAGTGTAATATAGATAACTGTAGCAAAAAACAAAATATTCATTAACTCTCACGTGCTCCCGGAGACCATAGGTCCCTACACCAAAATACTCCAAGGGAATCCCTCAGCAACTTCTGAAAGCTTGTCAGGGGAGTTCTGGTTCACCATGTATATACAATTTATCGGACAGGATCAGCAGCACTTGCACGTTGTTCACATGTGATCCTGTTGTCCACAGGAAAGCATCATTGTTGGACTATCATAATGGAATGCAGTAAAACTTGGAGAAGATTTCCACTTAGCACAATGAATGGCAGATTTATTTAAAAGTGAATAAATGCAAGGTAATGTCAATAACAAAGGAGATGGGTCCAATTGCAAGAATAGCAACAAACATCTGAAGCTCCCCTATATTTAAAGACCTAGTAGTAGTACCAAGAAGCCATATGAAATCTGTAGCATGGAATGCAAACTGGCAGACTTAGATTCCCCCCCCCCCATGAACCATGGACCTTGCCGTTGGTGGGGAGGCTTGCGTGCCTCAGCGATACAGATAGCCGTACCGTAGGTACAACCACAACGGAGGGGTATCTGTTGAGAGGCCAGACAAACGTGTGGTTCCTGAAGAGGGGCAGCAGCCTTTTCAGTACTTGCAAGGGCAACAGTCTGGATGATTGACTGATCTGGCCTTGTAACAATAACCAAAACGGCCTTGCTGTGCTGGTACTGCGAACGGCTGAAAGCAAGGGGAAACTACGGCCGTAATTTTTCCCAAGGGCATGCAGCTTTACTGTATGATTAAATGATGATGGCGTCCTCTTGGGTAAAATATTCCGGAGGTAAAATAGTCCCCCATTCGGATCTCCGGGCGGGGACTACTCAAGAGGATGTCGTTATCAGGAGAAAGAAAACTGGCGTTCTACGGATAGGAGCGTGGAATGTCAGATGCCTTAATCGGGCAGGTAGGTTAGAAAATTTAGAAAGGGAAATGGATAAGTTGAAGTTAGATATAGTGGGAATTAGTGAAGTTCGGTGGCAGGAGGAACAAGATTTCTGGTCAGGTGACTACAGGGTTATAAACACAAAGTCAAATAGGGGTAATGCAGGAGTAGGTTTAATAATGAATAGGAAAATAGGAATGTGGGTAAGCTACTACAAACAGCATAGTGAACGCATTATTGTGGCCGAGATAGATACGAAGCCCACACCTACTACAGTAGTACAAGTTTATATGCCAACTAGCTCTGCAGATGATGAAGAAATTGAAGAAATGTACGATCAAATAAAAGAAATTATTCAGATAGTGAAGGGAGACGAAAATTTAATAGTCATGGGTGACTGGAATTCGAGTGTAGGAAAAGGGAGAGAAGGAAACGTAGTAGGTGAATATGGATTGGGGGACAGAAATGAAAGAGGAAGCCGCCTGATAGAATTTTGCACAGAGCACAACTTAATCATAGCTAACACTTTGTTTAAGAATGATAAAAGAAGGTTGTATACATGCAAGAAGCCTGGAGATACTGACAGATTTCAGATAGATTATATAATGGTAAGACAGAGATTTAGGAACCAGGTTTTAAATTGTAAGACATTTCCAGGGGCAGATGTGGACTCTGACCACAATCTATTGGTTATGACCTGTAGATTAAAACTGAAGAAACTGCAAAAAGGTGGGAATTTAAGAAGATGGGACCTGGATAAACTGAAAGATCCAGAGGTTGTACAGAGTTTCAGGGAGAGTATAAGGGAACAATTGAAAGGAATGGGCAAAAGAAATACAGTAGAAGAAGAATGGGTAGCTCTGAGGGATGAAGTAGTGAAGGCAGCAGACGATCAAGTAGGTAAAAAGAAGAGGGTTAGTAGAAATCCTTGGGTAACAGAAGAAATATTGAATTTAATTGATGAAAGGAGAAAATATAAAAATGCAGTAAATGAAGCAGGCAAAAAGGAATACAAACGTCTCAAAAATGAGATCGACAGGAAGTGCAAAATGGGTAAGCAGGGATGGCTACAGGACAAATGTAACGATGTAGAGGCTTATCTCACTAGGGGTAAGATAGATACTGCCTACAGGAAAATTAAAGAGACCTTTGGAGATAAGAGAACCACATGTATGAACATCAAGAGCTTAGATGGAAACCCAGTTCTAAGCAAAGAAGGGAAAGCAGAAAGGTGGAAGGAGTATATAGAGGATCTATACAAGGGCGGTGCAATGGAGGACAATATTATGGAAATGGAAGAGGATGTAGATGAAGATGAAATGGGAGATACGATACTGCGTGAAGAGTTTGACAGAGCACTGAAGGACCTGAGTCGAAACAAGTCCCCCGGAGTAGACAACATTTCATTGGAACTACTGACGGCCTTGGGAGAGCCAGTCCTGACAAAACTCTACCATCCGGTGAGCAAGATGCATGAAACAGGCGAAATACCCTCAGACTTCAAGAAGAATATAATAATTCCAATCCCAAAGAAAGCAGGTGTTGACAGATGTGAAAATTACCGAACAATCAGTTTAATAAGCCACAGCTGCAAAATACTAACACGAATTCTTTACAGACGAATGGAAAAACTAGTAGAAGCCGACCTCGGGGAAGATCAGTTTGGATTCCGTAGAAATACTGGAACATGTGAGGCAATACTGACCTTACGACTTATCTTAGAAGAAAGATTAAGGAAAGGCAAACCTACGTTTCTAGCATTTGTAGACTTAGAGAAAGCTTTTGACAATGTTGACTGGAATACTCTCTTTCAAATTCTAAAGGTGGCAGGGGTAAAATACAGGGAGCGAAAGGCTATTTACAACTTGTACAGAAACCAAATGGCAGTTATAAGAGTTGAGGGACATGAAAGGGAAGCAGTGGTTGGGAAGGGAGTAAGACAGGGTTGTAGCCTCTCCCCGATGTTATTCAATCTCTATATTGAGCAAGCAGTAAAGGAAACAAAAGAAAAATTTGGAGTAGGTATTAAAATCCATGGAGAAGAAATAAAAACTTTGAGGTTCGCTGATGACATTGTAATTCTGTCAGAGACAGCAAAGGACTTGGAAGAGCAGTTGAATGGAATGGATGGTGTCTTGAAGGGAGGATATAAGATGAACATCAACAAAAGCAAAACGAGGATAATGGAATGTAGTAGAGTTAAGTCGGGTGATGCTGAGGGTATTAGATTAGGAAAAGAGACACTTAAAGTAGTAAAGGAGTTTTGCTATTTGGGGAGCAAAATAACTGATGATGGACGAAGTAGAGAGGATATAAAATGTAGACTGGCAATGGCAAGGAAAACGTTTCTGAAGAAGAGAAATTTGTTAACATCCAGTATAGATTTAAGTGTCATGAAGTTATTTCTGAAAATATTTGTATGGAGTGTAGCCATGTATGGAAGTGAAACATGGACGGTAAATAGTTTCGACAAGAAGAGAATAGAAGCTTTTGAAATGTGGTGCTACAGAAGAATGCTGAAGATTAGATGGGTAGATCACATAACTAATGAGGAAGTATTGAATAGGATTGAGGAGAAGAGAAGTTTGTGGCACAACTTGACCAGAAGAAGGGATCGGTTGGTAGGACATGTTCTGAGGCATCAAGGGATCACCAATTTAGTATTGGAGGGCAGCGTGGAGGGTAAAAATCATAGGGGGAGACCAAGAGATGAATACACTAAGCAGATTCAGAAGGATGTAGGTTGCAGTAGGTACTGGGAGATGAAGAAGCTTGCACTGGATAGAGTAGCATGGAGAGCTGCTTCAAACCAGTCTCAGGACTGAAGACCACAACAACAACAACAACAGACTTAGATTTGTTGGAAGGGTTCTTGGAAAGCTGTCCTTCTGTCAAGGAAACCACAGGTACGAGATTCGTCCATTTTTACAGCACTGCTCTAGCATTTGGAGTCCTTACCAAGTTGGGCATGACAGCAGCGCTGAACAAATTCAGAGATGCAATGCTAGAACTGCAACATGTTGGTATGGCCCATATTTAACAGCACTTGGAAAACTAATCTTTACTGGTGATTTTTTTTTAAGAACTGTGTCATACTGCTTTAGGAAACTGATGCCTGGACACTCCTATAAGTATGAATAGAACTGGAGAAGGCCAAACCACAAGGTTCCTTTGTTAAATGGAAATATTTGGTAGAGGGACACGAGGTAAATTTAGAGAAGTCTGTCGATAAATAGGGACCATGAGGATAAAACACAAAAGCTTTGGCCACATAAGGTACCTTTTTTATCTTACCTGATACACAAACAGAGTACAATAGTCATTGTTAGATTACCTTATAACACAAATATCATAACCAACATTATTCATTAATTTGTGATAATTACTGTTAAAAAGTGTAGAGTAGAATACTTAGTGCCCTACACTTTGCCTTTCACTGCACAACCAGGCTTAAACTTCTGCCATTTCTGTCATAGAAAATGTAACTTAGTTGTTCTATCTAGAAAAGAGCTAAGAAGTAGTGAATAAAATAGTGAATTTCAATGCTAGATCTTTATTGTGCTGATGAAGTTGTAAATATTATAATTACTACATATACAAATTTTGTGCTTCATGTTGCAGATTCACTTGTGTCAGTATCAACACCAGTGTATGATGAATATTAGCAGACAGGTATTCAGAAAATAGGGAAACAGGTAGCTCAAACTTTTGACTCACCCTATACAGTGCAGGATTTGAATCCAAAGACTCTGGTTCATCCACATCAATGTCAGCATCCACAATGCACTGACTCTTAGCAGAAGGATGTATCTGAAGGCCTGAAATTGTCAAGATATACGTGAAGTATATAATTTGTGTACAGAGAGGAAGTTTATTTTGGGGCACATTAATAACCACCAGAAAACTATGTAGGAACAGAATGTTCCACACATTCAATAGTGTGATCTTCATATGGAAGTAGCCTAACAAACATCATACCACACTTACAATTTATTTTTCATTCAGTTTCATCTGCGATTGCATATGCATCTAAAAAGAAAAGTACCTGCCTTATGTCATTGACTGTTACAAGATAGAACATATCTCACTGATGAATGTTACAACAGTATTAATAACTACTACAATTCAATAATAAACGACTGAAGGAAATATCAATTTCTGTGTGAATAAAATTATATGATCTAAAGCAACAAGGACCTATGAAAACTCTTGTCACAAGCAGAAACTATCTACAGTGAAGCACAATATTGGCACTGTTGAGGAATACATAGATATTTGAAGCTCAACAGTTTATGTGATATATCCCATACATCTAATTTTTTTAGCAACAAATATGCCTTTTTTAGAATTATTATTAATTACCCATAACAAAATGACAAAAATTTAAACAGCACGCAATCTGTTCACTTTCAATTTAACCTCTATTCGCCTTTGGAAAACAAAAATTTCCCACACCACCGCCTCTGTTTGTCAGCCTCTGGTGCACTGTCACATGCACCAATGAGCTTTCTTTAATTGTCTGAAGAGATGGCAGTCCAATGGGGCCAGATCTTCTGAAGTGTGTGGCTTCTCACCCACATTCTATGATCTAATCAATGGTATGCTCGCATGCTCACCTTGTTATTGTATGCCATCATCGTATAAAATCACTAGATGTTTTGGTGGGAGAATTTGATGAAAATACACTTCAAGTTTCTTAATGCTGCTGCTGTACTATGCAGAAATGAGTCTTTCCATTCACATTTCATTATCTTTTCCATTTGTGTTCACTTGTTTTCTCACTTGTTTTCACAATGTTCACTAAGAGTTCCTCTCTTATGATATAGAAATAATGCAACTCACTGGTGGCTATTTTCAATTAAAATCTTCTCCACTGTATGTCAGTTACATAACATGTGTAAGAGCACATTTCTGACACAGGAATGACGTCATATGGAAATTCGGGGCTGGCTGTGAGTCATGCGTGGATAGCCAAAGCAGATAAGGCAACTGCTTGTGTAAAGTGAGAAATCCAGGTTGGAGTCCCGGTCCAGCACAAATTTTCATTGTCATCATTTCCTTATAGAGCTGATGGTTGTTCATGTACTTTCCCCATATGTATTTATCCTGATCAGTCAACATTTATGATACGATACCTCCATGAAAAATCCTTTCAGTAGATTATTTTGTAAAAAGTCATAATGAAACCCCCTTAGTGGTGGAACACACAGCTACACACTTTGTCAGTTGTTATGCAGTGGTTGTATGAAAGATGTACTGGATGCCTGGTGCAGTCACTATATCACTGGGTTAGCTATTAAGCTTTAGAGTAGCCAATGGTATTCAGTGTGTAACTTCATTACAGCAATAAACTCAATGTCTATCTGTTTTGACATCCCCTTCAGTATTCTACAAGATATTCTTCAGCCTTTCACAAATTTGGATCAGTATTTGATTTCAGAATTGAATAATCATAGTCTATTAATGTCAGTCATTTTCTCAAATACTACAGTACGACTGCATGAAGTCGGAACATATTGATATTTTCAAAGACTATGTAAGAAGACCGAGCATCAAAACCAAAATCAAATGTGTTCCTTTATTACTGTGTTTTATGAGGTTAAAAATGTGAAATTACTTTCTGATCATCCCTTCAATAATATACTAACACTACCAGGGAGAAAAGATTTATTGCCTGACCACAGTATACATCTGACACGAATTTTGTAACCAGTAACTAACAAAAGCCTTACCCTGCATGTTCATGACATCATCCACAACATCAGTATGGTTGCTTACAACAGGCGTACAGCGCCGTACTTTTCCAAGGCGAGGACTATCATCCTCAGGGTTTTCTTCCTGAGGTATAATCAGAGCACTTTCTCCCCTTCTTTTAACTCCTCCACCCACTGCTGCCGACCCCACCTCATCAGTAACAGTTTCACTGTTGTTCTCTGTGCCAGCCTGGTGCTGTGGTGGTGGTGGTGGTGGTGACCTTAAATTAGTAATCAAGATACATTTTATTTCAATTACAATCACAGACTTTAAGAACTCAACATAGTGTATGCAGCAAATATTTTAACGAAATTAAAATCATTTAAATACAAAGTAATTAAAAAGTTTATGATTGTGGTTACTTGCTTTAGAATGTTTACTGTAAAATCTTGAAAACAGTACTGTCCAGCCACATAAATCTGTTTTTCTATTGTGTACTGTATTTGAATTTTATATTCACCACACATAAAGCATTAAAGTAATGATGTTCTTGTCAGTTCAGTACATATTCTGACTTCTCTTAGATGAGCCTGTTATTCATATGTGAAATCTAGATAAAACATTTTGCAATACACAACTTTCATACAAAGTAGGTCTGTTTGTTGGCACAAAAAACGCTTTCCTTTTGGGGTCTCTCCCAATCGGGAATACTGTGCACTTTGAGAAGACATCCTGGCTGACAAACTATGTACCATGGCTATAAAAACCAGACAAACTGTTTAATGACAAATATTCACCACATAACACATGTATCTCAAGTAGCAAATATTTTGCAATAAATGTGAATATAGATGCAAATTCTGCCTCAAAATGTGAAAACCTGAAATTACCTAATGGACACTATTTTATAGCGAATTGTATTCAGATGAACTGTTACTGGGCGATGCAGAGATGCTCTCTTTAAGTGGAAGAAGCTGCCTGATCCAGCTTGTGACTGCGGGGCTCCATACCAGACTGTTCACCACATTGTCAGTGAATGCAGGATTTGAGCCTATCACGGTGCCAAAGAGGACTTCCTGCTAGCAACTCCAGATGCAGTGCGCTGGACTGAAGGACTGGATATTCAGTTATAAAGATAAACTTAAGTTTCTTGTGTGTCAATATGTACATATCTATAAGTAATTTAATTTCATAATATGTCGGTATTAGCCATACGCTAAATAAAAAAAAATAAAAAATAAATAAATATCAGGAATAGTTTGGAATAACTTTACTTTCTGTACAGAAATGTTAAAAAGTAACTAATTTTCAGTTACTGGTATTGCACACCATCTAGCAAAGACCAATCTTCAAAATAAAAAGTGCATGAGCACAACGAAGTATCAGTGTGTTTGATACTCTGGTGCCGTGCCATGCCAATACGTGGGTGGGTGAATGGTCTGTATAAGACACACACTGTGTAATGCAATGTAGTACTCACCTGTGGGCCTAGTATCTGCCTGAAGAAAGAAATGGATATGTCTGCTTGCTCTTTTAAGTTCAAGATTTGGCATAATGGAGACATTTTAATGTTGTTGGTTTAGGTGGTGGGTCTCTTGAACTTTGGTTGCATCAAATGCCTGTAGATGTTGGGCCTGAACAATTTTTTTTCATATCTCACTTATGATACTGTTAACCTCAGTAAGCTTTGTGTTGTGTGTTGTTCATTGTTTTCTTTTCTTATTTTGAAATTAGTGAAGAGACTAATCTTGGTCCACCATGGGACTGGATTACGACCCTCATAACACCAGAAGGGATCGGTGATCTTTGTGACCACATGTTAGATCTGCTTTCACAGAAATACAGAACGCAAAGTAGTCATCTGCCCTTGTTTCCCTATACCGCTCCTCTCCCCTCTGACAGTCATAATTCCAGTTTGTTTACTGTCAGGGTTGACATCTTATATATAATGTACACACACACACACACACACACACACACACACACACACACACACACACACACACACACACACACACACACACACACTCTATAGCGACTCAAAAATAAAACCTGCCAATGTATTTTGACTACACCAAAATTCTTCCTCTAATGTACAAACAGAGTTATTTTCAGTTCTACTTGTCTGCTAAGTGACTCATTGGTTCTATCTGTAGTGTTGACAAGTATGAAGTATGGGGTGCATGGCTACAAATGCCTTCAAAGGCTGAAACCAATATTCTGACAACCACCTTTTAAATTTGAACATCTATCTAGTCTCTCTCTCTCTCTCTCTCTCTCTCTCTCTCTCTCTCTCTCTCACACACACACACACACACACACAAACAAACAAACAAACAAACAAATTGAATTTCAGCAAAAACAGATGTGAATTTTACCAAAAATAGATGCTACTTTTCAAGCCCTATATATAGTGTGTATGTGTTTCTTCAGGTATTCTAAAATCATTGTACAATGTTCCCAAAACTTGCTCATTCACCTTCCTCAAGAACTGCTTCTGAGCAAACTACATGAAGTACAGCACCATGTCTAAAAATTTCTTGATTAATAGATCTTGAAGACATCACCAAATTACACCTCTGAGAAAATTTACATCTCTATGCTCCCTCTTTTGAAAGTTATAACTTTTCAATATTATTAAAACAAACAACAGTAATTCACTAGCACTGTCTGTTTTGATTTATGTTGTCATGCATTGTACGTAAGTATGCACTATTATTTCAAAATAACTACACAGTGTACATTAACAACTAGTATAAAGAATCAAACCAACCTCAGAATAAGCTGAATAATACTGGAACAGCTGAAAATTTACTGCATATATTCATGATGGTTCGACAATTTTATGGGATTGTCGGTGCAGCTAAGTGTTAACTAATAATGTTATCGTGTTCAACCAACTCAACAAAAAGAGCACACAAAATATGAACACTCATGTAGCAGAAATGACAAACTTTTTAAATGTAAACAGAAGACAGAAAAAGATACTCTGGAAGCACTTGAGACTAGTTTTCTGTATTAGATTAGCACTAGTCAAGAGTTGTTCCTGTTTGCAAGCAAGTTCCAGCTCACTGTCACTTTCACGGAACGTCGCAAGGAATATCAAGAACAACTCAACTGCTAATGCCAAAAAACAGCACCTCTGGTGGCTGGTGCATCAGGTCTTTAACAGCTGTGGTGAACACAATACTACACAATTTACGCTGCAACATCAGCCCCATTGGTGGATGTGGAGAGTCATCTAAAAATCTTGCAGGGAAGTGCACTCAGCATCTACATCTACATCTACATCTACATTGATACTCCGCAAGCCACCCAACGGTGTGTGGCGGAGGGCACTTTACGTGCCACTGTCATTACCTCCCTTTCCTGTTCCAGTCGCGTATGGTTCGCGGGAAGAACGACTGTCTGAAAGCCTCCGTGCGCGCTCTAATCTCTCTAATTTTACATTCGTGATCTCCTCGGGAGGTATAAGTAGGGGGAAGCAATATATTCGATACCTCATCCAGAAACGCACCCGCTCGAAACCTGGACAGCAAGCTACACCGCGATGCAGAGCGCCTCTCTTGCAGAGTCTGCCACTTGAGTTTATTAAACATCTCCGTAACGCTATCACGGTTACCAAATAACCCGGTGACGAAACGCGCCGCTCTTCTTTGGATCTTTTCTATCTCCTCCGTCAACCCGACCTGGTACGGATCCCACACTGATGAGCAATACTCAAGTATAGGTCGAACGAGTGTTTTGTAAGCCACCTCCTTTGTTGATGGACTACATTTTCTAAGCACTCTCCCAATGAATCTCAACCTGGTACCCGCCTTACCAACAATTAATTTTATATGATCATTCCACTTCAAATCGTCCCGTACGCATACTCCCAGATATTTTACAGAAGTAACTGCTACCAGTGTTTGTTCCGCTATCATATAATCATACAATAAAGGATCCTTCTTTCTATGTATTCGCAATACATTACATTTGTCTATGTTAAGGGTCAGTTGCCACTCCCTGCACCAAGTGCCTATCCGCTGCAGATCTTCCTGTATTTCGCTACAATTTTCTAATGCAGCAACTTCTCTGTATACTACAGCATCATCCGCGAAAAGCCGCATGGAACTTCCGACACTATCTAATAAGTCATTTATATATATTGTGAAAAGCAATGGTCCCATAACACTCCCCTGTGGCACGCCAGAGATTACTTTAACGTCTGTAGACGTCTCTCCATTGATAACAACATGCTGTGTTCTGTTTGCTAAAAACTCTTCAATCCAGCCACACAACTGGTCTGATATTCCGTAGGCTCTTACTTTGCTTATCAGGTGACAGTGCGGAACTGTATCGAACGCCTTCCGGAAGTCAAGAAAAATAGCATCTACCTGGGAGCCTGAATCTAATATTTTCTGGGTCTCATGAACAAATAAGGCGAGTTGGGTCTCACACGATCGCTGTTTCCGGAATCCATGTTGATTCCTACATAGTAGATTCTGGGTTTCCAGAAATGACATGATACGCGAGCAAAAAACATGTTCTAAAATTCTACAAGAGATCGACGTAAGAGATATAGGTCTATAGTTTTGCGCATCTGCTCGACAACCCTTCTTGAAGACTGGGACTATCTGTGCTCTTTTCCAATCATTTGGAACCCTCAGTTCCTCTAGAGACTTGCGGTACACGGCTGTTAGAAGGGGGGCAAGTTCTTTCGCGTACTCTGTGTAGAATCGAATTGGTATCCCGTCAGGTCCAGTGGACTTTCCTCTATTGAGTGATTCCAGTTGCTTTTCTATTCCTTGGACACTTATTTCGATGTCAGCCATTTTTTCGTTTGTGCGAGGATTTAGAGAAGGAACTGCAGTGCGGTCTTCCTCTGTGAAACAGCTTTGGAAGAAGGTGTTTAGTATTTCAGCTTTACGCGTGTCATCCTCTGTTTCAATGCCATCATCATCCCGTAGTGTCTGGATATGCTGTTTCGAGCCACTTACTGATTTAACGTAAGACCAGAACTTCCTAGGATTTTCTGTCAAGTCGGTACATAGAATTTTACTTTCGAATTCAATGAACGCTTCACGCATAGCCCTCCTTACGCTAACTTTGACATCGTTTAGCTTCTGTTTGTCTGAGAGGTTTTGGCTGCGTTTAAACTTGGAGTGGAGCTCTCTTTGCTTTCGCAGTAGTTTCCTAACTTTGTTGTTGTACCACGGTGGGTTTTTCCCGTCCCTCACAGTTTTACTCGGCACGTACCTGTCTAAAACGCATTTTACGATTGCCTTGAACTTTTTCCATAAACACTCAACATTGTCAGTGTCGGAACAGAAATTTTCGTTTTGATCTGTTAGGTAGTCTGAAATCTGCCTTCTATTACTCTTGCTAAACAGATAAACCTTCCTCCCTTTTTTTATATTCCTATTAACTTCCATATTCAGGGATGCTGCAACGGCCTTATGATCACTGATTCCCTGTTCTGTACATACAGAGTCGAAAAGTTCGGGTCTGTTTGTTATCAGTAGGTCCAAGATGTTATCTCCACGAGTCGGTTCTCTGTTTAATTGCTCGAGGTAATTTTCGGATAGTGCACTCAGTATAATGTCACTCGATGCTCTGTCCCTACCACCCGTCCTAAACATCTGAGTGTCCCAGTCTATATCTGGTAAATTGAAATCTCCACCTAAGACTATAACATGCTGAGAAAATTTATGTGAAATGTATTCCAAATTTTCTCTCAGTTGTTCTGCCACTAATGCTGCTGAGTCGGGAGGTCGGTAAAAGGAGCCAATTATTAACCTAGTTCGGTTGTTTAGTGTAACCTCCACCCATAATAATTCACAGGAACTATCCACTTCTACTTCACTACTGGATAAACTACTACTAACAGCGACGAACACTCCACCACCGGTTGCATGCAATCTATCCTTTCTAAACACCGTCTGTACCTTTGTAAAAATTTCGGCAGAATTTATCTCTGGCTTAAGCCAGCTTTCTGTACCTATAACGATTTCAGCTTCGGTGCTTTCTATCAGCGCTTGAAGTTCCGGTACTTTACCAACGCAGCTTCGACAGTTGACAATTACAATACCGATTGCTGCTTGGTCCCCGCATGTCCTGACTTTGCCCCACACCCGTTGAGGCTGTTGCCCTTTCTGTACTTGCCCAAGGCCATCTAACCTAAAAAACCGCCCAGCCCACGCCACACAACCCCTGCTACCCGTGTAGCCGCTTGTTGCGTGTAGTGGACTCCTGACCTATCCAGCGGAACCCGAAACCCCACCATCCTATGGCGCAAGTCGAGGAATCTGCAGCCCACACGGTCGCAGAACCGTCTCAGCTTCTGATTCAGACCCTCCACTCGGCTCTGTACCAAAGGTCCGCAGTCAGTCCTGTCGACGATGCTGCAGATGGTGAGCTCTGCTTTCATCCCGCTAGCGAGACTGGCAGTCTTCACCAAATCAGATAGCCGCCGGAAGCCAGAGAGGATTTCCTCCGATCCATAGCGACACACATCATTGGTGCCGACATCCAGAGGGTGTTCAATGTTCAGGTAGTGAGTTTGCTTCAGATGGTTGCACTTGTGTTAGGGGCAGAGGCTGGTTTTGCGGTGTGAATGTTGGCAGTACTTCTGGGAACATGTATCCAGGTTTTGTTGGTTGGTTGGGTTGCGGTATAAAGCGACCACACTACAGGGTCATCAGTCCCTTTTTCCTGATACAAACAAGGCTCAAGGTAAAACAACAGCCAAATTAAGTTTTTTGAAAGTAAAAGGGGGGAAAGGAATGGGGAACCACACCGAAAGAGAAAACAAAAGAAATGAACAAAACAGGAAAAAGGTACACCACAAGGAAGGAAGGTATTAAAACCATAGAGCAGATGGTCTGGGCTGGCCAATCACAAGAATAAAAGAGGATGAGTCAGCCACTTTGAAACACACAAAAATGTCCACCCCAAAAAGACAAGGCGAGATGAACACATGTAGGGAAAAGACAAAAACCAAGACAAACAGATGCAAAGAAAGAGAGAGAGAGTTAAAATGGAGGGAGGGTGGACGCCTCTGAGAGAAGACCAGACTCCCACCCTGGTACGATAAAAAAAACCCTCATGAATACAACGTAAAACTAAATCTGCTGTTGAGGCACTGTCACCAAACACTGTCGGTAGCATGCTGGAAAGGTTAAAAATCTGCCACAGAGCGGTTAAAACTGAGCAGTCTAACAAGGTGTGGATGACAGTCATAAGGGAGCCACAGTGACACTGAGGTGAGTCCTCTTGACGGAGGAGGTGATCATGTGTTTGTCACGTATGGCCGATGTGAAGCTGCCAAAGGATAACAGATTCCCTGCGAGTGGTTTGCATGGAGGACTGCTACACAATTGTTGTCTCCTTGATAACATGGAACTTATTTCATGTACTCAAGGTGCGGCATTCAGTATCCCAGATCGCGAAAACTCTGCGGCAGAAGACCGATTGCGAATCGGTCTCCAGCAGGCCAACTTCCAGAGATGGTTTACTGGTGGCCTGTTTGGCCAGGCAGTGGTCAGTAAGTTCATTGCCCAGTATCCCGACGTGTCCTGGGGTCTAAATGAAGGTCACTGAAAGTCCACTGTCGCAGAGAGCATAAAGAGACTCCTGGATAGTCTTTACCAAAGGCTGTCTACGGAAGCACTGGTTGAGAGCTTGTAGGCTGCTTAAGGGGACACGCCCCTCAACGGGCTGCATTTTTAGCATTATCTTCACCCTCATAGTGCAACTGATCTATAAATCAGAGATAGCTCGAAATTATTACACACAATTAGGGTCATTAGTCAAAGCAATTCGCAAAAAATCATTGAGATATTATACTTTGGTACCGACAACAATATTTATAATAGTATAAAAAAAGGAACACTATTTCACTGCGGTACCATTTTCTTTGGAACCACTGACTGCACAGTTTGGAAAAAGAGTCAGAGTACAGATTCACATTAGTGTTTTATGCCTCCAGTTTCCTTCCCTGATGCTGATCTGTGAAAAACACAAGCAATTTATTTTATTACAACAAAAATATTTAAAAATGTAACTCAATTATCACATGTCATCATGTTATAATTTTTTCAGGAAATAGTAGGCAAGGGAGGTAGAGGAGGTCATTCTAAATATCTGTACCAATTTTTGTGAGTTTAACTTCAGTCATTAAGGAGAAAAATGTACCTGAATAACGAAAATTCGAGTTTTCAGTAAATTGCAAAAGAAGATTTACAGATTTATTAACTTACCACTATACTCGTTTAGAACATTCCAGCTGCATACTCCAGTTGTCCTGCAGTTTCCTTATCCTTCAGACTCACTCTCTCTCTTCATTCTTTTCTTTATCTTTTACTCCTTGGCAGCAGCTCCTACAGCTGTCTCTGCTTCGGCTACCCACCACTTATCAATAGCAGTTAGAGCTGAAGCCATATTCCTTTCCATCTGCTGGATGTTAAATTTCTTCATGACATTGATTCTTGAAATTGCACCATCATTGAATGCCGTTATTGCACCCAGTACACCAATTTTCAGCACTGTCATCCCAACAAATACAGTTTTGGGTAGTCTCTCCCATATACAGCTGTTGAAGCTTTCATTTGCATTCTAAGAGAGACCTTGCATACATTTCCTACGTAGAGTTTTATTTACCAGATTCCTATATATAGGCCTAATTGCATACGTTACAAGTGGTAAGAAATGCTTGTGGGTATATTGTATGCCTGTAGCATTGCTCAACCAGTACTTGCACCACGAATCTTCCCCTTTTGGACACAAACCATGCTGTGGAGTTTCATCTGTTGACACACTATGAAACCATGTTGCCCAAACAGCCTGTCTCATGTTCTCAAAATCTCCTACATTTCTCCTTATTGCTGGTCCATAATATTGAGTCAAAGAGTCAATTTCAATTTTTGTGAGATGACCTGGGTCCACTTATGTGTTTTCTGTCTGACAGTTTTTTTCCACTGAAGTCGTTACATAATTTTCTCAGCCGAGCTCACATTCTTTTTTGTACATGCCCAACACATTCAAGTTTTTCTATCAGAGTGTTCCCATACGGTCTGTCATTAACAACAGTAGTGTGTCCTTTACAGTCTCCATCCCAAAGGTAGCCTACATACCTCACACCACGGCTGACCTCTGATCTTCTAAAAATGTTTAGAACTCCTTTCATTTCCATGTTTCCACTTGGCCCATCACAGTTCTTTTCACAAACATGGGTGCCAATAAATTTACTAGAACAACCCTGGCAGAGCTTTGTTAGACATTCATAACCTAGTATCTTACCAGTTTCATTAAATGTGGTAGTTACAACCCCATTCAGAGAAGTATGACCTTTCTCCTGCCAAGATCCATAAAGTGCTGCTACAATGTCTGTATTCTCAGACAAGGCTACTGCTTCTTCTGTTGCTCTTTTCGTTGAATGTTCACTTACTCCACATAAAACATTATGTATTAATTTATTGTATCCGTCAAACCTCAGTGGAGGTGGAGGCAAATCCATCATTGCACAAAAAGTCCGGGCAGCTCTCCTTCCCCTTCCAATACAAAGCTGAATATTTACAATGTAATATCAACTCTCAGTTACTGGCAATGTCATAGGATCACTGTGCCTCTTACACGAGTTACAGGCAATCACTAACCAACTTGAAAGACTCTTCCTTGCTGAAACATCCTCAGAAATGTCAATACTATCTTCACAATCGCAGTACTAACATTTCACAGCACTCTTCAAAAGCCTTGACAGCATATTTAAGTTCACAATAACATTTCCGTTGTTATTGCTGTTCATAATACTACTAGGCTTGTCCTTATTACATTCACTGCCTGCAGACACAGTTTCCGTGGGCCACTTTTGAAGCAACTGATGCGTATTAGGCGGCTGTGTTTGGAACTGGTTGGCGCAAAACTTTCATTTGGGGCTAAATTTCTTTAATCTTGGCATTTATAGCACAGGAAACACACACATACACAAACACACACAAACAGAAACAAAATAGACATGCCTGTAGTTTGGTTTCGGAAGTCAGTGACTTCTAGAATACAACTGTGTTAACGATCCGTAACTAACGACGGAGAAAACAGAAGAATAAAATAATGCATCACGTATTCTGATGCATTTCAGACTGACAGATGGGCATGGCTCCTGTGCAACACTACGTTCAACCTCAATTTTAGGATGAACGGAAAATGATAATGCCCATAAACTATACATTTTTGAAATCAGCATGAAATGCTCTTTTCTATAGACCAAGAATTTTTTTTTCAAATTTTTGGTAATTTTCACGAGCATGTCCCCTTAAGGAGTCACTACAGATGATGATGGACTCACCAGAGCAGGTGCAGATATGCTCAAGAGCATGATAGATGGCACCAACTCTGCACTGAAAACACTGCAGCCATCTGGCAAGGAGCACTGTTCAGTATGGCCAACGGTGGACGAAAGCAAAGCCAACAAGACCGTCGACCATTGATCCAATTGTGTAGATTATTTCTTAGCCCTCAAATTCACTGAGAAGACATAGCAATTGCCGGCAGAGGGCCTCAGGTGGAACTGAGCCTTTGGGGATTTGCAATAGGTCCAGCCAAAGCTGTGGCCGAGTTATGGACCATGGAGGTGTACAGAAGTGGACCCCCAGGAAAGGTGCTAGCATTGAGTTCATTAGGAAGTGACCGGACACGAACAGCGAAGGGATTTCCAGTTCTGGGCTGCCGTTGCGGGAGATGGATCGCTGTGTTAGCAAAAAGGAGACGCTAATTTGGATGGTGAGGCAAACTATGATTGTGGGTGGTATAGTTTGCAAGCAATAGCTGCCACCACAGCTGCGATTGAGGAATGCCAGTTTCCACACACATGCTATTAATGGGGTTCGTTTGGAAGACTCCCGTCGTGAGACGAACTCCACAGTGGTGGATAGGGTCCAGCAAATGCAGTGCAGAGGGCAATGCTGAACCACACACAACGCCCCCATAATCAATATGGGACTGTACGAGGGCTTTGTACAGCTGCAGCAGTCTAGGACAATCCGCATCCCCATCGATGTGGCTCAGGCATCAAATAATATTAAGGTGTTGCCATCACTTGTCCTTAAGCTGACGAAGAGGGGAAGCCAAGTTAAGCGGGCATTGAAGACCAGTCCCAAAAAGTGGTAAGTCTCCATTACATCTAGAAGTTGGTCGTTGAGGTAAAGTTCTGGATGGGGCTGGATGGTACGACAATGACAGAAGTGCATTACACAAATTTTGGCAGCCGAAATCTGAAAGCTGTGACTGAGGGCCCATGATTGCGCCTTCTGTATAGCTCCCTGCAGCCAGTGTTCAGACGCAACAATAGAAGAGGAGCAGAAGGAAATACAAAAATCATCAGCATATAGGAGGAGAGATACTGATGATCCTACTGCTAATGTGAGACAATTGACAGCAACTGAAAAGAGTGGGACACTCTGCCCTGCGAGACCCCTTTCTCTTGCATATGGGGTGCACTGTGGGAAGCACCGATGCGAACTCTGAAAGTACTGAGTGACAAAAAGTTCCGTATAAAAATCAGGAGCAGGCCCCAGAACCCCCACTCATGCAGAGTAGTGAGGATGTGGTGTCACCAAGTGGTATCATAGGCCTTTTTCGGGTCGAAAAAGACATCAATAAGGTACTGTCGCTGGGAAAAGGCCAATCGAATGGCAGACTCCAGATGTACCAAGTTGTTGATGGTGGAGCATCTTTGGCGAAAACCACACTGGGATGGAGCCAGAAGGCCCCGAGATTCAAGGAGCCAACACAACGGACGGCACACCATATATTCAAGCAGCTTGTACAGAATGTTGGTGAGGCTGATAGGATAATAGCTATCAACATCTAGTGGGTTCTTCCTGGACTTTAGCACTGAAATGATGATACTTTCCCACTACTGCGATGGAAATCTGTCATCGCTCCACATTCGCTTGAAGACGGCAAAGTGGTGGCATTGGGTATCCGCTGACAGATGTTTCAGCATTTGCGAATGGATGTGGTCTAGGCCAGGGGTGTGTCAGGAGCACTATAAGGCTCAGGACAGCGTGGAGCAAAAGATAGGTGTTGTCATTCCATCCTCTGTTTGAGGAGATGAAAGGCGGGGTGGTAATTCTCTGATGCAGAGATGCGAGCATAAAGCTCAGCAAGACACACTGCAATTACGTCTCGATTGGCAGATACAGCTCCATTTGTGGAAATTTTGGATACACCTGTAGGGGTCTGATAGCTGTAAAGTCGGCGAAGCTTGGTCCACACATAGGAGAGGTAGGTTCATGTTTCAATGGTGGGAACAAAGCGTTCTCAACATTCCTGCTTCCTTCGTTTGATGAGGAGGCAAACCTGGGCACAGAGCCGTTTGAAGGCAATAAGGTTCTCCAGGGAGGGGTGGCGCTTATGATGTTGGAGGACCTGCCTGTGGTCCCTAATTGCCGCAGTGATTTCCAGCGACCACCAAGGCACTGACTTCTGTCGGGGGCAACTGGAGGAACAAGGGATTGACGATTCAGCTGTGGCAATAATGGTATTAGCAATGGTGTGAATTACCTCACTGATGGTGGCATACAATGGAGATTCAATGGTGATAGCAGAGGTGAAAGTGTCCCAGTTAGCCTTGGAAAGAGCCCACCTGGGCAAGCTTCTAGATGAAGGATGCTGGAGTAGGGACAGGAAGAGTGGAAAGTGCTCACTACCATACAAGTCATCATGTGCTCTCCAGGGAACAGATGGGAGAAGGCCAGGAATGCAAACCGAGAGATCAATGGCCAAATATGTGCCATGTGCTACACTGAAATGTGTGGGGCACCTGTATTTAGGAGGCAAAGGTCGAGTTGAGTTAGTAGGTCTTCAACATCTTTGCCATGGGCAGTGACCTTGGTTCCACTCCAGAAAGGGTTATGGGCATTAAAATCACCCATAAGGAGAAAAGTTGGAGGGAATTGCGAAATGGGTGCAGTCAAGAAATGGTGCAGTGCGTCACCATCTGGAGGGAGGTAGATGTTACAGATGATAATTTCCTGCCTTGTCCACAACCTGAGAGCCACAGCTTCTACATGTGTTTGAAGGGGCACAGGTTTGCTACAGACAGAGGGAAGGATGAAGATGCATGCTCCACCTGACGGTCTGTCACAGGCAGGACAGTTTTTGTAGTATAAGGTGTGAAAAATAACCTCCACAGTTCTACTGGAAAATTGACACTTTGTCATCTGGGATGGCATGAAGTGACAAAGGAGGTAAATTAGGCCTCAGCATCAACTGTCACCACTGGTTGAATGTTTTCATCCAGTACCATTGCATCCAAGGCATCGGTAACATCTAGATCCTCAGGAATGCCAGAATTTCCAACTTGTCCTTGAACGCAGAGCCATGGTGGAGTTTTGGTGTGAGGGGCACTGGATGCTCCCATTTCTTAGTGGACTACTTCTTTGAAGTTTTGGCCTCTCGCCACTCCTTAGGGGCTTGCTGGGAGTGCTTCTCAGAAGTAGCTTCAGGGACAGAGGGAGACTCTCAAGCCCTTTGACCAGCTGCCAGTGGCTCTCAAAGTAGAAGCCTGGGGAGCAACAGAAGAAGATGTGACCGCAGCCAACTGGAGGGGCAGGAAGATGGGCGGTCCTGAGGGCCCACTGGAGCTACATTAGATAATGGGCATAACGGCGCCATCGAAGGTGACGCCATCGTGGCAGCAGCTTAGGAAGAGAGCATTCCCGAACAGGGTTTAGCTTTTCATATTTGAGTTTAGCCCCAGGGTAAGGCAGCCTGCCCAGGGTTCTGTACTCCATAATTTTCCGCTCCTTTTGGAGTACCGGGCAGTCCAGCGGGGAGGGGGCGCGGTGCACTCTACAATTCACACAGATGGCAGGAGGCACACATGGAGTATTCGGATGCAACGAATGTCCAAAACCTCAACATGTGGCACTGGAATTGCACTGGAAGGACATGTGCCCAAATTTCCAGCACTTAAAGCACCACATAGGGTGAGGGACGTAAGGTTTGACGTCACATCAGTATACTATCACCATGACCTTTTCAGGTAACGAATCACCCTCAAAGGCCAAGACAAAGTCACCAGTAGCAAAAACAATTGTCTCTGGATTCCCCGTAAATGTGCCAGATGTAATGAACACCACACCATTCTAAATTGGCACGTAGCTCATTGTCGGACAACAACAAGAGGTGGCGATGAAAAATAATTCTCTGGATCACATTGAGGCTTTTATGGGGAGTGACCAAACAGGAAAATTACCCAACATGTCACAGACAAGTAACACCCAGGGCTGGGTTGGGGATGCCATCTGAATAAAAACCGACCCATTGCGCATTTTGGACAGTGTTGTCCCTTCCCCAAACTTATCCTCCAGGTGCTCAACAAAAAACAGAGGCTTCGTATCCAGAAAGGAGTACCAATCAGTTCTGCTGCACACTAAGTAAGGAGGCGAATATGGATCCTGTCAATCTGAACCCCTACGTCCCTACCAAGGTGTTGCTAGGGAGGAGAACAATTTAGGGTTATACCTGTCAGCATTGAAATCAACCTTTCCTTTCTTAGAGACTGCTGGGGCCATTCGGTCCCCAGCAAAACATAACTTGGTTCACTTCACTGCGAGTCATCTGCCCTGATGCCACCTACTCCGATCAGGGGTTCTCCCCATGGGCACCACCCAGCCACAGCAAAGGCCACCTGGCACAATGTCCTTTGGCGGGAGTCCTGATGCTCCAACAAGTCCGGCATCTACTTCTTGTCATATGTGAAGAGTTTAAAGCTCAGGCATCAGCAGTGTGATCCCTGTGCTGTCAGGGGGCTACCACCAAATGGGTACATGATGGCTCCACCACAATGGACTGTCTACTGTGCTGGATGTTGGGTGCCGAAAAATCCAATTTTGTCATGGGAGTGCATGAGGGCAGGAGACAATGGAAGAAGATGACATGCCCCAGAAGGTATCCTCACCCAAATACTTGAATTGCAGATGGGAATGCAAAGCCATGATAAGAAGAGGTGCACGAGATTGAATCTAATTGCACTATGGATAACTGGTCACCACGAAGGCGTCCTTCTCCAAATGTCCCGCACTTCTCCAGAATTTGGAAAGTGGGAGGTCAAACCATAAAACGAGACCTGAACTTGTAGTGCGAAAAGGTGGGAGACTCCTTTTAGTCACCTCTTATGACAGGCAGGAATAACTCGGGCCTATTGTAAGCCCCGGACTCACAGAGGGATGTATGCAGGTTTCACTCTGTCAGCTGAGAATGCAGGTACTCCTGTTTTGATGACTTGATATGGGCCTTTTCATGGGGGTTGTATTGATGGTTTGACACTGTCTACTTGTAACATGACATGTGTGCCTGTTTGCAAGTCACGATGCATGTAGGTAGGTGTTGTTCCATGCCACGAGGGTGAATGCATGCAAATATGTTCCCTAAGACATCAAATGAAGTCTGAGTGGTTGTGGTCAGGTAGCTGTACAGAACATGGGTCAATGAACTTGCCAAGCAGATGAAGTTCTTCGCCATACACAAGCTCTGCTGGTGATGAATCCAAGTTTGGTTTGTACGCAGTGCGAAGTCCAAGCAAGACCATGGGTAAGGCAGCTGTCCAATGTGTATCTAGACACATCAGTGCAGCCTTTAAAGAATAGTGCCAACTTTCGACAATGCCATTTCTCGCTGGGTGATAGCTGGTTGTTCTGTGATGGAATGCGCCACAGAATTTACTGAGTTGAATAAGTAACTCCGACTTGAATTGCCGGCCACAATCTGTGCTTGTGTGCAGCGGACACCTGAAGTGCGAAACCCAATTTACACAAAGGTAAGGAAATAGCTCATGGCCAATGAGTGAAGCAATCAATTGCATTTAATAAATAGTGCTAACCATTGATGGTGGATGTGGGCCTACTAAGTCAATGTGCACATGTAAGAAACATGTTATTGTATCTGGATAATCTCCATGTATCTGGATAATCTCCAACAGGCACATGTACATGGAAAACTTTACTGTACTGACATTGAATATGTGTATCCAATGCAGAGGTGCAGCATTTGCTATGCTTTGCTGTGCTGCCTCAGAAGCAGAGCTCATCGCATCTGTCCATTGGACAAGTGAATTCCCCTTAGTATTATGTTCACAAAGAGCTGCAGTCAGCGGTTCTTGCAACTCAGCTCAGCAGGGCAGATGAAGCCGGACAAAATTCAGCATTCCTAAAAAGGGCATAATTCTTTTATGGTTTCTTGCTGTGGAATCTTCATTATAGCTTTTATTTTCTCAGGTGGTTGCACTGTTCCTGCTGACAAAATCCTACGAAGTTAATATGTGGTTTATCAAAAGCACATTTGTCAGTATTTAACAACACGCCATATTGTTGTAACTGTTTCAAAACGTCCACCAAGTGTTGCTGGTGCTGTTCTGCAATGGTTGAAAAGATAAGGATGTCATCGAGGTATGCAAAACAGCATGCATAAACCACATGTCATGAAGATACTCTTGAATAAGCCAAACGACATGATTATGGTTGTTCTCAGAATATATCTGGCAGCCACAGGGTATCTGTCCGAAATGTCATTACATTATGTGCACAAAAATTACAGCACAGATGTCATGCACCACACTTCTTGGGCACGATCATGGACTGCTAGTAGGGCAAATATTACCTTCCCTGATCATAAACTCAAATTCTGCTTTTGCAATAATAAGATGATCAGGAGCAAAACATCTTGGATGACATGAAACTGGTGGGCCATCATTTGTTTTGGTATAATGTATGGTGTTGTTATGTACCTCCCTTGGAGCCCTGGTGGTTGTGTTATGATGGGTAACTTTTCAAGCAGCTCAACAACTTGCTTTTCATCATTTGCATGAGCTTGGCTCTGCGTGTTGTTGTACTGCTATGGACTCCAGCTATCGAAAGTCCAACGATGCTATTGACGAGACTTGCATTCGTCACACCTGGCAGTAGACAATACTGCACCACGAAGTCAACCTCAATTATGGGTTCTGTGACTTTGGCAATGGTGAAATTCCAGGCGAAGACACAGTGCAGTCCCAAGTCCAGCTCAATATGCTGTTTATCGTTAAGTTATTATATATTAAGACAGAACAAAGTTGGTGGCCAGCAATTGTAGAATATAGCACATCAATAAATGCACAAGTCTGGCCCAACATCCACAAGAAATTATTGGCCCATCTTTAGATCACTAATAAAAAGACACTGAGACTTCAAGCAGCAACTGCATGTGCCTATGTTCGACTGCCATTGCCATTTAGGTAGGAGCAAGATAGTGCACTTGTGCACCTGGTCTCCAAATATCCACTGACCAGCGTACAATAGGTGGCTGCACTGCGCCACTAAGGCTCAATGAGTTAATCATGAAATTACTATGTGATCTGCAAAAACATCCTCTGTCACTGTTGGAGCTGCAACAAGACAGCAGTTCACTTATCTGTTTAGCTACAGCACTTACCTTATCTGAGAGATAATCATAAACTGCATGTGTCACTGCCAATGACAAAACACTATTGTGCAGCACTGCTACTGCTTTGATTGATGCTGGAATTATTGCATCTTGAATTCTGTCAGCCAGATCTGTGACGGAACGTCTGATGGCATTTCCATCTGAGACGCTATAGTAACTTTAGACTGAGCCAGAAGACGGTTATTCCAAAGTGTATGTAACAAGGTGCCAGGTACAGTTCCCATGGCATCCTTATTGCATAGGTGTTCTCAGATAATGGCGGCAGCTTTCTGTCTTTAATATCTTCCTGTGTTAGAACTTAACACATGCATTTTTCTTATGAGGCAAAAAGTCTGTGACTCAATTTTGCCTCGAGTTTGTGATAGCCGCCCATTGTGGCCGTGCGGTTCTAGGTGCTGCAGTCTGGAACCGAGAAACCGCTACGATTGCAGGTTCGAATCCTGCCTCGGGCATGGATGTGTGTGATGTCCTTAGGTTAGTTAGGTTTAAGTAGCTCTAAGTTCTAGGTGACTGATGACCTCAGAAGTTAAGTCGCAGAGTGCTCAGAGCCATTTGAACCATCTGAGTTTGTGATAGGATTCTTGTACAGGAGGAGGAGTAATAATGTTTTTGACTTCAGCTAATTTGATTGAACTGATTGTTACACCTGCACAATGGAGGCATTTTCACAAGTCATGGTACAGATTTCCCTTCGGCAAGCTCTGAGTCTTGTGTTTTCAAAAAAATTCTTTGATCACTCAAGAGTTTGTACTGCTTCTTATGGTCTTTGTAGGCTGTTCATGACAGGTGAAGTCATGTCAGAGTCATCATTGTTGGCATGGCTAAGTGTTAACTGTCAAAACTAACTATGTTTTGGCAACTCAACTACAACAACATATGAAATATGAACATTCATGTATCAGGAATAATAAACTTTTATTAACGAAAACAAAACACAGGAGAAGATACTCTGTAAGCACTTGAAATGCAGTTTTCTGCATTAGATTAGCATAGTCAAGATCTGCCTCTGCCAGGAAGTTCTAACACTGTGTCACTTTCATGGAATGTTGCAACCTCTGATGCTGAACATCACCACCTCTGGTGACTAGCACGTGAACTCTTTGACAGCTATGATGAACACAGTAGTCGATGATCTTGACCACTTCAGGGTAATACTTCCATACCAACATTGCCATCACTTAAAGTGTCTTCGAGTGTCACAACTATAGCAAGAGATGCTCACAAAATTATGTTAATTCCATTTAAATAACAACTAAAATGCTGTAATTTTGACAGTAATGGTTATTTGTTGAACTTAGCATTCAACTGTAACATACTGTGACCACAGGTATTGAGAAAATTACCGTATTTACTCGAATCTAAGCCGCGCTTTTTTTCCGGTTTTTGTAATCCAAAAAACCGCCTGCGGCTTAGAATCGAGTACAAAGCAAGCGGAAGTTCTAAAAAATGTTAGTAGGTGCCGCCGCAACTAACTTCTGCCGTCAAATATATGTAGCGCTACACAGGTATGCTTTGCAGGCACAAAGATAAATACTGGCGACAAAACCTCTGCGTCAGTAAATAAATTTAAAAAAAAGATGGAAGACGAGCCTTTTTTTCTCCGCCCTGAGTTTCGACCACTGCATTTTCATACATTATCCAACAAAGTAAATACAAATTCCGTATTGTTCATCTTCGAATGTAGCAGAATTTTAATGTACTATGAAAATCCGACAAGCACGACTGTTTGGGATGTTTGTCAATATGGCCAACTCTACGTTCTGAATTTTTTCCTAGCTGTGAGAAGAGATGGTTGCTAATAGGAACCTGACGAAATGTGAATCACTTGCAATATTCTCTTCACCATAAGAAAGAATACGGATATAAACATTTTGCCATGTATTCTTTCGTGTTTGCTGCTATCTCATTTAAATCCTGTCTGCCTGATAAATTACGAAACTAGAGTGAGACAACAGCAAATGCGGAAGAATATACATATCGTGTCATGTTTATATTTGTATTATTCTTATGCCTAATAGTGATACAGTCAGAAATGAAGCACGGCAACTGACTAGATTTTTAAATCTAAGATGATTCTAATTTCTGTGCAGAATTTGATGTACTAAAGAAGCGGCCGCAAAGATTTTCAAACGGACAACAATTTTCGCCTAACTCTCATTCAGAACATGTTCTATCATACGCAGTCTATTATTTGGTTCTTGTTAATCATTATCAAAGAAAGCAGCAGTGTAAGTAAAAACAAATAGCAGTCTCTTGCCATTGTTACGCTAATGAGACGATTCCTCTCTCTTTTTTTTAATTGTAAGCGGCGGTAGCGCGCACAAAAGCAAGCCATGCCGCGAGCGGCGACAGGCCGTAAACACGCACTATCAGAATGCGACAAACAATGCATGACACAGTACAGTAATGCATTTTCAGCTTAGAGAGATGTAAACACCTATAACAAAGAAAACGGCACTTATTACATCAAAGCAAAATAAGCAATTGATTGAAACCAGACGAAGCATGTGAGAAAGGAAGGGTACCCATATAAATACGGATGGAGCGCCTGACGCATAGCAATGGCTACCTGGTAAAGCTTAACTGCTAAGCTTACGACTCGAACCAAACTAGTGTAGCTGCATCGTCATTCATTCGACCTAAATTGTGTCTCGTATTACAAATTTGTTTCGATTTGGAGGTGTGGCCTAAAACTTTTCTCCCCCTTGAATTTCAAGTCTCAAATTTCATGTGCGGCTTAGATTCGGGAAATTTTTTTTCCTTTATTTCGAGTCTCATTTTTTAGGTGCGGCTTAGATTCGAGTGCGGCTTAGATTCGAGTAAATACGGTACTGAATACCAGGGAAATTTGAAACTCAGAATGAGCAACTGACAAGTGAACAAAAGTGAGACAAATTATGGAGTATAATCATAGAAATAAAATGAAAGAAAATGTCAGGTAATGATTTTGGAAACTTAGGGCATGGAATAAAAAGCTGTACTATATCTATAGCATCCGAATCTATTCATTCATTCCCATAAATCCTATAATGAAAGAGAGCCTTCATGGATGTGGCACGAGGTAGCTTATACATTAAAAGGTCGAAGCACCGACCACAGACTACTTCTGTAAATTATACAGGGTGATTATAGTTAAACTTTCACTACTAGAGCCACTGTAGAAGGAAAACTGTTTACCATATGGGTAACAAACTTTTTAGGAATGATGTTCAGACTATGCAATGCAGGATTTGTGTCATTAGTAGTGTTAGTGCTATAACCTGCTGTTGGGTACTGGTAGTGGTACGGCGACGTAGTGTTGAAACACAAACATCAGTGCGCATTACAGCTGCAGACAGCTGACATCAGTCTAGACAAGGTGAGCAGGGCTTTACTCGTAAAGCTGTTGTACCAAAACTACGGCAATGGTGCTGCTGATCTTTGTGAGGATAGACGAATTAAAGGAATATGGAGAGGTCATCCTTCCACACTCAGGTTGAAGAACATGATTTGGAAGTTCACATTAACTGGCAATTTGGGAACTGTCCCTGGGAGAGGTTGATAGCCAATTGTGCCACAAATGGTTCAAGAAGTTACTATTGCTACAGCTAAGAATGCTAGATGCAATGTATGATCTTCAAGCAGCGCACAAGCTGTGTCATGACAACATTCTGTGATCCACTGTTTGGAAAGTGCCGCGAACAATTGTGAAATTGTATCCCTAGTGCAGGTCCAGTGTGTGATGGATAAGATGGTTGTCACACTGAGCAATGTTTGTAACCTGGAACATAAACATGGTATGCAATTAACAAATGTTGCCCTCTCATGTAGAAATTAAAGTGTGTTTCTCTCAAGGATTCACTCATTATTTCCTCTTCACCATGTCCTTATGAATGTTTCCACACAGTTTCATCACTCTATGATCACTTGTTTTTCATGGGAGCCCCCCCAAGTAGTGAAGTGTAATTATAGCCATCCTATACTGCCAACAAACGGTGACCAGTGATAGTCTACTCACAGACTAGCTCAGACAGCCACATGTATTGAAGCACCCACTTCCGGGGAACTGAAAAGTGTGCTGGACCCACATAGAATCCATCTCACTGATTACCACTTTGACCACCAGTGGTTTCTGCCTGAAACCACCATTTTATTACCTTTTTCTAAAGTATTCATACCTTTAGCATGAAACCATCAATTATGTTGCATGACAGACACATTTATGGATGCACTTCTAAGAATGTAGTGCACTGTAGCAATCACTTATAGCATTCCAAGCAACAGTCGTTGCAGAGATTGTCCTACTTGATTTTAGGACAATTTAACATTCAGCTTTATTTTTTTAAAAAATATTGATAATATTGAGGATATCATTGACACTGAAAGTAAGTATATCTAAAGTTATTGTAATGTAACTGAGTTTGTACTGCCACTTTTATGAGTGGTTTTGAAATGAAACCACTGGGGCAGTCTACTGTGTGGTGTTGATACAAAATGTATTAAACCACCGGCCCATTTTTGCTATTTAGGATTATAATTTGTTTTAGGCATTAAGAGTTTATGAAAATTTCAAGATGTGGGATTGCGTCTACGAAAAATGCAAATTTACTTTCATATATATCATATGAAACGATACGTCATTGAAAACTGTATGACCTAGGTTCCAAAATGAAACAACTTCCTTAAATTTCCAATTTCTTCTTTTACTTGTTGCTTACTATGTTGTTGTTGTTGTTGCGGTCTTCAGTCCTGAGACTGGTTTGATGCAGCTCTCCATGCTACTCTATCCTGCGCAAGCTTCTTCATCTCCCAGTACCTACTGCAACCTACATCCTTCTGAATCTGCTTGGTGTACTCATCTCTTGGTCTATTTACTATAGTAAACGTTAATTATGTAAAAAGTTTTAGATTCAAACTTCTTTTGTACTATTGGGACAAATGGAGTTAAGGATGGGGGCTGGTGTGCTCACCAGCCTGACAATGGGGTTTAGTTGGTTTTCCATATCCATTTAGGTAAGTACTAGGCTAATTTCCAGGTTCCTCCTGAGTTACTGAATGTGCAGACAGCAGACACTTTGAGAAACTGTATTACATTTGACCTTGCACTATACACTAGATGCAGAGAGAAGGAGAGGATGGATTCCTTCCTGTAAGAGAATGGTGAGGTGGGGAGGGGAGGGGATGGGAGTAGGGGGGAGGGGGATGAGTGAGGAGAAGCCATACCTTTAAAATGCCTTTGAAAGTGGTGACCCCATTGTAGTAATATGCAGGTATGGTTCTCTGAAAAACACAGAGGAAGTACCATACCAGTCCAGACATAGGATTGGCTGGATATAAGGCAACAGAATGGTGATGTGTGCATGGACTCTACTCACACTGACGATTACTGAAATCACTTCTGGATTACCTTACATATGTATATGGCTGTTAGGAGATAAAACACCACTTTGAAACTGGTCAATCTCCTTAACTAATCCACTGCTGTTCTTTTCTTCAATATTTCAAATCGAGCATTCATGCAGCTGTACATAGCACACGATCAGCTGTCTGTGCACTAGCAAAGTCAAAATCTGTTTCATTCAAATGACAGATTTATGGAAATTTTACATCCCTGGGTTCAGATATATGAATCTGAATATAACCTAAAACCTTTCGCTGCGATAAAGTTAAAAAAGCCACACAAATTAAAACACAAATAAATTGCAGAAGAGTTGGCTAAAGAAGTATTCTTTTACTTTGTTTTTGAATATCTGTGGATTTTCAGTTTTTTGTCTGATGTCTACCAGCAACATGTACAGTTTTTCACCAGAGTGTAAAACTCGATTCTGAGACCTAAATAGTGATGCATAACATATAGGTAACCCAGAAGTCTGTTAACATTTGAGAGTTAAATGCTTCACGATTTGTGTAGACAGAGAGGTAAAAATTGACATGTCTTTGAAATGACTTGTGGTTCTACAAACAATCCCCGCCAAGCGATCTTGCACACGTGTAACAATATGGGGTGGAGTGCCATCCTGCACAAAAGTCATAACTTCCAGCTGGTGTTTATCAGACAAGCTAGGGAAGAAGCAATTCTGTAATATATCAGCGTACATCACACCCATAACACTGACAGTTTGAAAAACAGCATACCGCATTTCCTTGAAGAAATGGGTCCGATCACAACTGATGCGGTAAATCCATATCACACTGTGATTTTGTTGTCAAGCATTGGTATTTCCTGTAGCACAGATTCTGCAGTTGAGGGTGTTTACAGACACTCAGAGTGTGAAATGGGCTTCATCGGTCCACAACACATTAGACAACTACCGTATTTACTCGAATCTAAGCCGCACTTTTTTTCCAGTTTTTGTAATCCAAAAAACCGCCTGCGGCTTAGAATCGAGTGCAAAGCAAGCGGAAGTTCTGAAAAATGTTGGTGGGTGCCGCCACAACTAACTTCTGCCATCGAATATATGTAGCGCTACATAGGCATGCTTTATAGGCACAAAGATAAATACTGGCACCAAAACCGCTGCGTCATTTAAAAAAAAAAATGGTGGAAGACGAGCTTTTTTCTCCGCCCCGAGTGTCGACCACTGCATTTTCGTACATTATCCAACGAAGTAAATACAGATTCCGTATTGTTCATCTTCGAATGTAGCAGCGGCATTTCAATGTACTACGAAAATCCGACTGGCAAGAATGTTTGTGATGTTTGTCAATATGGCCAACTCTACGTTCTGAATTTTTTCCTACCTGTGACAAGAGATCGTTGCTAATAAGAACTTTTATGAATTGTGAATCACATGCAGTATTCTCTTCACTTTAAGAATAGTAAGAATATAAACATTTTGCCATGTATTCTTTTGTGTTTGCTGCTACCTCATTTAAATCCTGTCTGCCTAATAAACTACGAAACTAGAGTGAGACAACAGCAAACGCGGAAGAATATACATATCATGCCATCTTTATATTCGTATTATTCTTGTGGCTAGTAGTGATACAGCCAGAAATTAAGCACAGCAATTGACTAGATTTTTAAATCTAAGATGACTCTAATTTCTGTGCAGAATGTAATGTACTAAAGAGGTGCCTGCAAAGATACTCAAACGGAGAAAAATTTTCGCTAAACTCTCGTTCAGAACATCTTCTATCATACGCAGTCTATTATTTGGTTCTTGTTGATCATTATCAAAGAAAGCAGCAGTGTAAGTAACAACAAATAGCAGTCTCTTGCCATTGTTTCGCTAATGAGACGATTCCTCTCTCTCTCTCTCTCTTTTTTTTTTTTTTTTAAAAAAAGCGGCGGTAGCGCGCACAAAAGCAAGCCATGCCGCGAGCGGCGACAGGCCGTAAACACGCACCATCAGAATGCGACAAACAATGCATGTCACAGCACAGTAATGAATTTTCAGCTTAGAGTGACGTAAAACACCTATAACAAAGAAAACGGCGCGTATCAGTTCAAAGAAAAATAAGCAATCAATACAAACCAGACGAAGCACGTGAAAAAGGAAGGGTACCCATATAAATACGGACAGAGCACCTGACGCATAGGGCTACCTGGTAAAGCTTAACTGCTAAGCTTACGACTCGAACCAAACTACTGTAGCTGTATCGTCATTCATTCGATCTAAATTGTGTCTCATATTACAATGGACCAACTTTGTTTCGATTTGGAGATGTGGCCTAAAACTTTTGTCTCCCCTTGAATTTCGAGTCTCAAATTTCAGGTGCGGCTTAGATTCGGGAAAATCTTTTTCCTCGATTTCGAGTCTCATTTTTCAGGTGCGGCTTAGATTTGAGTGCGGCGTAGATTCGAGTAAATACGGTAATCATCATCTTCCCCCATTTTTAGAAGTGCCCACACTGTAAATGTTCTCCATGTCACAACATCAGTGGCTAACAGTTCTTGATGGTGCTGGATTTTGTAAGACTAGCACTGGGGTACACCTAATTATTCTCCAAGCAGTAGTGCATGGAATGCCAGTGCAACATGTGACTTCATGAGAGCTGATTTCACCATGCATAGATGAAACTGGAAGTCGTCATTTGTTTCTGAACTGCCTGAGCAGCAGTAGCACTCGTGACTCGTTGCCCATTACAGGGCCGATAATCTAAAGAACAAGTGGTTTCGAACTTCATGATTATTTTCTTCACAGCAACACTTGTCACAGAACCTTTACCTGTTCAGATACCCTTCTTATGCTGATAGGGTTGTAAAGCTGCAGTAGCAGATTGCAGATTCTCCATTCTGGTAGTAAAGCTTCACTAACAGCACATTTTCTGACAAATCAACCTGCCACAATTGCTGGCACATATGGTTCCCTCTCTCACTACAGTTCATTTTTATAATTTTATAATGCAGCATCACTGATGTGTTGCTGCCCAGCACTGTTTGTTGGGTGGTTTTTGCACTTAGTTTAGGTTTCAATAAAACCCCATGTTATTTCGGGCACATGTGTCAAGTTTTCTATCTCTACCTACACGATTCTGTGAATTAGTGCAATTTCAATTGTTAATAGAGTTTTGGGTCACCCTGCACATATTTTTATTTCAATTATTGTAATGATGAACTGCACTGTTTATCATAAAGGAATATAGGTACTGAATGTACATGTAACAATCCACAGATCCCTGGAGAGACTTCTGTAAGATGTTCAGCTATCAACTTTACACAGTATTCTTACAGTACACTTCCGCAGAATAAATACTTCTTTGACCTTCGCTGCACAGTTATAGAACAGTACTGAATGAAAGTATAGGAAGTATGCTAGCAATTCTATCTGCAAGTTAACATAATGAGAATGATAAATAAATGAAAAGCTGGAAGTGCTGAGCTTTTTGACTAACTTATCCTTGTGCCACTGTTACTATTCAGCATCTCCATTCAGATAATGGAGTAAATATAAAAAGAAATTCAGAAAAATTTGTTACATGTTAACACATTTGTCAGTTGTATGCAACTGAAATTTGAAATATATTTTTGAGCTATTTGAGTTTTTCTAATCAGTTTAAGTGGAGACATTCCTGTAGAAGCCTGCACTCACATTAGTGGCAGTTTTTCTTCTATTTCATTGAAAGTCTATACTCTGGTAGCATGGTGGAACCGTATCTATACTAAACAACAATTTTCTTCAATTCTAGTACAAAATTTGAATATAACAGAGGGAAACATTCCACGTGGGAAAAATATGTCTAAAAACAAAGATGATGTGACTTACCAAATGAAAGCAGACATTTTGTGTCTGTGTATGTGCGGATGGATATGTGTGTGTGTGCGCGCGCGCGAGTGTATGCCTGTCCTTTTTCCCCCCTAAGGTAAGTCTTTCCGCTCCCGGGATTGGAATGACTCCTTACCCTCTCCCTTAAAACCCACATACTTTCGTCTTTTCCTCTCCTTCCCTCTTTCCTGGCGAAGCAATCGTTGGTTGCGAAAGCTTGAATTTTGTGTGTATTTTTGTGTGTCTATCGACATGCCAGCGCTTTCGTTTGGTAAGTCACATCATCTAGTACAAAATTTGTCACACACCTATCTTTTGGGAGACTTTTTCGCAAACAATTTAAACAAAGGAGAGCATAGAATACAAATAAAAAGAACAGATCAATAAACCAAGAAAAGTCATTCCTAGAAGATTAAAAGATTGTAAAACAGAAATTCCACATATAAAATAGCCAGATCATATACCAACAGACTTTTTGAATCATTATTCTTCAGACTGGGTTGATGCAAGCTGCCACAAATTCCTCTCCTGCACTAATCTCTTCATCTCAGAGAAGCACTTGCACTCCATATCCTCAATTATTTGTTGGATACATTCAAATCTCTGTCTTCCACTACAGTTTTTATGCTCTAGCACCATAGATGTTATACCTTGATACCTTAACATATGTTCTATCACACTATCCCCTCTTTTTGGCAGTGTTTTTCATATGTTTCTTCCTTTGCTGATACTGCAGAGAAACTCCATGTTCCTTATCTTACCAGATAACCCAATTATGAAAATTCTTCTGTAGCACCATATCTCAAGCACTTTGATTCTCTTCTGTTTCAGTTTTCCCACTGTCCATGTTTCACTATCATACAATGCTATGCTCCGAACATACACTCACAGAATCTTCTTCCTCAAATTAAGGTCTATGCATCACATTACTAGACTTCTCTCGACCATGAATGCCCCTTTTGCCAGTACTAGTCTGCTTTTTATGTCCTCTCTGCTCTGTCAATCATGTGTAATTTTGCTGCAGCAGTAGCAGAATTCTGTAACTTCATCTTCTTGTGATCCCCAATTCTGATGTAAAATTTCTCATTGTTCTCATTTCTGCTGCTTCTCATTACATTTGCCTTTCATTCAATTTACTCTGAATCCATATACGGCACTCATTAGACTACTCATTCCATTCAACAGATCCTGCAATTTTTCTTCACTATCACTGAGGATAGCGATGTCATCAGCGAATCATATCATGGACATCCTTTCATCCTGACTTTCAATTCCACTCCTGAATCTTTCTTTTATTTTAACTACATTCAAACTTCTGACCTTACGTACTCTGGCTTGTAGAATGTTATCCCATCACTGGTTATTCCATTTTTTCCTCATGGTCACCTCCCACTTGGCAGTCTCCTCCTGGAGATCTGAATGGAGGAATAATCTGGGACCTTTTGTCGATGGAGAATCATCACAGTACTTTTTCAATTCCAGGCCACAAGTCCTGTGGATCTGTAACCATAGAAAGACCCTTTTTATGACATGATCTTCAAGTCTTCATATTATGTGACTGTACCACCACAGCCTGGATTCTGAGAGTTTTTAGTTTATGAGGACAACTTTAACTACCTCTTATGCATTCACTGTGTACTATCTCTCACTATATCAAAAGAATAAAAAAATAATAATTTCCTGAAAAATTTTAAAGAGGCATATTGGTTGACCAGTACTCATCTCCAGGAGTCAAAATTACAGTACTGGTAAAAAACATATTAGAAGCAAAAAACAATATACCAGCTTTTGGAAAGATTATCTCTGTCATCATGGAGGAAAGAGGAATATGTTTGGAATGATTGGAAAGAGGGGCAAGATCACTCCAACCCCAAGCTGATACAACAGAGCGAGGCAAAGATGTTTTGTTTCACAGAACATGTCAAGCTGAGATAATGCAACCACATGTGCAACATTTTCAGATGTGCAGTTGGTCCAGATATCCCCTCACAGATGACAGCACCCATATGCATGGAACCACCCTATCTGATTAACTGCTCACACACACAGAGATCCACTGCAAGTATTGGCCATAAACATATCTATATTTGAATCCTGGCATGTCTGGGATGCACATTAAGAGGCCTCACTAATCTTATACTGTTCGGAACTGTTGATTTTCTAAACCAAGTAGAGTACATCTCACAAGCAGTCATTATTTTTGTGATTCTATTTTAAAAAATTAACCCTTTTGGGTATAACCATTATTTATTTTTAATACCCAAGTGATAACAAAATGAAGTAAGGTCATGTGGAGAGAAAAAAATTGTAATTGAACCACGACCTACCTAGCAAGCCTTGATAACTGTACAGTGAGTGCTTCTATCTTCATTTTTAATTCATCATTGCGATCTCTCAGCTCAGTATTTTCTGTCTGAAGCTGCCCAACTTGTTCAAGAAGAGGCTCAACCATGTCTCGACTTCCTTCTAGCTCACTAATCTGAAATAAAACATCACCTACCTTTAAGCATTGGTATACACACTTGTTTATCAATCTATTAAATGGAGAAGATAAGACAACTACATAGTGGCAATACCATCAGTTTTAAAAGCTTAACGACTTTTGAAATGCATAAAAAAGGGCAGTAAATTGAGTAATTCATTTCAGTCATAGCAAAAACTAAAGGCACAAACTACGGGTTAAAAACTAATTCTGACTGAAAAAAATTAAGCAGAAGCAACAAAATGAACATGAGAAATAATAACAATTAATCTTTTAAAAGAAGGTCCTCAATGTCTGCATGTATGTACCTAAAAGGCAAAAATAATCTGCATGTGTGAGTTACAGATTGAATAAACTCTAATAGGTGTTGCAGTCTGTGGGCATGATGCAATTCGTAATTTTTCTTAAGTCAATTTCTGTTCTTAAGTCTGCACCAAATTCTCAGCATATCATCTATATTCTGTAACACGTAAATTTTGGCTGTGTATCCCACACTGGGTCTAGTTCCTGTTGTCAAAAATCTCTCAGTTATATGTAATGTGTATTACATCCTTCCATGGGCACATCCCAGAAATTCAGATATCCTTTCCATTTTTTTTGCTCTTCTTTGAGCAGAAGGGTGCGAGTCCAATTTCCACAGTTTAACAGGACACAATTCCATCCTTTTCACTGGATGTTATTTCTATTTGATACTCCAAACACAAAAAAGTTTTCAAAACAAGCTTACACCTTTTTGTTCAAATAAAGTTGTCACTATTCCCTGTAGGGGAGCTTTACTATCAAATATTTCCAATACATGGACTTACACCTTTTTGTGTAAAGCAGAGCTATTTATTGGACAGTGAAAAACCATTTAAATTTTATTTGCTTCAGTCAATTTGCAACAGTCGAGTAATAACACTTTATAGTTGTAGCTTTATTTTATAATATTCTTTTCTTTATAGGTAAATTAAAATTTGGGTGAAAATCCTTTCACAGTAATGTGGCTCTGCCTGGTAAGTAAAATTTCATATCCAATATCTAGATCATCATCAATGAATAACTGTCTCTTAACTACAGCACTATATAAATTAATTTATAGCAGTGTACAAAAAGGATGCTTAAGATATAACAATTACATACCTGTGACAGCACCATCAGTTTTAAAAGCTTAACAACTTTTGAAATGCATGCATGGAGATCAACATTTTGGAAAGTAGCTCCTTGAGTTGATAAGAACTAAGAGAGAAGTAGATTTGGAAGTAGATGTTGAAGAAAGACAAGATGCTGCTCTTGCCATGGATCTAGATTATGAAGATGTTTATCAATGAATCAAAGCCAAACTAAGTTATAAGTGTTGAATGGACCACTGAATTCAAGCAATGTATTATGTTTGCTGTCTGGTGGTGGCAATATATGCTATGTGGGACATACATTAGGCTCTCAGCGGAGATGCAACTCTATACACTATGTCAGCAGTCAGTGGGTGATGTCTGCCCCACCAGCCATGGCATTTTCTAATTGGAGGTCATTGCTAAGCACACAGACCACCTTCACATGATACCAGGAATTATGTAACCTGTGTCCAATTAAACACAAAAACAGCTGCTGAAAGATTTCGACTGTTATGGCCTTTAGAAAGCCAGTCACATTGTTTTGAATGCTCCCCAGAGAGCCAAAATGACGTCCTTTTAAGACTTTTTCAATTGGGGGACAAAAAGCCACAAGGACTCAGGATCAGGTGAAAAGGGGGGCTGTGGAACAACAGGAATGCCATTTGAGGTCAAAGATTCAGTGATCGAAGTGGCTGTGTCACATGGAGCATTGGCATGATGTAGCATCCACTTGTCTGCAATGTCCGGTCTTACTCGATTCATCCTTTTGCCGAGCCTTTCAAGGACATCTTTCTACATCTACATCTACATGGATACTCCACAAATCACATTTAAGTGCCTGGCAGAGGGTTCATCGAACCACCTCCACATTTCTCTATTATTCCAATCTCGTATAGCACGCGGAATGAATGAACTCCTATATCTTTCTGTATGGGCTCTGATTTTCCTTATTTTATTGTGGTGATCATGTCTCCCTATGTAGTTCAGTGTCAAGAAAATATTTTCCCATTCGGAGGAGGAAGTTGGTGATTGGAATTTTGTGAGAAGATTTCGTCGCAACGAGAAACGCCTTTCTTTTAATGATGTCCAGCCCAAATCCTCTATCATTTCTGTGACACTTTCTCCCATATTTCGCGATAATACAATCAGTGCTGCCTGTATTTGAACCGTGGCTAACAGAAGTGCCAGTCTTGCAGAAGGCTGCCAGTCTTGCTTGTAAGATGAAAGCAAAGCTGACCATTTTCAGCATAGTTGACAGCCACGAGAATCTCTTCTGATCCAAAGTGACACACATCACAGTACCAGAGCTCCAAGCACTAATAGAAAGCACTGATGCTCATATCATTATAGGCACTGAAAGCTGGCTAAAGCCGGGTATAATCTCAGCTGAAATTTTTGCGAAGAACCTAATGGTGTTCCGAAAGGGTAGCCTAAACACGGTTGGCAGTGGCGTGTTTGTTGCTGTTAGGAACTCGCAAATGTCACAAAATTGGTTACTTCCCTATTGCTGTGTCTGTCTCGGTTGGTTACTACTGCCTGACTTTTTGTACTTTTTTTTTAAGTTGAAAGTCTCCCTGAGCAAGGTTCATTTTCAACATGTTCTCAACCTTCCAAAAATGATTTGTGCCATTGAAAAATTTGTGCTCTTGATAAGGAATGTCCCAATAGGCTTCTTTCAACTTTTCAAATGTCAAACTCACAGATTCCCAAGTTTAATACAAAACTTGATGTCATAATATTGCTCTGAACTCAACTGTTCCATTTTTGTAAAAAAAAAAACACACACACACACACACACACACACACACACACATTCACTTGTAGCTCTCTCAAAAATTGTGTGAAAGCTGTATGAGCGCAAACTCAGACTGAGCATCTGGAAGGGATGAACACACCGGTCTACATAAGTAGAACAACCCAGCATTGCCAGATCGCTCTCATTACTTTCCTCACACACCTCATATGTATGTTCCACATCTCCTCCTAAACAACTGGACCAATTTCATCATCATCACACATATCACTTACTGTGAGGCAAGAATAACTGTCGGGGTAAGAAACACTCACCTATCAAAAGTGTGGGGGTGGGGATGGGTTTGAAAAAACAGTGTAGTCCATGACATGCAAATACCCATAGGTTACTCATCCAGTGTTCCAGAACGAGAGTACTTAAAAGACTACACAGTTTACACATAATTTCAAACGTTTGTGAAACTTTTTCTCACTGACACCCACAAAATGACGAAAGGAAGAGTTTATCACGTACTACATATTCCCTGTTCACAGAGTAAAACTGCGCATGAAGCATGACATTTTAATTTACTACTGCTTTACTACTCACTCTATTCGCAACACGTATTGCGGACAGTAGCCACATACAATACTGAATGTACCTGAAAAATTATATCATTATACAGCACACAGCTCCGGATATACAATGTTATAAACATTGAGCTTGCATGAAAATGAAGCTGCAGGGCAAAATTCACTAGATATACTGATGAAAATGTGTACAAATAAATGTGAAATATGTTAAGTACATGTGAACTCATCAAATAGCAGAGTCGCAGAAAAGACTGTCACAAAATGAGCTTTCGGCCAACAATACCTTAGTCCAAAACACACACACACACACACACACACACACACAGTCTCTGGCAGCTGTAGCGAGACTATGGGCAGCAGTGCAAGGTGGGAGAGGCAACTGGGTGGGAGTAAGGAGGAGCTTGGGTGGGAAGGGGCTGGGATAGGGAAGGGAAGGGATAGGAGAATAGGGATTCATGATGGTGAAGTCTTCTAGTGGGAGCATGCAGGGACAAGGTGGAGTTAGGGTAGGGCAGTTACATGCAGTCAGGAGATGGACAGAGGACAGGAGAGAGAGGGGAGGTAGAGGTAAAGAAGAGAAGTAAAATGATGACAGCAGATGTCCAGGGCATAGGACACATGATGTAGTCAGCCAACGGACACATCACTATTAAGTACCACGAACACACATGTAGGAAAAGTTAATTGTTTAAATTAATATATGTATATACTGCAGCTACAAGAAAAGCTAAGCCTTCACGTATAATATTGATCTTTAAGATTAATAAGCTACTAAAGAAGCTAAGCTTTCACATGTAATATTGGTCTCTCTTGCAGGTGTTACACCTTAACATACATTACACAAATATGGCAGTAAAATTTGAACTAATGACATAAATGTCTGGTCTTCTGAGCTCGAAATTATTCTAAGTGGCTGGTCCTCAAAGTGTTACGTTTTAAATGAGAGTCAAATGCTCTGTGACTCGGACACACTCATACGTAACACAATTCAACTTGTGTAAAAGGAAATTTACTTCGAAAGTAATGTTTTTCAGACCACCATTCGCAATATTTTACTGAGACCTGTTAGAAACAGGTTCATTTTAGCATCAGGAAACAGGCGTTATTGAACATGTGCAGTAATGAGGCATAGGAAGCCTGTGTGTCTGTACATATAACGCATTAAAAAATCTTACATTACGTCATAAAAGAAAAAGGACATCAGAGAATATTCCCAAGCGCATCAGAATTTTGTAAACCATGCTGAAATGCATAATTTGGCTTGAAGTCCACATTCATATGTCCAGATCCACAATGCAGTAGGCCCCAACCTATATTAAGCTTTTCAGTGTGATTTTCGGGATGTAAATTTTCTTGGAGTACCAGTACTGCGCTATCTCATGTTTGGTTCTTTATTATGGCATAACGCCACGTGTGCCAGAGGATGAAAACATGCACTTTAAATTCAGCGAACAGTTGGAACTAACCTATACTGTGGAATAAAATGCTTCATTTCAAATTAATTGACTGCCTCAGTGGAAAAGATTAATGAAAGCCCACGTTTCTTTAACAAACCAACAAAAACAGCTTCATTGTTCTGTAAGGTGATTAATGCTTGACTACCAAAAAACTGAAAATAAAATAAAATCAGAAAACTGAAACTAATTATATATTACAGCCTTCCGTAATTATGTGAATGTATTTTAATTCACTTGATAGGTCCTGGTCACAGAAATCCATTTTGTTTTTATCTGACGTGGGAGCCGTAAACGAAGAAGAAACAGCACAATCTTCTTCTTCTTCAGTAGCACTACAGCCCTTGGAGAGCCTCGGCTCCTTCAACGATCTTCCTCCACACCTCTCAGTTATTTGCTGCTCTTTTCCAACTCCAGACTCCCATAATGGTGAGATCCATTATTACATCGTCAATTGATCTTCTTCTAGGTCTCCCTTTTCACCTAGCTGAATAGATCACACCTTTCATGATTTTCTTTGGAATTCTATCCTCTGCCATTCTCTCCAAGTGTCTTAGCCATCATATTTGCGGTGATTTCATATATTTTACTAAGTCCCTACCTTGTATTAACTCTTGTAATTCGGCATTGTAGCATATTCTCCAGCCTTCTTCCTCTCTTATTGGCAAATAGATTTTGCACAGTATTTTCTGCTCAATGGTTCTTAGTGCATTTTTATCATGTTCTGTTAACGTCCATACCTCTGACCCATATGTGATAACTGGGCAGACTAGGGAATTATATGTGTGCAGTTTTTTTTTTTTTTTTTTTTTTTTGTAACAAGGCTATTTCTGAAAAGTTGCTTATTTACAAAGTAAGCTCTGTTTCCTGGTTGTATCCTTTCTCTTATAGTCTTTCCAATACTGTTATAATTTGTTACTAGGGCTCCCAAGTAGTTAAAAGAGGACACTCCTTTGATGCATTTTCCATTGATGTTTAGGTTTTTAGGGGTTCTTCTGGCCTCACATTGTGACATTACCATATCTTTTATTTTGTTTTCATTTACTATGAGGCCAATTTTTAAGGCTTCTGTTTCCATTGTTCAGTATGTTTCTTGGAGTGTATTAATATTTCTTCCTACTATAGCAATGTCAGCAGCATATGCACATATCTGGCTAGTTTTAATAAATTTACTACTCTGTGCAGGGCTATATTGAAAACGACAGTGGAGAGACTATCACCTTGCTTCATACCTTTATTACAGTCAAAGCTTTCACTTTTTCTGCTAAGGATCTTACTTTTGCTCTTGTCTCTGTCATTGTCATTCTGATTAGTGTTATTAGTTTAGTACATATACCAGCTTCTTCCAGTCCTCTGTATAGTTCTTGCTGAATTATGCTGTCAGCAAAATCACTAAACGTAAACAGGGGTCATGTGGAGACTAACCCCCCCCCCCCCCCCCCCAACAACAACTCAGACTGATCATGCATGCGCGAATCTGGCTGCTTGGACGTGCCAAAAAAAATTTTCTATTTAGCATCTGGCTTCAAGCAGCCAGAAGAGGGAGAGGGGTGCTGCTCATATGTGATTGACAGTGCATGCACCTGAGCCCTCTGGCAAAACACTAATCTGACGTCGCACTCATTGGAAGCAGTTTGTTGTTACTAAGTGTTGCATAGTCCTTGTCCTAAGGCCTTTGACACATTTTGCTGTTGGGAGATGCTTGTGTGTGCACACTGCTTTGTTATTGTAAAAGGTGCATTTCCTTTGCAACTAACGTTTGTTGCTTTTTCTTCTCGCTTATGTTTTACTGCTGCAGAATTATTCTGCAGTGGAGGGACACAGTAATATTTTTTGGCAGGGTATCAGTTATTACCAGTTAAAATCCCAAGAATTTAACTGAAAACTAAAACAATTAAAAATTCCCGGAATTTCAAAAAATTCTCGGGTTATTTCCGGTTTTCTCCCCGATTAAAAAATTCCCGGGTTTTTCCCGGGTGTATACACCCTGATACTGCTGAATTTCTTTCTGTAATTTATGTATCATTTACTACAGTTGTGTAGAATTTGTGAAACTAAACAGGCTTTTATACATGTGAAATGTTAAAGAAATAAGTGACACAAGTTTTGATGTTTGGATAATCAATCATATATCATCATGGGTTTAGATCATGGATCAAGAGAGCACCACTTGTGCAACATTCAACTTGCCCTTTCCTCATACTATATCCTGCAAAGCATGGACGCAGAGCAATAGGCAGAGTCCATATTTCTAGATTTCCAGGAAGCATTTGTCATAATACCACAGTGCAGACTTTTAACAAAGGTCTGAGCACAAAGAATATGCCTCAATGAAAATAATCAATTTTGACAATATAATGTAATTTGATAGATAAAAAAAATCTACTCACTAAGTGGCAGCAGAAGAACACACACACACACACACACACAAAAAAGTTTTACTTATGCAAGCTTTCGGAGACATTGCCTTCTTCTTGCACCAGAACTGAAGGGGAAGAAAGAGAGCTGAAGGGAAAGAAACTGGAGAGGCTTAGGAAAAGGGTATAGCTCGAAAATCTATCCAAAAACCTGGGTCATGGGAGACTTACTGGACAGGATGAGAAGGATCCCCTAACCCGGGGTTCTGGGTGGCTTTACCGAGCTCAACCCTGTTCCTATACCTCTACAGTTTCTTTCCCTTCACCTCTCTTCATTCCCCTTCAACCCTTCTGTCAGAAGATTGAACCACTAGCTCTGAAAGCTTCTGTAAGTAAGATCTTCTTTTATATGTGTGTTCTCCTGCTGCCACTTGGTGAGTAGATTTTTTGTCTATCCAATCACAGCATATTTGAGAGGCTTGAAGACACACTATCAGGGCCAAATACACCATCTTGGACAGCAAGTGTTCATTGAAGACAAACATATTCTCAGGATGCCCCATGGAACTGTGACAGGACCCTTCTCGTTCTCTATGTACATAAACCATCTGATGGATAGTGTGGCCAGCAATTGGAGACTTGTTTGCTGATGGTGCTGTAGTATACAAGAAACTGTCATCTTTGAGTCATTGTAGGAGGATACAGGACGATGTGATAGAATTTCTATATGGTGTGATGAATGGTAGCTTCCTCTAAATGTGGGGAAATAAGAAGTCAATGAAGATAGCAAGGGAAAACAACACAATAATGTCAAATTCAGTACTAGTGGCGTGCTGCCTGACACAGTCACATAGATTAAATATCTGTGTGTAATGTTGGAAATTAACATGAAATGGAATGAACATTTAAGGTTAGTTGTAGAAAAGGTGAATGTTCACCTTTGATTTATTGGGAGAGTTCTAGGAAAATTTAGCTCATCCATAAATGAAATGGCAAATATAGTACTTGTGAGATTCATTCTTCAGTAATGCTAGAGAGTTTGTGATCCCCCCCCCCCCCCCCCCTCCCCCAAGCTGTATTAAAGGAAGACATGCAAGCAATTCAGAGGTGTAGTGCTAGATTTGTTACCAACAGATTCAATCAACATGAAAGTGTTACAGAAATGCTTCATGAACCCAAATTGGTATATCTGAATGTTCTTTTCACTAAACATTATGAGAAAGTTTAGAGAACCGGCATCTGCAACAAGATGCACAACAATCCTACTGCCACCAGCATACATATTGCATAAGGGCCACAAAGTCTAGATATAAGAAATCAGAGTTAGTGCTGAAGTATAAAGATAGTCATTATTCCCTCATTCGATATGTGAGTGGAATGAGAATGGGTGACAGTGGTAAAAGGCATCCTCCACTATGCACTGTATGGTGACTTCCGGAGTATGTTTGTAGATGTACATGTTCCACTGTTTACAGCCACCTGAAATCATGCACTACATAAAAAACATCACATGCACATATTCATGTGCTGAATAACAATTAAGTTTAACCCTCCAAATAAGCAAGGAAGATTGTATGAACTTAATTCACTGCAAGTATGCCTAAGAGACATAAATCAAACTTGGGCACTAATTGTAAAAGAACAAGAGCAACCACTTTTTCCATGCCCTACACAAAGAAACATCCACTTATCAGTAACTATAAAAAATTAAAATTTATTACATCTGTCATTAGATCATACCTTTTGCTGAAGTGACGCAAGTGATTCCAACTCGTTCTGAAGGCTAGCTTTGGCTTTTCTGGTTTCCTCTAACTGTTCCAAGAGACTTTGGTTTTCTTTATCCACTGCTTCATTTTCCTGTATCATTGAAAAAGTTTAATTGAAAAGGAAGACATTATGGTATGATAAATTATAAATTAATACAGCAGGACACTAAAGAGAGTTAAGGGGCAACTACGTACAGTGCATTATGGATCTCAATGTCAGAGCAGAACATTTCTTTTCTTCCTTAGATGTGAGAGAAAGATTGTCCAGTCTCTGCTTTGCTACTGTTTCAATGCACACACATTTTAGTTGTGATAAGATCCTTGCAAAGAAGGCTCAATCCACTACATAAAAGAAAACTAACACTAATGTAGAAAGAAAAGTAAAGATAGTGACAGAGTAAAATAAACATTTAAAACTGATGTCGCATATTTATCTTTAGAAATAATTTTGGAATCAGAGAGCTGCAAGGTGGAGGGAAAAACCATAAGATGGTGGGTAATTAAAGAATGAATTACACGCGCTCTGTTGTCAAGAAAGTGAACAAGTATATAAGCAAGTAAAACATGTGATACAAAAATAAAAATAAAATCACAATAAAAGATACATGATGCAAAACTGAACAACTGCTCCCCTTCTATTTCTCAGGAACTGATTTCCATTTATATAAACCTACTACGCTAAAAAATTATAAACGACTTCACCATTTACTCAGTGAGATTAATTGATTCTTACAAGTGTAGCATGTAGTGATACTATACACATGCTGTAAACTTGAAACATTTACCATTGTTAATTTGTGGCAACATTAAAGGGCCAGAAAACAGGGTTTAGTCCAAAATAAAATTTCTGTTCAGGTGGCCCACTAAATCTGAACCAAACTTTGTAACATGTACAGCTGATAGACAGGATATGTTAGGAGATTTAGACAAACAGCAACTAAAAACAAAATAAGGATTTGTCTTTCTCTGAAGCACTCCTTACAAAATGCACACAGATAGACATGCTTCATTAGACCTAGTGAAAGCAGAAAATAGTGTATTTTTTCCTAAGAAGAAGAAAAAAGAAATGGTTATTTCCCACTACAATAATATAGGCACTAGTAAAAAAAAAAACCACATTCATAGGAAGATTTAATCTGTGTTTCCAAGTTACTGCCTTGCAGCAATTACATACACACATTTCACTGAACCATGAGGTCTGTTAAAAAAAATCTGGAACTTTGCCCATAAAATTTTTCCAAATTTACCTTTCACTTACTGTGCACGGTCTCCTTCAAAATATTCTCCTCCACAATTGATAAACCATTCCCAATGCCATTTTCACTTCTGGAAGCAGTCTTGGTACACCTCTTGCGGGATCATGCAAAGTGCCCTGTGCGAATTTTCTTATATCTTGTCTATCATTGCAAATCATCGTCCTTTCAACGGGGTTTTCAACTTTGGAAAAAAAAGTCCACAGGGGCCATACATTCACTTAAGGAACATCTTATTCGTGAGATCCAAAAGCTCTTCACAGATTGCGAGGCGAAGGTCTTTCTGATCTTGACTCACGAGGACAAACTTGGCGGCAACATGATGCATTCCAAGATACTGAGCCAAGATTTCATGACATGATCCAACTGAAATGTTACATTCTTGTGCAATCTCTTGGGCATTCAGTCTTCGATTGGTACCCACGGTTTTGTTGACTTTCCTGACATGAGGGTCATCAGTAGATGTGGAAAGGCACCCTGAACGAGGGTCATCTTTAACTTCTGTCCGGCCATTTCTAAATTGTCTGAACCATTGATAACACCGAGTACAGCTTAAGCACTCACCACTGTAGGCTTCCTGCATCATTTGGTGTGTGTCTGTAAAATTTAATGCAGACATGTTGCTCCTCTTAACACTGCCAGTGTTGCTCCTCTTAACTCCGCCATCTCAAAATACAAAAACTGTGTGACACAGTGTTCTACTCAGTAGAGCACTGAACAATAACTAACAGACATACAACAATGAAACTTCTGGCAGTTACACATTAAACACGGGCGTATGTAGGGATGCCAACCGCATTTCACTCCAACACACCATTGGCATGAAATTACGGATGTTCCAGAATTTTTTGAAAACCTCATATGTGACACATAGAACATGGACATTTTTCAACAAACAAATGCTATCATTTTTGAAAACCTGGGTATCTGATGTAGCTGTTGTTGACTTTATCGGCTTTAAGCTGCTGTCAGTATAACCACAAGACTCACCACTTTCAAGGCTGCCAATTCTTGTCTCAGTCGACTATCTTCCTCATGCAATGCTGCCAACCTTTGTTCCAGGTTGTGTACCTGAGCAGCCAGCTGCTCCCGTTCCTGCCCTAACTGTTCTGCAACTTCACGGAGTTGTTCTGCATGACGCTGCTCCAATAATCTGCAATCAGCAATTTCTCTACGATAATCATGGAAAATCTAATAAAAAAAGCTGTCAAAATATTATACACAAGCGAATTAAAATATCACTGCATATCATCGTAGCTGTTAAAAAAATGTGCTATACCAGACTGGACACTTGTAAAAATGTTCTTTGTTATTTAACCATTCCAGTACTTCCATCTTCACAAATGGAATCCATAGGCTAATCAAGAATTCAGATCTGCAAGCAACTACGTAACAGGCAATTAGAAATCGACTGTTAATGAAAGGTATCTAAGTTTTAATAGGAAGTGAAATATTGTCAGACCAATAAGTCAGAAGATAAGGACAGAACAATACTACATGAACAGAAAAGGCTTTTTCAGAAGAGATATGAAACATAAAACTATTCCTGTAGAAGCCTTGAATAGTGGGAGATAACACAGTAACACTTCAAGTATTGTAAATAAATTGGCTTATTTCATCAATTTAAAAGGGCAACAAAGGGACGTACTATCATGAAAAACAAATTGTTTAAAATGCACAAAGGAAAAGATGGTTTGTTTCATTAGTGAAATCAACAGCTATGTATATTGACAAAAAGACTTTATACATATAATTATGAAAGAAAGTAAAAAAGGAAGCATCTGAAAAAGTGATAAAAATAAAACATGAAAAAAACATTACATTAAGTAAAGGTATGATCAAAAAGTAGAGCACAACTAATATTTTGCTAAAAATCATAAAGGATTCACGATATGACAATGGGAAAAGCAGCTAGATTTGAAACTACTGGTGCAAATTACTAAAATATGGGTAGCCACCCAAGAAAAAATATGCTGACTTTGGAATTCCTTGATACCAAATAGTCACAGAAACATGGAAAACTGACAAATGTACAATCTACTTTTCTAAAGAAAGAAAAAAAAAGAAAAAAAAAAGAAAATAAGAAATTGAGAGGGGTGTAAAGGTTCACATAGCTACCTATAGAGGCATAAACATTGTAAACACAAGATAAAACTAAATTCAATGACATTAAATAACAGGATAAAGTATATCAGTGAATCAAAACACAGTGAAGAACATCACTGGAACATAATTGCATTGTTATCAATCAGCTAACTGAAAAAATGGTATTATAGACTTTGAAATGGTATTTGATCAACTAATCACATTCTCTTCCATAATTTCTGAGAATGTGAATTCTAAAATGTGGTACAGAGGATATTGGAGCACTGTGGTACAATAACTAAATAATGTTCTTTTCTAGTGGTCAGTCTATAAGAATAAACCAATGAATTTGACAGAAATGTTCCCTCTCTCCTACACTATGTGACATTACTGTCGACAATGTCCTGTAGAGGTGGATAAAGTTATTTAAACATAAAGGACTAAAGTCAAACTACCTCAAAATTCTCTCCAAGCTTAATTTACAGATAACATAGTTAATATAATGACATTCCAACAAAACACTGATAACAGTCAAATATAATTATCAATAACATACCACTAAAACGACCCTTTTATTTGATTGTTCTTTAAACGGGATAGCCAACTTTGAAACTTACCTGAAATTTTGTACAGTTACAGCTGCGAAAGCATTTTTGTGTAAATGGAAAATGGGTAATGGTAAATAGAGATGCAAGCCATATAGAGGCAGTAAAGAGAAAATTCTCACATTTATTTTATGAGACTAAATAGTCAAAATAGCCACTAACATTTTTACCATTATTTACAAGAAGGATAATGTTTTAAAGTTTTTCAAAAAATAACAGAAAATTGATAATGTTACATGCTGCGAACATTTCGGGGTTTTTGAACTCCCATGAAGTGAACATACATGCGAAGGTCGGTCATATCTATAGCTACAATTGTGAGAACTGACATTTTTGCAGAGGTTTTGATGAAGATGTCAAATATTAATATTCGAACCACTTATACCACTGGTAATTGTGTGTGTGTGATGGGAACTTAACACACAGAATGATAACCACAAAATAACGTGCACATTTCCGCATCCACTTGTAATGTAATGCTGTAAGAGACAGTTTTCAGTCATATTGTTGCAGGGGATGCAACCTAATTGGGACATTACAAATCCGGAAGCAAGAAATAGTCCTAATAACAGACACACAAATGTGCTGTGGCAAAAAATCAGGTCTCAGCCTTAATTTGTAAGGTTATTTTTACTCTCTTCCGGGTTATGAAATACTACCAAGAGAAGAGTGAAACAATGAAATGCTAACAGTATAGCACAATTTTGGAGGATGTGTTACTACCAACACCATCAAGTTATTGCAAAGAATCCTTGTCTCTTTTTCTAAAGAATTTAATACCACTCTTAGCAATGCTCACTACCACAACGCAGCTGCAACTTTTGATACAATTTAGAGACATTAATTTCAGAATGTAGAGTACCTACCAAATAAACATACTCTAAGTGTTTAAGTTTATCAAGGGTTTAGGACTGCTGAAGGCACTTTGTGAGAATGTTAATTTAAATAAAGTCAAGATCAAAAGTTTGTGGGCATTCTTAATTGAAAGACATAGTCAACAATTCTTTCTCTGCTGGAATAAAACAGATGATGTAACAATAAGAGAAACTTGCTGAAAAGAAGGGTGATTATGCAAAAACTGTCATACTTTTTGCAACAGCTTCTACAAGTACTATCAAAGGGAAATTCAGCTGAGAAAAATAATAAATTATGACTCAAAATTGTTGGTCAGTGCTTATCTTCAGGAGGAAAAAATTGTAGTACTGTCAACAGACACACTACCTACCTTTTGGAAGTAATAGTTCCTTCCTCGAGGAGGAGGGAGGGATGGGTTAATAATAATGTGATAACAACATTGAAGATCATCAGCACAAGGGCCTTTGAATGTAGATGACTGTCACCTTCCCTTGCTTGTGGTATGCGTATACATGTAACTGGCTACAAATCTTACTCACTTGACCTGCATTTGACTGGACTGTTCAAGCCGAGCATGGCTATCATCAACCTCCTGGGCCAGCAAGGAGGCTCGTTCATTGGCATCTAAAATATCAGCTCGAAGTTTGTCTCTTTCGCCACGGAGGTGTTCCAAAGACAATCTGTAAATATAGCAAACACTTTTTAAGTTTCTTATCGCAGATAAGTGACAATTATATCCATATTAAAAGTTAGTGTTTTGCGTGTAAATGTAGTGACATGGGAGCAATATGAAATGACTGCAGTCAAGAATAGAAAAAAAATGTAATGACTAACAAGGAGGCCAGCAAGATGAAAGTTGCTAAATGCCAACAGGAAGAAAACAGCAAAATTCATTTTTAAAATCACAACAAAACCATAACCTCCAAGAAAATATATAAGTGATTGCAAAATTAATAATATCAAAATGAAAATTTACTTGAGAAAATTAAAATTACAAAGAGCCATAAGCAATTGCTCCAAGAGGTGAAATTCCCTTACTGCCAATAGAGACATTTAAAAGTGAGAAAACTATTCCTGGCTTTTGGAACTATTGGTTCCTTAGTTACTTCCTCAGGCAGGAAAGAGAGATACATTGAGGAAGTTCCAACATACAGCCAATTAATGTCTAGATCAGGGCCAGTGGCAATCACAGTGGTGCTCATCTACTGTTCACAGGCTGGCAACACATCACTTCACTTCACATAGCAAATGGGATGATTTTTTGACATAGCAAATGAGAGGCGAGAAGACAGGCAATGTCTTTCTAGCAATGAAAATGAAGCCATTGTCTTGTTTGCTTTTTTGGTGTATTAGTGAGTTTCAAGAGAAATATTTTGTGATTATGGCAGTAAGTGCTATAAAGTGGACTGATTTAAGTGAACAGAAAAAGGAAAAGATAGATGCTACTTACTATAAATAAGACACGTTAAACTGCAGACAGGCACACTTGAAAGACACTTACACGAAGGTCTCAGTCACAGCCTTCAACAACAAAAAACACACACACACCATTCATACACACAACCAAGCACATTTCATACACATAAGATCGAAGGCTGTGGCTGGAAGCTTTGGGTAAGTGTCTTTTAATTATGCTTGTCTGCAACTTAACATGTCTTATTTACGGTAAGTAGCAATTTATCTTATCCTGGACTGTTTACATTCCTATCTCATGTTTCCTTTGTTTAACTGATTTAACTGATTTAGTTCCGCATCGCAATGTCACCCATTGGCGCATGTCTCATGGATTAATTGCACAGATACAAAAATGTACCAAATGTGGTTGTGAAATGACTATGCAACCAATCTGCAAGAGCACATTCAGTAAGTGGATCAATGTTTTTTAATTAAATCATGGGAGAAGGTATGTGGATCAATGTTTATTATTAACAGTCACACATTTCATATATTAATAAACACTGATCCACCTACCTTCTCCCATGATCTAATTAATCTCCAACAATTTAATTAAAAACATTGATCCACTTACTCAGTGTGCTCATGCAGATCAATTGCGTAGCAACACAGAGCAGAGAAATGTTTCACTGCTTTTTCGTGTATACCATTGATTGCGACAGTAGTACAGTTTAAACATCTGTGACACACACAATGAACAATTAAATTTATAATCCTAATTTACAGCAATGTTCCACCCTTTCTTCTGAATGTATTACTTCAAAACATGTTGCCTGTCTGCTGCTCCCTCATTCGCTGCGCAACGCTAATTGCCAACAAACCTTCTTTTGTTCCTGTCATACCTCATGGCAAACTCTGACAACATTCCTGCATGAAACACATAAGTATGCCACAGAGTCTTTTACCAATGCAGCCACATCCTCAAGGATGTTACCCAGCTGCATTACCTTAAGTTTCCTGAACATTCACTATGATGGGAAGTTCAAGTTTCACAGGTTGATGAAGATTAGAAAGGAAGGATACGAGGGACCCCACTTCCGCGAGGATGAGGAGAAATACAAATAGTTTTTTCAGTTTAAACGCATCCATCGACAGTACTGGAATTTTACTCCTGAAAAATTAATAAAAAATTCTCATCTACTCAGATAATGGGAAATAAAGAGCAATATCAAATCTGCTTTAATAATTAGATACTAGTGTCTGACCTGAGACAACGGACTTCTGCCTGGTAGAGAGCGAGGGCTGCATGAAGTAAGAGCTCAAGAGCACTATATCCATGTGCCGCGGCATCAGCCTGGGCTGCTGGGAGCTCTGACTCCAATGTAGTGGCCAGATCTGAAAGACGCACTTGACCACCTGTGCCCACTTCCGGAAGCCCCAAATCTCTAGCAAGACGAGCTGCTGTTGCAGGAGACATGCCTGCTGTCTCCCACAACTCTAGTACTGCTTCCACGGGAACCAGCCTGTCATGTGAACAGACAAGAAAAAATTAAATAACAAAAAATTTTGAGGTGACGAATGCTCCACAGTAACTAATTTGGAAATTAGCAGCAGGAAACATCAGTGAAATATATGTCTAGATCTGAGTGAAATACGATGGTACCACAGACCAGAGCGTAAGAACTTCCTACAAATATGCTGCTAAGATATCTGTTGAGCAATCATGATAGGTTAAAACTAAGTACTGAACTATGGACGAAATATGAATTTAAAGAGCAGTACTCTTCCAATGTACTAAAACTGTTTTGCCCCCTAGGCTGAATCAAGGGCAACATTTCAGGACATCTGGCACGATTCATTTTATTTACATCAAAACCAATAACTATCAATGAATATTTCAAAGAAAAATATGTAACTGGTTGCAAACATAAACAGACATTCAATGAGTCAAATAGGGGAAAGGCAACCACTCACCTCAAACTGATGCATGGAGCATAGAGACACATAACAGGAAACAACATTCACACCAACTATAGAGATCTTGGAGGTGGCGCAGTGGTTAGCACACTGGACTCACATTCGGGAAAACAACGGTTCAATCCCGCGTCCGGCCATCCTGATTTAGGTTTTCCGTGATTTCCCTAAATCGCTCCAGGCAAATGCCGGGATGGTTCCTTTGTAAGGGCACGGCCGACTTCCTTTCCCATCCTTCCCTAATCCGATGAGACCTATGACCTCGCTGTTTGGTCTCTTCCCCCCAAACAACCAAACCAACCAATTCCTCTCTCGGACAGCGCTCGGAAAAAACGAACATATAGAGCTCTTGCTCTTTTTCTGGAAGTGTGCACTTAGGTGCCTGTGTGGTTGTGCTCAGAAGCTAGTGTGAATGCTGTTTCATGTTACGTACCTCTGTTCTCCACACACTGGTCTGCTGCAGGTGAATGGTTGCCTTTCTCTTATTTTACATATTGCTTCATCCAGGAATTTCCATTATTGTTATTCAGATATTTAATGAGATATTCACATATACTGGACAATCACAGAGTTCAACTTGTCATGAATTTTATGGTAATTAAAACATTATCATTATAAAACTAACATTTGTTATGAAATATCTGCACTACTGTAATCACAAATTTTCTTATTTTTCTTTCTACCAAAGGGGAACAGAGACTTTCAGCTCAAATTTCTGGTCAAATGGTGTAGATGGAAACAAAACCACTGCTTTCATAGGCAAAGATTTGATTTGACATATTTGGTATGAAATTTAAATCAGCTGAAGATCTTCAACCAAGCAAATTCCAGTGTGTAAAAATGCCATTTAATACAATTTTGTTGCTCATCACTGCTGATGATGAGGTTGCTGGTACTGCTTCAGCACCATCCATTTCATTACTATAGTTCACAGAAGTAGAAACACTTCATTTATTTTCCATGAGGTACATGAAGCAATAGTGTAACAGTACTTGTGAATTTTACCTACAAATATGTTCGAATCTGCAAGTTTACATTATAACCATCATTTTTGAATCACAGTAAACTGAAGAATGAAATGGCAGCACAGAAAGTGAAGAACCTTATCTGGTATGATTAACTTTCTGTGTCAGCTGAAAGTAGGTGAAAATTAAGTATTTAATACAGTAAGTTATTGCAATAATGCTGTGCAAAGCAATTTCAGCAAAACAACACACATACTTGGGGAGGGGTGGGGGGGGGTCTACTGTGAGCACAAATTTCAGAAACATTACGAACATGATAATAGGAAAGATATCTCACAGAAAAGCACTCGCATCAAACTGAAATGTGAATAGACTTAATTGAATTATTAAATCTCACTATCAATTGCAGTGCGTGCTGATCTGTGGCTTCAAATGCTCAGGAGGAATAATCACTCTACATCATTCGAGAATAAATATATGCCTTCGTTAACAAAGTCTATAGCTGTTTGCTGATAAAGTCAGAAAGTGTCAATGCATGCGCACATTCATCCATTCACGGACACACACATCGTGTTCTGTCAGTCCCCACTTGAAGAGGATGTGGAATGAATCAAGTTATGCATTAACTGGCAGAAGCAACCAGGACCAGGTTCTTAACCCAGACAACAATCAACAGAAGAGTCACTGGCAAAACGAAGTTATCAGGTGTCCATGAAGCAGGCATTGTTAAGAGGTGTAAACTGGACAGAGCCAGTCCAACAGGCAGTTTTACCTTGCAGACTACAATCAACACATTTCTGCAATGTTTCATGAGTCGCAAACATAACTAATGTCACTAAAACAGGGAAAGCTGTCCTCAAACCAAAAGGTTGCTTTGAAACTTGCAGTGCGTTGTTTGCTGTGGTCCTTCCTTTACTGACCTTTTGAATGACTTACTCTGACTGTTATAGGGATCCACCATTTAACAAGCTCTCCGAATCATGTCGCAACTTAACATTTTTCACATGTATGGAGCTTGCCAGAGCTGAAAGAAACAGCAAGTGTTAAAAAAAAATATCTTGCAACTGACAGAGGATTGCACCTTGAACCCCTGGATTTGTAGTCTGACACTTACCCAGCCAGAAATCAAGTCACTTCACATACACTGCCTGAAAAAACACGAAACACCAAGAAAGGAAGCAGGAAACAAAATGAAAATTCATGAGTTGAGAGAGTATATGATGTTACTTCAGTGATTACAATCACAAGTCAAATTTAGAGAGAGCTTGACATTATGAGTCCACTTAGCAGTAGAATATTGTAATTCTTGTGGTCTGAATGTGTGCACCAATACATTTGGAAGGGTGTCAAAGCCACTGTATCCTTTCCTGAGGCAAGCTGGTCTGCAACTGTTGTAACTGGTCCTCGATACCTTGGATACTGGCACTGGGATGGAGAGCTGATGCCCAATCCGGTTCCACACATGTTCTATCGGGGGAGATCTGGTGATCTTACTGACCGTGGAAGTACCTTACCACCATGCCGGCAGTTCATAAGAACATGTGCCCTGTGTGGACAAGCACTGTCCTGTTGAAAAATGGCACCACAACACTATCACATCAATCACTCCCAGCTGTGACCTGAAGTCATATCCAACAGCTCCTCTCACCATTTCATTAGGAGATCATCACTGGGCCTCTCCACATCTTTACAACACTTTTCAACAATGGTCATCCAAGGTAGTGCTGGACGTGATGCAATACCACTCATCAGCAGTCCATGCTTACTGCTCATGGCACCACTACAAACATGGCCATTTCTGTTGCAGTGTTAATGGCAGTCAACAAATAGGGTGGTAATTCCCTAGTCTGGAAGCTGCTAGTCTCCAACCAAAGGGCAGGATGCCACAGAATGTTCCAGGGAGTCTATCACTTGTTCTCGGATGGCAGATGCTGAGGTGAAAGTGTTACCATGTGCCTGGTGCACAATACAGTGAGCCTCCTTTATGGTAGCCAGATGTGATCAACTGGAAACCAGATGACGAGTATGTCTGCCCTCATATTTCCATGCATTCCCATACCGAGCACTGTTTAATTAAATGCCTCACAACCATGGATGCTCCATGGTTCGCATAGCCTTCCAAATGGAGACCCATAATGATGCCCCTCTAATATTCTGTCAGGTGCTGTTACTTCTGTCCCACACAAGTATGTGGCATCTCTGTGTCCTTCACGGCAATCACTTAAAATTTCACACCCTCTTATAAGCCCTACCAGGTCTGGTAACAACACTAAATACAAACAAAATTAATCACTCTGGGGGCAGTTCTACCCACCAGAGAGAAATAAAACTTCAATCGTTTACATCTGCTGGTAGTTTGTCTATGTACAAAGTTACACTGACACCTCACCGTGTCTTCTTGGTGCTTCATTTTTTTTTGGTTAGGTAGGGCATAAATATTGTAAAAAAAATTATTGCTACAGAATCATGAAAAAGGAACCCAAATTCTTCCTTAATAATAATAATAATAATAATAATTACAGGAAAATTAAGCAGCATGCTGCTGCCTAAATGCCCCGCCCCCTCCTCCTCCCAATTCCAGTTGTTTCCTCATCAACTTGTAGTTTCATAAATCTGTACAAACAATGCAGTTTCAGATTCTCACCCTGAGTTGTTTGTATCCAAAGCTAGGAAGTGTAGTTCCTTGTTCACATCGCCTGTCTCATCAGGATCTCCAACAACTGGTCCTGAAGTTCTCGATCCAGAATGGCCACACGTTGCATCCTTCTCCACAAGTGACGGTGACACACTTACACCCACAGTTGCCCAACTTCCAGCATTCCGAAACAGTTGTAGAAATTCTTGCAGACTTATGCGACCTTCGTTATCCACAGAAAGCTTCTCAAACACCTGTTGGACAACCTGCACACAACACAGTAATTGTTTACACAACAGCAGTGGATGACTGAACTTAACACTACCAATAACATTTATAATAGCACTAAATTCAGGTATGGGTTACAGCATACACTTCTTGCATACTGGCAGGACAAATAACCATAAAAGCAGATACATGAAATATATTCACAGTTGAGAATCATCTGTGTAATGGAATGACAAAAACAAAACTTTGTTTCAGACTGGGACTCAAACCTGGATTTCCCACTTATTGCGACCAGTCACCTTACCATATGGCTATCTGAGCATGACTCACAGCCAGGCACAAACTTCCATATGTCATCAACCATGTGTCTACAACCCATTCTCATAGATCCATTATGTATATTCCCATACAGGGATGACATTTTACTTGAAAGCCACTTGCCCAGTGTCAGTGGCCAAATACGATATTGCAGTGCCTGTGTTATTTTGAATTTCAATGCAATGTTTCTTCAGACATGCATACACGTCCAAAGGAATAGACACTGCAGTAACTAAAGCCATCACGAAAAACATGAAATGCATGTTCGAAGGAATAAGCATCCTTATACAGAATAACAAAGGCATTTGAATACTGTATTTATCTGCCGACACCAGGTAAGCAACTTTCAAATAAAATGTCTCCCCCGTATGGGAATAAACATAATGGACATACAAGTACAGGTTGTAGGCACATGCTTGACAACATACGGAAGTTTGAGTCTGGCTGAGATAGCCAAATGGTAAGGCAACTAATAAAATTTTAAGTAAGATTTTGTGTAACGATGTATAACCCCTGTGTATGTAATTCGATGTGTAATCCTCATGTTTATCTATGAGGGTTTAAGAATAAGTCACATAAGATTTTATAGCAGACTTCATAATTGTGCAACAAGGGCACACCCTTTGCTTCTTAGTACAGATGTTGGACTGCAATGGCACTCCACACATGGCAAAACAATATCTGTGATCCGTTTATGTACGAAAACAGTTATTAGTAGCCGGCAAACAGTAGTCTGCAGCTGTGGTCTAATGCATTTGTGACTAGTGATGGTTTAACGAACATGTGCAATGACAGATTATGTTATTTTACGGTGTCTGAATACGTGTGCTCGCACTGTGCAACAATATCACGAATGTATTTAACAGTATTGACAATGACATACAAATGTGTCAGCTTACATCACGTTGACATGGCTTAAACCCATAATATGTAAGTAACATGGCTACATAATTAAAATGTTGTGTATAATTGGACAACGCCGTGATACATAATATACCTGGTTCAAAAAATGGCTCTAAGCTCTATGGGACTTAACATTTGAGGTCATCAGTCCCCCAGACTTAGAACTACTTAAACCTAACTAAATTAAGGCCATCACACACATCCATGCTCAAGGCAGGATTCGAACCTGCGACCATAGCAGCATCACAGTTCCGGACTGAAGCGCCTAGAACCGCTCGGCCACCGCGGCCAGCTAATGGATCTGTAAAATAATTTTTTAAACATTCGGTATTTTTCAGCAGCACTTGATAATGGCCTAAGGCCAAAACTGCAATAGTGTGTAATAAAAGCTTATAACAGTCACTGGCGCGAAGATGATGTCCTTCAAAAAAAAAAGGTAAGACAACGGTTTGCAATAAACGGGAAATCTGGGTATGATTCCCAGTCCGGTAGAAATTTTCATCCTTGTCATTCCATTATACAGCTAGTGGTCGTCCATATTCACAACTGTGAATACATTTCATGTATTTCATGACGCCTATTATCTCAGAGTGCTTGTTCCTTCAGACACATATGCATTCCCCGTTAGGAATAACACAGGCACTACAATATCACACAAATACAAATTGTGAAGAAAAAATGAGAATAGTTTTGTTGGTTCAACAAGCATCTTCAGTTGCTTTCACACATTTCAAGTTTACCTGGATCTGGTGACAGCAATAAGGTAAATTTATGCATAAATTCTTGCTTGCTACGAGTGGCATACAACTACAACAAAGATATACATAAACTATTCCGTTAGGAAGTAGAAATTATTAGAAATTGTTTGAAATCAATACTCAATCAACAGCACAAGCAAACTGCTGAAAGATCAATTACAAGGCAAAATTATCCATTTCAAACGAATTATGGCAGATTAACATTAATACAGCATACAATATCGTTTCAACCCCTCCTTCATTTGTATCCCGCCCTGTGAAAAACAGTGTAGGATGTAGCATTCCATCCACAATTATTTCAACTTTTGGCATACACAATAATCAGTTTAGGTAATGTGCTTAACAGCCACTAAATTTCAATAGTTGCAAATTTATAGCAGGCTTCACTTGAAGACTACAAGACATGGTTTGGAGTTAGATCCCCAGATGATCCTGCAATTTTCTCTGTTACTTATTGCTTCTTTCACCTATGATTTTTAGATGATTAATGTGAAAACTGATACATTTGAACTGCTTGTTCTCACATGTGCATCTCTACATAACTTCTTTTGAAGAAGTGTAGCTTCATCACATCTACAGGGTCTAGCAAAAACACCTCCCATATTTAAAGAGTGTTCCAAGCAAACAAAGAAAGATATATACAATATACTTTTATTGGTGAACAATGAATACTATACCATTTTACATTAGTTGGTTTTAAAAAACACATCCAGCAAATGGCATCCTCCATTACTGACACACTGACAAAACCTTTCCCTGAAGTTTTCCATAGTTCTTGTGTCATTTCATGTGGCTCAGTGGCTTCAGTTGAAGGCTACAAGACTAAGGTTTGATTGCCAATTGATCCTACAATTTTCTCTGCCTGTCTCACTTTGGAATCTTAGCCTTGCTCATAATATTACTTGTAAAATGTGCCAAAATCTTAAAGCCAAGTTCCTGTCTTCAATAATAATTACATGCTGTATATCAACCTGACGACCGATTCGAACATCACAGTATTTTACAAAGACTGTTTCTTCAGTGTGAACTTGCACATTCTGTCAGTTATTTGGAGACTTACACTTTAACAAGGAATATGAATCATGGTGCAACTTTTCTTTTTGTTCCCACAGACTAAAATTACTATAAAAGGTGAAAGTCACCATACCTGCCATATTGGAATTCAAAAATTTGGATTTGTTGTCTGACAGTCATCCATGCAGCTACCAAGTAACAATCTTTATTATTGTCAACAAATATTACAATTTTCTTTAATTTTTCTCATGAGAAACTAACTTTCTTATTCTGTTTATCAGTGTTAGCAGCTACTATCTATAGTTTATTAATACACACTTTTCTCCATACTTCTACTCCATTTGATACTTCTGTTGTGCTTCCAGTGAGCTGTCCATTACAACCTCTTTTCTCTCAAACAATGGATGCTTTATTTTCATTCATTAACTGCATTTTTCACACCCAAAATTATCAAATTATTGCAATGTCTTTCTGTGGACCCACCTATATTCTGGCCGCCTGTTAAGGTAGTATGAATATATTTCTCCTATCTGCACTTCCATTTGGACTGGTTTTCAAAATACCAATTCTTTATTAACATAAATGAAATATCAATACAAACTAACCTCATCGGCAACAGAATCCAGTCCAATCCGTTGACAAACAAGTGCCAGCTCTTGCCTGTTGAGGTAACCATTACGACCAACACCGAGAGAATCACATGTTGTCCTTAAGACCTCTTCTTCAGAACTATCCAAGCTTGGTGGAGCACTATCATCACTTACACCTGAAAAGTTATTGCTTCGGTAAAAAAAAAAGAAGACACAAATTATAACAATCTTAAATTCATTAGTGATGAAAAACTGACCCAACAATTTTGCACGATTTCTGAACAAGACAACAATGGTACAAAAAAAGTCTGCAATCTCAGCCAGGTGGTACTGCTACAAAGAGAATGAGCAAAATCCTACAGTAACAGGAATAGTAAATTATTTTGACACACAATGAAGCAAGGTCAATTTTATAATGAAATAAAAAATGTATTCAACTGGAGGATCAATGTTTAGCAATAATTAGTATATTGTAAACTATAAGATGTACGTGTTGGTGATGTCAATTCACACACAAATAGAAAGTCAGAAAAGTGGATTATTTGGAAGGCATCATGGTTTTACCATTCACAATGGCATTCCTGATAGCAACGTCACAGTGCTGGAAACCTGGTTTCCCTGCTTATTGTAGTAGTATGTGAATTTTGAGACAAATGGACAGGAAATTTGGCTATTATTACCTATACTTTTCATTAAAAGCCATTAACATAACCACGAAGTTACAATACAATGGATACATGACTCATGATGTAGGACACGATTGGCTGTAATACAAGTCCACTTAGAGTAGGGTACACAGTGAGTACTGGAGCTAAATATGACCATACAAACTGTAAAAATTATTCACATATTAGTCATCCTAGGATTCAATGAGAAAGTGAATCAGCCAGAAATGCATGGAACATTTTTGGAAACTCATTAATCAATGTCAATCAGACTCCTCATAATAGTGTGCAAATTAGAGTTCTGTGGACTACATTCTGATATGATGCCACCTGCGATCCAATAGGGTGGCACACCTGAACCGAAGAGTTCGGCACACAAAAGACTTTGGGAACATTTAAATTTTATTTGTTGTCAAATACAAAATGTTATACTTTCATTTTAAATACACACATTAAAAAAAGTTTGCATCACCCCGGTTCCCAGAACTCCTGAAGACAGACATTGACTGTGGATATTGCATCACAGACACAGTCCCTTTGACTGTTCAGAGAGGTCACTAAACTTGCCCAAAGATGTAAGCAACTTCACATGAGCAGCGCCTGTTAGACGGAGGAGGTCCGACAGCTGATCAGCTCCAGTCATTCCATCAGAAAGGAGGTACATGGTGCGTGTAGTCTGTAGTTCAACCATGCCTAGACAGTCAGTACTGTGGTTTGATCACATCTACATTGTTACTTTGTGCCAAGAAGGGCTCTCAACAAGGTGTAATGCCGCTTCCTCAGGATACAAAATTGAAAATATAAAATAGTACTCAAAACCCAATAAAAGCCCCCAAATCCAAGATACAAATTCACGTCCCACTGGAACAGCATCGTTTGCATAGTAGCAAGTATATAGAAAAGAAATCCAGTATAAAGTTACGTAATATTTTAAAAAGGGAAAGAAAAGAAATAGAATCCATTAATTTCAAATTAAAATAATAGTACATCGCAAAGTAGTGTACTGATAGATCACGGAATAGAAAGAGTGAACTTAAAGAATACTACTTGTGAGTAGTCTTTGAGGACACTGCGTAATACAGAAGAAGAAAGTCATACATTGTTAACGTGCTGCTAGCGCTTGCTGGATCAGGTCGTGTCTCAATGTGTGCTCTTGTACATAGGCGTGACAACATTGTTTTGTGCGTTTCTGGAAATTTGCGATTTGCTAGGAATCATTAAACTTGAAATAGGTAGATCATGAGTATATCATTATGTAAAGCCAAGAGAGCAAAAGACCCGAACTTGTCTTACTTGATTATTATACAGGGAAGACTGAACTTTACCCCAAAGTAATAGACTGTTAGTAATTTACTGACATAGGAAGTGAATACTGGTATTGGATTGTGAGAAAGTACTGAAGTTTCGTTAAAGTAGTAAATGAAATCTGGATCTTGTTACAAACTCTTTGACTGAAACTTACGTAATTAATTCCACCCAGCTTAGGGAAACTTCCTTAATACTTCCTTAATACAATAATAGGGCGTGAATAGTACATAATAAAGCAGCATAAAGTGGATTTACCGTGTGACGTTCCTTTCAGTTTGGCAGTTTGCATAAAGTCCGTTAGATGGTAACACTCCTCGGATATGTCAATTCACTCACTATATATTAAAAATTAGATCAGACGTCACTGTTACATTTTTATTACTATTACTGGTATTATTGGCAGTGGCTGCAGTTGTATAAATTTGTTCATAATCATAACTGTTAAACAGCAGTTGCTGTTTCATGCTTTCAACTTAAACTGGGGAGGGGGAAAAAAAAGAAGTAGTTTGTGAACATCCAAGATGTGCACTTATAAGACGCCATTGGAGCAGTCTATTAGCTAAATAATTTAAACTATATTACACTTCTCTAAAAACAGCACCTGCCCTATTTACAAAGGGGAAACCATCAGTCAGGTTTGGTGGAATTAAAAACTTTACAGTACTCCTGTCAGATTCAAATATATTCTTGGTCCACTAAAAAAAAACACCTGCTTCTTGCTGTCTACATAAGAAAGGAACCATTCATGAGCTATCATCAGATGATATTCCAATTTCTGCAACAGTATGGCCAGGACCTATTATCTCAGCCTAATTTAGTGGCTCTGAGAACTATGGGACTTAACTTCTAAGGTCATCAGTCCCCTAGAACTTAGAACTACTTAAACCTAACTAACCTAAGGACATCACACACATCCAAGCTCGAGGCAGGATAAGAACCTGCGACCGTAGCGATCGCGCGGTGCCAGACTGTAGCACCTAGAACCGCTCGGCCACCCCGGCTGACCCTAATTTAGTGAAGTAACTTCTCAAACACAATTTTAGTAACCAAGTAATACATGAAACTGGTCCAAGTAACAAAACTATGGCTTTATTCATGAACCTCTAAACAATAACAGAAATCAGATTATTGCGGATCCCATATAACAAGATACAGAACACTGATGTGAATGATAAAACTGGAAGAACATAAAAGAGGGTCAGTTAGCACTGCTCCATACATATACCGTACATGTGTGTGTCACCAGCAGACGGCACGGGAGAGTCCACAATGCACGCACATCTCCCACAGCTGGCCTCCAGTGGCCGGCCCACGCTCATAGTTATTCTCACAACTCATTGGTATATTGGAATTATATTGTTGTTAATTCCATTTATTTCTTTGTGGTAACGTTTCCCTAGATTCAGATTTTTAAATCACTTTTGCACCCTAAAGCATGTCCACTTTCTTCCTCGTGTTTTCTAATTTCCCTTTCAGTTCGTGAAGGGATTTTTAAGTCCAACCCATAGAGAGGTGGAGGAAATGGAGCACTGAGTTTATCCACAGACCTGTTAATGGAATCATACTAGCATAAATGTGTAGTAATTTAGTGAATCACAAAAAACCTATCAGAACACGCACACAGAGGATTTATATTCAGCAAAAATGGGCTCGAAATGTCCACCTTCACAACTGCACGACACAAAAAGTAGAGATCAATATGTTTTCCAATTGGAGCATTTGTCTGCCCTGCTACAGGTGATCATGTGCACACATCTGATCTGCCTTTACATGACTTATTTCCAATCCCGGGAGCGGAAAGACTTACTTTAGGGGGAAAAAAGGACGGGTATACACTCGCACACACACACACACACACACACATATCCATCCACACATATACAGACACAAGCAGAAATATTTAAAGACAAAGAGTTTGGGCAGAGATGTCAGTCGAGGTGGAAGTGCAGAGGCAAAGATGATGTTGAATGACAGGTGAGGTATGAGTGGCGGCAACTTGAAATTAGCGGAGATTGAGGCCTGGTGGGTAACGGGAAGAGAGGATATATTGAAGAGCAAGTTCCCATCTCCGGAGTTCGGATAGGTTGGTGTTGGTGGGAAGTATCCAGATAACCCGGACGGTGTAACACTGTGCCATGATGTGCTGGCCGTGCACCAAGGCATGTTTAGCCACAGGGTGATCCTCATTACCAACAAACACTGTCTGCCTGTGTCCATTCATGCGAATGGACAGTTTGTTGCTGGTCATTCCCACATAGAATGCATCACAATGTAGGCAGGTCAGTTGGTAAATCACGTGGGTGCTTTCACATGTGGCTCTGCCTTTGATCGTGTACACCTTCCAGGTTACAGGACTGGAGTAGGTGGTGGTGGGAGGGTGTATGGGACAGGTTTTACACCGGGGGCGGTTACAAGGACAGGAGCCAGAGGGTAGGGAAGGTGGTTTGGGGATTTCATAGGGATGAACTAACAGGTTACGAAGGTTAGGTGGATGGCGGAAAGACACTCTTGGTGGAGTGGGGAGGATTTCATGAAGGATGGATCTCATTTCAGGGCAGGATTTGAGGAAGTCGTATCCCTGCTGGAGAGCCACATTCAAAGTCTGGTCCAGTCCCGGAAAGTATCCTGTCACAAGTGGGGCACTTTTGTGGTTCTTCTGTGGGGGATTCTGGGTTTGAGGGGATGAGGAAGTGGCTCTGGTTATTTGCTTCTGTACCAGGTCGGGAGGGTAGTTGCGGGATGCGAAAGCTGTTGTCAGGTTGTTGGTGTAATGGTTCAGGGATTCCGGACTGGAGCAGATTCGTTTGCCACGAAGACCTAGGCTGTAGGGAAGGGACCGTTTGATGTGGAATGGGTGGCAGCTGTCGTAATGGAGGTACTGTTGCTTGTTGGTGGGTTTGATGTGGACGGACGTGTGAAGCTGGCCATTGGACAGGTGGAGGACAACGTCATGGAAAGTGGCATGGGATTTGGAGTAGGACCAGGTGAATCTGATGGAACCAAAGGAGTTGAGGTTGGAGAGGAAATTCTGGAGTTCTTCTTCACTGTGAGTCCAGATCATGAAGATGTCATCAATAAATCTGTACCAAACTTTGGGTTGGCAGGCCTGGGTAACCAAGTAGGCTTCCTCTAAGCGACCCATGAATAGGTTGGCATACGAGGGGGCCATCCTGGTACCCATGGCTGTTCCCTTTAATTGTTGGTATGTCTGGCCTTCAAAAGTGAAGAAGTTGTGGGTCAGGATGAAGCTGGCTAAGGTGATGAGGAAAGAGGTTTTAGGTACGGTGGCAGGTGATCGGCGTGAAAGGAAATGCTCCATCGCAGCGAGGCCCTGGACGTGCGGAATATTTGTGTATAAGGAAGTGGCATCAATGGTTACAAGGATGGTTTCCGGGGGTAACACATTGGGTAAGGATTCCAGGCGTTCGAGAAAGTGGTTGGTGTCTTTGATGAAGGATGGGAGACTTCATGTAATGGGTTGAAGGTGTTGATCTACGTAGGCAGAGATACGTTCTGTGGGGGCTTGGTAACCAGCTACAATGGGGCGGCCGGGATGATTGGGTTTGTGGATTTTAGGAAGAAGGTAGAAGGTATGGGTGCGGGGTGTTGGTGGGGTCAGGAGGTTGATGGAGTCAGGTGAAAGGTTTTGCAGGGGGCCTAAGGTTCTGAGGATTCCTTGAAGCTCCGCCTGGACATCGGGAATGGGGTTACCTTGGTAAACTTTGTATGTGGTGTTGTCTGAAAGCTGACGCAGTCCCTCAGCCACATACTCCCGACGATCAAGTACCACGGTCGTGGAACCCTTGTCCGCCAGAAGAATGACGATGGATCGGTCAGCCTTCAGATCACAGATAGCCTTTGCTTCAGCAGGGGTGATGTTGGGAGTCAGATCACGGATAGCCTGGGCTTCAGCAGTGGTGATGTTGGGAGTAGGATTGTGACAGGATACTTTCCGAGACTGGACCAGACTCTGAATGTGGCTCTCCAGCAGGGATACGACTTCCTCAAATCCTGCCCTGAAATGAGATCCATCCTTCATGAAATCCTCCCCACTCCACCAAGAGTGTCTTTCCGCTGTCCACCTAACCTTCGTAACCTGTTAGTTCATCATAATGAAATCCCCAAACCACCTTCCCTACCCTCTGGCTCCTATCCTTGTAACCGCCCCCGGTGTAAAACCTGTCCCATGCACCCTCCCACCACCACCTACTCCAGTCCTGTAACCCGGAAGGTGTACACGATCAAAGGGAGAGCCACATGTGAAAGCACCCACGTGATTTACCAACTGACCTGCCTACACTGTGATGCATTCTATGTGGGAATGACCAGCAACAAACTGTCCATTCGCATGAATGGACACAGGCAGACAGTGTTTGTTGGTAATGAGGATCACCCTGTGGCTAAACATGCCTTGGTGCATGGCCAGCACATCTTGGCACAGTGTTACACTGTCCGGGTTATCTGGATACTTCCCACCAACACCAACCTATCCGAACTCCGGAGATGGGAACTTGCTCTTCAATATATCTTCTCTTCCCGTTACCCACCAGGCCTCAATCTCCGCTAATTTCAAGTTGCTGCCATTCATACCTCACCTGTCATTCAACATCATCTTTGCCTCTGCACTTCCGCCTCGACTGACATCTCTGCCCAAACTCTTTGTCTTTAAATATGTCTGCTTGTGTCTGTATATGTGTGGATGGATATGTGTGTGTGTGTGCGTGAGTGTATACCCGTCCTTTTTTCCCCCTAAGGTAAGTCTTTCCACTCCCGGGATTGGAATGACTCCTTACCCTCTCCCTTAAAACCCACTTCCTTTCGTCTTTCCCTCTCCTTCCCTCTTTCCTGATGAGGCAACAGTTTGTTTCGAAAGCTTGAATTTTGTGTGTATGTATGTGTCTGTTTGTGTTTCTATCGACCTGCCAGCGCTTTCGTATGGTAAGTCACATCATCTTTGTTTTTAAATATATTTTTCCCGCGTGGAATGTTTCCCTCTATTTTTTTATATATATATATATATATATATATATATATATATATATATATATATATATATATATATATATATATATATATAGAGAGAGAGAGAGAGAGAGAGAGAGAGAGAGAGAGAGAGAAACATTCCACGCGGGAACAATATATTTAAAAACAAAGATGATGATTATATATATATATATATATATATATAAAAGAATAATATCATTATACAACAAAAATTCTCCATATTAGAAATAGCACGCAGAATTTGGCCAAACTTGTCTTCAAAGTAACTCTTTCTGAATGAAATGCACAATTTAAAACTGCATCCATCATTAAAGCCAACTTTTCTTTTAATAATATACATAAACAGAAAAAAAAAAATGTTTTACCAGGAGTTTTGCTGTCTGGAAGAGAAATTGATCTTTTAAAGCTCTTGCCATCATCAATGCTAGTCTTTCGTTTTCTTGGAAACTGGCTCTCATCAGCAGCTGGCGTGTCGGGTGACGATCTCTGTAAACATTGTTTTAGTGTGACAAAGGTCTAAACTATTTATACAAAAATTTCAAAACAAGTATAAGAAAATTATTATAACATTTATGCTTCAACTAGGGACAGGAAGAAATCATTTTATTTTATGGCCAAATTTGATATTTTTTGCCACATCTTACGTAACCTTTTTTTGCCAAATTCAGTGTTACAGTTTTTTGCCAAATTTGATATTAACTTTTCTGCCAAATTCATACTGTTTTTTGGTAAAATTTGTTTTTCTGGCAATTTCAACATTTTTGCCAAATTTGGCTTTTCTTTTTTGCAAAATTTGGTGCTATTTTTCGCCAGTTTCATTGTTTCTGTCAATTTCGTATTTTTCTCTTTTTGGTTTTATTTTTTCTGAATTCGGAGTCTTTTTTATGAAATTAGGATATTTTTGTCAAATTTGGACCTTTTTTCCCAAATCCAGAGTTATTTTCAGACAAATTAGGTTTTATTTTTTACAACAATGGAAAATCCAGGACAGAATGTAACAATTTTATGAAAAGGATAGTTGCTACTCACCATTTAGCGGAGATGCTGGGTCACAGATAGGCACAACAACAAAAATTTGGAGTGCGGCTATGGGCACTAGCATTGCACCATCCTATACCAACCTACTTATGAGCCATCTAGCAGAATCCTTCCGGAACACCCAGAATCCCAAATCTCTCACCTGGTTTAGAGTCACTGATGACATCTTCATGATCTGGATTGAGGGTGAGAACATCCTATCCACCTTCTCCCCCTTTCACTTCACGTGGTCCTATTCAACCCGATATTAACCTCCACCTCAAAGATGGCTACATCAGTAACCCCACCCATATCAAACCTACCAACCACCACCAATACCTCCACTTTGACAACTGCCACCCATTCCATATGAAGAAGTCCCTCCCCTGCAGCCTAGCCACCTGTGGCTATCGCATCTGTAGTTATGAACAGTCCCTCTCGCTGAGGCCTTCAAAGACCATAAGTACCCTCCCAACTTTGTACAAAAACAGGACTTCCATGCCTTATCTCTACAGTTACTCACCACCTCCCATAGTCCCACCATCGGGCCACAGAGGACCAGTCCCCTCGTGACTCAGTACCACCCAGGAGAAGAGTAACTGAATCACATTCTCCACCAGGGTTTCGACTACTTCTTGTCATGCCCTGGAATGAGGACTGTCCTTCCCACCCCTCCCACGGTGGTATTCCATTGCCCACACAATACGCATGTCCATCCCTACACAATCCCTGCTCCCAATCCCTTGTCTCCTGGCTCGTACCCCAGAAATATACCTAGATGCAAGACCTGTCCCATACATCGTCCCATCACCACCTACTCCAGCCCAGTCACAAGCATCACCTATTCCATCAAAGACAGGGCTACCTGTCCAACAAGTCATTTGGTCTACAAGCTAAACTCCAACCACTGTGCTGCATTCTACATGAGCATAATAACTAACAAGCTGTCTGTCTGCATGAATGGCCACTGACAAAACTCTGGAGAGGAAAGAGCTGGAGCATCCCATTGCTGAGCACGCCACCCAACACAACATTCTTCATTTCTGTGATTGCTTCACAGGCTGTGCCATCTGGATCCTTCCCAACAACACCAGTTTTTCTGAATTGCGAAGGGTAGAACTCTCCCTGCAACATATCCTACATTCTCCTAACCCTTCTGGTCTCAACCTTCATTGGTCTTTGTTTCCTTAGCCTCTAAAAGCTCCTTCCCTGTTCCCATTCCAGCACTACACAGTCCTCTATATCCACTGAAGCACCTACAGTCTTTTTACCCCTCTCCTTTTCCTCTAACACCCTCCCACCCCCTCCTCGGACGTCCCATTCGGGTTCGGCTGCCAAGTGAAAGTCTTGTTTCAATCGGCACCACATTGGGTGACTTTCGGCTGATGAGGATGAAATGATGATGATGATAACTCAACACCCAGTCCACGAGGGGAGAAAATCTCCAATCCATCCGGGAATGGAACCTGGCCCAATGCATGGGAGGCAAGCATGTTGCCACCCTGCTAAGTAGGCGGACGCCCTCGGTCTAACCACCTGACTGCACCTAGCTACCCCAACCTCTCTCCACCTCATCCCTGTGTGCTCCCACAAGCAGCACTTTACTGTTGCCCAACCTACCCTGTTATCCCTGCCTCTCCCCATCCCAGCCTGTTCCTCACTCCCGCCACACATTTGCATCTCTCATCACATACTGCTGCTCACAGTGTGGCCTCTGCAGCCAGAGACTGCTGTCGAGTGTGAGAGTTGTGTTTGCATGTGTGTGTATGCGTTCTATCTCCGACGAAGTCCTTGTTAGCTGAACACTCATTTTCTGACAGTCTTTTTGCTAATAAACTTCCTGGCACATTAAAACTGTGCGTCAGACTGAGACTTCAACTTGGGATCTTTGCCTTTCGTGTAACCCACAACCCATCTTCACAGCTTCAATCCCGCCACTACCTTGCCTCCTACCTTCCAAACTTCACAGAAGCTCTCCTGCAGACCTTGCAGAACTAGCACTCCTGGAAGAAAGGATATTGTGGAGACATGGCTCAGATACAGCCTGGGGGATGTTTCCAGAGCAAAATTTTCACTCTGCAGCAGAGTGTGCAGTGATATGAAACTTCCTGGCAGATTAGAACTGTGTGCCAGACCGAGACTCGAACTCAGGACCTTTGCCATTCATGGGCAAGTGCTCCACCATCTGAGCTACCCAAGCCTGACTCACAACCTTTCCTCACAGCTTTAATTCCATCAGTACCTCACCTCCTACCTTCCAAACTTCACAAAAGTTCTTCTGCAGACCTTGCAGAACTAGCTTTCCTGGAAGAAAGTTTTACTCAGCCATGAAGTTTCATATCAGCACACACTCTGCTGCAGAGTGAAAATTTCATTCTGGAGTATTTTTGTTGTGCCTATCTGCGACTCAGCATCTCCACTATATGGTGAGTAGCAACTATCCTTTTCATAGCATTGTTTATTTTTTGCTGAATTTGGGGTCATTTTTGCTTTATTTTTTGGGAAATTTGCTGCTATTTTTGGCAAATCTATGCTACTTTTTGCCAAATTTGCTGTTATTTTTGCCAGATTTCATTTTACCTTTTTTGGTAAATTCAGTGTTACCTTTTTAGCCAAATTCACAGGTTTTTTGCCAAACTTGGTGTTATTTCTTTTTGTTAAATTTGTTGTTTTCTGAATTTTTGTGTTTTTTTCCCTTTACCAATGTTACTTTCTTCCAAATCCAATACTATTTTTTTGACACTTTTAGTGTTAGTATCACCTATAGTTATGAGGGAAATGTTCATTTATCTTAAGATTACACACCAACCTTAAAAATCATCGATTTTGCAATATTTTATAAAGCTGCCAATTTCACGTTATTTTTCATGTTATCATGTCAGAAAGTTTCCTGTCGCTACTTCTAACCTGTCCTGTATTTCGCCTTTTCAGAGTACAGGATAAACAAAAAATGAGAAAAGGCAATGAGTCACCTGCAGCTGATTGATGGATGGTGCATAAACAAGCAGAACAGCTCAGAAAATTTCCAAAATCATCATTTTCTGAGCTATTGCTTGTGTTTTTGTGCCATACATCATCCAGCTGCAAATGAGTGGTTCACTTTACTTGTTTCAGTTTCTTGTGTCTATCCTGGAATTTCCAACTTGAAGAATAGTTAATTAGAAAATATGTATTGCAATGGGCTCATTCACAGATGAAAAATTAACTTGCCAAAAAACTGAAATGTTATGTATCATACCATTACCATTATGATATCTTTGACATCCCCATCCATACTTATAAGAATTTCAGTGTCAGAATCAACAGCAGCATCCTTATTACGAGGATCCTTGTCTTTTATTTCTGGTTTAGAGCGGCGTCCATATTTTTTCTGCCCAAAAACAAATTTTGGGGACACTTCTCGATCTGCAATATAATAAATAAAAAACTGAAAAATACTAATACTGAAATACGAGCAGGCACTATTAATAGAGGAATGAATATGAATAGAACTGGCAATATCACAGAAACTGCTAAGTAAAAAGATGAGAAACAAAGCACCTGCAATATCTGTAATTAACATACAACCAACGTGAACAGCAACTGACAATTTGGTGAAAGGAAAAATTCATCATCACTGGCATATCAACTAACTTCAAAGGTGATTAACATTTAAGGCCTCAACAAATAGAACAGAGCTTGCAGCCTCTGAATATGACAGCTGTGCTGCAGCTCTGAACTGTGAATTATTACATCATACTGGTCAAATGAAGAGCAAGTTTGATGCTACAGCCTGTCCCCACTCAGAATGGTTAGTTGTCTCCAAGTGTAGTTGCACTGCTACAGCCAGTACATGCAAGCACACTTCCACATACAAGAATTTGCAGTGAATCTGAAGAATCTGCAGCAAATTTTTCAGCCACTGGCTACTTTGCATTTGTTGCACTTAGGGGCAGGTGTTGCTGTATATAAAATGTAACTAACATATCAAAATAATTTTCAACTGTGGAATGAGTACTCATAAGCAGATAAAAGCCGCATCTGAAAAGTTAAGTGAGTGGTCTCAAAAACAAAATACCTTTACTGGCCTTTAAAGTAATCACCATTAGCTACAAAACACTTCTGACATTGGTTTTAAAGCTATTGGAAACTGTCAGCAAACGCCTCTTGTGAAATTACTCAAAGCACGATGGCCACACATTGTTGGATATCCACATCATTACAGGGGATGATACCTGGTGGTAGCAGTCAATCCAGAGACCATGCAACAGGCAATGGTGTTATGTTCATTATGTTCTCCACCCCCCACAAAATGTTTGCTGAGAAAAAAATCTCAATCCATCACGAACTTCTACTTGAGGGAGGTGGGGAAGACAATGAAAGGCATGCCACTGACTTGATTGAGCTATGGATTGTATTGGTAGCACCAGGTCTCATCTCCTGTAATGATGCTAATATCCAACAATAAGTGACCGTGGTTCTTCGAGTGATTCCACAAGAAGCATTTGCTGACAGTTTTAATGGCTTTACAACCGATATCAGAAGTGAAGTTTAGTTAATGGAGATTACTCTGAAGATCAGTACAGCTGTTTTGTTTGTAACTCCCATTTCCTTTATTTTCTGAGACCATTCATTGAACTTCTCAGACACACCTTATATTATGTCACCAAATCAAACTGTCTACTTGCTACGAGAATTCCACCACATAGTTTTAACCATTTGCACAGTCTGAAAGCTAATGTAGCAATGGAAGCCAGTGTTGCTAGCCACTCTTTCCTCTGTGGTCTCACCTGCAGCTGAACACTGCAGCCATTAACCACAGCTTGAGCTGTGCTGCCTATCAGCACTCTGCTTAACAGTACAGATAAATAATGATGTTAATTTTGTCTTTTGCACTGAAATTAATTCAGGTGGGATGGAAACACCATGGTTAGCTAGAAATTAAGATTGGTCTCTGGACTGGTGGTAGAAAATACATGGAAGAGAGAATTTCATCAGTCTGCAACAACATTCAATAATTATTACATCTTGTGTCCACCCTCGGTCTTTCTGTAGTAAACATTTCAAACAACTTAACAAGTAATAACAGCCTCAGAGGACATAAGAACTTTATGATTAAAAAAGACTGCAGTATATATGTTTAAAAGCAGAGATAAAAAAGGCTTTCATTACTTACAAGACCATTTCGATAGAAAAAAGGGGTGAACAATATGGGTATTCAAATCTCAGTAGTAACTGACAATAAAAATGGTTTCAAAAATAAAATAATTTCCAGCTAAATTTCTACAGCATGCATTCAATAAAACATCATATAGTCTCAAAGACTGAGAAAATGTGTTGTTTTACTGAGCCAACAGATCCAGGAAACATTTACAAATTAAAACTGTGTAGCAAAATAAAATAAAAAAATGATAATTTGGCCAGTACATACATTTCAAAATATTGTAGGATATGTAAGCAATTATTCAAAATCTAGGCACAGTAACAACACCCTCACAATACTTTTACTTAGTTATGAGATCTGTTGTCACGAAACTGCCACGATCTGAAAGTGATACTAGCATTTACAAATATAATATTAGGAACAAAACTAGCCTCAATTAATTACCACTTCACGTTTCTTTTGCATAGAAGGGAGAGATGCATTCAACAACAAACCTATTTAAATGTTTCCCTGGTAAATTAAAGGTGACAGGAGTCAAGGAAAGCAGTAAACAAAAAGTTAAAGCTTTTTGCTTGGTCTTAATCTAATTATGAATGTCTGAATATAATGTACAATAATATTAACACAAAAGCCAATAATGTCATTTTTTGTGGATGGAGTTCACAGTTACACAAAATTTTGAAATTACATCATGGTTACTTTCGACTGTACTATTATTTATTTGTAAAACTCACAATCACAATTATGGTTGCTTGGCTATTACCACATGAGAGAGAGGTGTAGAGGGTAAAAAATTAAAATACAAAACACAGCATATAGTACAATAAACAGCTAGAGCTACTTATGCTGTGCTTTATCACATCAAATGCTAAAGAATGTCTGACATGATTACACGTTCTAACCATCTTCATATCTTGGCTGTCGACATGCAAGAATGCATTTACAAAAAAATGAAAGCGAGGCTATTATGAAAATAGCACAAATCATACATTCAGCTAATGATGGTAATATCTTTTAAATGAATCACATAAAATCACTACTTGTGTATACTGTATCAAAGACAGTTGACATAAGTGTTGAGGAAAATATACTGACATGTCATATTTACATTAAAATAAAATAAAAACATGGGAATCTATTTCCTGGCACTTACTCGGTTGTCATGTAGGCTATACAACATACTACAAAAGTAGTGATTCGATTTGATTTGTGTGAAAGATGTGAACAATGGTAACAGTATGCATAATTTATGCAATTTCCATGAAGTACATAGTCTTACTGTTGCTTGATGTAGGTGCATACTTACAGTTTAAATACGCAACATATGAATATGTTGGCAATGTGTAATGTGCTAAAGCATAGCATAAATAATAGATCGTATTTAATTTTTTATTTCATTATATAACTGGTATATACATGGGATGATGCGAGTTCCATTACACGCACACAATTTTTGCACTTTGCAGTATACCATTTGATAATGGCCATTCAGATGAAGTTGTAAAGAGACTGTTGCATAAGTAAATAATTTCACAGCAAAGGTGGCCAATGATGTAAATGTTGAGCACATAACTAAATACTCACTGTGAAAAAACATATTTTAAACCAGATGATGTGTTCTATAATAGGTGAGGTACAGGAAACTAGTCAAATAATAAACATTATGTGCTGAAGCCTATGGGCAACGGAGAATACTCATCACGATATATGTGTGAAAAACTGACATTTACCTGGCCACCTACATCAGATCTTTTACATTCCCCAACCAAAAATCCCTTCCATCCTCCCTCACTCCAGGAAATTACTGTTTACATACAGAGATGAGAAATAACTTTCATCTGAAATGTCTCAAGAAATCCACTCACTGTCAGTGATCTAGTTCCTCATAAGGAAATACATCACAGTTTTGAGGATCACACAAAACGAATAATCATTACCTTTCTCCCCATACACATTTATTTCCAGAAAAGCATGCCTATTTTACTTTACAAGAAATTATATGTAAATAAGAGAGAGAGAAGCTGATATACGAAGTGGCTGTTTTTACATAGGACTCCATTTGATGGCTAGACAGAACATGGTTCACAAATCTATGGGGTAGGGGTTGCATATGAGTCTTCCACGGGCATAGGGCCCGTCAGCATTTGGTGGAAAAAGAGGAGAGGCGGGAAGGGGGGCGGGAGGAGGAGGACTAAATTAGTTAGTTTTGTGGACAGCGGAATACTACCTTGGAAGCACTGAAAAGTACTGTAGAGAGGATATGCCTCATTTAAGAACATGAGGAAGTTGCACAAGTGGGAATGCTCCTTGCAAAATATTACTGATTTCCCTAACATCCATTGCCTACATTCCCTCTACAACTGCCACTACCTGTACCCATTTTATTCACATCCACCTGCTCTCACTCTAATGCCCAATTACTTTTCTGTTCCATCCTTGTACACTACTTTGACACTTTCCTCGTCTCTATTCTTTCTCTTACCCTGGATATTCTATTTCCTATCTGCCCTTTTTTCTTTCTGTTTTCTCTCTAGATTTTTCCTAACATTCTCTTAACCTGCCCCTGGAAACTCTTAAGTTACTCTAACTCAATATTATCAGCCACCCACTTCCTCCCAACCCTTCCCATTCCTTTCATTCCTCACTCCACACCCAGTCTGTTTCCCCACCACACTTTCCCATCCAAGATCACCAAGCACCTCAGTATGGTGGCAGTGTCGGAACGCAACATTGCGTGTGTAAGTATGAACTGTACATGTTTGCTAATATGAATTAAGCAATTTCCTGTAGTTTCTACATGCCTGGTCACTGCTCCAATTGGTAAATAATGAACAACATACATAATAATGATAATATGAATAACAATAACAACAATAGTAATTTGTGGGCTCTGATCATAACCTTACAGCAATACATAGGCCTAGCTTAATTTTGTATGGATGTATTAAGAAAGAGCTGCAATATTTGGAAACAGAAACTGGAAAATTCAGAAAATATGAGAAATACTGTAAATTCTTTGAGGCAGTAATCAACCACTAAGTTGGGAAGTGCAGAGAACAGTTCAGAGAAGAGACATAGAAGATAAAAAAGAATAAATTAAAATTTGGGCTAATATAATCCACCATCAGTGTTTGGCAGAATGAAATAAGAACCACAAAACAAACTGAACAGTTTCTTAATGTTTTTATTTACTCGCTAACTAGCTTCAGGCCATTATCAGGTGTGAACTATCACAACAACAGATGAAGTACATTTGAACAGAGATGAAATAAAAATTGGTGGACACTGAAAATTCTGAGAATGGTAGGTCATTCCATGCCAAGTGGTCTAGAGGTTTCCACATAAGCAACACATATTTTGATGAAATTTTGTTTGAATGATCACATATATTCCCAATGAACATTGGTAATGTTTCATGGTAATTAATTCAATACTTCTGGAGAAATAGCCATTTATTTGACCCCCATGACACAAACCAACAGTGGGCCTGTGAGTTTTCGACACATTTGAGGCATAACATTGATTTAATTAACAGTAAAATCTGTTTTTAAAAGATAACCATGTAATTTAATAATATTAAGGCCATATGGACAAGCAATGTGACATTCAGGTTTAGAATAATATTTAGAAAGATAATTCGGCTTCAGAAAAGTTAAAGAAAAAGATCTGGGAAGCAGGTCTGATTTTGGATAAAACTGATGGGGGAAGAAATTAAGAAAGAATACCATAAAATGCTTTCTCAAAGTTTTGAATTTAACAAAAACCTTTAACAGGTGGAATAAGGTGGTTGAAAGTGTGAAGAGAGTGCAGATAAAATAGGGACAGATAAGTTATTACTCCAAGACCAAGCTAAACTTTATATATCATACTCAGTATTGTGCATAAATGGAAAACAATGAATGATAAGATAGTGCTAAAATGGTGTGAGGCAGGACTGACACCATTAGCCGACTGCATGACATTGCCTTGAATAGCTTTATCACCAGAATGTCTATGCTCTTTCCTCCAAGCTTCACACTCTCCAATTGTTCAAAAGCTTCTTACTACTTGTAGTGTGACTTGAACCAGTTAATTAAAAACATTTGGATATAGTTAGCAATGTTTTCTTAGGCCCTGCTTGATTCTTACTTTAAGTCACTTTAGCTGCTTATGACAAATAATAGGAGGAGAAGCAACAACTGATATATTATGACATGCAAAGCAATGGATAAAGAGAAAAACCATGCATTTCAGTTTAAGATGAGTTAATGGACAATTTATTAAGAACCTAGACAACTTTATCATATATTAGTTTTTCGTAGCCAAATAAAGCTATGATTATACTAAGCAGAAAAAATAAATCTCATTTTCCATATTCATAGCCATGATATTTCATAGAGTAAAAGGGAGGCTGACATATACAGGAGGCATTTGTTAATTACTCTTGTTAAAAGGAATCTTACATTCTAGTACACAAATTCTCTACAATCTTCTGAAACATGCACATTAGTAAAAAGAAAGGAGTGTTAATAATTACCGGGGGATCCTCTACCCCCAGAGTCCCATTTCTTTTGTCCTTCTCTTAACATTGTTAAGAGACCGTCTTTAAACTCAGTGAACGTCACTCTCCTGGAGGACTTATCATTTCCCAAAAGGTAATCCATCAGTTCCAGACCTTGTTCCTCAAGCTGCAACTTGGAGCAGAGTTGTTCAAGGCTTTTTCTGTCAAGGCTCCCTGTGTTTTGTTCATCACAGCTTTCAAACACTGCAAGTAATTGCTGTTCGTATGGATCGAGCGATCGGCCCTCCATGGCATGGCACAGACTGTTATATTCACAACGAAGGCATCACACATGAAAAAAGGATTAAGCCCGTATATTGTCTTAACCTAAAAGTCACGTATCTCCTGCGACATTTTTCTCGGAAAGTCGGAAGTTTGAAAATGTAACGAACCAAACTTTTAGCGAGAGCAGTTTAAAACTTTATACTGGTCACAAAAGAAATAGATCTAAAAATATATGAATTCATAAACATTTAACAACTTTAATCAACTCTTCCTGTCAAACACCCATTCCCGTTATTTGAAGTACGCAACACAGATTGCGCTGCTTGCGAAGTGAACAAAAGACAAACAACGTGCGATGTTTGTTTATAACAATATGAGGAGCGGGTGATAGTGAACAATTGCAGATAGAAATATGGAATAACTGTCGGCAGAAAAATTACAAAGCCATGTCAGATCCAGAAGATGAGTTTAAACAGGTAAAAACCAGCAAATATAATCAACCGTGGTACTATTCGCAAAAATGTTAAATTACGTTATTTAGTTCATCGTAATTTCCTAAAGCCGAAAGCGCGTACCCATCGTAACGAAAAGTAGCATAGAGCTTTGTTAGACCAAATAACGAACACTGCCCGTCCCAAAGACAAATTCAATTCAGTTCAATGTTTATTTCTTTACTGCATTAAGCAAGATTGTTGTTCCTTGGATTTTAACGTATACTTATCATGTGGTAGTGCTTGCTGTTGAAATGAAATAAGTGTGAGGTCTGAATTCTCACGTAGCTCTTCTTTGTAAGGCATTTATCCAAAAGCCTCACAAGACACTGCTTCATATAACTAGGAGTCCATTGTCCAATTGCTTCAAAGCTGAACATGTTCCATTTCATCCGGTAGCCAAGAAGTATTTAGATGAAGCTGAGAGATGACAGGCCCATATTGAAGTTTGGAGTTTACGTTGTTCACTATATCGTGTAAAACATAATACGATTGGTAAACTATACCTGGATGTTTTTCACTGAGAAGTGGGATAGCTCATTTACTGAATTACGTCTATACAGATTTTATGCAAACCTCTGTGAAGTGCGTGGCACAGAATGATTCACATTTTTTTCTCATTCCATTTGCACATGGAGTGCAGGAAGAGTGGTTTCTTAAATGTGCCTGTGCATGCATTAATTATTCTCATCTTGTCTTCACTGTCCTTACAGGTGTAATATATAGAGGACTAGTATATCTTAGGTTCCTCACATAATTTTTATTTTTGAAGCTTTATAAGTGGGTAAACATTCAGAGGATGATTGATGGCTGTCTGCAAGCATCTCCCATTTCAGATTAATTAGCATTTCTGCAATGATTTCCCGTGAGTCAAACATAACTGTAACCACTTGTGCTTTCATTTTTTCTACCTGTTTAATATAACCTGCTATTCTATTGTGGTGCAATTGAAAAATATTCTTCAGTCAGTTGCAGTCTCCTTTGTAGACTGATTTCACTTTCCCAGTATCTTATCAATGAGTGTGGTATTCAGCAGAAGGACTCAATCATAAATTAAATGCCCACCCTCTATAGTGAGTCTTGGCCAGATTATCTCACATGCAGCTTCAATTTCTATTTCAGTGGATATGAGTTGCTTCTCTGTTGCGACAAATACACCACCTGCATTTCCCATTAGCGTAACTTTTTGATATATACTTAGGTTTATCCCAAAAATCTCATTGCTATCAATTTGGATTTTAGCCAATTTTCAGTGGCTAGCATTATGTGATGTCTGTTGCTTTTCAAGAGCGCTTTGGCAGTTGATCACCACAATTTTCATAGTCTCATCTGTGGGAAGTAGTAAGTCTTTTGGTCTTACACTGATTACGCAGATACCTATTTAGACCCAACAATGTAAATAGTTACGTAGTTACTCTGTTTATGCCAGGGTGGCTGCTGGCTCCTCTCCTCCCTCTCCATCCCCCCTTCCCAGGCAGGGGCTGAGAGATGGTTCACACCAAATACCACTAGCTATAATTTGACATGGATCCCAAATGGTGTTATTGCTTGTAAATTATTTGCGAATAATATTTCCATATGTGGGTGCTCACACAGATTGAATGCTCGGCACTGTGCATAAACAAAGAACCTATGAGCTTGTCACACCATGAGGAGCTGCAGCCAGATGAGACAGCAGCAGCTCACAAGTGTGGTGCAAAAACTGGTTATGGGACTGTGTAGATATCTGGAACCAAGCTGATCTCCTCATGATAGCATCTGTAATGATCAAACAAAGTTCTTGCTCAATCATGTGTGTGGTACATATAACCCAGCTGGAACCGCACAAAAGCTCAAAAACTGAACCGCACATATTCTGCTTGCTTCGAGGGACCCATGGCTAAGACCTTTCATGATATTAAATGCTTCAAGGGACCTCGATTTTAAGTGCTTTCAGTCCAATAACAATATTAATTTACAAACAAACATGAAGCCCACTGTTTTACTCCCAGATTGGTGTCCCACATCAATCCAGCTGTATTGAATAAATATCAGACATTGTGAAACTCCATGCAAATTAACTTTTTTGCTGAGAACTTTATCCTAGTGTGTACATTCCATCCCTCCAACTACTGTTACATGGTTCAGGAAGGAGCAAAATGTAGCAAAATTGTCCCCACATCCACAAATAAGGATTCCTGAAATGGCTTCCTTATTGTGGACATAATGGTGTTGAAGATTAGAGCTCAGTGATGGTGACATCTTAGATGCTTTATTCAGGGACACTGTTCTGATACTCAAACTAATATGATTGTGAGACCAGAGTTTCTCCTGGTGTATACAATGTTCAAATAACATGGTATGATCGATCTCCCCTAACTTGGTACTTGAAATGTTTCTAACTAGCAAAGATTATTCAAATATGTTGACATGTCATGCAAATCCATGTTGGCAGAGCTACCCTAGAATGCCTCCAAGTAGTGTCATGAGTATTACCGAGGCTGGTAAATACATCTACGAGGTGTTACTTGTGTATAACTGCCTCTGGCTCTTCCACCTATCATACCATGACATTTACTCCACCCTTAGTATAAGAATATCTCCTAAACCCACACTGGAAGCAATTAAGCAAGAACATAGAGAAGATGATAGTTCACTATCTCCATTGAGATTCTCATGCACAGCTTGACTCAGGGTATTACCCTGTTTCCCAGATTCAGTTTAAGGGGACTGGTGCATGAATACCAGGGGAAATCTTGAAAAAATTGTGTTTTCTAAACAGTGTTAACTTGAAGAATAAGATTTGTAAGCCCATATAATGCTTACCATTTTTTAAGACATCTTTGGGGAACATTTTTATGTATGAACCACAGCTTTAGCTCTCACACTTCTTATTAATTGTATTTTTTTGTTGAAAGTGAAATAAACAACACTAATTATTTATGTACATCGTAGGTACACATTACTCAAAATATAAAAAAAAAGTAGAGGGTTTATTTTGTTCTGTAAGTTCTTTACACTATTATCTTTTAAGCAGACTATGGAAAAGATAGTGCTGTCATAAATTGTTGTACAAAAAATTTTAAGTAAGATTATCAAAAATTTTGGAAGTGAATTCAGGGTTTTTCTTCAAAAATGCATTTTATTTTCGAAGTTAAGTCACAAACATAGTCTACTTTTTAGTTATGTATATTTTAAGACAGTATACAAAATTTTAGCTCTCTCTCTTTAATAGTTTTTAGCCAAAGTGTACCAGAACATGAAACAATTTAACTTTCGGTAAATTCAAGTTAAAGTTGAAACTTGCTTTTTCTATTAAACATGCATGGTACTAATGCATCTCAGGTCCATATTCATCTTTTTTCCTGTGTTGTTCTTCCTCGCTACTCTTGTTCACACTTCTTTTTCTTATTCTTGCTTCTTTGGTGGCTACCAGCACTGAATTTTTTTGCTTTGAAGAGTCTTGTATGGCCAATGGCTATTAGAGCTCTATTTAGTCCACCAGGTGCTCCCCTCAGTTCCATAACATTAAGCCTTGGCACTTCAGCATCATTGAAACATAGAACAGCATCTAGCAACCTATTTTCAAAGTATTTAATCATACTGGAAAGGTTTTTGGTATCTGTTCCCATGTACAGTCGTTGAAACTTTCATTTGGATTTTGAGTCCTACCATTTAAACATTTGTCTAATAATCCTGTGACACTAAGATCCCTATGTATAGGTTTTATAACTTCCATTTTAGCAAATGGCAAAGACTGTTTATGATTGTAGGTCCAACCTTGGGTGATAGCCCTCTGGTAGCCACACCATGAATCACTCAATGCCAGTTGGGCAGAGTGCATGACATGGGTTGTCATCTGTAGAGGATTTATGAAAGAAGGTAGCCTATACTGCCTTTTCATTCCCTCAACGTCATTTTTATGTTGTCTTATGGCTTGTCCATAATAACACTACAACCTGTCTATTTCTTTGTCTGTAAGCTGACCATGTCCACTAATGTACTTACCATTAGCTAATTTCTTTCCCTTTAAATTCCTCTTCAAATTCTTCAGTCTTGTACCTAACCTTTTCTGGACATGTCCAACACATTGCAGTTTTTTCAATTTTTGTGTCAGCATAAGGTTTGGATTCACAAACTTTTTGGTACCCTTTTGAGTCTCCTTCTTCTAGTTAAGATGTATACATCATACCATATTTCTCCACTGACCTTTGAAATATCTTCACAACACCTCCATATTCCAGCCCTCCACTACAACCACTAAAATTAATCAAACATTTATGATTTTCAGTTCCACTAGGGCAGTCATGACAGTACTTGGTAATACATTTCACATCAATGACTTTACCATTGTCCAAGGAGGTAGCTGTCACTACACCATTAAGTGAACTACGGCCTCTTCATTGCCAGGATGCATCCAGGTTGCAGACATACATGTATTGCTGTCATTCATGACTACACTTTCCTGAACAGCATTTTTCATACTATTATTTGCTACTTCTTCTAAAGTCTGTAGAATAATTTAATTGTAACTGTAAAACTGTGTAGGGGGAGTTAAGTCCTTAAGAGTAGAGAAAATTTGTGCACTTTTATACCCTTTGCCTGTACAGATCATAGCATAAGCTAGTTTAATATTTGTGTTATACACTCTCTGTTTAGTTATGCCACAAGTATAACCATAGTCGCTTAAATTACAAACAATTCTTAATTTTGATGCACAACCTCTTCTAACACATATCTACTCAACTACCCTCACACCACTATTGCCACATTCCTTACTCTGCAGAGCTTTATTTATTAGTTCAGATAGAGCAGAGAGTTCAACAATAATACAATCTTAATCAATCGTTGGCATCTCTATATTATCAACATTTAATACTCTCAAGTACATTGTCCAAATATTTCAGTTTTAGCTTCAAAGCACTTGGAGCAGTTGAAGCGGATTCAAGTGTTGTATCATGTTGTATTTCAGTATCAGCAGAGTTAATCCGTCTGGTGAACTGATTTCTATAAAATTTACTTTATGTAACACTGAACTTCTTAATTCTTCCCATTGCTTTCAAGTGTAAGAAACTCACGCACATAATTTCTTCACTGAAAACAAAATATTAGCACAGAAACAACAGCAAACAATGACTAAACGAAAGATAAGCAACTGTAAAGCTTTCACAGGTTATTTTAATAGCGCTGACTTTGTGCCAGGGGGACTTCGTGGTGCGTGCAGCCACTTTTAAATTGCTCTAATTTTGGTACTTTCTGTGGTCCATTTTCTTGGAAGTAAACTTTTTCTGATTCAGAAAACTAAAGAGAAATTTTTAAGACAAAAATTAAAAAATCGATTTTTTTACAGTTATTCACGTACAAGTCCCCTTAACAGAGCAATGAGAATTTGTTTTGGTGTCACTTTGAAGTGCCACAATGTAGTGTATTGGATTTCGCCGTGACCATTTTCTGTATTACAACATGCAGGTACTGGTAGACTCAGCTCTCAGATGGAAAAATGGGTGAAGTAAAGCTCTTCGTTACGAGAACAAAAAACCTAACAAACCCTCTGAGCTCTGTGCTGCTGGAAGATTGGATCCTTGCTTGCTGAGCAACAATTTTGAAAACTTTCTTTTGGGCATTTGTTTGAATCAGTGACTTGCATTGCGCTGTCACCAGTAGCTGGTGAGCTAAAAGTAGATGTAGACAGAAGGCTGCCTTACTTGAAAAATCGTAATACAACTGATATATGGCAGGTGGCTGCTAATGACAGATGTTGAGATTGGAGTTTTATTATTATTAATTATTGTTATTAATACTTTGTCCGGTGCTCATGATGTGGTTGGCTAAGCCAAGACCCCTATTCTTTGAGACACAGTCCATTTCATAGTGCATAGTCACTGACTTAACATTTTTTCATCACAGCATATGGCATTCGCGAGTGACTTTAATCTGTAGTACCTTCCACTCGTCAACTTAAGACTGGGCGTCCACAACTCCACTACCAGTAGGGTGTCTCGTATTTTTCAAGTTTGATTTTTTTTCTGTGTACTGCTCATCAGTTGGGTTAAGCTGCACAAAAAATTTCTTGTGTGTAATTTGGGATTAGTAGGAAAAGAGAAAAGAGTGCCTTTAGTCCCTCCATAAAAAAGGAAGAAAAATGCATAGAAATTGTATTTCTTTTTTATCTAAAATATGTTGTTCATATGTAGCTAATTGGCCAAACTTTACTAATTTCCACATGATTATCAATATTGTTTTATTAACTTTAATAATAAAATCTGTAAATAAATAGGAAAGTTTGTGTAGAATGTAAATACTTTAGAATTAAAGGAGACCACACACTGAAAGCAGAAGTTTTGAGTTGCCAATCGGCATACACAAAAGAAAGAAAACTTGCTAGCTTTTGGAGTTATCCATTGATGAGCTAGAGTAAAAAACTGGATACACACACACACACACACACACACACACACACACACACACACACACACACACCCTTACATGGTGCTGGCTAGACTGACAGTGCCATTGTTATTTGTTGGCAGGTGGATTGGTTGTGGCAGAGGGGGTGAGTGGAAGGATAGGGAGGCAGGGGTTCTCCCCCATTTTCAGTCCGTCCGATTTGATCTCCCCTCTGTTGAAGGCACTCCAGCCCATGGAGGACTCGTGATTCTTCTCCATGATACTCTCCATTATCACCCAATCCACTTAAACACTTCCTTCCAAGCTGTCGCTGTCCGTCTTTCCCTTTCTAGATATACCTTTTCTCTTTGTACTGTATACATTCCATCGTCCACACCAATGGCACGAGCTGATCTCCTTCATCTTCTTGGTCAGATTCCACCCCCCTATTTGCTGGTTGGGGACTTCAATGCCCACCACCCGCTTTGGGGATCTTCACATCCTTGTCCACGTGGCTCACTATTGCTAGACGTCTTCCACCAAGCGGATCTAGTTTGCCTTTTTTTTGTCTGCCTCCACGACAAATTTCTCTCACTTGGACCTTTCGGTCGGTACTGTTCCGCTAGCTCGGCGCTTCGAATGGTTCGCCCTTGATGATACACACTTGAGTGATCACTTTTCATGTGTCCTTAGACTGCAGCCTCAACTACCCTATATGCGCCCACGACGCTGGAAGTTTGCCCAAGCCGATTGGACACTTTTTTTGTCTCTAGCGACATTCGATGACCGTCGCTTTCCTAGCGTCGACGATGAGGTCACACATATTACAGACATTATTCTTACAGCTGCGGAACGTTCAATACCACGCACCTCCGAATTGCCCCGGCGCCTCCCAGTTCCTTGGTGGAATGAGGCATGCCGTGACGCAATACGTGAGCGGCGACATGCTCTTCGCGTTTTCCGCCACCATCCTACTTTGGCCAACTGTATCCGCTATAAGCAGTTCCATGCGCGATGCCGTCGCATCATCCACGATAGCAAGAAGGCAAGCTGGAAATTCTTTATTAGCTCATTTAACACCTTCACTCCCTCCTCGGAAGTTTGGAGTCGGATTGGACGGTTATCAGGCACGCCTAGTTTCTCCCCGGTCTCTGGGCTCACTGTCGCGCGTGATACGTTAGTGGACCCCGTCGCAATTTCTAACTCCTTGGGTAAACACTTTGCTGAGATTTCACGTTCTTCAAATAATCCGCCAGTGTTTCTCCCGAAGAAACGTGCAGCGGAAGTGCAACCTCTTGCTTTCTTCTCTCAAAATCGCGAAAGCTATAATACTGTTTTCTCCATGCGGGAACTCCAACATGCACTCTATTCTTCTCGCTCCTCCGCCCCAGGACCGGATGGTATCCACATCCAAATGTTGCTGCATTTATCAACCCATAGTCTGCGTTACCTTCTTCACATTTATAATCGAATTTGGACCGACAGTACTTTTCCCAGACGATGGCGGGAAGCTATCGTCGTTCCCGTTCTGAAATCTGGAAAGGACAAACATCTCCCCTCTAGCTATCGCCCCATTTCTCTCACGAGTAGTGTATGTAAGGTTTTGGAGTGTATGGTGAATTGCCGTTTAGCTTGGTGGCTGGAGTTCCGCAGTCTTTTAACACCTGCCCAATGCAGTTTCTGAAAGCATCGTTCTGCAGTTGACCATCTTGTTTCTCTCTCCACTTATATCATGAACAATTTTCTCCGGAAACGCCAAATAGTAGCAATATTTTTTTATCTGGAGAGAGCATATGATACCTGTTGGAGGACAATTATCCTCCGCACACTGTTCTCTTGGGGCTTTCGAGGTCGGCTGCCCATTTTTCTTCGCGAATTTATGGCAGAGTGCACATTTTGAGTGCGGGTGAACACTACTCTCTCCCTTAATTTCTCCCAAGAAAACGGGGTACCCCAGGGCTCCGTGCTAAGTGTTGTACTGTTTGCTATTGCCATAAATCCAATTATGGATTGTCTTCTTCCTGATGTCTCGGGCTCCCTCTTTGTGGACGATTTTGCGATTTACTACAGCTCTCAACAGACCAGCCTTCTTGAACGACGTCTTCAAGGATGTCTCAATCGCCTCTACTTTTGGAGCACCGAAACCGGCTTCCGTTTTTCTCCCAGTAAGACCGTTTGTGTTAATTTTTGGCGACGTACGGAGTTTCTTCCACCCTCCTTACATCTAGGACCTGTCAACCTTCCGTTTTCGGACGTCGCTAAATTCTTGGGTCTTATGTTTGACAGAAAACTGTGCTGGTCCTCCCACGTTTCCTATCTTTCGGCTCGCTGTCTGCGATCGCTCAATGCCCTCCGTGTCCTGAATGGTACCTCCTGGAGAGCGGACCGAGTGGTCCTTCTCCGGCTCTATCGCGCCTTAGTGTGCTCGAAATTGGACTCTGGAAGCATAGTTTACTCGTCTGCTCAGCCGTCTAGTCTTCGTCTTCCCGACTCTATCCACCACCGTGGATTACGTTTAATGTCTGGAGCTTTTTACGCCAGCCCTGTGGAAAGCCTTTATGCTGAGACTGCTGAACCTCTGCTGTCCGACGCCTCCTTTGATGTAGGGTATGCAGGCCGCCCCTCCTCCCTACTACCACCGGGAGTCCGCTTCCATCAACTGCTCCATTCTCTTTCCTTCCGCTTTCCTAAAACCTTCTTGACAACTTGGGGTACAGCACTGCCTTGGCTCCGTCCCCGGATCTGCCTGCTCCGTGACCTTTGTCAATTTCCCAAGGATGGTACCCCTTCACTTGTTTATCGTCGTGCATTTGCTGCTCTACGTGCACAAATGAAGGAAGCCACATTTATTTACACTGATGGCTCGAAAACATCGTTAGGTGTAGGGAGTGCATATATTATTGGCGACACCCCAAATCAATTTCGGCTTCCCGACCAGTGTTCGGTTTATACTGCGGAGCTTTACGCTGTTCTCCAGGCTGTCCACTACATCCGCCGCCATCAGCGGCTACAGTATGTTATCTGCTCAGATTCTCTCAGCTCTCTCCCCAGTCTCCAAGCTCTTTACCCTGTGCACCCTCTGGTCCACCGGATTCAGGACTGTCTGCGCTTGCTCCACCCGGGGGGCGTCTCGGTGGCGTTCCTCTGGCTCCCGGGACACGTTGGTATTGGTGGAAATGAGGCGGCCAATATTGCGGCCAAGGCTGCAGTCTCTCTTCTTTGGCCAGCTATTCAATCGATTCCCTTCGCCGATCTACAGAGCGTTTTATGTCGTCGTGTTGTTCTTTTATGGCACGCACATTGGCCGACACTTCCCCATAATAAATTGCGGGATGTGAAAGCTCTTCCTTGTGCTTGGACCTCTTCCTCCCGAACGCGTCATCGGGAGGAGGTAATTTTAACTAGTCTCCGGATAGGGCACTGTCTTTTTAGCCATCGACATCTTTTAAGCGGCGATCCTCCCCCACTCTGTCCCCACTGCTCTCAGCTGTAGACGGTAAGACACCTTTTAATTGAGTGCCCCTATTTTACTCCGTTACGCGCCCGTCTACAGCTGTCGCCTGATATATCGTCAATTTTAGCAGATTACACGCGCTCGGCCGATGGCGTTCTCGAGTTCATTAGTGCCAGTGAAATGACGTCAGTCATTTGAAGCTTTTTTTTTGGGGACAACCAACCCCTCTCTGTAGTGGATTTTTAAGCCTTCCTTCTGCTTTTAGTTTCTCCAATTTTTTGAGTTTCGTTCCCATTGCTGCTGGTTTCGATTTTCGGTTTTTACTGTTTCCTAAGTCACAGACCGGGCGCTAATGACCATAGCAGTTTTGCGCTCTTAAAAAAAAAAAAAAAAAAAAAAAAAAAAAAAAAAAAAAAAAAAAAAAAAAAAAAAAAAGAGGGGGAAACTGTTGGGCGGATGGTGTGGAGACAGTGGGTTATGTGAGATTGAGGCCAGGACAACTATGGGAGTGGAGGATGTGTTGTAACAACAACTCCCGTCTGCATAGTTCAGAGAATCAGATGGTGGTGGAAAGAATCCAAATGGCTCAGATTGTGAAGCAGCCATTGAAGCTGAGCATGTTCTCCTCAACTGCATGTTGTGCAACCATGTGGTCAAATGTGTACTTAACAGCACTTTGGCAGTGGCCATTCATCCTGCTGGACAGCTAGTTGGTAGTTGTACCAACACAAAATGCTGTGGAGTGTTTGCAGCATTGTTGCTATATGACATGAATGCTTTCGCAGATTGCCTGGCCTCTGACAGGGCAGGGTAAGCCTGTGATAGGATGACAGGTCTTGAACCATAATCTGCTACAGGGATATGATACATGTGGCAAGGGGTTAGGGGTGGGAGTGATTAGGCTGTTATGTAGATTGGATAGGTGACAACACACTACTTTAGGAGGGATGGGAAGCATCTTGGATAGAATGACCCTCATTTCAGGGCAGGATTGGAGATAATCAAAGGAAGGATATGGTTCAGTTGTCCCAGTTCTGTGTGATATTTGGTGATGGGGGCACTCCTTTGTAGCCAGTTCTTGGGAGCGTTGGGAGAACTGGGGTTTTGTGAAGATGTGGCATGGGAAATCTGTTTCTGGAGTTGGCGTGGGGAGTATTGCCTGCCTGTGAAGGCCTTTGTGAGGTGTACTGGTCAAGGAAGTTTTCTTCACTGCAAATACATTGTGATTAGGCTGTATAGGAGGGATGTTTTGGTGTGGAAGGGATGGCAGCTATTGAAATGCAAGTACTTTTGGTGGTTAGTAGGTATAATGTGGACAGAGATGTGGATGGAACCATTGGAGAGATGGAGGTCAATGCCAAGTAAGGTTGTGTGTTGGGTTGAGGAGGACCAAACGGAGCGGATGGGAGAAAAAGTGTTGAGGTTGTGAAGAACAAAGCTGTCAGAAACACTTCAGTAGCTGCATCACAAACTGAGCCTCGTGGGTCCTTCACTCCACCACCAGCCTCTCTAAACCGTGCAGATGGGAGTCATCCTACAACTCTCATAATTGTCCTGTCCTCAATCTCAGGTAACCCACCATCCCCACATGCTCTACCCAACGGTTTCCCCTTCCTCCGTCTTGACGCCCCCTCCCAGTTCATGTTGCCATGTCATCTTCAGTGTGTACCATTTCCCACCTGCCGTTGCGGTCATGCCAGCCCAAATACCTGTCACCCATCCCTCCCTCCCTCCCGCATTCCTAGCTGGTATACTGACTGTCTCCCTCTGAGCCATTAGGGATCCACTCCAGTCCCTCTCTCTAGCTCCCACCTCCCTCTCCCTCTGCCTACCCCACCTCACAATACCCCCACCACAACCAGGCCACCTGCCAAAAAATAGCATTGGCTCTGTCAGTCTAGCTGGCGCTTCATGTAGGGGCATAGGTGTGTGTGTGTGTGTGTGTGTGTGTGTGTGTGTGTGTGTGTGTGTGTGTGTGTGTGTGTGTGTGATATTTTGTGCCTGTTGTTGTTGTTGTGGTCTTCAGTCCTGAGACTGGTTTGATGCAGCTCTCCATGCTATTCTATCCTGTGCAAGCTTCTTCATCTCCCAGTACGTACTGCAGCCTACATCCTTCTGAATCTGCTTAGTGTATTCATCTCTTGATCTCCCTCTACGATTTTTACCCAGCACACTGCCCTCCGATACTAAATTGATGATCCCTTGATGCCTCAGAATGTGTCCTACCAACTGAGCCCTTCTTCTAGTCAAGTTGTACCACAGACTCCTCTTCTCCCCTGTCCTAGTCAGTACCTCCTCATTAGTTATGTGATCTACCCACCTAATCTTCGGCATTCTTCTGTAGCACCACATTTCAAAAGCTCCTATTCTCTTCTTGTCCAAACTGTTTATCGTCCATCGTTTCACTTCCATACATGGCTACACTCCATACGAATACTTTCAGAAATGTCTTCCTGACACTTAAATCTGTACTCGATGTTAACAAATTTCTCTTCTTGAGAAACACTTTCCTTGCCATTGCCAGTCTACATTTTATATCCTCCCTACTCCGACCATCATCAGTTATTTTGCTCCCCAAATAGCAAAACTCCTTTACTACTTTAAGTATCTCATTTCGTAATCTAATTCCCTCAGCATCACCAGACTTAATTGGACTACATTCCATTATCCTCGTTTTGCTTTTGTTGATGCTCATCTTATATCCTCCCTTCAAGACACTGTCCATTCCGTTCAACTGCTCTTCCAAGTCCTTTGCTGTCTCTGACAGAATTACAATGTCATCGGCGAACCTTAAAGTTTTTATTTCTTCTCCATGGATTTTAATACCTACTCTGAATTTTTCTTTTGTTTCCTTTACTGCTTGCTCAATGTACAGATTGAATAACATCGGGGAGAGGCTACAACCCTGTCTCACTCCCTTCCCAACCACTGCTTCCATTTCATATCCCTCGACTCTTATAACTGCCATCTGGTTTCTGTACAAATTGTAAATAGCCATTTGCTCCCTGTATTTTACCCCTGCCACCTTCAGAATTTGAAAGAGAGTATTCCAGTCAACAATGTCAAAAACTTTCTCCAAGTCTACAAATGCTAGAAACATAGGTTTGGCTTTTCTTAATCTAGCTTCTATGATAAGTCGTAGGGTCAGTATTGCCTCACATGTACCTATATTTCTATGGAATCCAAACTGATCTTCCCCAGTTTTTCCATTCGTCTGTAAAGAATTCGCGTTAGTATTTTGCAGCCGTGACTTATTAAACTGATAGTTTGGTAATTTTCACATCTGTCAACGCCTGCTTTCTTTGGGATTGGAATTATTATATTCTTCTTGAAGTCTGAGGGTATTTCACCTGTCTCATACATTTTGCTCACCAGATGGTAGAGTTTTGTTAGGACTGGCTCTCCCATTACAAGGAAGGCAACCGTGAAGAAGTGGGTAATGGAAGAAATACTTCACTGGATTAACGAAACAAGAAAAATCAAAAACCTCCAGGAAAAGACAGGAATACAGCAGTATAAGTTACTTATGAATGAAATAAATAGAAAATGTAGGGAAGCAAACACAAAATGGCTCAGGAGAAATGTAAAGAAATCAAAAAGAAGTGATCATCAGAGGACTGTTTCAGCATATAGAAAAGTCAAAAGAATCTTTGCTAAAATTAAGAGCAAAAGATGTCAACATTAAGAATGCAAGAGGAATTCCACTGTTAAATGCAAAGGAGATAGTGGACAGGTGGAAAGAGTACACTGGAGGTAACTGTGAGGGAGAGGAAATGTCTGATGACATTATAGAAAAATAAATTGGAGTCAGTGTGGAAGACATATGGGAGATCCATCTTTTTTTATCTAAACCGTTGATGGTCCATGTTTCACTTCCATACATGGCTACACTCTAGACATATCCTTATAGAAAAGATTTCCTAGCACTTCAATCTATATTCAGTGTTAACAGATTTCTCTTCTTCATAAATGCTTTTCTTGCCATTGCCAGTCTACATTTTATATCCTCTCTACTTCGGCCATCATGTTATTTTTCTGCCCAAATAGCAAAGCTCATATACTACTTTAAGAGTCTCGTTTCCTAATCTGAATCCCTTAGCATCACTTAATTTAATTAGGCTACGTTCCATTATCCTTGTTTTGCTTTTGTTGATGTTCATCTTATATCCTCCTTTCAAAACATTGTCCATTCCATTCAGCTGCTCTTCCAAGTCCTTTGCTGTCTTTGACAGAATTACAATGTCATCCGCAAACTTCAGAGTTTTTATTTCTTCTCCCTGAACTTTAATTTCTACTCCAAATTTTTCTTTGGTTTCCTCTACTGCTTGTTCCATGTACAGATTGAATAACATCAGGTGTAGGCTAATACTCTGACTCACTCCCTTCTCAACCACTGCTTCCCTTTCAAGCCCCAAAACTCTTGTTACTGCCATCTGGTTTCTGTACAAGTTGTAAATAGCCTTTCGCTGCTACCTTCAGAATTTCAAAGGGAGTTTTCCAGTCAACATTGTCAAAAGCTTTCTCTAAGTCTACAAACACTATAAATGTAGGTTTGTCTTTTTTAAACTATCTTCTAAGATAAGTCACAGGGTCAGTATTGCCTTGTGTGTTCCTACATTTCTCTGGAATCCAAACTGATCTTCCCCGAGATCCGCTTCCATCAGTTTTCTTCTGTAAAAAAATTGTGTTAGTATCTTGCAACCATGACTTATTGAACTAATAGTTGGGTAATTTTCACACTGGTCAGCAACTGCTGTCTTTGGAGTTGGAATTACGAGGGGCGTTTGAAAAGTCCATGCAAAAATAAAAACTACTTACATGTTTGAGGTAAACCTTTTTTACTTTTCAACATATTTGTCCAATGCTGTTCTAATTTGTTGATCCCTTCCGAATAATAGGAATTGTCCAAGTCTGCAAAATAGCTATTAGTTGCTACAATCACCTCCTCGTTTGGATAAAGTCTTCGTCCTGCTAGCCATTTCTTCAAGTTGGGGAACAAATAGCAGTTTTAGGGAGCCAAGTCTTGAGAATAGGGGGGGATGTGAAACGAGTTGGAAACCTATTTCCATTAATTTTGCGACCACAGCTGCTGAGGTGTGTGCTGGTGCATTGCCGTGATGGAAAAGGACTTTTCTGCGGTCCAATCACCGGCGTTTTTCTTGCAGCTCAGTTTTCAAATGGTCCAATAACGATGGATAATATGCACATGTAATAACTTTACCCTTTTCCAGATACTCGATGAGGATTATCCCTTGCAAATCCCAAAAGACAGTCACCATAACCTTTCCAGCTGAAGGAATGGTCTTCGTCTTTTTTGGTACAGATTCTCTCTTGGTAACCCATTGTTTAGATTGTTATTTGGTCTCAGGAGTATAGTAATGTATCCATGTTTCATCCACAGTGACGAAACAATGCTTAAAGACCTGCGGATTCTTCCTGAACAGCTGCAAACAATCCTTGCAACACTTCACACGATTCTGTTTTTGGCCAAGCGTGAGCTATCGTGGAACCCATCTTGCGGATAGCTTTCTCACATCCAAATGTTTATTCAAAATATTATGTACCCATTCATTCGAGATGCTCACAGCACTAGCAGTGTCACGCACCTTAACTCTTCTGTCATCCATCACCATATCATGGATTTTATCAATGATTTCTGGAGTTGTAACCTCCACAGGGCTCCAGAACGTTCAGCGACACTTGTGCCCATGTGGCCACTTTGAAAATTTTGAAACCTCTTATAAACTGTTCTAATTGAAGGTGCAGAGTCACCGTAATGTTTATCAAGCTTCTCTGTAGTCCCCTGAGGCGTTTTGCCTTTCATAAAGTAATGTTTAATCACCACACGAAATTTTTTTTGTGCATTTTTTGACAATCACTTGACTTCCTTGATTAACATGAATGTCAAACACAAAGAAATAGACCAATATGGCTGAAACCTGGTGTGCGTTCTTTCCAAAGATGCTAATAACTAAACATGACCTCGATACATGTCGGTGGTGCCGTCTCTCGGACTTTGCACAGACTTTTCAAACACCCCTCATACCACATTGTTCTTGAAGTCTGAGGGTATTTCACCTGTCTAATAAATCTTGCCCACCAGATGTAATGGTTTTGTCATGTTTGGCTATCCCAAGGCTATCAGCAGTTTTGCTAGAATGTTGTGTACTCCCAGGCCTTGTTTCAATTTAGGTCTTCCAGGGCTTTGTCAAATTCTTCTAACAGTATCATATCTCCCATCTCATCTTCGTCTTCAGCCACTGTCCTTTCTATAATATTGCTTTCAACTTCATCTTCCTTGTATAGTCCTTCTGTATACTTCTTCTTCCTTTCAGTTTTCCCTTCTTTGCTTAGGACTGGTGTACCGTCTGAGCTGTTGATATTCATACAACTGCATGTCTTTCCCCCAAAGACATCTTTAATTTTTCTGTAGGGAGTATCTATCTTTCCCCTAGTGAAATATGCTTCTAAATTGTAACATTTGTCCTCTAGCCCTTCCCACTTGGCAATTTTGCACTTCCTGTCTATCTCAGTTTTTAGAAGCTGATATCCCCTTTCACCTGTGTCATTAGCTGCATTTTTAAATTTTCTCCTCTCATCGATTAAATTCAATATCTCTTGTGTCATCCAAGGATTTCTACTAGGCCTTGTCGTACTTGATCCTCTGCTGCCTTGACTATTTCATCTTTTAAAGCTGCCCATTCATCTTCTGCAGTATTCCTTTTCCCTGTTCTAGTGAACTGTTGCCCGATACTCCCTCTGAAGCTCTCAGCAACCTCTGGTTCTTCAAATTATCCAGAGCTTATATCCTTTACTTCCTACCTTTTTTCCAATTTCTCCCATTTTAAACTACAGTTCATAATGAATAAACTGTGGTCAGAGTCCACATCTGCCTCTGGGAATGTCTTACAATTTAAAATCTGGTTCCTAAATCTCTGTCTAATCATTATATAACCAATCTGAAACCTTCCAGTGTCTCCAGGTCTCTTCCACATATACAACCTTCTTTTATGATTATTAAACCAAGTGTTAGCAATGATTAAGTTATGCTCTGTGCAAAACTCTACTGGGCAGCTTCCTCTTTTATTGCTTTTCCCCAGTCCATATTTACTTACTATTTTTCCTTCTCTTTCTTTTCCAACTATCGAATTCCAGTCCCCCATCACAACTAAATTTTCATCTCATTTAACTATCTGAATAATTTCCTTTATCTCAGCACACATTTCTTTAATATCTTCATCATCTGCGAAGCTAGTTGGCATGTAAACACTACTGTGCCAGGTGTGGGCTTCGTGTGTACGTGGCTACAATAATGCGTTCACTATGCTTTTCAGAGTAGCATACCCATATTCCTGTTTTTGTATACATTATTAAAGCCACTCCTGCATCACTCCTATTTGACTTTGTATTTGTAACCCTGTGTTCACCTGACTAGAAGTCCCGTTCCTCCTGCCACTGAACTTCACTAATTCCCACTATATCTAACTTCAACCTATCCATTTCCATATCATTTCCCTATTTAAATTTTCTAATCTACCTGCTTAATTAAGGGATCTAACATTCCACACTCTAATCATTTGTTTCTGATGATGACAATATCTTGAGTAGTTCCTGCCCGGAGATTCCAATTGGGGACTATTCTACCTCCGGACTATTTTGCCCAAGAGGAAGCCATCATCATTTAATCATACATTAGAGCTGCGTTAGATGGGTTGATCACGTAACTAATGAGGAGGTACTGAACAGAATTGGGAAGACAAGGCATTTGTGGCAGAACTTGATCAAAAGAAGGGGTCGGTTGACAGGACACTATTTGAGACATCAAGGGATCACCAATTTAGATGTGGTATTTGAGGGAAGTGTGGGGGGTAAAAATTATAGAGGGGAACCAAAGGATGAATACAGGAAGTAGGTCTAGAAAGATGTAGGTTGCAGTAGTTGTTTGGAGATGAAGAGGCTCACAGGATATAGTAGTGTGGAGAGCTACATCATACTAAACACCATAACAGCAGCAACATGGAGGATCCATAGGTGATCAGAGTTGAACAGAACTTTGGAAGTTGTGCAGTCAAATAAGGTGGAAGGCATAGGTAACATTCCTTCAGAATTTCTAAAATCAATGGGGGAAGTGGCAACTGAATTACTGTTCTAGCTGCTTTGTAGAATCTTTGAGTCTGGAGGTGTATCGTGAGACATTTGGTCAAACACCAAACACACAATTCTGAAGGTAGCAAGGGTAGAGAAGTGTGAAAAATATCCTATGATTATCTTAACATCTAATGCATCCAAATTTGTGACAAGAGTAATACACACAATAATGGGAAAAAAATTTAGGAGCTGTTAGATAATGAACAATTTGATTTTAGGAAAAGTAAAAGCACCAGAGAGGCAATCTTGGCATTTTGCTTGGTAATGGAAGCAAGGCTTAAGAAAAATCAATTTTTTTTTTTTTATCTAGACAGCTTTTGATAAAGTAAAATGGTGCAAGATGTTCGAATTCCCAGGGAAATAGATGTAAGCTATAGGAAAAGAAGGATAATATACAAGACATAATCCGGAACAAAGGAGGAAAATAAGAATGGAAGGCCAAGAATAAAGTGTGCATATTAGAAGGGGTATGACAGGAATGTTGTATTTTGGCCCTACTGCACAATCTGGACATTAAAGAAGCAGTGACAGAAATAAAAACAATTTCAGGAGTATGGATTGAAGTCCAGGTGGAAAGGACATCAGACAAGATTCACTGATGTCACTGCTGTCCTTAGTGAAAAAGAAGAGCAACTTCTTGAGTGGAATGAGCAGTCTAATGATCATACAATGTGGAAAATCCAGGATGGAATGTAACAATACCAGAGAAAGAAAGTTGAAACTCTCCATACGCACGCGCGTGTGCGCAAATGCAACTTGCACACACATCTGCAGTCTCAGAGATCTCAAACCAAACTGCGAGCAGCAGCACCAGCGCATGATGGGAGTGGCGACTGGGTGGGGGTAAGGAGGAGGTTGATGGGTGGCTAGGCTGTACGGAAGGGAATTCTTGGTATGGAATGGGCGGCAGCTGTCGAAGTGGAGATATTGCTGGTGGTTAGTAGGTTTGATATGGATGGAGGTACTTATGTACCCCCTCCGCACTTTCTCTCCTGCCCTCCGTCTAAACTGCAACACTTCACTGTTCGCCACTCCCACCATACTGTCCCTCCCCCTCCCTGCCCCCGCCTTCTCCCTACCCCCACCCAGTCGTCACTCCCATCATGCACTGGTGCTGCTGCTCACAATGTGGTTTCAGCTCTTTGAGACTGCAGACATGTGTGCAAGTTGCATATATCCTTAATGGCCGAAATCTATAATTGTGTGTCCAAGGGGACACACGAGAGGTATCACAATCAACAACCTGAAAATTTTTAAGAGCTCTTATATCCAAATATGGTGCTTTGGCATCAATGTTGATACGGATGGGCCCTCGCTTCTGCAGCTCATCTTTTCCTCAAAAATACTTTCGACAATGATTTCATATATAACTCGTGCCCATAAGATGGACTAAATACAAAATGTCTTTTTCCAGAAAGCTTTTCATCAAAAAGCACGTGCATACCTAAAAGTGTTTGAATTTGATGATAATATTTCAAAAACCAGTGCTTTAACATAGAACTGGTAACCCCATTCAACAAAATTTTCATAGATAAGTTTTTCCTACACTTTTACGTACTGGTAGTAAGTTGTTGTTGTTGTTGTGGTCTTCAGTCCTGAGACTGGTTTGAGCAGCTCTCCATGCTACTCTATCCTGTGCAAGCTTCTTTATCTCCCAGAAACTACTGCAACCTACATCCTTCTGAGTCTGCTTAGTGTATTCGTCTCTTGGTCTCCTTCTACGATTTTTACCCTCCACCCTGCCCTCCAATACTAAATTGGTGATCCCTTGATGCCTCAGAACATGTCCTACCAGCTGATCCCTTCTTCTAGTCAAGTTGTGCCACAAACACCTCTTCTCCCCAATCCTATTCAATGCCTCCTCATTAGTTATGTGATCTACCCATCTAATCTTCAGCATTCATCTGTAGCACAACATTTCAAAAGCTTCTATTCTTTTCTTGTCCAAACTATTTATCGCCCATGTTTCACTTCCATACATGGCTACACTCCATACAAATACTTTCAGAAACGACTTCCTGACACTTAAATCTATACTCGATGTTAACAAATTTCTCTTCTTCAGAAACGCTTTCCTTGCCATTGCCAGTCTGCCTACTTCGACCATCATCCTTTTTTTTCCTCCCCAAATAGCAAAACTCCTTTAGTACTTCAAGTGTCTCATTTCATAATCTAATTCCCTCAGCATCACCTGACTTAATTTGACTACATTCCATTATCCTCGTTTTGCTTTTGTTGATGTTCATCTTATATCCTACTTTCAACACACTATCCATTCCGTTCAACTGCTCTTCCAAGTCCTTTGCTGCCTCTGACAGAATTACAATGTCATCGGCGAACCTCAAAGTTTTTATTTCTTCTTGATGGATTTTAATACCTACTCTGAATTTTTCTTTTGTTTCCTTTACTGCTTGCTCAATATACATATTGAATAACATCAGGGATAGGCTACAACCCTGTCTCACTCCCTTCCCAACCACTGCTTCCCTTTCATGCCCCTTGACTCTTACAACTGCCATCTGGTTTCTGTACAAATTGTAAGTAGCCTTTCGCTCCCTGTATTTGACCCCTGCCACCTTCAGAAATTGAAAGAGAGTATTCCAGTCAGCATTGTCAAAAGCTTTCTCCAAGTCTACAAGTGCTAGAAACGTAGGTTTGCCTTTCCTTAATCTAGCTTCTAAGATAAGCCATTGGGTCAGTATTGCCTCACGTGTTCCAATATTTCTACGGAATCCAAACTGATCTTCCCCGAGGTCGGCTTCTACTAGTTTTTCCACTCGTCTGTAAAGAATTCGTGTTGGTATTTTGCAGCCGTGACTTATTAAACTGATAGTTTGGTAATTTTCGCATCTGTCAACACCTGCTTTCTTTGGGATTGGAATTATTATATTCTTCTTGAAGTCTGAGAGTATTTCGCCTGTCTCATATATCTTGCTCACCAGATGGTAGAATTTTGTCAGGACTGGCCCTCCCAAGGCTGTCAGTAGTTCTAGTGGAATGTTGTCTACTCCTGGGGCCTTGTTTCGACTCCTGTCTTTCAGTGCTCTGTCAAACTCTTCACACAGTATCATATCTCCCATTTCATCTTCATCTACATCCTTCCATTTCCATAATATTGTCCTCAAGTACATCGCCCTTGTATAGACTCTCTATATACTGCTTTCCTTTCTTTGCTTAGAACTGGGTTTCCATCTGAGCTCTTGCTATTCATACAAGAGCTTCTCTTTTCTCCGAAGGTCTCTTTAATTTTCCTGTAGGCAGTATCTGTCTTACCCCTGGTGAGATAAGCCTCTACATTCTTACATTTGTCCTCTAGCCATCCCCGCTTAGCCATTTTGCACTTCCTGTTGATCTCATTTTTGAGACGTTTGTATTCCTTTTTGCCTGCTTCATTTGCTGCATTTTTATATTTTATCCTTTCATCAATTAAGTTCAATATTTCTTCTGTTACCCATGGATTTCTAGTAGCCCTCATCCAAGCAACAACCAAAATAGGCATGAAATTATGAGCATTGAGTGAGAGTCAACTTTTATTTTCAAATACACATGTGGTTCATTGATAATATCTTCATGGTCTTGACTCAGGGCCAAGATGCTTTTCCTCATTGCTTCACAACCTCAATACTCTCCCATCCCCTTAATCTGGTCCTCCTCAACCCAGTGTGTGACCTTCCAAGACATTGACCTCCTCCTCTCTGATGGTTTTGTTCACACCTCTGTCCACATTAAACCTGCTAACCACCAACAGTGCCTGTATTTTGACAGCTGCCATCCCTTCCATACCAAAAAATCCCTCCCATACAGCCTTGCCAACTGGGGACAGTGTATCTGCAGTGACAAGAACACCCTTTCCCAGTCTGCTGAAGGCCTCACCAAGGCTTTCACAGACAGGCACTATGCCCTTGACCTAGTCCACAAACAAATTTCCTGCAACATTTCCCCACACACCCCCAATCCTCCCACCACCCCCGAAGAGCCAGCTACAAAAGAGTGCACCATTTGTCACCCAATACTACCCTGGAATGGAACAGCTGAACCATATCCTTCATCAGGGCTTTGATTATCTATCTTCATGCCCTGAAATGAGGGACATCTAACCCAAGATCCTTCCCACCCCTCCTGAAATGGTGTTTTATCATCCACCTAACCTCCACAACATTCTAGTCCATCCCTATACCACTCCCAATCCCAGCACCTCGCCACAGGGGTCATATTCCTGTGGAAGACTCAGATGCAAGACCTGCCCAATCCACCTACATAGCATTCCCTGTTTCATTGCTGTCACAGGTTTATCTTAGACGATCAAAGGCCAGGCAGTCTGTGAAAGCAGCCATGCTGCGACTATTGCACAGATTTTTATATTGGTATGACTTCCAATCAGCTGTTGACCAGGATGAATGGCCACTGTCAAACTGTGGCCAAGAGCAAAGTAGACCATCCCGTGGCACAATGTGCAGTTGAATATAGCATGCCTAATTTCAGTGGCTGTATCCTGGCCTCAACCTATGGTAACCTACTGTTCTGCCACCCTCCATCCAATAATTTTGGCCCCCTTGCCCTATCATCTCCTCTCTTTTCCCATTCGCCCACCCTCTTTGTGTACCACCCTGCCAATGTAACTGTCCATCCTTTCCCCCTCCCTGCCCCTCTCCTTTTCCGATCCTGGTCCCTCCTTTGCCCCCCACCCCCACACACACACTCCACCTTCTAGCAGTCTCTGGTCCCTGCATGCCCTCTTCTCTTCCCCCACCTGTACCCTGCTATCCCTCCCCCTTCCCCATCCCACTACAGATTGCTATTCCTGTGACATTTGCATTTCAGTCGGAGGTGCTGGTGGTAGCGGCCTTGTTTGTTTGTGTGTGTGTGTGTGTGTGTGTGTGTGTGTGTGTGTGTGTGTGGTGGTTTTTTTTTTTTTTTTTTTTTTTACTGAAGATGGCTTTGGCCAAAAGCCATTATATGTAACAGTCTTTTTGTTGTACCTCTACAACTCAACAGATCATATGTACGGTGAGTAGCAATCTACCCTTTTCCTAATATTGTTAAAATTAATAATTAAAGTATGTGAATACATAACTCACTGAAATGCTGAATTTCATATTGACTTAGCTCTCACCTCTTCACTATTGTCTCAGTTCCCTCAGAAACTTTTCTTTATTTGTCAGATAATGGGTTATTATTTCAATGTGTGAATTTAGGTCTTCCTTATAACCATTCATTGACTATAATGATCAGGGAATTACTTGTGCCAGGTCAACAGGTTTTTGAAAAAATCTATGTCTTCACTTATGAAACTCTGTTTGAAATTACCTCGATTGTTATTACAAAGCTTCTAGTTTTTATTTGCAGTTCCTCAAATTTTGCGTTGGAATTTATAATTTTACACAATAAATCATCATTTCCCACACACCTTGTGCAGCACTTCGAAGCATAATGGATTTATCAACTTGATAATTAAAACCATTAATATTCAGTGGCAGATTGCATTTTGCTTCCAGTTATTTTGGGGTACTAATGCCCTAGCAAATAAATTGTATCCCATAAACAAATTGAAGAAAAAGCTATTTTATATCCTACGACTGCTGTCTTCCCTCAGAAGTGAAAACTGAATAAAGTGGTTTGAGTTGGACCGTTAAAAGGGACTGTTCGGCCCATTCTGCCCTAAATTTATTTGGCTCGGGGTCACTGAGTGGCTGCATCACATGACCAAAGTGGTGAGTGAAATGAAAATGCATTCAGTCTTGTGGACAGAAGTAAAGAACCTGCCTACATTAGGTAATGAGTGGATATGTCATACAGATATAACATTTTATGAAGTTGATAATTTCTTGAATATTCAAATTTTGATGTCCCAGTAGCATCCCTTCCTCTCATCTTACTGAGCGCAAATTTCACAAATCTCATTTTACAGGGAGTGTTAAAATTAAAAAAAATACTTTATAAGAGCCGCCATAAGCTACAATTTGGGAGCTTCATGTGCACTTATTGGAACCTACCTATACCTCTTTGGAATGAGCCATGAATAATGTGTGGCTTCATTGAAATACCATGGAAGCAGTGTTCATTACCTTCCAAACTTAAAAAGAAATAAAAATAAAATATGTTTTGAACATAATGAGAGATCTTCACTCAGACTGTACTGTTTGTAATTTTCAGTCCAATCTTCTCGTGATTATATCACATTCTCAGGAGATAATTTCCATGTCCTGAAATATCTCTAGTTGATGCAACAAGCCCTGTAACCAGACCTGTGAAAGTGTTGGCAAGAATCTCAAGAGTGAGCTTTTCACATGAATCCTGTTGATGCCATACCTTGTGAGTAAGTAGTGACGAATTGGGCAACTGTGATGATCCCGTCACAGACCAAGACATGAATTACGGCAGCCTCTAGTGCTGAGCGAAAAGTATAATCAAACTTTAACAGCTTAAGACCATTCCATTTCCATTTCCATTTCTTATTACTTCACTGTGTAGTGGAACATGTTCTTTCCTATTGTCTAACAGCAGAAGTTATGTATTAACACTTTGCTTGTCATTTGGCATAGACTGCTATGTCTGGTATCATAGCTAATATACCATCTCTCCTGTAGTGCATTACCATGCCATGTCAAAGGCTTTTACAACTCAACACACTACAAGGTTTACCCTTGTGACATGATCTACATACATTTGTTTTAGGGCTATTCTGCTTTTTTTGTAGTAGATGGAACTAACTTGTGAAATAGCTCAATATTTGAGAGAGAGAGAGCTGTCTTTTTGACATGTCTCCTAATTTAAAGATTGATAATGAGCATAGCACATCTCTCAAGTGTCTAAGGGTTGTGTGTAAACATCCACATCTGATCCTTTTCGTTTCATAAGTCCTCGCTTGTCAGGCGACGCAAAGTGTAGAGTCAGAAATAATATACTTACACAGTTGAGAAAATTAATGAAGACTTTCTTTTCTGTTCAGATCATATCACAGGAATTGCAGTAGAGGTAAAAGTATAACACAAGGCTTCTTTTCACTTAACTGTGAGCTTTGTGGGCCAGGGGAAAAAGCCAAAATCATAATAAGAAAAAGTATTATTTGGGTCCCATTTTGGCTATCCTAATGCAGGTTTGTTTCTGAAACAAAGCAAGTAAATACATCACACACTAGTTGAAATTATACACACAGACTCAACAATGTAGGGGGATGAAAAAAAATACAATAAATTAATACTTAGATGAGAGCATACTTAATGTGAATCTGCAAATTTTAAAAATAAAGTTGCACAGATTCTGTAGGAGGAATAAACTGTATTATAATTGCAACACTGTTATTAACATCACTTGCTTTATATTCATGATGAAGTACTAGTACAGTGTTTATGATGTGCCTCCTGTACCTTAATCAAATGATTTACATTATTTATGTTTTGAGACTAATAACTCACAATCCCCCAATGGTTTCTTACAAATACCAGTTATTTCATCTGTCAACAGTATCTATATAAGAACTGCTCGGTCTCTGTTGATCTTGCTCTTAATAGAACTTCATTCCCTTAAAAAAGAGAAGAAGATTATCCACTACAGATGTGCAGGTAGGTAACATATTTCGTCATTTGTTCCAGTCTCTTGCTCCAAAACAGCCAGGCTCTGATCTTTTGTGTTTGTTCCCAGAATGCTTCCATACTCTGTTCATGCAGATGTATTTAATTAACAGGCAGTAACAGGAAATGCTTGTCTTTTTGGACTGTCATTAAAATGAACCACATTAAAGATCTCTTTGTCAGCTTGACAATAAATTCCACACAGGAAAACAGAGGGAAAGTATTCTAAGGATTATGCATCTACCCAAGCTAATGCCCACTAAATTAAGCAAAATAATTTATAAACGTAGGCTTCCATGGCTATCGTCACATTCAGTAAAATTTTTCTGGGTTTGTGACCACATCATCAGTGTGTAAAACTAACGATGTTTCGGTCCCTGTTGCAAGTGACCTACTTCAGGGTGTTTTTGTTTAACACTGAATGAGAAAACTTCATTTCTTATATATGTACGAACATGGCTGTTATCTAATTCTGATAGGCTGTTAAGAACGAAGGGGAGGGATGTTAGAAGTATTTCTTGGTGTTTTTATTATTTCTTTTCATTGGCGGAAACCCCAAGGTTTTGGTTGGTGTTAGCATTACTGCTTTTGATTTGTGGAAATCGGCGAATGGAAAACCAGGCAGCAGTTGTGACATGCGGCCACTGCAGTCGCTCGCACCCCTGTGTGTGTTGCTTCATGTGAGCTGCCATCCTGTAATGCTGTTATTGCTGGCAGCCAAGGTGTTGGAAGTTGGTACCTATCTTCTCTGTCCATGCTGGTGGGTCACTTGGTTATTTCTATTGCCTCTCTAATCTTCCTTGTGAAAGTAAGAGGCTGTTTTGCCAGTACACGAGCTTCAACAAAATCAAGTTGGTTTGCCGCACTCATCCTGGTGTTCTGCCACAGCTGACTTGGTGTATTATCTTAGTCGGATATATCTTTCGTGTTCAGATATCCGTGTGATGATGGGTCGCCCCATCTCACCTACATAAACTAATCCACATTCGCACTTGATTTCGTAAACTCCAACAGTATGTAGTTTGTCAATTTCTTCTTTTGTTGTGCAAAGAACATTTTTTATTCTGTTGGTGCTTTGGAAAATTGGCTTGATGCCTGCTCAATTTTGCCCACCCGCACAGTGGAAGCTTTGAACATATGGTAATAGAGCGATGTTTTGTGCTTCCTTCTGCTCTCCTCTATTCCCTTCATTCTTTTTTGCCATAGTTTTATCTATTAGTTTCATTCCACAACCATTGTCACCAAAAATAGACTTGAGATTTTGTAGTTCATCCTTTAGTTGTTCTTTATCGCTGATCCTGTGTGCAGTCTTGGTTAAAGTGTGCAGGATGGATTTCTTCCGCATAGGGTGGTGATGATGATGAGAGGAGACATGTAGGTACCTGTCAGTACTGGTTGGCTTCCTATATACTCTATGGGCCAGGTTACCATCAGGCTTTCTGTAAACTTCCACGTCGAGGAAAGACAGCACCCCCCTTCTTTTCTATCTCCATAGTGAATTGGATTATGCTGTGCTGCTGGTTGAGGTGCTGGTGGAAATTTCATAGCTCTTCCTCTCCATGTGGCCATATAACAAAAGTATCATCAACATATCGAGGCAACATTTCGCAGCTCTTCCTCTCCATGAAGCCATATCGGAGCCAATATTCTGGTCACAGGGAGAGAAAGAGCTACGCAATTTCCACCAACACCTCAACCAGCAGCACAGAAGAATCCAATTCAATACGGAGATAGAAAAGAAGTAGGTGCCGCCTTTTCTCGGCATGGAGGTTTACAGAAAGCCTGATGGTAAACTGGGCCGTAGAGTAAATAAGAAGCCAACCAGTACTGACAGGTACCTACATGCCTCCTCTCACCATCACCCTATGCAGAAGAAATTCGCCCTCCACACTTTAACCCAGGGGGCTCACAGGATCAGCGATAAGGAACATCTAAAGGATACATTACAAAACCTCAAGTCCGTGTTTGGTGCAAGTGGTTATGGAATGAAACTAATCGATAATAATCTGGCGACAAAGAATGAAGGCAATAGAGGAGAGCAGAAGGAAGCACAAAACATCACTCTATTACCATATGTTCAAGGTGTCACTCAACAGGTGGGCAAAATTCTCCATCAAGCAGGCATCAAGTCGACAGAATAAAAGATGTTCTTCACACAACAAAAGGTGCAGTTGACAAACTACATACTGTTGGAGTTTACGAAATCAGATGCAAATGTGAATTAGTTCATGTAGGCGAGATGGGGCGACCCATCAGCACACGGATATCTGAACATGAAAGATGTATCTGACTAAAGACAACACACCAAGTCAGCAGTGGGAGATTACCAGGATGAGTGCTGCAAACAGACTGATTTTGGGTAAGCTCGCGTACTGGCAAAACAGGCTCTTACTTTCAGGAGGAAGATTAGAGAGCCAATAGAAATAACCAAGTGACCTGCCAACATGAACAGAGAAGATGGGTATTGATTTCCGCCGTCTTGGATGCCAGCAGTAACAGCATTATGGAACGACAGCTCACGTGAAGCAACGCACACAGTCGTGCGGTAGACTGCAGCGGCCACTGGTACATAGAGTACTGGCATCCCTTGGCCAGTGCTAGAAAGGAGGAAAACAACACCATGTCACAACTGCTGCCTGGTTTTCCATTCGCCGATTTCCATTAATCAAAAGTAGTAATGTAACACCAATCAAAACCTTGGGTTTTCGCCAATGAACAGAAGTAATAAAAACGCCAAGAAAGACTTCTAACATCCCTCCCCTTCATCCTTAACAGCCTATCAGAATTAGATAACAGCCATGTCTGCACATATATAAGAATCAAAGCTTTCTCATTCAGTAGTAAACATAAACACCCTGAAGAAGGCCACTTGCAACAGGGACCAAAACGTCGGTAGTTCTATGTATTGACAATGCAGTCACAAACCCAAAAAATGTTATCGGAAAATAAATTTTGCTTGTGGTGGCAATGCATTGGAGCATAAACACTTCTGTTTTTCCAGTTTGCCTCACTTGAGTAGATTTAGTTATTACATTTAAGCAATGCAATACGAACAACATCCTTTATGTAATGTAAAGAGAATTTTACTGTAGGATTCTTATTACTTGGTTTATTTTCTTCTAAAGGGGCCTTTCCTGTTTGGCCGGGACGTATCTAAAATACCATGTTTTCGAAATACTTTCCTGTATGGAATCACCAGTGGTTTTGGTGCTGGACTTACGTACTTTCTCTTCACAAGCCGGACAACAACATCATCACATGTTGCTGCAGGAACATTTGTTGGAGTTTCCTTGTCGTACTGGTAAGTAAAAATGTTATGATATTGCAATACTGCATTCAGTATTGAAATGTAGAGTGTAACAAGACTCAGTGAAGCTCGTTTCTTCTGGCACTTTCAGTATTATTTGTTATGGATGGGAATAAACTGTGATTTCAATTCTCATTGTCAGGAGTATTTTAGAACGCAGTGAAAAAAAAAAAACATTTTTAAACTTAAGTATACTGACAGCTGTCTTCTCAATGATTCCACCTATATTCATAAATTAGCATTTCGAATTTTAATTTTGTATTTCTTGTGAACATTCATAGAGTTTCCATGTTTATGTTTATCGTAAATTGAAGTCACTTTTTTTCTGCAATCAGTTCTAAACTTGTTCGACCGTATCATCATCCGGAGTAACGTAACCTAACATTTACTCTCTGGTTGAGAGATTATACTGGAAATTTCTATCTACAGGACCATGCGGGTTTTGTATTTTGAGGGACTACAAATTACTGATTCAGGCCTTTCAGATTAAATTACCGATAAACATAGATGAACTACTGAGAAGTATCTCTGGAATCAAATGATCACTGCATAGATCTCAATGGCAAAATTCTTGATACTGAAAATTTTCTCATTCATAGATGCTTTGATTCCACTGAAGATGTATTCAGATTTCACTATTCCATGTTTACAATAAATTTTCGTGCATATTTGGGATGTGCTAGTAATTTGTTGACTGCTTCTAGTAGTAGTTAGTGTACTTCATCTATGATTCTCTCTTTACCCCAAACAACTTTCTCTTGTAAACAACATGTCAATATTTGAAAGTGTGCTATTCTCAAGATTTGTACAGAATACTGTAAAACACTTGTTGGTCATGTATTCTGCCTTTAGGATAATGATTATGAATTGTTTCCACAGTAGCTGAAGACTACATTCTTTACCTGAGGTTAATGTGTTTCTCCACATCATCACTTGTATTTGTATTTTTTATTTGGTCCAGTAAATCTTACACTGCACATTAGGTGTTGGATAGATGAAGGTAAATACATCTTTATGTTTACATGATGTTTTCTATGTGTCAATAAATACAAATTTTTCCACCAAAACTGCTTTACCTAGAATTGCAACTGAAAACATGAATAAAATATATTAATGATTACAGTCTTTACATGCTACAAGCAGATAGTTATATTTAGACAATTAAAAACATATTAAAGATAAATAGTCCAACAGTCCTCGTCAGTGTGGTAATCACAATTCATTTGACCAGTAATTCTCGTGAAACATCCTTAAATAGTGCTGTACAAGTTAACTAGACATAAATACATTTCCATGGGAGACTCCAATGCCATGTTTATAAAAGGAACATTACTTGAATTAAACTATTTAAGTTCTTTATGTATGCCTTGAAATAACTTCTATACCATAGAAGAGTTCTTGAGTAGAAATAATTAGTCAGTTATAAACCTTAAATAGTCAGCATTAGCCATATAAATATAAATGCTAACTGTCTCTGGAATATGTTCAAATGACATGTTTCACATTATAAAGTTCACCATGACTGTAATGTACAGAGTATGGAACTAACTAAGTAACTATCACTTGAGTAATATTTTTTTATTGTGGATCTAGTAATTGAAATTGAAATAGGTACAAAATAGTAATTAAATTTACTTAAATATTATTTAACATGATTATCTTGAAATTCCTTCTTCCTTTGTTCTTCCCTGCTGCCTCCTCATCCTCCCTTCCTAACTTTCACATCTCCTACCCACTCCCTCCTCCCAACTTCCCTACCTCCTTGTAACTATATACCACATCCTATTAATACTACCTGCTACCTTGCATTCATATCTGTTCTCCTGCTTCCATCATATATAGGTTGGCAGCCCTGCAGCCAGGCTTATGCGCGTGTACAAAGCTCTCACTAAGTTAAGCGGTTAATATTGAAATAAGAGCTAATTTAGTTAATATTACATTTTAGACTAGTGCATTTACTTTTTATCTAATCTATCTATTGAAGGTTTCACTTTTCTAAACGTAATTACGTCAAAAAGGAAGTATTTCGTAAAGGCCAGCAGTCGCGAGTTTGTTTACATACTTAGGCGTAAATTTTGTACGAACGTAGATATTTGTTTTTGACTAGACTTAGCGCTTCAAAGTTAAATTAATTTGTGTCTCTCATCCAGAATTTGTTTAGTTAATTAAAAGTTTCTGAAGTAAGTTTATAAGTTTGTTTACATTAGTGTTTAGTTACGTTTTAGTACAGGTTACGAAACTATTGTGGTGTTGAAGTTATTTTCTGCTTTTGTGTTACGTTTTACTATCAAACCATGTGTGACAAGTGTGGTGGTTGCCGCAGAAATTTGAAAGAGGGGGTGTTCTGTATAGATTGTAGGTTGTGGTTTCAGTGGGGTGAGTGCAGCGGAGAGGAAATGAGGCTCTTACATGGCAGTGTAGGTTATGTAGAAAGGACAGAAAAATCCCGGAACAAGAGGCAAAGATTTGTGCCCTTAAGGCTGAATTACAAATCGCGAATTTGGAATTGTGTAAGCTAAGGGCGGAAAAGGATTTTGGGCGCTGGGAAAAGATAGCAAGCAAAGGGCGAAAAAGGGAAATAATTGATAAAACGTCTGAAATTCAGTTAGCATATCAGTTTGGCTTGCTATCTAAAGTAGTGGAGGAAGGGCCTCATTCAGATGCAGTTGAATGTATGTTGAAGCAGAATACTAGCTTAAAGAAAAATGACAGCTCAGGATGAAACCAGAATAGGAAAAGAAAAATTCTGCTTAGGTAGCAGTCATGGGAGGGTTGTGGACCAACAGCTTCAGGAGAAATTAGGGACAGAGTATGAGGTCACAAATTTTGTGAAACCAAGTGCTAGCCTTAACCTGGTGGCAGAAAACTTAGGTCAGCTATGCAAGCTAGTTTGAGAAGGAAGATCAGGTAATTATAGTTGGGGGAGCAGGAAACAGCCTGGCTGTGAATCCAAGATATAGTATTAGGAGTGACCTGGATAAAATAGGAGCAGAAACTGAGCACACGAATGTGGGGTTTATGGAGGTCTTTCAGCGCCATGATCAGCCCTGGGTAAACACTGCTGTAAGGCGTGTTAACACTGAGCCGAACGGGTTGATCCAGACACTGGCAAAGTCTCACATGAGTGTTGTTCCAGTTGATGCTCTTGATAGGTGGGGTTACACTACACATGGCCTGCACCTTAATAGGAAGGGGAAGGATAAGTTAGCTTCTCTATTAGCAGATACTGTAAGAGGGTCCACAGTCACACAAGGGGTGATCCCTGTGGTTATTGGGACCAGGCAGAAGGTTTTTTTTAGGTTAAAGCCAAATTCCAGACAGACAACAACCAAGGAAAGTAGAAGGAAAGAAACTTCATGCACAGCAAATAGGGATAAAGCTAAGGGCGGTATCAGCTTACTTCACTTAAATATCAGAGGAATAAACAATAAAGTAGATGAGCTGATAATGTGTTTAGATGATCTCAAAAATAAGAATGAAATTGATATACTTTGTCTGTCTGAGCACCATGTAACTGTGGGGATGGAAAATGTCAGTATAAATGGGTATAATTTAGCATCTTACACTTGTAGATCTAGTATGGATAAAGGAGGAGTTGCCATTTCCATAGAACAAGGGTATAAATACAGATCTGTTGAAGTAAGCAAATTTTGTGTTGATCAGCACTTTGAGGTTTGTGCATGTGAACTTCAGCTAGATAATGTTGTGTTGATATTAGCAACAGTGTACAGGTCTCCACTAGGAGATTGGGAGCTATTCATAAAAAGTTTGACTCCCTGTTATGCTGTCTGTCAGACAAAAAGAAGAAGTTATTAATCTGTTTTGATTTCAATGTTAAGTTTCTAATCAATTCAATAGGAAAAGTGAACTAGAAGTGTTGTTAACAACATATAACTTAGAATCAGTGATCAATTTCCCTACACGTATAGCACAGCACAGTAGTACTCTAATAGATAATATATTTGTACAGCAAGAGGATGTAGAACAAACACATGCTTTCCCTGTGGTAAATGGATTATCTGACCATGATGCACAACTGATTAACTTACAAAACCTAACAGGGCATACACTTCAGAAACCATTAGGCCTAACTAAAAGTGTGAGGGTGCTCAACCCGGTATCTATAGATCACTTCAGAGAAAGTTTAGGAAATGTAAATTGGGAAGATGCATATAGTGAGCCAAATGCTAATGATAAATGCAACATATTTCTTGATAAATTTATATCCCTTTTTGAACATTGTTTTCCAAAGAAAATTACTAAATGTAACACCACAAACTTTTCAAAGAAACCTTGGATTACTACAGGTACTGAAGTGACTTCAGAAAGAAAAAGAAAACTGTATGAGACAGCAAGAACTAGTAAAGATCCAGAAGTAGCTTTACACTATAAAAATTATTGTAACATACTGAGAAAAGTTGTAAGGAAATCAAGAAATTTGTATGTTAGAGAAGAAATTAACAGCTCCAGCAATAAAATCAAATCAATATGGAATGTTGTTAGAAGTGAGACAGGAAAAGTAGCCACTGGGATAGGTAGTATTACTGTTAAAGAGAATGAGACCTTCGTAACCAACAGTACACAGGTAGCCAATGTATTTAACAATCACTTCTTAAGTGTAGGAGAAAAAATTGGTGAGAATAGTTCAAAAGAAAAAGCCAGGCAGTACATGGAAGAGTCAGTTTTGAAAAATTTTAGTCAGATTAAGTTTCATCTAACAACAACCTCTTGTGAAATAAGGAAAATTATCAAATCTTTGAAAAATAAATGTTCTGTTGGAGTAGATGACATCTCTAACAAGTTATTAAAACAATGTGGAGCAATTACAGCTGATGTTTTGAGTCACATATGTAATGCATCACTGACTCAAGGTATTTTTCCAGACAGGTTAAAATATGCCATTGTCAAGCCTCTCTACAAAAAGGGGGAAACCACAGATGTCAATAATTACCAGCCAGTATCCTTGCTTACAGCATTTTCAAAAATCTTTGAGAAAGTAATGTACTCAAGAGTGGTTAGCCATCTCAACAGTAATGGGATACTTAGTAAATCACAGTTCGGATTTCAGAAATGCTGTTCCACTGAGACAGCAATATACACTTTCACTATCCACATAATAGAGTCTTTAAACAGTAGAATGTCACCAGTAGAAATATTCTGTGACTTATCCAAAGCATTTGATTGTGTGAACCATGACATTATGTCAGAGAAATTACAATTCTGTGGTATAAATGGAACAGCATATGAGTAGTTTAAGTCATATCTACAGAACAGGAAGCAGAAAGTCTCTTTATATGCTTCAAGTGATTCAAAGAAGTTTTCCACTTCATCTAACTGGGGTGAAATTACATTAGGTGTTCCACAAGGTTTCATCATGGGTCCCCTCCTGTTCTTGATATATGTGAATGACCTCCCTTCTTATGTGAAACAAGATGCTGAACTGACACTGTTTGCTGATGGTACAAGCATAATTATTAATCCAGTAAAAGAAAGTCCAATAGAAAATGATACAAATAAGGTCTTTGGAAAAGTTATTAATTGGTTTTCTGCGAATGGGCTTGCTCTGAACTTTGAAAAAGCACAGTACATCCAATTTTCTGCTGCAAAAAGTATAATTCCTTCAATAACCATAACACATCAAAAGAAGTCAGTAGCCAGGGTAGAGCATACTAAATTTTTGGGTATACATATAGATGAGAATCTTAATTGGAAAAGTCATAGTTTGGCTCTCCTAAAGCAACTAGGTTCAGCAAATTTTGCCATCAGAATAATTGCCAATTTTGAGGATGTAGAAATTAGTAAGCTAACATTGTATTGTATTGTATTGTATGTTAACCGGGGACCTAGAAACGACGGAGAGGCTCCGTCCCCGCCGCAGCTGCAGTGGTCCACAACCCCATGATGATTATCGCAGTCCACTTCACCCCTCCGCCGCCCCACGCTGAACCCAGGGTTATTGTTCGGTTCGGCCCCCGGTGGACCCCCAAGGGAATGTCTCACACCAGACGAGTGTAACCCCTATGTTTGCATGGTAGAGTAATGGTGGTGTACATGTACGTGGAGAACTTGTTTGCGTAGCAATCGCCGACATAGTGTAACTGAGGTGGAATAAAGGGAACCAGCCTGCATTTGCCGAAGCAGATGGAAAACCACCTAAAAACCATCCACAGACTGGGCAGTTCACCGGACCTCGACACAAATCCGCTGGGCAGATTCGTGCCAGGGACCAGGCGCTCCTTTCCACCCGGAAAGCCGTACGTTAGACTGCACGGCCAACTGGGCGGGCTAAGTTAACGTACTTTGCATACTTCCACTCTCTGGCGTCATACGGAATAATATTCTGGTGCAGCTCAACACTTAGGCCAAAGGTATTCACTGCTCAAAAGAAAGTAGTTAGAATTATGTGTGGGGTTCATAGTCGCACATCTTGTAGGCATCTGTTTAAAAGGTTAGGAATTCTTACAACTGCTTCACAGTACATTTACTCAGTAATGAATTTTTTTCTCAATAACATGGACCAGTTTATAATCAACAGCGACATTCATGATTACAATACCAGAAAAAAGAAAGACCTACACTATCCTTTACTTAATCTATCTTTGGCACAGAATGGGGTACAATATTCTGCTATAAAACTTTTTGATGAAATAAAATGTCTGACAGACAGCAGTAATAGTGTGATGTTTAAAGCTTTCCCGGCATACTGATTGTTCCATAAAAACACAGGAGAACTGCCGGATATCAGTAACGTCCTGCCACGATATTTCGGCGCAGAGTCTTCTGGCCATCTGTAGTACTACTACAGTGGCACTCACCTGAAGATGGCCAGAAGACTCTGCGCCAAAATAGCAGCAGTAATAGTTTCAAAAACAAATTGAAATCATACCTCCTTGACAACTCCTTGTATACCATAGATGAATTCTTGAATATGAGTAAATAAATCTGGAGATATGATATATGCGTTTTGTGCCATTTAAGGGAATGGGATAGATAATATAAATATTTAGCTATAACACTATAAAACGGTTTTTCTGTGCTATTGATCAATGGAATACGTAACTAACTAACTAACTAACTAACTAACCCGTCTCTCATGGACACCAGCCATCTCTTCCTCTTGCACATTTCAAGGTCCCATCTCCTGCTACACCCAGTACAACGTCTAAGTAGTGGCAGTATTGGGAAAATGTAGTTCAAGTTCTTCTTTGCATATCGGTCCTCCATTCAGCATCTCCTCAATATGATAATGAGCTGTTGTCTTTCCTCAAACCATTAACTGTATTTTATTTCTTGTTGTTTGACATCTTAAGTACCGTGTTTAAGTTCTCACAGTTCAGTTTCTGTAGCCAGTCTGCTACACCCAACCTACACACTCCAAATATGCTCATACTATCACTAAATGGAACATTGACATGCAGCATATCAGTGTTGGTCCTTAAAACTCAAATCAGTCCCTTCACCTCAGCGTCACCAGACACCTTTATTTTAATGATGTTTCAGTGTTTCTGAGGGTATTTTCAATTTTGCATTAGTGACTTGTGAATAAGTAAAGCCCTATTGGAGGATCACCATTTCCTTCCCCCAACTTTCAAACTGCTTTATTTAGCCATTACAATGGAACCTGTAGTTTAATATAGACTCCAAATAATGGTACAAGTGAGTATGTTTCACATTAGCAAACATTACCACAGATGAATGAAATGATAAGTGACAGAAAAAACCCTAGAACTGATCAAAAATTGAACCTGAGACGTGTGGATCCATGGTGTGGCACATTACCACTGAGCCTGGCATTTTACCAGTGTCACCAAGAGATAATCAAACCAAGAAGACTGCTCATAGGATGTCTCATGCAGTGTTCAGTGTCTGTGGAAAACAGCGTTCTGTTTCTCATTACAAACAAAATGTTGTCTAGATTGTAATTTTATCTCCCCAGTCATTAGAGTGATCATAAATAATCATGGAGCAACATTCAGTTCAAGGATATTCGTTGATGGTGGCAGCAAACCATAAGTAATATTCATCAAACCCAGCAGCAAACAGGTATGGCTCAAGGCAGCACAACACAGCACAGTGCAGTGTTGCAAAACATGTCTCAGTTTGATCATTAATGGTAATGAAACTGGTGTATCATTATGACTCCAACTGCAGTGTATCTAGAAAAGAAGAGGCAGGAAGTAGTAAGGATAAATCGATACCTTTGTAATGTTTTCCGGAACAAAAAACAGTGTGGTATTGGGTTGCAAGGATCACAAGTCAGTTAGCTTACACATTGTGTGTAGCCAATCCTCTTCTCTGGGTAATCAACTATGTCGATCTCCCAAAAGCTTCTTCTCCGAAGACTATAGCTGGTTTAAGGAATTTATTAAACTAGTTCTCTATCCTTGAAATAATTTGGGTACTCGTAGAATACTTTTCAGTTCAATCACTTTATATTTTCAACTTCCACAGACAACAACTTCTGCAAGCCACTTAGTCCATAAACATTAGACTCATTTACACATATTCAGATATCACTGGTCTGATAATCAAATAATTTATCAACATCATACATGTGTCTTGCTTCGTTCACAGCCAAGATATGAAATAAGTTAAAAGTCTCTAGTCTCAAGCGAGTCCAGTATGTGAATGTACATAGAAATCTATATTCAATTGTTCATGATCAACACAGACACTGAAGAGCACAGAATATTACATCACCTTTCTTGTTCTTCTCTACCCGTGCACGGAAACTCTGTGGTCCATGCAGGAGGTACTTGTCTGCCGCTGTTCGGCCGCCCGCCGAGTCCATCTGTTTCTCGTAACTGGGTTTTGAACTGCACATACAAATAGGAGATGCGCAGTAGGGCATATTCGTTTCTCCCACTCACCTCTAAAATATCGGGTGTTCGAAATGGTGGAAGGCCGATTGGTTCTAGAATTTACTCCGAAATTCTCAAAGCACTACATCTTGTCAGCATTGTAGTCAATGCACGTGGTACACAAATTTTGATTGGCCAAGGAGAGGATCATATCCATGTTTAAGAAACCCTCTCAGTATTCAGCTAAAGTGACTTGGGGAAACTCCATTGATCACAAACCTTGGTTGCTTGACAATAATTGAACCATTTCCTCATGAATATAAGTCTAGTGTTTAAACATATACCCAACTTGTGCCATAGTCTGAATGCCTTGTTCCGTTGATGCTAAAGAGGATGAAGTTGTTGAGTCTCCAGGGAAGATAATGCAGGGCGTACAGTTGTTATTGAGGTATATTCTGTATCAGTTTTAAAAATCCTCATTGCAAAACCTGCTGAGCTTATCTATCTCCTTGACTGTACCATCTGCCCAAAAAGTAGACTGAATGTGTGCAAGACCCATCATACAATGTGTATCTAATGTAGGGCCAACTGCACCAATGCCGATTAAAAAGCGAGATAACCGAGGGTCCCATGATCACAGTTAAAGTTTAATTGCTAATACGTTGTCTCTGCTGTGCAGCACAAAATGCTGGTTAGCAAAACACTTTCAGCTAACCAGAACTTTGACTGCAGTTAACTTCATGTCTTACAATGGAAGGTGCCCATTATAAATGCAAAAATAATGATAAACACTGTCTATGGTACTTACCTCTAACCTTGGTACTTACGCACGCTTTACAGTTTGTTATCATAATGTGAGTATTGTTACTGCACTATGGAGGGCAAGAAGAGGACATTGAATTTATCAAAAATTGAAATTAGTATCCTATGAGAGGTGGTTGGCTGTTATGTGAAAGTTTTGGATGCAAAAAAATGGATTGGCTAAGCGTTAGGTAGAAACTGAAAGCATGGTCATAAATATAGCAACAGAGTTTAATTCCACTCCAGGCCACCGAGCAACAGTGTCCCATATTATTAATATTATTGTACTCATTGATAGTTTGGCAGTTAAATGAAAAATATGATTCCTTTGCATTACCGATAAACCCCCAGGAGATTGAATCCTTATGTTAATATAATCCACTGTACCAATGTTGTATGTATTGTGGAGTCATTGCTACTATGATACCCAATACATCACTGATAATTCTTTGCACTATTGTACTATATACATTAGCACTGTCATCAATAATTATATTAAATGCACCAGTTGCATATGCCCTTAATGTCATCAGAAGTCTGTTCATGATCGAGGTAGGGTTATTCTGATAAGTAGGAAATTCCAACCTTTCATCGAGTTCAGAAATAAACACCACACTGTTTCTTTTGAAATGCAAGACATTTCTTGTCTCTGAAATCTTTGAAAGGCTTTCCCCTTTCTACAAGTACACCAATACAACTGCTGCATTATTTAGATAGTTATATCTTCTGCACCATCTGAAACATCAAAACCACTGTGCTATCTTAATACAGCACTTGTTTACTTCAGTATAAGTGTGATCAATTCAAGATACATGAGCCTCTGATCTCAGTCAACTTTAACCGTGATTAACTCCCTCATCTAACTTTAACCAAGGTTGGTGCAATCGAATTTTGTGTTGAGTATGTTTAAATGGTGACATAACTTTTTTAGCAATTTATTGACATTGATGTAGTCAGCCCCTCGTGTGACAGTTGCCCCCTCACCCCTCTCCACCATCACCCGACATGAAAACTAGAATGAAATTAGAACTATGAGGCAGTTACCAGAAACAACAGAAATCATTGTAAATAAGTGGGAGGTGCTGCTGAAACCAATGTTAGGACAGGGGTTGTAACTGAATTTTCAGAACTCATATTTACCCATGGCCATTTGCATGGGACTTTGAAGGGACCACTGAGAGAAAAATTCTTCGATCATTCTTTTTTGAGGAAAGAAGTTAAAAGGATTCATACCCACTCTTATTGGCTTGCCCTTCTGCAACAGTGTGCAGGAACATTGGTTCATACTTTTTCTATCTCACCTGCCAGGGAGTGCTTCAAATTTCAGTACCAAGGGAGAGCAAGACTACTATTAGAGGTGTACATGTCCCGCTTTTAACCCGTCCATGCTTGCCCGGTGGCCAGGCGGGCAGGCCGCCGCTCGTTGTCAACAGAACGGGCAGGCTGCTTCACTCCCAGCCAAGCCAAGCAGAACCCAACCCGGGCAGGCTGCGGGAAACTTGCTTGCCTGCCCATATTACTGCTGAGCTGCGCTACGCAGCCGTTTAGTCTGTGCGCGTCATTGTCGTATTATGAACGTTAATCAAAAGTTTTTATTTTACCTGAGCACCAAAAGACAAACCCCAACATTATATATATATGTGTATTAATTTCAGGTAAAAAAAATATTGGTTTTACTTGTATATTCTTCCTTTACGCATATATTTCGGGCTTCTTATCTATATAAATAAAAGTTAATTACCAAATGTGTTGATAAGCGTAAAACTCGAGAACGCCTGGACCAGTTCGGCTAAATTTTTTTTGCTGTGTTCGTAATTCTCAGGACAAGGTTTTTATGAAATAAAATTTTTCGAAAATCGACCGAAAAATTGGAAAATTTGACAAAAACTGAAAGTGCGTTTTCATTGTGTCCGTGTGTTTGTATTGCATACAATCTTGATGAAATTTTGCACACTATACCTTGAAACCAAGAGGAAGGTCACAGTCTACATAAAATTTCGTATGGTGCATGGCAGAGGTTCCTTTACATAACGGAACTCGACAAATTGTACGTATTTATCCCGATCTTGATGAAATTTGGCACACTTGATATTCAAAGCAGGATGAAGGGCGTTGCCTGCTTAAAATTCTGAATGGTGCATGGCGGAGGGTACTTTACGTACACACTTCTACACCAACCTACAATTTTATTCCGATCTTGAAGAAATTTTGCACACTTGACCATCAAGAGGAACATCACTGTCTACATAATATTTCGGACAGTACATTGAAGAGAGTACCTTACAAAAGATTTTGACATCGTTTGCGGGTTACCATGAAAGTTCACTATGTACACATGTTTCCATGGAGTAGGTTTTTGAATATTTACATGTGCATGTATATGTATATATATATATGTATTTGTCTATAGACAAATACATATATATACATATACATACATATATACATATATATACGCATATACATATACATATATATACATAAACATATATATATATATATATATATATATATATATATATATATATATATATATATATATATATATATGAATATAATAGAGGGAAACATTCCACGTGGGAAAAATATATCTAAAAAGAAAGATGATGAAACTTACCAAACAAAAGCGCTGGCAGGTCGATAGATACACGAACAAACACAAACATACACACAAAATTCTAGCTTTCGCAACCAATGGTTGCCTCGTCAGGAAAGAGGGAAGGAGAAGGAAAGACAAAAGGATATGGGTTTTAAGGGAGAGGGTAAGGAGTCATTCCAATCCCGGGAGCGGAAAGACTTACCTTAGGGGGAAAAAAGGACAGGTATACACTCGCACACACACACATATCCATCCACACATACACCATACATGGTGTACACATACCATACATGGTGTATGTGTGGATGGATATGTGTGTGTGTGCGAGTGTATACCTGTCCTTTTTTCCCCCTAAGGTAAGTCTTTCCGCTCCCGGGATTGGAATGACTCCTTACCCTCTCCCTTAAAACCCATATCCTTTTGTCTTTCCTTCTCCTTCCCTCTTTCCTGACGAGGCAACCATTGGTTGCGAAAGCTAGAATTTTGTGTGTATGTTTGTGTTTGTTCGTGTATCTATCGACCTGCCAGCGCTTTTGTTTGGTAAGTTTCATCATCTTTCTTTTTAGATATATATATATATATATGTTTTTATGTATATATATATATATATACATAAAAACAAAGATGAGGTGACTTACCGAACAAAAGCGCTGGCAGGTCGATAGACACACAAACAAACACAAACATATACACAAAATTCAAGCTTTCGCAACAAACTGTTGCCTCATCAGGAAAGAGGGAAGGAGAGGGGAAGACGAAAGGAAGTGGGTTTTAAGGGAGAGGGTAAGGAGTCATTCCAATCCCGGGAGCGGAAAGACTTACCTTAGGGGGAAAAAAGGACAGGTATACACTCGCACACACGCACATATCCATCCACACATACAGACACAAGCAGACATATTTAAATATGTCTGCTTGTGTCTGTATGTGTTGATGGATATGTGCGTATGTGCGAGTGTATACCTGTCCTTTTTTCCCCCTAAGGTAAGTCTTTCCGCTATATGTCTGCTTGTGTCTGTATGTGTGGATGGATATGTGCGTGTGTGCGAGTGTATACCTGTCCTTTTTTCCCCCTAAGGTAAGTCTTTCCGCTCCCGGGATTGGAATGACTCCTTACCCTCTCCCTTAAAACCCACTTCCTTTCGTCTTCCCCTCTCCTTCCCTCTTTCCTGATGAGGCAACAGTTTGTTGCGAAAGCTTGAATTTTGTGTATATGTTTGTGTTTGTTTGTGTGTCTATCGACCTGCCAGCGCTTTTGTTCGGTAAGTCACCTCATCTTTGTTTTTATATATAATTTTTCCCACGTGGAACGTTTCCTTCCATTTTATATATATATATATATATATATATATATATATATATATATATATATATATAGAGAGAGAGAGAGAGAGAGAGAGAGAGAGAGACATGTAAATATTCAAAAACCTTCTCCATGGAAACATGCGTACATAGTGAACTTTCGTGGTAACCCGCAAACGATGTCAAAATCTTTTGTAAGGTACTCTCTTCAAGATCATAGACATTTCGCTGTGCGCGAATTGTCCAACACGATGACTGTGAATGTGTCAGACAGCTCTCAAATTTCAAAAAGATCATAGACATTTCATTGAAAAGAAAAAAAAAAAAAAAAATATATATATATATGGACAATTCGCGCACAGCAAATGTTGTTTAACAGTTGCAAACAATTTTTGGTTGAGTGAACGTGTTATATTGGCTGCAAAAAACCTTGATGTTAACGAAATGAATTTTCAGATTCAAAATATGACACCTGGCGAATTGCTGACATACAAGTCGGTTTATTCCGTTACTAACCAAGGTGATGTAGTCAACTATCCTACGGAATTTTTAAATTCGCTGGATTTCCCCGGATTACCGCCTCCCAATCTGTAATTAAGTCGGATCGGCAATCATGTTGCGAAAGGTAAACCAGCCACGTCTTTGTAATGGCACCCGGCTTGCGGGGAAGAAGTTAAAGAACAACGTAATCGAAGCCACAATTTTAAAAGGAAAGTACAAAGGTGAGGACAGTTTGATTCCAATATCACTAAGATTCCGACCGACATGCCATTCGACTTTAAACGGTTATAATTTCCAGTGCAGCTTACATTTGCCATGTCGATAGATAAATCGCAGGGGCAGTTGTTATATGTTTGTGGCATCAATCTTGAAAATCATGTTTTTCACATGGCTATTTGTATGTCGCATATTGCCCTGTCGGGACACCTTTAACTTCATTTGTTTACGCACCAGAAAACAAAACTATCAATGCTGCTTATCAAAAAGTATTACAATAAATGCTACCTAGCAATAAACTTAGACACTGATTCACTGATCACCACAAAAGTTGACAGATATATATGAGTTTTCATAGATAGGTGAAGAGGAGATGAACTGAGGTGGCGGAATCCAACAGAGAGAGGACGAGGAGAAGGATAGAGGGTGGGGGGGAGATGGGCCAAGGGATGGGTTCAAAAATGGTTCAAATGGCCCTGAGCAATATGGGACTTAACTTCTGAGGTCATCAGTCCCCTAGAACTTAGAACTACTTAAACCTAACTAACCTAAGGACATCACACACATCCATGCCCGAGGCAGGATTCGAACCTGCAACCGTAGCGGTCGCGCGGTTCCAGACTGTAGCGCCTAGAACTGCTTGGCGACTTCGGCCGGCCAAGGGATGGGGAGTGGGGGGGGGGGGGGGGGGGTGATCAAAGAGATAGTGGGAGAGGACTAAATGAATAGAGAGAAAATACGGGAGGGAAGATGGACTACGAGAGTATGGAATAAATAAATGCCCAGGCAACGCAATGCAGTCTGTGCTGCACTTTTCAACACCGAAACGGATGGATATTTGTACTAAAGAAGTGAACCTCCACCCCCTAAAAAGAAGATTGGTCACCTCCCCAGAAGAATAAATTTTCTACGCCCCTATTAACCACTGTACTGCAATGAGAACCGCATTAAGATTTTGGAAGTCTAGATTCTTTAACTTTAGTATGTTTCAGCCAAGTATGACACCAATTATATAAATATTTAACTATGTTTCCAGGATGTATTTTACTGGTTCTGTGAATTCATTCGAAGTTGGAAAAATCATTCTAAATTGCCAAAATGCATTTTAACAAAATCGAAGGACTTGTTTCGTATCCAGTTCGTCTAAAAACTATAGTACTGGGAATACAATGGCGACCCTGAGCCATTTTTCGCGGCTCCTACGTTTGCGTCATGAGAGTCCACACTTGTAGTCTAGGTCTGCATCATGAGGGACCATATTTCGGACCATCATGATGCAGACTAAGACGACGAGTGTTTACTTGCATGATGCAAATCTAAACGACGACTCTAGACCCTCAACACAGACCTAAACGACGAGTCTGAATCCTCATGACGCAGATATAGACGCTGTGGAGAGTGGCTCAGAGTTTCCATTATATTCCTACTACAATACATTCATGGAAAAAGACGCTCTTCATTTTAGGAGTATTTGTAGTGTCTAGGTTTTCAGCATCTTGACTCTGCATGTGGGATTCCCCTTAATATAGAAATACAAGAATAAAATTACATTTTGCAATGTGTGTGGAACTCAACAAAATAAATTGTAATTTAAACTCATAATGTGTATTGCCTTACTCCACAAATGAATATTTTATTTTGCAGAACACTTTTCAACATAAAATCTTTACAAATTTTCCTTCAGTTCCCCTGAAAGTATTATTTAGGCCAAACCAGATACTCCTAAAAATATTTGGCTACTTTTGCAAACCCAAGTAACAGAAAATGGTTTACAAACAATAATTAACGTCACTTGGAAGGATTGAAATAAAAAATTTTAGTCTAAAATAAAAATGAACTGTATGCATTACAAAATTTCTATCTCAGAAATTGACGCCCAGAAAGCACAAGAAAGAAATCTGCACTCTTAATTAGTAAATTTGCGCTCAAACTCATAGTTTCCCATTTAATGTTCTACTGTATTTTCAATGTGTCTGCTGATTAGTGTTTGAATTAATTATGACGAGATCGTTAAGTCTGTCTGCATTAAGACGTGATCGTTTTTCGCTAATTAGGTTTCCAGCGCAACTAAAAATTCTCTCACTAGACGCACTAGTGGCTGGTATATTTAATATTTTTCTTGCCACACACGCAAGTCGAGGAAGTCGTTGGGAGTTATTTTTCCACCACTGCAGAATATCTCCCTCGTTCACACAGTGTTCTTGCAAGTATCTGCTGACTTCATCATGTAGGAGAGGAGGCTCTTCTGCCCAGTCCTCAAATTTCGCCATTTTGTACGGCCCTGGATTTGTTTCTTGGTTGCTGTGATTGGGCACTTGTACTGAAACTGTACAGGTTCCAATTAATATTTGCAGAATAATGTACTACACATAGTTGAAATTATAATAGGTTTTAGATGATGCTATCATTTATCGTCCTGTAAAGTCACCAGAAGATCAAAACTAACTGCAGGACGATTTAAATAAGGTATATATTTTTGGTGTGAAAATCAGCAGTTGGCAATAAATAATGACAAGAGCGAGGTTATCCCTGTGTGTACTAAACTAAGTCCGTTAAACTTCGTTTACAAGATCAACCAGTCAAATCTAAAGGCTGTAGATTCTACTTAATACCTCTGATTACAATTACGACCTACTTAAATAGGAATGGACACACAGAAAATGCTGTAGGCGTTTTAATGACAAACACTCTTTTGGAGCATTGCTACGAAGTTGGAGAGCCTTACTATTGACGGAAGAGGTCGAAAGAGTCTAAATAAGGGCAGCTGGTTTGGTATTATCGTAAAACAGAGGAAAGAGTGTCGCGGAAATTACACAAGAGTTGGGGTGGTAATCATGTCAACAATGGCGTTTTTTGACGTGGCGCGATCTATATATGAAATTTCTATCACCAACTTACACTTCCGAATTCGAAGAGATATTGTTGAGTCCCATATACATTGGAAGAAATGATCATCAGAATAAAATACAAAAAAGCAGCGCTCAGACGGAGAGTTGTAGGTGTTGTATCCCGCGCGAAATTCGAGAAAAGGAGACAAATAAGTTGAAAGTGGTTCGATGAACCCTCAACTAAGCACTTGCGTGTGTCTTGCAGAGTAACCATGTACATGTATGTAGATGAAGAATATATGCATTATCTTAGGAGCTTACCTTCAGCACACATCTGTCGTGCTGCTTGGTAAACTTCAATTTTTTCATCCTCGGTTAACTTTCTTAATGTGCGGTAGTTAGCCACCATAAACGTTGCAATTTTATGCAACATACTAACGCACATTTTCTGTTCTAGGAAGGCATCAGCGGCTTGTTTCAAAGGTTTCATGTCCTGAAAATACATTTTCTCAACATACATATTTCACAAGTGGTTCTATAATATTCAGATGGAATAAAATTACAAACCTCTTCATCGTTATCCCGTACGGTACAGTGAGTTTTTAAGGCGTAAAACCACGGTAGAACTAAATGTAGGGTTGGACCTTTGTCACTCTCTAGATCAACTGTGGCTTCTTTAAACGGCTTAAGAAATTCTATAAGCTGGCCAGTTATATGGTGGTCATAACCCAGCATCTTATCAGAGGCACCTTCATTATGTAAAACAGCCTTCACTGAATCAATCTGAGAATGGACTGATACAAGCATGTCAAAATAACTATTCCAACGAGTTGAAACCCACTGCTTTAAAGATGAGTTCAGTCTCACACAGAGACCTCTTCTCTTGAAGTACGAAACCGTAGCCCGCACTGTATTAAGAATGGCTAATATATTTGGAACATTTTCTTTCAAAAACTGTTCGCTCAGAACATGTTTCAAGACTGTGTTTATACTATGAGCCATGCATGGAAGACGCTGATATACTTCGAGAGCTTTGACAATGTTACTGCCCTGGTCTGTGACAAACGTAATTTTGGCAATGTCTTCACGAGAAACACCCATAGTTTCTAAGCCATCTTCCAACTCGTTTCGAATATTCGAGCCAGTTTTTGGGCAGTCAGGAAACGCAGAGCACATTAGTACATATTTATTCAAACGCCAGTCTGAATTTATGTAATGCATTGTCACGGACATGTAATGCACCCCTTTGTAATTGTCTGTCCATAGATCAATTGTACTGGCACATATACCAGAACGAATCGCATGCACTATATCTGGGAGCATTTTGCTGCGCACTTTATCAGCTAAGGTTTGAACTTTCCTAGCTACTGTCACTCGGGAAGGCATAACATTTTAATATCAACTGAGCCATATTTTTTACCTATGTCGATCAGTGTCTGCCCTAAATTAAGAAATCCTTCTCCCTCTATACTGCTAAATGGTCTCAGGTCCTTAGCACACACCCCCCCTGCGGGTTCGGGGGTTAGAATAGGCCCGCGGTATTCCTGCCTGTCGTAAGAGGTGACTAAAAGGAGTCTCAAACTTTTCGGCCTTATGTGGTGGTCCCCTGTCGGGTTTGACCTCCATATCTCAAAATTTTTCCAAAGAGCGAGCCGATTGGGGAAGGGCGCCTTACTTGGTGCATTGTGTCCGTGTTGTGTTGAGAACTTTCGCCATCTTATTCGTCGTTGCATTGCAGTCTTGCCCGCTTTCCATCTCTTGGGCATCGATGCGCCCCTGCGTGCACTTTCTGCCAAGCACTGTGCAGGGCCATTTTCTGCACTGACGACGCCCATGGACCACATGTCACCTAACATCCAGCGCGGTAGCCAGTCCGTTGTGGTGGGGCCGCCATGTACCCTCTTGGTTGTAGCCCCCTGACAACACAGGGATCGCTCTACTGATGCCTGCGCCGTTCACTCCCCACGTATGCCAAGGAGTAGATGCCCATCTCTCTGGGGCATCAGGACTCCCGGCAATGGCCATCGTGCCAGGTGGCTATTGCTGTGGCTGGGTGGCGCCCGTGGGGAGGGCCCTTGGTCGGAGTAGGTGGCATCAGGGCGGATGACCCGCAATGAAGCGTGGTACATAATCTCTCGCTGGCGGCCAGCCGCCAGCAGTCTCTAAGCGTTCTCGGGCTCAATTTAATGCTCAGAAGTACGATCCGAAAATGTTCCCCTCCCTGGCCACGCCGTGGGAAGAGCGTAAGTCTCAGGATGGAGGTAACAGTTATTCGCCCCGATTCTTAGTTTGCACGAGAGCTGATGGGGAGTCTTTTCTCTCCACAAAGCCTCAGTTCTTCGTCGAGCATTTAGAGGACAAGTTTGGGGAGGTGGAGGGCTTGTCTAAAATGCGCTCTGGGTCAGTACTGATACAAACGGCATCCTCCGCCCAGTCCCGCAGGTTACTTGCTTGTGACAAGTTGGGGGATGTTAACGTTTCTATTACACCACATAAGAGTTTAAATATGGTCCAGGGTGTTATTTTCCATAGGGATCTCCTTTTGCAGTCTGATGACGAGCTGCGCGCCAACTTAGAACGTAGAGGTGTTCATTTCGTCCGGCGCGTTCATCGGGGTCCGAGGGACAATCAGGTTGCTACCGGTGCCTTCATCTTGGCCTTCGAGGGTGATACGTTACCGGAAAAGGTCAAGGTGATGGTCTACTGATGTGACGTCAAGCCCTATATCCCTCCCCCGATGCGGTGCTTCAAGTGCTGGAAGTTCGGCCATATGTCTTCCCGCTGCACTTCCAGCCTCACATGTCGCGATTGCGGACGCCCATCTCATCCCGATACTCCATGTGCCCCGCCTCCCATCTGCGTCAACTGCGGGGAGCACCATTCACCTTGCTCGCCTGACTGCAAAGTCTTTCAGAAAGAGCGCAAAATCATGGAATATAAGACCCTGGACCGGCTGACCTATACTGAGGCCAAACGGAAATATGACAGACTCCATCCTGTGAGAATGACATCATCTTATGCAGCTGCTACAACAACTGTGCTAGCTCCATCAGTTTCAAGACTTCCAGCCAGCTCGATAAGCAGTAAGACTCCTCCTGCCCCCTTGCCCGTGGGGGGCTCTACCCAACAGGTTGCTCCTGCACCACCTACCTCAGGAGCAACCTCCTCCCACCCATCGGGGACGTCCGTCCCCGCTTCTCAGCCGGAGAAGCGTCTAACTTCTTAGACTACTCTCGCCCGTAAGAGTTCCCTTGGGACCCTCCCTTCCCAGGGTTCCACCAGCGGGAAGGATGACGGCCACCAGTGGCATAAGTCCTCACCAGCGGCCGGGCGTAGGGCTTCACGATCCTCCTCTGTCCCGGAGACTGAATCGGTGAAGCCTTCCCAGCCGGTGAAACCCAAGGTTCAGTGAGAGAAGTCCAAGAGAAAGACCTCTAAGGCCAAAGAACTTGCGGTGGCACCAACCCCACCGCACATTTCGCGCTCTGCGTCTGAGGATGAAGTCGAGATTCTAGCGTCCGCTGAGGACCTTGATCTCGCTGGTCCCTCAGACGCCATGGATGCCTCTCGTACGGATACTGAATCGGTGGCAGTGAGTGAACAAGCGGCGTAAATTGCCTTCCTAGTCCTTTCACGCCTTTCTCAGCCATGGACAATACCATCCTCCAGTGGAACTGCGGCGGTTTTTTCCACCATTTAGCTGAGCTCCGCCAACTTCTCAGCCTTCGCCCTTTCTTCGGCATTGCTCTCCAGGAAACTTGGTTTCCAGCGATGCGAACCCCCGCCCTCCGTGGCTATCGGGGTTATTACAAGAACCGAGCAGCTTATGAAAGGGTGTCTGGTGGCGTCTGCATATATGTCCTTCACACTCTGCACAGCGAGTCTGTCCCTCTCCAGACGCCTTTGGAGGCTGTCGCTGTACGTGTATGGACGCCACAGGCTGTTACCGTCTGCAGTCTTTACATTCCACCGGATGGTGATGTCTCACAGCATGTCCTGGCTGCCCTGGTCGCCCAATTGCCGCCACCTTTCTTGCTATTGGGCGACTTCAATGCCCATAACCCTCTGTGGGGTGGGTCAGTGGCCACAGGTCGAGGCGCCATCGTTGAACATTTGTTGTCGCAGCTCGATCTCTCGCTGTTAAATGATGGCGCCTTCACACACTTCAGTGTGGCGCATGGCACCTACTCCGCCATTGACCTTTCCATCTGTAGCCATAGCCTCTTACCTTCTGTGCAATGGAGTGTGCATGACGACCTGTGCGGTAGTGACCACTTTCCGCTATTTTTGTCACTACCACAGCGTCACTCTTCTGGGCGCCCTAGCAGATGGGCTATGAATAAGGCTGACTGGGATTTGTTCTCCTCCACTGCCGCTTTTGAGCCTCTCTCTACTGATGACATTGATGCGGTGGTTCAATCTGTCACCACCGGCATCGTTACTGCCGCCGAATCTGCCATTCCCCGTTCTTCTGGGTCCGCTCGGCGGAAGGCTGTGCCTTGGTGGTCGCCTGAGATCGCTGAAGCGATTGAAGATCGCCGGCGGGCGCTCCAGCGTCACAAGCGACATCCCTCCTTAGCCCACCTTATCGCCTTCAAACGGCTGCGTGCGCGGGCCCGCCTCCTTATCCGCCAAGGCAAGAAGGAGTGCTGGGAGCGGTATGTGTCCACCATTGGCCTCCATGTCACTCCCTCGCAGGTCTGGGCCAAGATTCGACTCGTCTACGGCTGTCGGACCCCTGCCAGCGTCCCTGCGCTCTCACTGAATGGCGCCGTTTGTACCGACACCGACGTCATTGCAAATCGCTTAGCAGAGCATTTTGCTATGAGTTCCGCTTCTGCGAATTACCCCCAGGCCTTCCGCTCCATTAAAGAGCGGCTGGAACGTCGGAGCCTTTCGTTTCGCAGCAACCACCCGGAATCTTACAATGCTCCATTCAGTGAGTGGGAATTTCGCAGTGCCCTAGCTGCTTGCCCTGATACCGCTCCTGGGCCAGATGGCATCCACTGTCAGATGCTGAAACACCTTTCAGTGGACTGCCAGCGGCGCCTTCTTGATCTTTACAACCGTCTTTGGGTCGAGGGGGAGTTTCCGTCGCAATGGCGGGAAGGCATTGTCATCCCCGTTTTGAAACCTGGGAAGACCCCTCTGGAGGTGGACAGCTACCGTCCCATTAGCCTCACCAACGTTCTTTGTAAGTTGCTTGAACGGATGGTGAGCCGGCGCTTGCATTGGGTACTGGAGTATCGGGGCCTTCTGGCTCCGTCTCAGGGTGGGTTCCGTAAAGGCCGCTCCGCCACCGACAATCTGGTGAGTCTGGAGTCTGCCATCCGTACTGCTTTTGCCCGCCGTCAGCACCTGGTCGCTGTCTTTTTCGACATGCGGAAGGCGTACGATACGACATGGCGTCATCACATTCTTTCTACGCTTCATGGATGGGGTCTTCGGGGTCCTCTGCCGATTTTTATTCGCAATTTTCTGTCGTGTCGTACCTTCCGCGTGCAAGTCGCGGCCTCGTATAGTTCCTCCCACGTCCAGGAGAACGGTGTGCCACAGGGCTCTGTTTTAAGTGTCTGTCTGTTTTTAATAGCCATTAACGGGCTTGCTGCGGCCGTGGGAACTTCTGTCTCCGCTTCCCTGTATGCTGATGACTTCTGCCTTTATTACAGCTCTACTGGCATTGCAGCTGTTGAACGTCAGCTACAGGGCGCTATCCGTAAGGCGCAGTCTTGGGCTGTAGCGCATGGGTTTCAGTTTTCGGCAGCCAAGACCTGCGTTATGCATTTCTGCCGGCGCCGAACAGTCCATCCTGAGCCGCGGCTTTATCTTGCCGACGAACTCCTTGCTGTGGTGGAGACCCACAGGTTTTTGGGGGTGGTTTTCGATGCCCGGTTGACTTGGCTGCCTCATATCCGGCAGCTGAAACAGACGTGTTGGCGGCATCTAAACGCTCTGAGATGCTTGAGCAACACCCGCTGGGGCGCCGACCGCTCTACACTGTTGCGGCTCTACCAGGCGTTAATCCAGTCCCGTCTGGATTATGGGAGCCCGGCTTATGGCTCAGCATCCCCATCTGCGTTACGGGTGCTGGACCCGATTCTCCACAGCGGGATACGCCTTGCCACTGGTGCTTTCCGCACCAGCCCTGTGGACAGCGTACTAGTGGAGGCAGGTGTACATCCACTGCGGGTACGACGCCAACAATTACTGGCTGCTTATGCTGCCCATGTTTTTAGTTTGCCCGGGCATCCAAATTACCGTGTCCTGTTCCCACTGTCGGTCGTCCATCTGCCGGACCGTCGGCCCCGGTCGGGTTGTCCGATCGCCGTACGCGTCAAGGAGCTTCTCTGCCGGCTTGGGTTTTTCCCTGTTCCGCCTCCTTTCCAGGCGCCTCTGCGTACACCCCCGTGGTGTGTTCCTCGCCCTTGCCTTCGGCTCGACTTGGCACAGGGCTCGAAGGACCCGGTCCCTCCAGAGGCCTTCCGCCGCCGCTTTTATTCCATCCTTGCCACGTATCAGGGCTCTGGAATTGTTTACACCGACGGTTCGATGGTTGCTGGTCGTGTCGGGTATGCGCTAACTCTAGGGGACCATTCTGAACAACGGTCCTTGGCGGCTGGCTGCAGCGTTTACACTGCTGAATTGGTCGCCATCTTTCGTGCCCTAGAGTATATCCGCTCCTGCTCAGGTGAGTCCTTCGTTATCTGTAGCGATTCCCTGAGCGGTTTACGAGCTCTCGACCAGTGTTTCCCTCGTTCTCGTCTGGTGATGGCTATCCACGAGTCTCTGCATACTCTTGCCTGTTGCGGCCGCTCTGTGGTCTTTGTGTGGACCCCCGGTCATGTCGGTATCCCGGGTAACGAACATGTTGACCGCCTGGCGAAAGAGGCCACCAGCAAGCCATCTCTGGACCTTGGCCTCCCAGAGACTGATTTGCGGGCAGTCTACCGCCGCAAGATCTTGGCGCTATGGGACGATGAATGGCGCGAACTGACAATGTCCAATAAACTCCGTGCTGTCAAGGAGACGACGGCTGTGTGGCGGTCATCCCTGCGAGCCACTCGCAGGGACTCAGTAGTTCTTTGCCGGCTCCGCATTGGCCACTCCCGGCTGACACACAGTTATTTACTGCGCCGGGAGGACCCTCCTCTGTGTCGCTGTGGGGCAGCTTTGACAGTGGCCCACATTTTGCTGGCCTGCCCCCTTTTAGCTGTGGTCAGGCAGACATTTGCGCTGCCTGCTACGCTCCCTGCCCTTTTAACAGACGACTCCACTATGGCTGACTTAGTTTTACGTTTTATTCGGGCAGGGGGATTTTATCATTTACTCTGAGTGTTTCTGTTTTATTTTATCGTTTTGTGTTGATTCTGGCCTTTGGCCTATGATTTTACACTGATTTTTTAATGTGTTTCTAAGTGGTTGGCTTTTCCTTATTTATTTCTATGGTCGGCCAACCACCGTCACACTCTGTGTGGTTTTAGTTCGTTTTGTCTTGTCCTTGTCTCAGTTTCTCTTGTTCTGTATCGTCTGTGATCTCTTCTGTTCCTTGTTTTTATTCTCTGTGGGTGTTCTTTGTCTTGGAAAAAGGGACCGATGACCATGGCAGTCTGGTCCCTTTAATCCCCCAAACCAACCAACCAACCAACCAACCTTAGCACACATTTCGACGCACTTTTCGGCCACTAAATCTTTGTCCTCTTTCAAGATATTTACGGAGTGAGGGAACTGCTTGTCAAATTTGCACACATGTCGTAACATACTCGAGGTTCCCGAATAAGTACTTAAGAGCTTTTTACATAGTTTGCATTGAGACACACCTACCGATTTATTTGAAGCGGCCTCATAAACACACGAAAACGTTTCCCATGCGGCACATGTATTCGCCAGTTGTCAATTTTTTTTCAGTCTCACTAAAGTTCGACCTATTCATTGTGCTGCCTCCACCGTTGCGATAAATGAACTGCAGGCTAACTACCTGGCTACTCTAGTCACGGTAGCTTGACAGCGCAACCTGTTGTCAGGCGCAGCAAGCTGAGCGGGTCCTGTGAAGTTTGGCAGGCTTGCGGGAACCCAGGTAGCCCGGGCTTGCGGGAGCCCGTATCGCCCGCATTGCCCACTATGCCTCAGTACACGCACACTCTTGTGTTTACATCGCGGCAGGCTGACCTGCATGAATGGTTGCAGAGGTGCTAGGGGCAAGCAGGCTGCAAGGGAAATTTGTACACCTCTGACTACTATGGCTTAACCCATTACTTGTAGTGGTCTAATAACATTAATTTATATGAAAGAAAGTCATAGCCGGTGACCTATGTTTCATGCTGCAACATATAGTGGACCATATCCTCATCTGCTGTGTCTGTATGAAGCTACATTCTGGTCTGCAGATGGAAAGGAAAGTTACCAGCCTATTGACATTGACATCATCAGACATTAAGCTATTGTTGATGTGAACATGGATTGTGGAGGTAATCAGTTGTGGCCCCATTGCAGCAATAATTTAAAATTATTTAGGGAAAAACAATGAGCAGCGTGACTGGAGAAAGATTTTAAGGCATCTGCTCTCGAGTTTGAAGTCATTTTCTTATCCACTGCAGCACCTCACTTGACATACACTGATGAAAATGCAAAGCGCTACACCATGAAACAACTGTCCATCACATACTAGGTATTGAATAGTTAAACTTTCATTCGATTTGGAATTGATGTCCATAATCAACAACAGTATGAGTTGTGAGCTCCATGGCCACAAATACTTTCGTGTATTCACTGCATCATGGAGACAGCCTCTGAACACCTATGAACTACATCATATGTCACAAGAAACACTCCCTGTGTGTGTCAAGAGTGGCATCACTGCTGCCACAGTCTTCCAGCCAGCAGTCATGTTTCCCTCCACCCCTCACTTACCTTCTTCCCAATCTCCTTTCTCCTCTCACTGATACCACCCATCACATCCCCTCCCTCCAATCAGGCTGCAGCACAGGCCAAGGTAGTTGGAAATACACTAACTGAATTGCCTGGGTATGTATTTATTCAACTTCCACTAGTCCAACTCCTCCTGTCAGAAAGTATATGAGATGTGTAACAAGTTTGGTTGAAATCGGTCAAACAAACACAAACATACACACGAAATTCAAGCTTGAATGTATGTTTGTGTGTCTATCGACCTGCCAGCACTTTCGTTCGGTAAGTCACATCATCTGTGTTTTTAGATATATTTTTCCCACGTGGAATGTTTCCCTCTATTTTATATATATATATATATATATATATATATATATATATATATATATATATATATATATATATATATATATGTGGATGGATATGTGTGTGTGTGTGCGAGTGTATACCCGTCCTTTTTTCCCCCCCTAAGGTAAGTCCTTCCGCTCCCGGGATTGGAATGACTCCCTACCCTCTCCCTTAAAACCCACATCCTTTCGTCTTTCCCTCTCCTTCCCTCTTTCCTGATGAGGCAACAGTTTGTTGCGAAAGCTTGAATTTTGTGTGTATGTTTGTGTTTGTTTGTGTGGCTGTCGACCTGCCAGCACTTTCATTTGGTAAGTCACATCATCTTTGTTTTTAGATATATATACATACATACATCAATTGTTATATAATCTATCATATCTCTCTCTCTCTCTCTCTCTCTCTCTCTCTCTCTCTCTCTCTGTGTGTGTGTGTGTGTGTGTGTGTGTGTGTGTGTGTGTGTGTGTGCGCGCGCGTGTGAGAGAGAGAGAGAGAGAGAGAGAGAGAGAGAGAGAGAGAGAGAGAGAGAGAGAGAGAGAGAGAGAGAGAGCGCTCAGAAGGAAGACACTGAGTAGAAACTCAGCAACATTTTCAATTTATTCATAATAATTCACCATCTTTACATCAATGAATATAACCAGACAAAGCTTCACACACACACACACACACACACACACACACACTACAAATCTTTTTCATTCTTTGCAATAAATGTTCTTGAATTGAATGTAAACAAGTATACAATTTATGCAATGTCACCACAATCATAATTTATTGATAAATCTATCTGTCGTTATCATTTCAGTTTTAGAGGATACAAGGCAATCCCTTTGTACTTTAAGCTTTTGTGGCTAATATTAAAGGAATGTTTTTTTTTTTTTTTTTTTTTTTTTTTTTTTTTTTTTTTTTTTTTTTTTTTTTTCAGGATTTACTGCCGGTTAAATTGGTCAAAACAGAAATTTGAATATCAGAAACTTAAATACGCTATGAAGCAACAAATGCTCTATGAAGGTACTGAGTTAGAGGAGAAACTGAAAGATTATGCTAAGAAACTGGAAGAAAGTGAGAAGTTAAAATAATTTTCAGGGATTTTGCCATCAAGTTATTTATTTTATATTTTTACTGTACACTAGTTATTCAAAGTGAAACATTTTCTTTGTTACCGAGTGAATTTTTCATTCTTTGTTAACAAGTGAATTTTTCAGATCAATATTTTTGTAAATGATTGTAAGTTGTAATCATTTGTTTCTGTTTTAATGTGCTTTCTCTGAAGGCTCTCCTGTCAAGTAATATTTGTGACATATTTGTATAGGACATGTTTCATTAGAGAAATGTTTTGGAATACGTGGTCTTTTCACACTTGCTGTTTAAGATGTATAGCCTATGTTCCATTGTTATAAATACAAACAAACAATTTTAAACTTATTTCCTCAATGACAGTTGTCTTTGACATCAGTTTATCACATATTTATGAACAAATATCTATTAATTTTCTCTAAGCTTCGTGGATTTATATGTTCTGAGGATTGTGCAAGTACCAAATGCCAAGTGAAATGTTTCTTGCTTGCCTAAATCCTAGAGTGTCACTGTAATTAATATTCTTTTATAAAGTTCAACAACAATATGGAAAGGAAGGATTGCTGTGCTTTTGTGAATGTGGAAGTGGTTTTTACTTCAGAAGAAGGTCTTTGTCCGAAAGCTTTAATATTTTAGCAGTTGTATTCATTGTCTCTGTCTGTGCTCAATGCCTCCTCTATATAGTGAGCACACTCTTATCTTTTCCATATTGTTGTTATTCCATAATGGACTTCCCATTGTTTAATATCAAATTCATGCTGAAAGTAGTAATCAACAATAGTGAGAGTGTAACAAGAAATTGTTACAATCCAGTTTCCTAAAATTACTATTCTGTAAAGAACATTTTCCATGAAAAAAATTGAACTTGGCTAAGGCGAAGGAGGGAACAATGAACAGGTGATGTAACCAGACAAAAAGTAAGACTGGTTTGCTGCAGCGTTAGACATACTTACAAAATATTACAGAATGCTTACGACAAATATTTTAATTTTCTTCTGAGCATTATCGTGCAGTAAGATTTGACATCTTTCAAGAAAAGATGTGTTGGGTCAGAAGACATTCTGTGTGGAATGTTACACAAAGAGAGGATGATATGATAAGAAGAAAACTAGTAAAGCATCTAGTACAATATGATGTTTATGTTTACAATGAGAGTGTAAGTAAAGTGTTTCTTATTGGGCTAAACTAATTAAGTATAGTATAAGAGCCAAAGTGATGAACATGGGCATCCTTTCTATTATGTAGTGTGGCATAACAAAGCCAGGAAACGATTACAGGACTACATCCTGTATCATTGCCAGAGAGTGATGTGGAGTCTCCACTTCGAGGATGTCACAGATAACTAACTCCAGTCTCTGCAACTGGCACTGCTAGCAAGACCTTTGGCTGTAACTCTGAAATAGTGAAGATTGCACAGGCTGACTTCAAAAAGTGCTGTGACTCCCAACAAATTTTCATGTTTAATTCATATTTAATTACTTCTCACAGAATCCATATATAACTGGACTGCTCTTTGGCTTCATAGTGCTTCACTGGTGTTGGATTATTTGCTATGAGCACAGCTTCTCTAGTTGTGGCTTTTGCACCAATTTATAGCAACGACAAACATGCAGTGATTCTGCTTTTATTATATGCAACTGTACTTAATCACCATAGCCTGTTTTCAGCTTAGACAATAAAGAAGAATTTGGCACAACTAGTGAATAAGCCAAAAGCAGATGATGTGGTACTTCTATTAGATAATATAGGGCCTTTATGTTGGTTAAGCTTCAGTTTAAGGACAATGCAATATGTATGAAAAATGAAATCCATTCATAACAAGTCATTTTCTTATGGTAACTTAAAGTTGTTGTCCTATGTATATTTACCTAGTGGCATAATTTATAAATATTCCTTTAATTAAAAATAACCCACTTTGCTTGGTTATGCTGTACGTGGTAAGCCCTATGAATCAGTTATAAGTGTATCAACAATGCAGGAAAACATAGATTGCCACCTACTGTAAAGAAGACACGTCAAGTTCCAAACAGGCACAATTAAAAGACACTGACATAAAGCTCTTGCCCGCAGCCTTCATCACTAAAAGAGACACACCATTCACACACAAGCAAGCACACATACATGACTGCCAACTCCAGTGTCTCAGGCTGAGATGCTGGAGTTGGCAGTCATGTGGCAATGAGGTGTGCTTGCTTGTGTGTGTGAATGGTGTGTGTCTCTCCTTTACTGATGAAGGCTGCAGCCAAAAGTTTTATGTAAGTGTCTTTTAATTGTGCCTGTCTGCAACTTGATGTGTCTTCTTTATAGTAAGTAGAAATCTGTTTTTTTCTACATTGTTGATATTCCTACCTGGAGTTTCCATTGTTTGATTCAGTTATAAGTATATGATTCTTAGTCTATAATGACATGAATTTTGTTGTTGGAAAAGCAGATGTCAGGCCGGGATGGATACAGTGGTTCTGTCAGATCACCAAATTTAAGCTCTGTCCAGTGTGGCTATTTCATATGACAGTGCCATGTTAGGCTGAGAAGAATTTTCTTAAGAAAGGTAACTCTTAGTTAGAGGAGGACACTTAACAAATATACTTACACCCCACTCTTGAGTATGGATCTTCTCTTTGAGATCCGCTCCAAACTGTGTGAAAAAGAAAAAGAAGGTTGAAAGAGAAGCTTTGAGATATATTTATTATTTAGTCAGATCCAGAGTGTCAAATACATGCTAAAAAACCCACAGTTGTACATCCCAAAACAAAGGTGACCAGATTGTGGGAGCATTGCTCATAAAACAAAAGCTGCCACTTTTTGAGAAAACTCAGCAAATTTATAAAGGTAAGTCATTAAATAACAGGAATTTTATTATATCCTTGCTTTACCCTGCATTTGATCCACCTGAAGAGTGAAAAAATCTGTTTCACATGTCATCATCTGCAGACTTTCAACACTCACAAATGATCTTTCGAAGGTTCAAACAAGACACACTTCCATAATATAATTTAAGGTGGCTCAGTGGCCTAGTGCACATCTTTCATTGGATGCCAGTTTAACAACTTGCACTTTCCTCTTTCTTAGTGTGAAGTCTGGAATGTTTGATGGATGTTTTAATACGTCAAATTTTAGATCATTTAGCATAATGTTAATATACACTGTCAAATGAGGATGTATTCTCATGAAGTAGCAATACTCCCTGTCAGAGAAATATGCAGCACATTGATTATACAGCAGCCTTCAGTTGTCTTGGCAACATCTCACTGTAGTGGCTCTAGTTGCTGCTTGGTTCTTCTCCAACAAGTGCACTGGTCTAGAGCCCCTGACATTTCAGGAGACTGTGACATTGACTTTCCTAGTTGGTTCCTGTGTGAGTATTTTCTTGACATGAAAATCCATTCCATTGATTGACTCTTACACTCTAATTCTGAACAGTGCATCCATAACTCATGTCTTGTTCAATCCAGTCGAGGAAAGTATCTTCTTCACAAGCATAATTTTCCAGGCATTCATCAGACATTGTCAGCTGCACTTCCTTGTGGTCATGGGTAGCTTTCTTGATGCCCATTGGTTGCATATGTTCTTGCAGCCAAGATCATCGTGGTTGTTATTGTTTACAAAACATTGATTCATGTTAGAATTCTGTGATAATGTTCTCAAAAGTGACACATCATTTGGGGATGATCCACTAACTGATCTGCTGTCTCAATGTCTCAGTTGGAATGCGCACTAGTCTTTGACTCTGCTGTTCATTGGTGGCATGAGTCTTCCACTCTCACATAATTTCAGAAATGAGAATTCCAACAACAGACTTATAGCTATATGTAATGTAGTGAGACAAGAGACAAGGCAACCAGCCACAAAACAAGATAACATCACTACTGAACTGAATGGAAGGGCTATAAATGATGAGTCACAGGTAATAAATGTATTTAATAATCATTTCTTACATATATTAGAAAGCATACATGCAAGCAGTTTAAGAGAAAAATCACAGCAGTATGTTGAAAAATTATCTCTCATAAAATTCAATCATATGAATGTATCACAACTTCTCCTTCTGAAATTAAAAGAATTACACATTCTCTCAGAAGTAGCTTCTCATCTGGTTTTGATGATGTTTCCAATAGAGTGCTAAAACTCTGTTTCCATATAATAAGCCCAGTCTTATCTGAAATGTGTGATGCACCACTGACTCAGGGCACTTTTCCAGAGAGAATGAAATATTCTGATGTTAAACCTCTCTTTAAGAAAGGTGATAAGAGAGATGTTAATAACTACTGACCTATTTCACTTCCAATATCATTTTCCAAAAATTTTTGTGAGGATGATGCATTTTAGAATAGTATCTCACCTTGGAAACAATAATATCCTCAGCAAATCACACTTTGGGTTTCAGAAGGGTTGGTCTACTGAAAATTTACATGATCATGCTCCAGATTTTACAAGCATTAAACAATAAAATAGCACCAGCTGGTATATTCTGCAACCTATCTAATGCATTTGACTGTGTGAATAATAGTATTCTCCTACATAAATTGAAGTTTAATGGGATTGATGATTTAGCCAGGTAGTGTATAATGTCATATCTAACCAAAATAATACAGAAATTGTACTTAGTAATTCAAAATATCCCCCCCCATGAACCATGGACCTTGCCGTTGGTGGGGAGGCTTGCGTGCCTCACCGATACAGATAGCCGTACCGTAGGTGCAACCACAACGGAGGGGTATCTGTTGAGAGGCCAGACAAACGTGTGGTTCCTGAAGAGGGGCAGCAGCCTTTTCAGTAGTTGCAAGGGCAACAGTCTGGATGATTGACTGATCTGGCCTTGTAACAATAACCGAAACGGCCTTGCCGTGCCGGTACTGCGAACGGCTGAAAGCAAGGGGAAACTACAGCCGTAATTTTTCCCGAGGGCATGCAGCTTTACTGTATGATTACATGATGATGGCGTCCTCTTGGGTAAAATATTCCGGAGGTAAAATAGTCCCCCATTCGGATCTCCGGGCGGGGACTACTCAAGAGGATGTCGTTATCAGGAGAAAGAAAACTGGTGTTCTACGGATCGGAGCGTGGAATGTCAGATCCCTTAATCGGGCAGGTAGGTTAGAAAATTTAAAAAGGGAAATGGATAGGTTGAAGTTAGATATTGTGGGAATTAGTGAAGTTCGGTGGCAGGAGGAACAAGACTTCTGGTCAGGTGACTACAGGGTTATAAACACAAAATCAAATAGGGGTAATGCAGGAGTAGGTTTAATAATGAATAGGAAAATAGGAATGCGGGTAAGCTACTACAAACAGCATAGTGAACGCATTATTGTGGCCAAGATAGATACGAAGCCCACACCTACTACAGTAGTACAAGTTTATATGCCAACTAGCTCTGCAGATGACGAAGAAATTGAAGAAATGTATGATGAAATAAAAGAAATTATTCAGATTGTGAAGGGAGACGAAAATTTAATAGTCATGGGTGACTGGAATTCGAGTGTAGGAAAAGGGAGAGAAGGAAACATAGTAGGTGAATATGGATTGGGGGACAGAAATGAAAGAGGAAGCCGGCTGGTAGAATTTTGCACAGAGCACAACATAATCATTACTAACACTTGGTTTAAGAATCATGAAAGAAGGTTGTATACATGGAAGAACCCTGGAGATACTAAAAGGTATCAGATAGATTATATAATGGTAAGACAGAGATTTAGGAACCAGGTTTTAAATTGTAAGACATTTCCAGGGGCAGATGTGGACTCTGACCACAATCTATTGGTTATGACCTGTAGATTAAAACTGAAGAAACTGCAAAAAGGTGGGAATTTAAGGAGATGGGACCTGGATAAACTGAAAGAACCAGAGGTTGTACAGAGATTCAGGGAGAGCATAAGGGAGCAATTGACAGGAATGGGGGAAATAAATACAGTAGAAGAAGAATGGGTAGCTTTGAGGGACGAAGTAGTGAAGGCAGCAGAGGATCAAGTAGGTAAAAAGACGAGGGCTAGTAGAAATCCTTGGGTAACAGAAGAAATATTGAATTTAATTGATGAAAGGAGAAAATATAAAAATGCAGTAAGTGAAACAGGCAAAAAGGAATACAAACGTCTCAAAAATGAGATCGACAGGAAGTGCAAAATGGCTAAGCAGGGATGGCTAGAGGACAAATGTAAGGATGTAGAGGCCTATCTCACTAGGGGTAAGATAGATACCGCCTACAGGAAAATTAAAGAGACCTTTGGAGAGAAGAGAACCACTTGTATGAATATCAAGAGCTCAGATGGAAACCCAGTTCTAAGCAAAGAAGGGAAAGCAGAAAGATGGAAGGAGTATATAGAGGGTCTATACAAGGGCGATGTACTTGAGGACAATATTATGGAAATGGAAGAGGATGTAGATGAAGATGAAATGGGAGATATGATACTGCGTGAAGAGTTTGACAGAGCACTGAAAGACCTGAGTCGAAACAAAGCCCCCGGAGTAGACAATATTCCATTGGAACTACTGACGGCCGTGGGAGAGCCAGTCCTGACAAAACTCTACCATCTGGTGAGGAAGATGTATGAGACAGGCGAAATACCCTCAGACTTCAAGAAGAATATAATAATTCCAATCCCAAAGAAAGCAGGTGTTGACAGATGTGAAAATTACCGAACTATCAGCTTAATAAGTCACAGCTGCAAAATACTAACACGAATTCTTTACAGACGAATGGAAAAACTAGTAGAAGCCAACCTCGGGGAAGATCAGTTTGGATTCCGTAGAAACACTGGAACACGTGAGGCAATACTGACCTTACGACTTATCTTAGAAGAAAGATTAAGGAAAGGCAAACCTACGTTTCTAGCATTTGTAGACTTAGAGAAAGCTTTTGACAATGTTGACTGGAATACTCTCTTTCAAATTCTAAAGGTGGCAGGGGTAAAATACAGGGAGCGAAAGGCTATTTACAATTTGTACAGAAACCAGATGGCAGTTATAAGAGTCGAGGGACATGAAAGGGAAGCAGTGGTTGGGAAGGGAGTAAGACAGGGTTGTAGCCTCTCCCCGATGTTGTTCAATCTGTATATTGAGCAAGCAGTAAAGGAAACAAAAGAAAAATTCGGAGTAGGTATTAAAATTCATGGAGAAGAAATAAAAACTTTGAGGTTCGCCGATGACATTGTAATTCTGTCAGAGACAGCAAAGAACTTGGAAAAGCAGTTGAATGGAATGGACAGTGTCTTGAAAGGAGGATATAAGATGAACATTAACAAAAGCAAAACAAGGATAATGGAATGTAGTCTAATTAAGTCGGGTGATGCTGAGGGAATTAGATTAGGAAATGAGACACTTAAAGTAGTAAAGGAGTTTTGCTATTTGGGGAGCAAAATAACTGATGATGGTCGAAGTAGAGAGGATATAAAATGTAGGCTGGCAATGGCAAGGAAAGCGTTTCTGAAGAAGAGAAATTTGTTAACATCCAGTATTGATTTAAGTGTCAGGAAGTCATTTCTGAAAGTATTCGTATGGAGTGTAGCCATGTATGGAAGTGAAACATGGACGATAAATAGTTTGGACAAGAAGAGAATAGAAGCTTTCGAAATGTGGTGCTACAGAAGAATGCTGAAGATTAGATGGGTAGATCACATAACTAATGAGGAAGTATTGAATAGGATTGGGGAGAAGAGAAGTTTGTGGCACAACTTGACCAGAAGAAGGGATCGGTTGGTAGGACATGTTCTGAGGCATCAAGGGATCACCAATTTAGTATTGGAGGGCAGCGTGGAGGGTAAGAATCGTAGAGGGAGACCAAGAGATGAATACACTAAGCAGATTCAGAAGGATGTAGGTTGCAGTAGGTACTGGGAGATGAAAAAGCTTGCACAGGATAGAGTAGCATGGAGAGCTGCATCAAACCAGTCTCAGGACTGAAGACCACAACAACAACAACAATTCAAAATATATAGTCCGGGGACATAATTCTGACTGGGGAGCAATCACTATTGGTTACCCAAGGCTCAGTCTAAGGTCCACTATTGTTCCTCATACAGTATATGTAAATGATATTCCGTCTAATATACAACAGACAGCATTCCTTCTTTCTTCAGATGACAGTAGTATTGAAATCAGTCCAAACATATAAAGAAACAGAAGAAATGGTAAACAGGTCTCTTTAAAGTATCATTGACTGGTTTTCTGTAAATGGTCTCGCCCTTAATTTTAAAGAGAGACAATATATTCAGTTTTGCACATCTAGGGATACTACACCAATAATAAGTGTAACACATGGTGAGGGCATAATAAATAGGCTGGAAACTACAAAATTTTTAGGTGTCTGTACTGTTGAGAATTTAAATTGGAAAAAGCACATTGTGGAATGCCTAAAACAACTTAGTTCATTCACAGTTGCACTTAGAATCATTGCAATCTTGGGGAGAGACAGTTCAATAAGTTGACATATTTTGTGCATTTTTATTCAGTAATGTCATATGGAATAATTTTGTGGAGGAACTCATCATTAAGAAAGAAAGTCTTCATTGTGCAAAGACATGCTACAAGAATAACGTGTGGTCTCACCCATGATCATCTTGTAGACATCTGCTAAAACTCCTATTCTGTAGAAGAATTTCTATTACTGTAATGTGTAAAAGTTGGTGGGTAGGAATTACTAATTCACATCTCTATATCTTTTTTCTTTTTGTAGAAAAATGAAAGATCTTAGAATTGTTCAGATTGTAATCATATGTACAAATTAATTTCTAGAGTGAATGTGAAATGACTTGTTCTACATCATAATTACAATCGATCATGCAAAATGATCCATGGAACATGATTACGTCAGCTGCTGAAAAAGGAATAATGGCACGTAGGACATTTAACACTTCAGGTGCAGAGACTAACTTTCAAAAGTATATAAATATAAATTAAAAATGCAGTTTCCATCCTTTTATGCTTTGACAAGTGATGTCTCCTTTAGTCTCTCTGTTTGTATGGATAAATGCATGTGTTACACTCTTAGACCCTTCCAGTCCCTCCTGATTTTTAATAAACTCCACAAACTACCAGTTCTCCAGTCTGTGACTGATTAGAATCATTTGCTCCCTCCCATAAATGAAACTACCAAAAGTTTACTGTGGTGCTTTACTTTTGACAGTGAGTGCTGCAACTCTCCGTTTTCCAACAGTCGTCGCTTAGCTGCCCTCTTGTCCTGTGGGCTGCTTTCAACCCGTCGTGCTTCTGTCACCATTTCTCTATTCCACTACGAGTCCTGAACCCAGACAAACACTCACTGTGTCCACTACTCTTTTTACTTCCGTACTCCAGTACACCATTCTCAGCGTCTGCCCTCTTATGACTGGCTGTCCCCTAAACAACCTCAGTGATGAGCTGTCATTTGTCACTCTGCCTCTCTCACTTCTTCCAGATGAATTTCCTGGTGTACAGGTGGTCTGGGAACCATAGCTATTACTGTCCATGGGAAAGCAACACTTAGTAGCTGCCAAAGCACCTCTGTTTTCAGTTTCCAAAACAGCCTTGGAGTACCCAGAGCCACCACTGGTCCACAATGAGTCCAGGTGTTGCAAGACAAATGAGTCCAGGTGTTGCAAGACAACTGACAAACACTTTCAGGAATGGTCCAATCTGACAATGTCTGGCATTTGTTAGCTTCACGTAGACCTCCATTCTATGTTTACAAATCAGCCTCAGAGTTCCCAGAGCTCTCCTGGTTCTACAGGAACTCCAGGGGTCACTAGATGCCTTGACAAACATTTCCAAGAACAGGACAAATTCTCTGTATCCAGTGTTCCCACTTTTCTCATCACCAAGTTAGCAACCAATCATTGTTGCCATCCAGCCAGCCACTCCCCTCGTAGCCAAAGCAGCAGGCTTCTCATCTGCTCCTTTTGATTAAAGCATGACCACTATTGAGCTTAACCTTATATGCAGACTGTAGTTCTACTAAATGAGCTGTCACAGTCTGACGCTGAAATGCATAGTCTTGTTTACTTTGCTTACCTTCACTCCATTATCTTGTGCTTGTGAACTTTGTGTAGGCTGCTGATCACGTGTGTCTGACTTCTCGATCACCCATCCTCGCATGTATATTCCATTATGGGTTTGACGAGTATTGACTCATTTAGAAGAAAATGTAATATTTCTACAGTGAATGCTATATGGAAAACAGATTTGTACTTGGATAACATTTCCTTACACATTGTACAGAAAGGTGTGCACTATTCAAAAGTTTTCATGTCCCAAGGAGCTTAAAGTAGAACAAAGAAAGAAGAGTTATAAAACACATCTTCAAATCCAAGTTGAAATGTTTCCTTGGGGCACTCTCCTCCTACTCTGTACAGGAGTTCCTCACAGTAGTTCAAACTTTTCTGTGTAACGTGTTATGTATTTGTGTACCATACTCTCCCACATTTTTTTCATGTTTTATTAATTCTTTAGTTTCCTTTGTTCATAAGTTTTGTAATCAAGATTCCACAAATATGTAATGATGCATGGCATGTATGTAACAATTCATTCCATGACCAAATAGCTTTGGCTAATGCTGTCCCATGGACCTTAGTAAATAAAACTACTGAATTTGTGTCACGAGGTATATTATTGCCAGGCTGTTTGAAATTTACAGTAGACTGGAAATATAACCATCTTTATGCTGTAATTGAACTTATTGACGAAGCCCATTGTATGAGAAAATACTGAACGGCTAATAAAGATTCTTATTCTTATTAAGGAATCACTTATTTAGATAATGAGTAAATATTTCCTTGATTTTTTAGTAACATATCCTAGTAATTCTGAGTTGTTATTGTAGTATGCAACTACTGCGGGATCCCTACTAGTTCTTGCCAAAAGAACATTTCTATTTTCCTTTCGCAAGATACTTTAATCTTTCTAGTAGTCCACAGGGTTTTATGTAGCTGTTTAGTGTCTCTAGTTGCTGATGAATTATATTGTGTGGTCCACCCCTCTTTTGTCCTGATGTTCCTGTGTTACAAAGACATTGCACCAACTCAGTCCTGAACTGTTTCTTATCTAGGGCATGCTCAGGAGGTTTCTTCTTCAGTAGTATTCAAGAATTTCTGATCGGAAGATCAAGTGAATGGTAAACCAACCTGAAATCCTCTTGATAGTTTGATTCACCATTCTAGTGTGAATGCTTGTCAGCTCAGTTATGGTGATCAGTTAGTAGCATTACATATTGAGAAATACGTTCATTCTCAACTCCTTGTGAGGTACTTGCAGAAAAATGTAATAGCTCTACAGTTTGTTTTATCCTCTGATGAAAAACCATTTTCAGAACTAATGTTATCATGTAATTCATCTGGATTTACTACAAGATTGTCATCACTGTGACCACCAAAGTCACTGAGCTCATCACCAACCACATCAGTAAATCTCATAGCTGCCTTACATCCTCTGCAGCAGTGCCTTTATTCAAAAAATCACTGTGATTGAATAATCAATCCATTATCTAAAACTCAATGTTAAATAATAATTATTAATTACCATAGTAGCTATACCATACTAAAAAAATAATAACCAATACAAAAGATAGACCTGTAAATGAGAATATTTATGCAGAAATCATGACAAGGGAAAATAAACTGATCAGTGCTCTGTTTTTTCAGTATTCATGCAGTGTTACACATGCTCAACATAAAAATAAGTATTCCAAAATCTGGATTTGACTGATTTGCATAGCTTGTCTTATTGATTAGGGTTCTACCTATTTCTTTAGCTTGTCGATGTTTTCATTCTTCCTGAACTGGCACTTAATAAGGCAACATTGTCCCAGAAAAACCGAAGTTTTATGGGATTGATGGTATAGCCAAATAAAGGATGATGCAACATTTAACCAAAAGAATGCCAGAAGTTGTACTTAGTAATCCAACCAATGTAGTCTGGGGACTTTACTCTGGGGAGAAATCATGTCTGGTGTTCCCCAAGGCTCAATCTTAGGACCACTGTTGTACAATCTTCTGTCTGGTATACAACAAGCAGAATCAACTGTTTTTGCAAATTATTCTAGTACTGTAATCAGTCCAGGCATACATACAACAGAAGAAATGGTACACAGGGTTCTTAAAAGTATCATTGACTGGTTTTCTGCATATAGTCTCCACCTCAATTTTAAAAAGACACAACATATTCAATTCTGCACATCTAGGGGTACATCTACATCTACATCTACATCCATACTCCGCAAGCCACCTGACGGTATGTGGCGGTAAGTGTATATGGCAAGGAAATAATAAATAGACTGGAAACTTCAGAATTGTTAAGTGTCTATACTAAAGAGAATTTAAACTGGAAAAAGCACATATTTGGAACTCCTAAAACAAACTAGTGCTGCCACATTTACACTTATAATCACTGCAAATCTTGGGAAGAGGCAAATCAGTAAGTTGACATATTTTCGTTCAATAATTCATTCATGGACCTTGCCGTTGGTGGGGAGGCTTATGCGTCTCAGTGATACAATATCCGTACCGTAAGTGCAACCCCAACGGTGGGATATCTGTTGAGAAGCCAGACAAACGTGTGGTTCCTGAAGAGGGGCAGCAGCCCTTTCAGTAGTTGCAGGGGCAACAGTCTGGATGATTGACTGATCTGGACTTGTAACACTAACCAAAACGGCCTTTCCGTGCTGGTACTGCGAACGGCTGAAAGCATGGGGAAACTATAGCCGTAATTTTTACCAAGGGCATGCGGCTTTACTGTATGGTTAAATGACGGTGCCGTCCTATTGGGTAAAATAGTCCCCCATTCGGATCTCTGGGCGGGGACTACTCAGGAGGACATTGTTATCAGGAGAAAGAAAGCTGGCGTTCTACAGATCGGAGCGTGGAATGTCAGATCCCTTAATCGGGCAGGTAGGTTAGAAAATTTTAAAAAGGAAATGGATAGGTTAAATTTAGATATAGTGGGAATTAGTGTTAGTTCGGTGCCAGGGGGAACAAGACTTCTGGTCAGGTGAATACAGGGTTATAAATACAAAGTCAAATAGGGGTAATGCAGGAGTAGGTTTAATAATGAATAAAAAAACAGCAATGCGGGTAAGCTACTACAGACAGCATAGTGAACGCATTATTGTGGCCAAGATAGACACGAAGCCCACGCCTACCACAGTAGTACAAGTTTACATGCCAACTAGCTCCGCAGATGATGAAGAGATTAATGATGAGATAAAAGAAATTATTCAGATAGTGAAGGGAGACGAAAATTTAATTGTCATGGGTGACTGGAACTCAATAGTACAAAAAGGTAGAGAAGGAAACAAAAGTAGGTGAATATGGAATAGGATTAAGGAATGAAAGAGGATGCCGCCTGATAGAACTTTGCACAGAGCATAACTTAATCATAGATAACACTTGGGTCAATAATCAGAAAAGAAGGTTGTATACATGGAAGAAGCCTGGAGGTACTGGAAGGTATCAGATAGATTATATAATGGTAAGACAGAGATTTAGGAACCAGGTTTTAAATTGTAAGACATTTCCAGAGGCAGATGTGGATTCTGACCACAATCTATTAGTTATGAACTGTAGATTAAAACTGAAGAAACTGCAAAAAGGTGGGAATTTAAGGAGATGGGATCGGGATAAACTGATAGAACCAGAGGTTGTAGAGAGTTTCAGGGGGAACATTAGGGAACGATTGACAGGAATGGGGGAAAGAAATACAGCAGAAGAAGAATGGGTAGCTTTAAGGGATGAAGTAGTGAAGGCAGCAGAGGATCAAGTAGGTAAAAAGACGAGGGCTAGTACAAATCTTTGGGTAACAGAAGATATATTGAATTTAATTGATGAAAGGAGAAAATATAAAAATGCAGTAAATGAAGCAGGCAAAAAGGAATACAAACGTCTCAAAAATGAGATTAACAGGAAGTACAAAATGGCTGAGCAGGGATGGCTAGAGGACAAATGTAAGGATGTAGAGGCATATCTCACTAGGGGTAAGATAGATACTGCCTACAGGAAAATTAGAGACTTTTGGAGAAAAGACAACCTCTTGTATGACTATCAAGAGCTCAGATGGAAACCCAGTTCTAAGCAAAGAAGAGAAAGCAGAAAGGTGGAAGGAGTATATAGAGGGTCTGTAGATGGGTGGTGTACTTGAGGGCAATATTATGGAAATGGAAGAGGATGTAGATGGAGATGAAATGGGAGATATGATACTGTGTGAAGAGTTTGACAAAGCACTGAAAGACCTAAGTTGAAACAAGGCCCCGGGAGTAGACAATATTCCATTAGAACTACTGATAGCCTTGGGAGAGCCAGCCCTGACAAAACTCTACCATCTGGTGAGCAAGATATATGAGACAGGCGAAATACCCTCAGACTTCAAGAATATAATAATTCCAATCCCAACGAAAGCAGGCGTTGACAGATGTGAAAATTACCGAACTATCAGTTTAGTAAGCTGCAGCTGCAAAATACTAACAAGAATTCTTTACAGACAAATGAAAAAACTGGTGGAGGCCAACCTCGGGGAAGATCAGTTTGGATTCCGTAGAAATGTTGGAACACGTGAGGCAATACTGACCCCACGACTTATCTTAGAAAATAGATTAAGGAAAGGCAAACCTACAGTTCTAGCATTTGTAGACTTAGAAAAACCTTTTGACAATGTTGACTGGAATACTCTCTTTCAAATTCAGGGTAAAATACAGTGAGCGAAAGGCTATTTACAATTTGTACAGAAACCAGATGGCAGTTACAAGAGTCGAGGGGCATGAAAGGGAAGCAGTAGTTGGGACTTTGAGTGAGACAGGGTTGTAGCCTATCCATGATGTTATTCAATCTGTATATTGAGCAAGCAGTATAGGAAACAAAAGAAAAATTTGGATTAGGAATTAAAATCCATGGAGAAGAAATAAAAACTTTGAGGTTCGCCGATGACATTGTAATTCTGTCAGAGACAGCAAAGGACCTGGAAGAGCAGCTGAACGGAATGGACAGTGTCTTGAAAGGAGGATATAAGATGAACATCAACAGAAGCAAAATGAGGATAATGGAATGTAGTCCAATTAAATCAGGTGATGCTGAGCATATTAGATTTGGAAATGAGACGCTTAAAGTAGTAAATGAGCTTTGTTATTTGGGGAGCAAAATAACTGATGATAGTCAAAGTAGAGAGGATATAAAATGTAGACTGGTAATGCCAAGGAAAGCGTTTCTGAGGAAGAGAAATTTGTTAACATCGAATATAGATTTAAGTGTCAGGAAGTCGTTTTATGGAGTATGGCCATGTATGGAAGTGAGACGTGGACGATAAATAGTTTAGACAAGAAGAGAATAGAAGCTGTTGAAATATAGTGCCACAGAAGAATGCTGAAGATTAGATGGGTAGATCACATAACTAATGAGGAGGTATTGAATAGAATTGGGGAGAAGAGGAGTTTGTGGAACAACTTGACTAGAAGAAGGGATTGGTTGGTAGGATATGTTCTGAGGCATCAAGGGATCACCAATTTAGTATTAGAGGGCAGCGTGGAGGGTAAAAATCGTAGAGGGAGACCAAGAGATGAATACACTAAACAGATTCAGAAGGATGTAGGTTGCAGTAGGTACTGGGAGATGAAGATAGCTCGCACAGGATAGAGTAGCATGGAGAGCTGCATCAAACCAGTCTCTGGATTGATGACCATAACAACAAAATTCATTCCTGCGGAATAATGTTCGGGGGTTACTCAGCTTAAAGATAGTCTTCATTGCTCAAAGGCGCTCTGTAAGAATAACGTCGTGCTCGTCCATGATCATCTTGTAGACACCTGTTTGAGGAGTTGGGCATTCTGACTACCACTTCACAGTATATTTATTCCCTCAAGAAGTTTGTTGAAAATAATCCACTGCAGTTCAATAGGAACAATAATGTACTGTAAATACAATATCAGAAGGAAAGATAATGTTCATTACTCCACATTAAGGTTGCCTTCAGCACAAAAAGCAGTGCACAATGCTGAAACTAAAATTTTTTATAATTACCCAGCGATGTAAAAAGCATGACAGACAGAAAAATAAAATTTGAAAACTTACTAACTGCTTCTATTCCATAGAAGAACTTCTATTATTGTAATGTGTAAAAGGTGATGGGCAAGAATTACTAACTCACATCTGTCTATTTAATAATAATAATAATAATAATAATGATGACATACAAATATTTGGCATTAGCCATATTTACAAATTAATTTGTGGTGTGAATGTAAAATGATTCATTCCACACTATAACAATTTATCATGCTGATGATCCGTGGAACATGAAACTAAGTAACACAGTCTGAAACTACAGCAAATTCACACGCAACAACTTTCTCTGTACTCGTACAGAGGGATTACCAGAAGTAACTACTAAATGCCTAGCATCTGAGGTTCTTTATATAAGCTTAGTTTCATCTGTGAATCTAGGGTTGGTTCAGTAAATTACCATTAGAGGTGCACAAAACATTTTTCCAGTCCATGTGTGACACTGTGTAAGGGGTTAAGGAATTACATTTATAGATTTGGAGAAAATTTCTGGTAATGATGACAGGAACACACTTTTAAATTTCTGAAAGCAGACGGGCTAAAATACAGGGAGCAAAATGTTATTTATAACCTACACAGAACCAGATGATAGTTATAAGAGGTGAGGGGCATGAAACGCAAACAGCGGTTGAGAAAGGAGTGAGATGGAGCTGTAGCCCTATCCTGATGTTGTTCAGTCTGTGCATTGAGCAACCAGTAAAGAAAGCCAAAGAAAAATTTGGAGAGGGAATTGAAGTTCAGAGAGAAGGTACAAAAACTTAGAGGTATGGCGACAACATTGTCATTCTGTCAAGAGATAGCAAAGGAATTTTGAAGTGTAATTGAATGGAATAGACAGTGTCTTGAAAGGAGGTTATGCAGTGAATATTAACAAAATTAAAATAAGGGTAATGGAATGGAACTGAATCACATCAGGCAACGCTGAGGGAATTAAATTAGGGAATGAGACACTAAAAGTAGTAGATGAAGTTTGCTATTTCGGCAGTAAGATAACTGGTGATGGCCAAAGTAAAAAACATATCAAACGTAGTTTGGCAATGCCAGCCAAGAAACAGAAGAGAAATTTACTTACATCCAGATGTATTATACGAGGGCAGTTCAATAAGTAATGCAACACATTTTTTTTCTGAAACAGGGGTTGTTTTAGTCAGCATTGAAATACACCAGGTTATTCCCCAATCTTTTAGCTACACAACACTATTTTTCAACGTAATCTCCATTCAATGCTACGGCCTGACGCCACCTTGAAATGAGGGCCTGTATGCCTGCACGGTACCATTCCACTGGTCGATGTCAGAGCCAACGTTGTACTGCATCAATAACTTCTTCATCATCCACGTAGTGCATCCCACGGATTGCGTCCTTCATTGGGCCAAACATCTGGAAATCCGACGGTGCGAGATCGGGGCTGTAGGGTGCATGAGGAAGAACAGTCCACTGAAGTTTTGTGAGCTCCTCTCGGGTGCGAAGACTTGTGTGAGGTCTTGCGTTGTCATGAAGAAGGAGAAGTTCGTTCAGATTTTTGTGCCTACGAACACAATGAAGTCGTTTCTTCAATTTCTGAAGAGTTGCACAATACACTTCAGAGTTGATCGTTTGACCATGGGGAAGGACATCGAACAGAATAACCCCTTCAGCGTCCCAGAAGACTGTAACCATGACTTTACCGGCAGAGGGTATGGCTTTAAACTTTTTCTTGGTAGGGGAGTGGGTGTGGCGCCACTCCATTGATTGCCGTTTTGTTTCAGGTTCGAAGTGATGAACCCATGTTTCATCGCCTGTAACAATCTTTGACAAGAAATTGTCACCCTCAGCCACATGACGAGCAAGCAATTCCGCACAGATGGTTCTCCTTTGCTCTTTATGGTGTTCGGTTAGACAACGAGGGACCCAGCGGGAACAAACCTTTGAATATCCCAACTGGTGAACAATTGTGACAGCACTACCAACAGAGATGTCAAGTTGAGCACTGAGTTTTGTGATGGTGATCCGTCGATCATCTCGAACGAGTTTGTTCGCACGCACCGCCATTGCAGGAGTCACAGCTGTGCACGGCCAGCCCGCACGCGGGAGATCAGACAGTCTTGCTTGACCTTGCGGCGATGATGACACACGCTTTGCCCAACGACTCACCGTGCTTTTGTCCACTGCCAGATCACCGTAGACATTCTGCAAGCGCCTATGAATATCTGAGATGCCATGGTTTTCCGCCAAAAGAAACTCGATCACTGCCCGTTGTTTGCAACGCACATCCGTTACAGACGCCATTTTAACAGCTCCGTACAGCGCTGCCACTGTTGGAAGTCAATGAAACTATACGAGACGAAGCGGGAATGTTTGAAAATATTCCGCAAGAAATTTCCGGTTTTTTCAACCAAAATTGGCCGAGAAAAAGAATGTGTTGCATTACTTATTGAACTGCCCTCGTATATAAGTACAACAATATGTAAACAAAATGTATAAAACAAAACAATGTGTAAATAGTACGTGTGTAAAAAAACAAGCAATAGCACAAAAGGTTAAAGTACAAACACTCAAGACAAAATAACTACACGTTAAAAGCTTGGCAAGCCTGACTAGAATCTCATTCATATATTTAAAGCTCAATATCTAGATTGCACAGCCAATCCAAAGCAGAGGGTTTCACATATATAACCTCAGAGACAGGTCCGGCATATCTTCTTAAGGGGCACTCCTCAATAATATGGCTGACGTTCTGTTCTGGTGCTCCACAGTCAAAGGCTGGTGAGTTGCATAGACCCCACTTGTACTTAATATGCATTGCATCTTGCATGGCCCATTCTGATACGGTTTAATTTAGTCTAGGTACATCTCTTCAGGTCAAAGCCTGGTAATTCCAGAGTAGGATCTTGGATACCTTGTTTATTAATTCCAGAATCATTCCAAAAGTGCCGCCATTGTTCCTTGATGTCAGGTTGATGTTCTTGTGTATTAACCCATATAGGCTTCCGTGACTTCAAGCGGGTTGATGGTATTTTGTTCAAAACATCATGGATTGGTAGATTCTGTGGGTAATCTGAGTCATGAATTTTTGACCACTTTCTTGCTGCTGCTTCTTGCCTTCTCAGTTGTGGCTGGTAAAATTGTTTTATTAGAATGGCAACAATAGCAGCACTGCATTGTGGAAATGTTGCTGACAGAAACAGCTGTGAAGAGGTCTCTTTGCAATCAATAAACAGGCTGAAGAATACGATCAAAAAATTTGATGGAACAAGTGAATTAGGCGTGCAGCAGGGAGAGAGAGGCAGCCCGTTCCATGGCAGTTGTTGTTGAAATCGATGTAGCTGTAGCTGTAGCTGACCATACAGCAGACGCCTCAAATTCTGTAGCCAGTGCTTGAGCTGTGTCAGGGGAATTCTCTCTACCCTGGTCAACAGTTAAGATTTTGCAGTGCATTTTACTCTGGTATCCGTACAATATTCAGAATGTGCACCAAATGAAGCCCAAAGATAGGCTACAATGCTTCAACTTTGCACTTCATTTTTTGGCACACATGAAAATGGATGAGATGGTGGCTAGGGAATATTCTTTGGATAGACAAGGCACATTTTACTTGGCACTGTGCCATGAATGTACAGAACTGTTGCATATGGGGTTCTGCCCTGCCACATATTGTACAGGAAAATCGACTGAACTCTGTTTATGTGACTCTGTGGTGTGATTTCACAAGCTCCTTCATTCTCAGCTCACTTTTCTTTGAGAGTATGAGGCCTCACAGGCTCTTAGGTGTACAGCTACATCTGCACATTATAAGGACCTTCTTGTGCAACATATGATTCCAGCTTTGCAGGAACGCAACTGTGTCACCACTGTTATTCTTTTGCTAGATGGGGCAGCATTGCATGTTGCTTGACAGGTGAAACATTTGCTTTGAGGGACATTCGGAAATGAGTACATACTCAATTTCAAGATGTATGGCCTTCCAGATCCCCTAAAATAAATCCTTGTGACTTCAGTTGTGGGTATATCTGAAAGATCGTGTCTATCAGGGATGTATCTGGATTCCCTGATCTGAAGGATAGCAAATGACGACATATCACTCTGATTACACCGGATATGCTGCAAGCAACTGTTGACCATGCCATGTTACAGATGCAGCATGTTTCTGAGTCAGGAGTCACCCTGAAAACATGTTGTGACGATATAATAATAAATGTGCCAGAACCACCATTATCGTGTGTTTCATCATTCCTCTCCTCTTCTGCACCAAAACCACATTCTGACTGCTTACAGCACTATATTTTCAGCTTGTGACAGAAAGTGGAAGTATTACTTGGTACACATATCTCTTAGCATCTGGAAAGAATTTCTGTGAAGTTAAAATGCACCACACGGTATGAAAGGGGTAGGGGTGGGGAGGGAAAAAAGCAGTGTAGCCCACAACACTTGAATAACCGTACTTTATTCTTCCAGTATTTGAGAAGCAGAGCATTTAGTACTTGCAACAAACTTCAACACATCATTTCAAACCTTTAAGAAACTTCGATGGGTGAAAGGAAAAAAGTTTATCTCTTATTACATGTTCCTGTTCATGCAGCAAAACTGCCGCATCATGCATGATATTTAAATTTATTACTTTTTTACTACTAATGCTGTTCACAAAACCTTTCAGAGACAGTATCCACATTGCCATGCTGAATGTACTTACAAAAATATATACAGGGTGTTTCAAAAATGACCGGTATATTTGAAACGGCAATAAAAACTAAACGAGCAGCGAAGAAATACACCGTTTGTTGCAATATGCTTGGGACAACAGTACATTTTCAGGCAGACAAACTTTCGAAATTACAGTAGTTACAATTTTCAACAACAGATGGCACTGCGGTCTGGGAAACTCTATAGTACGATATTTTCCACATATCCACCATGCGTAGCAATAATATGGCGTAGCCTCTGAATGAAATTACCCGAAACCTTTGACAACGTGTCTGGCGGAATGGCTTCACATGCAGATGAGATGTACTGCTTCAGCTGTTCAATTGTTTCTGGATTCTGGCGGTACACCTGGTCTTTCAAGTGTCCCCACAGAAAGAAGTCACAGGGGTTCATGTCTGGCGAATAGGGAGGCCAATCCACGCTGCCTCCTGTATGTTTCAGATAGCCCAAAGCAATCACACGATCATCGAAATATTCATTCAGGAAATTAAAGACGTCGGCCGTGCGATGTGGCCGGGCACCATCTTGCATAAACCACGAGGTGTTCGCAGTTTGTACCGCCACAAATTCACGAAGAATGTCCAGATAGCGTGATGCAGTAATCGTTTCGGATCTGAAAAATGGGCCAATGATTCCTTTGGAAGAAATGGCGGCCCAGACCAGTACTTTTTGAGGATGCAGGGACGATGGGACTGCAACATGGGGCTTTTCGGTTCCCAATATGCGCCAGTTCTGTTTATTGACGAAGCCGTCCAGGTAAAAATAAGCTTCGTCAGTAAACCAAATGCTGCCCACATGCATATCGTCGTCATCAATCCTGTGCACTATATCGTTAGCGAATGTCTCTTGTGCAGCAATGGTAGCGGCGCTGAGGGGTTGCCGCGTTTGAATTTTGTATGGATAGAGGTGTAAACTCTGGCGCATGAGACGATACGTGGACGTTGGCGTCATTTGGACCGCAGCTGCAACATGGCGAACGGAAACCCGAGGCCGCTGTTGGATCACCTGCTGCACTAGCTGCGCACTGCCCTCTGTGGTTGCCGTACGCGGTCGCCCTACCTTTCCAGCACGTTCATCCGTCACATTCCCAGTCCGTTGAAATTTTTCAAACAGATCCTTTATTGTATCGCTTTTCGGTCCTTTGGTTACATTAAACCTCCATTGAAAACTTCGTCTTGTTGCAACAACACTGTGTTCTAGGCGGTGGAATTCCAACACCAGAAAAATCCTCTGTTCTAAGGAATAAACCATGTTGTCTACAGCACACTTGCACGTTGTGAACAGCACACGCTTACAGCAGAAAGACGACGTACAGAATGGCGCACCCACAGACTGCGTTGTCTTCTATATCTTTCACATCACTTGCAGCGCCATCTGTTGTTGAAAATTGTAAATACTGTAATTTCTAAAGTTTGTCCGCCTAAAAATGTACTGTTGTCCCAAGCATATTGCAACAAACGGTGTATTTTTATTGCTGCTCATTTAGTTTTTATTGCCGTTTCAAATATACCGGTCATTTTTGAAACACCCTGTAATTGTGAACACAATGTTCCCAAAACTACCACAACATTCATGACATTTCAATTTATTACTTCTTTAACACTAACTCAATTTGAGACACATTTCACAAACAATGGCCTCATATGCCACAGAATTTATCTAGAAAAATATATCTTTGTACAACACACAATTCAGAAGATATGATATCATAAACATTGAGCTGCATGAAAATAAAACTGATAGGTGAAATATGTGAACAGATAATCTTAAATATATTTGAAATGTGTGTAAACAGGCACAGCCGCAGGTAAAAAGCTCATTCTAAACCCCTAGAATAATTTCAACCAGATTTTGTATACAGACTAATTACAATCAGAAAAGGTATACTGTGGGGGTAAGAGACATCAGCCTCCTATTGAGGTGGGGATGATTACATGGGGAGGGGAGAAGGAGGTGGACAAAGAGGGGGGAGGGGAAATGGACAGAGAAAGGGAAAGGAGGAGACGTACAAAGGAGCAGATGGATATAGAGGTAAAGGAGATGGATACTGGTGGTGGAGCAGGTAGACATAGGAGGTGGATGAAGGAGAGGAGGAGATGGATAGGGAGGAGAGATGGGCAAAGAGAGTGGTAGAAGGAGATGGTATTAGATGGGGTGGAGGAGATGGACAGAGGAGGAAGCAACAGATAGACATAGGGGAAGGAGCAGATGGACAGAGAGGGAGGGGGGCAGGAAGCAGATGGATATAGAGAGGAGTAAGAGGAGATGCATAAAGAAAGGGGGAGATGGAATTAGATGGGTGTAGGAGTAGATGTACAGAAGTGGAAGGAAAAACTGGGCACAGGGAGGTGTAGCAAATGGACAGAGGAGGGGGGACAGAGAAGATGGACAAAGGGCAGGGGAGAAGGAGATGGAATTGGATGGGGGGGAGGATGAGATAGACAGAGGGGGAAGCAGCAGATGTACATAGGGGCAGGAGGAGATGGGTTACAGTGTGGGGGATGGAAGAAGTGGACAGAGGAGGAAATTGAGTTAGAGGGGGGGGGGAGGAGGAGGAGAGGGACGAATACCAGGTGATCAAAAAGTCAGTATAAATTTGCAAACGTAATAAACCATGGAATAATGTAGATAGACAGGTAAAAATTGACACACATGCTTGGAATGACATGGGGTTTTATTAGAACTACCCCATATTGCTAGACACATGAAAGATCTCTTGCGCGCGTCGTTTGGTGATGATCGTGTGCTCAGCCACCACTTTCATCATGCTTGGCCTCCCAGGTCCCAGACCTCAGTCTGTGCGATTATTGGCTTTGGGGTTACCTGGAGTCACAAGTGTATCGTGATCGACTGACATCTCTAGGGATGCTGAAAGACAACATCCGATGCCTCCGACGCCAATGCCTCACCATAACTCCGGACATGCTTTACAATGCTGTTCACAACATTATTCCTCGACTACAGCTATTGTTGAGGAGTGATGGTGGACATATTGAGCATTTCCTATAAAGAACATCATCTTTGCTTTGTCTTACTTTGTTATGCTAATTATTGCTATTCTGATCAGATGAAGCGATATCTGTCGGACATTTTTTGAACTTTTGTATTTTTTTGGTTCTAATAAAACCCCATGTCATTTCAAGCATGTGCGTCAATTTGTACCTCTCTATCTACATTATTCTGTGATTTATTCAGTTTTCAAATTTATACTGACTTTTTGATCACCCAGTACATACCAGGGTGGTGCTGGTTACCCAGCTAGTCGAATATAAATTGAAGGTATTTGTCTAGAATGTAGCCCTGTACAGAACTGAAACATGGATGATACACAATTCAAACACGAAGAATAGAGGCTATTGAAATGTTGTGCTGCAGAAGAATACTTATGATTACGTTGGTAGATGTAGATGAGGAGGTACTGAACAGGATTAGGGAAAAAAATTGCATTGTTATTGGCTAAATGAAGTGACTGGTTTGGTAAGACACATTCTGAGACATCAAAGAATTCTCAATTTAGTATTGGAGGGAAGTGTGTGTGTGTGGGGGGGGGGGGGGGGCTGGTAAAAATTGCAGAGACTCAAATGGAAGTGTGTTGTAGTAGTTATCTGGAATGAAGAGACTTGCACAGGACTGAGCAGCACAGAGAATTGTATCGAATCGGTCAACAACAACTTGCAATGAAATTTATTCCCTTAGAAACGGAAAGAACGAACACTGTTAATGCATGCAGTAAATTTATAGAAATATACCGTCACTCACTATGATTAAACGAACCTGCAATTGAATGAAAATACTCATTCTTCATCCTAAACTGGGGAGACTGCAATGGCTCGCACTCTGGTGAGTATGCTATGACAAGGCCTCGGGTTTTAGGTAAAAACCTATTTTTTTTCCTCATCAAATAAAGGCAATAAATGTTATACATACACGAAATACGCCAATTCATGATCGAAAACGCTAGTTTTATAGCTCCTAAAAATACCATATTTCAGGTTAGTAACTTGCTATTTAGGGAGTAAAATAACTGATGATGGAGGAAGTAGAGAGGATATAAAATGTAGACTGGCAATGGCAAGGAAATCGTTTCTGAAGAAGAGAAATTTGTTAACATCGAGTATAGATTTAAGTGTCAGGAAGTCGTTTCGGAAAGTATTTGTATGGAGTGTAGCCATGTGTGGAAGTGAAACATGGACGATAACTAGTTTGGACAAGAAGAGAATAGAAGCTTTCGAAATGTGGTGCTACAGAAGAATGCTGAAGATAAGGTGGGTAGATCATGTAACTAATGAGGAGGTATTGAATAGGATTGGGGAGGAGAGAAGTTTGTGGCACAACTTGACTAGAAGAAGGGATCGGTTGGTAGTACATGTTTTGAGGCATCAAGGGATCACAAATTTAGCATTGGAGGGCAGCATGGAGGGTAAAAATCGTAGAGGGAGACCAAGAAATGAATACACTAAGCAGATTCAGAAGGATGTAGGTTGCAGTAGGTACTGGGAGATGAAGAAGCTTGCACAGGATAGAGTAGCATGGAGAGCTGCATCAAACCAGTCTCAGGACTGAAGACCACAACAACAACAACCTGATTGTACCTAAATTAAAAAAAAAAACAATTAAATAAAATGTTTTATGACTAACATTCTCTCGTGGTCTTCCCAGCTAAGAATTACGCAAATATTTTATCGAAAATTGTAATTTTGTAGTACCTCAAATATCTAACTTCATGTTAGAACCTGACCATCTAATTTTTAAAAATCCTGTCAAATAGAATTTGTATGACTAAAATTACTCTTCTGGTCTTCCCGGCTGCTTAGAAAACAGTAACTGAACGATAACAGTTTTATTTGCATGCGTGAACGCCAGTCGTGAGCCAGACGACGACAGCATACGCCAGGCTGTTCCAGCCCGCCCTGCTCCGCAGAGCTATGTCGCCCGGTAGGACACGGTAGAGCCTTGTGATCTGCCTCTGGCTGCCACCTTCCTGCCCAGACGGAACAGCCTGTTTAAAACACCTGCACTGTCTTCGTTCAGTCTGTCAGCATGCTACTTGGATGTGGTGAAATATTTCACGGCGACAGTGTATTTGTGGAAGGTCAAGCACGTCGAAAGTAGCCAGTTCCAAATAATCTCTGATTTGTCAGTGGTTACAAGAATTTCCTGATTTCTCTGCACACGGAAGAGTTATTCACTGCAACGTGTGCAACAAAGACGTAAGTAAAATGTTAACCTTTTATCTGCTACGCCCACTCAGAGAACAGTAATGCCACTGTTTTTCCCGAGTTAACTTGACACATGCGAATGCAAAAATATTGTTTCTAACGCCTTAATATAGGTTAATTTTGCTAAGTAGTCCGCCTCCGTAGCGTAGCGGCAGCGTTACCGCCTACCACGCTGGAGGCCCGGGTTTGATTCCCGGCAGGGGACTGGGTGTTGTGGGTTCATCATCAGTTCATTATCATTGACTCGCAAGTCGCCGAAGTGGCGTCAATTAAAAAGGACTTGCAATACGGCGGCCGGACTCCCCCGAATGGGGCCTCCCGGCCAACAGTGCCATACGATCATTTCATGTTTTGCTAAGTAGATCTCGTGCGTTAATTCTTCAAGTCAGCATGTTGCAGGGATTAAACACCAGGCAAATTAAAAAATTAATCAAACTTGAAACAAACGTTTGTAACTAAACCAAATGCAACAAAGAAAAACGAATTTCAACTTGACCTGTGTCGAGCCTTTGCTACAGCAAACACACCATTCAACGTAGTTGAAAATAGCCAGTTCAAAAGTTTTCTAGAGAAATACTGTCACTGCGGCATTCCATCAGAATCCACACTGAGAAAGAACAGTTTAGATACTTCATATGAAAATAAATTGAGCAGGAAAGGGAAGATATAGGCGATTCCTATCTCTGTCGATAGGACAACTGACAGACAAGGTTAATATGTGGTTAATTTAATTGTTGGAATGTTAGATAGATTCTGAACTCGCTCTGTGTACCTCATCTAATCTGCAGCAAGGAGCTAAAAAACAGTAACCAGGAAACAATTACTCACTTTGTTAATAAAACCCTCAAATTACGTTTCTCCAACAGCCTAGAGGAAACTAAAGTACTTTTAATCTACACTGATGCAGCCGCATAAATGACTGCTACTGTTTAATTGTTGTTACCTTGCTCCATATCACATGTCTTGCACATGTCATGAATGGTGTAGCTGAGACGATACGTCTCGAATTTCCACATGTAAATAAGCTAGTTTCATCCACCAAAAAAGTTTTTTTTTCATTAAAGCACCTACAAAAATCCAGTTATTTCGAGAGGAGCTTCCCAACGTACCACTTCCACGAGAACCCATACTTACTGGGGAACGTGGCTAGAGGATGTGGAATATTACAGATAGTATTTGGAAGACATTAAGAACATTGTTCTTTGAGCATTACTTCAGCTAAAGATCTTCTAAAGGACGCAACAATTTCCAACGACATTGCACATATAAAATTTCATTATGCATTTTTGGTCCCTATTATTAAAGCTCTAGAGCGATCAGGGAAACCAGTCTACACGCAACTGCGATTGATAGCTTTCCCTAAACGTAGATAAATGTAATATAATGCGCATACATAGGGGCAGAAATCCATTCCAGTACGATTATGCCATAGGTGGTAAATCATTGGAAGCGGTAACGACCGTAAAATACTTAGGAGTTACTATCCGGAGCGATCTGAAGTGGAATGATCACATAAAACAAATAGTGGGAAAAGCAGGCGCCAGGTTGAGATTCATAGGAAGAATTCTAAGAAAATGTGACTCATCGACGAAAGAAGTAGCTTACAAAACGCTTGTTCGTCCGATTCTTGAGTATTGCTCATCAGTATGGGACCCTTACCAGGTTGGATTAATAGAAGAGATAGACATGATCCAGCGAAAAGCAGCGCGATTCGTCATGGGGACATTTAGTCAGCGCAAGAGCGTTACGGAGATGCTGAACAAGCTCCAGTGGCGGACACTTCAAGAAAGGCGTTACGCAATACGGAGAGGTTTATTATCGAAATTACGAGAGAGCACATTCCGGGAAGAGATGGGCAACATATTACTACCGCCCACATATATCTCGCGTAATGATCACAACGAAAAGATCCGAGAAATTAGAGCAAATACGGAGACTTACAAGCAGTCGTTCTTCCCACGCACAATTCGTGAATGGAACAGGGAAGGGGGGATCAGATAGTGGTACAATAAGTACCCTCCGCCACACACCGTAAGGTGGCTCGCGGAGTATAGATGTAGATGTAGATGTAGATAGAAGAGGTGACAGAAAAAATCATCTTGGTCCCAGGTTCTATTGGTATGAAAGTTAAGTGAGAAACTAAAGACAGTGTTAAAAAAGAAAAAAAAACAGTATTGACCACCCTGTGCACAGTGGCAGACATCTTATCAGGTAAATCAAGAGAACATGAGAGTGCGGTCAAATTGCGCCTAATACCGTCATTTAAATATGCTCCGGTGACATCTGTTGTCGTGGAACGCTCATTATCGGCATATAAGATGCTATTAACAGATAAAAGATGCAGTTTCTCAATGGAAAATATGGAGAAAGTGTTAATTATTTACAGTGACTGTAATTATGGACATGGACAATAATATAATGTGGATTTTTTGCAATCAATTTATCTTTCTAGACGATAAAATGTCAGATTTTGGTCACCAATATACCAGTTTTGTAACCTATTTTTGTAATGATAAAACCAAATTTAGGTACCCAATTTAAAATTTTTAGAACCTAAAAGTCCGAGGTCTAGCTGTTGTTGTTGTGGTCTTCACTCCTGAGACTGGTTTGATGCAGCTCTCCATGCTACTCTATCCTGTGCAAGCTTTTTCATCTCCCAGTACCTACTGCAACCTACATCCTTCTGAATCTGCTTAGTGTATTCATCTCTTGGTCTCCCTCTACGATTTTTACCCTCCACGCTGCCCTCCAATACTAAATTGGTAATCCCTTGATGCCTCAGGACATGTCCTACCAACCGATCCCTTCTTCTGGTCAAGTTGTGCCACAAACTTCTCTTCTCCCCAATCCTATTCAATACTTCCTCATTAGTTATGTGATCTACCCATCTAATCTTCAGCATTCTTCTGTAGCACCACATTTCGAAAGCTTCTATTCTCTTCTTGTCCAAACTATTTATCGTCCATGTTTCACTTCCATACATGGCTACACTCCATACGAATACTTTCAGAAATGACTTCCTGACACTTAAATCAATACTGGATGTTAACAAATTTCTCTTCTTCAGAAACGCTTTCCTTGCCATTGCCAGCCTACATTTTATATCCTCTCTACTTCGAACATCATCAGTTATTTTGCTCCCCAAATAGCAAAACTCCTTTACTACTTTAAGTGTCTCATTTCCTAATCTAATTCCCTCAGCATCACCCGACTTAATTCGACTACATTCCATTATTCTTGTTTTGCTTTTGTTGATGTTCATCTTATATCCTCCTTTCAAGTCACTGCCCATTCCATTCAACTGCTCTTCCAAGTCCTTTGCTGTCTCTGACAGAATTACAATGTCATCGGCGAACCTCAAAGTTTTTATTTCTTCTCCATGAATTTTAATACCTACTCCGTATTTTTCTTTTGTTTCCTTTACTGCTTGCTCAATATACAGATTGAACAACATCGGGGAGAGGCTACAACCCTGTCTTACTCCCTTCCCAACAACTGCGTCCCTTTCATGTCCCTCGACTCCTATAACTGCCATCTGGTTTCTGTACAAATTGTAAATAGCCTTTCGCTCCCTGTATTTTACCCCTGCCACCTTTAGAATTTGAAAGAGAGTATTCCAGTCAACATTGTCAAAAGCTTTCTCTAAGTCTACAAATGCTAGAAACGTAGGTTTGCCTTTCCTTAATCTTTCTTCTAAGATAAGTCGTAAGGTCAGTATTGCCTCACGTGTTCCAGTGTTTCTACGGAATCCAAACTGATCTCCCCCGAGGTTGGCTTCTACTAGTTTTTCCATTCGCTGTAAAGAATTCGTGTTAGTATTTTGCAGCTGTGACTTATTAAGCTGATAGTTCGGTAATTTTCACATCTGTCAACACCTGCTTTCTTTGGGATTGGAATTATTATATTCTTCTTGAAGTCTGAGGGTATTTCGCCTGTTTCATACATCTTGCTCACCAGATGGTAGAGTTTTGTCAGGACTGGCTCTCCCACGGCCGTCAGTAGTTCCAATGGAATATTGTCTACTCCGGGGGCCTTGTTTCGACTCAGATCTTTCAGTGCTCTGTCATACTCTTCACGCAGTATCGTATCTCCCATTTCATCTTCATCTACATCCTCTTCCATTTCCATAACATTGTCCTCAAGTACATCGCCCTTGTATAGACCCTCTATATACTCCTTCCATCTTTCTGCTTTCCCTTCTTTGCTTAGAACTGGGTTTCCATCTGAGCTCTTGATATTCATACAAGTCGTTCTCTTATCTCCAAAGGTCTCTTTAATTTTCCTGTAGGCGGTATCTATCTTACCCCTAGTGAGATAGGCCTCTACATCCTTACATTTGTCCTCTAGCCATCCCTGCTTAGCCATTTTGCACTTCCTGTCGATCTCATTTTTGAGACGTTTGTATTCCTTTTTGCCTGTTTCACTTACTGCATTTTTATATTTTCTCCTTTCATCAATTAAATTCAGTATTTCTTCTGTTACCCAAAGATTTCTGCTAGCCCTCGTCTTTTTACCTACTTGATCCTCTGCTGCCTTCACTACTTCATCCCTCAAAGCTACCCATTCTTCTTCTACTGTATTTATTTCCCCCATTCCTGTCAATTGCTCCCTTATGTTCTCCCTGAATCTCTGTACAACCTCTGGTTCTTTTAGTTTATCCAGGTCCCATCTCCTTAAATTCGAGGTCTAGCTATGACATTGAAACTTACGATTGGTGCTCGAAATGGAGCAACAGTTGCAAATGTTTGGAAACAAATCATTGCATTTGATGCAACATGTAACTATCTTTGGTAAGCAGTTTTTCGCTTAGTAAAGAATACAACTTAGTATTTACGAATCAATCGTAACATCGAAAGGAAATCATCAAAAAACGTAAGTATTTGCCGCAGTTATGATGCTGCAAATTTCAATCTTACAGGTATTTAGACCAAGAAAGTTAGAGCATTGCTTTCAAAAAATCAGTGGAATTCTAGAAACTGTTTTAACCATTCAAGTACTGTAAGTCTCTGATACGAATAATCAGTTTGCCCCGATTTCTGAGTGCAACTTTAGTTGTAATGAAAAGAAAACCACTTTAATTTCGGACTGCCTTTTCTTTGTTTTTCCTCCCAAATTCCTCTCAAACAAAGTGTTTAACTCGATTAACGCTGTGGTTACAAAAATGTAGAGCACTAAATTCTGCATCGATTGAGTACCAAAACTTTGCTATTTCATTAAACTTTTCTATAGAAAAGCTACATCAGAAAATGGTAGTTTTTCACACTTTTCGAAAAACACTCGTTTCCTCGCTATAAAACGTGCAGCATCTGAGAATCGGTCAATTTGACGCAAAACTTTATACAATAAATGTTGTAGAGCATCAAGAAGTGTTTTCTAAAAGTCAAAAAAGTGACAAAAATCGTAACTAGTAAGTTATTTGCTACGTAGGTACATGGGAAACGGAAAAAGCTGTGCTTTAAAAATTGTTTGAGGCCTTCAAACATCCATTTGACTTCGAAAAGGCAGAGTTCATTGTCTGTTGCCTAGTGTGGCATGGGAGACAAAATAACTATTTTCTTCCTTATTAAAAATTATGTAGATTACATCAAACGTTGGCATGTGAAACATAACAGCTCATTTTTCTTACGATTTCGAAGCTAATTTGGATTGCATGATTAACTGTTAAGTCATTAGCTACGACCCATATTAGTAATTTCGCCTTTTGAGCTCTGTAACGTAATTTCCAACAACTTTAAGTCAAAGTACTCACTAATATTACTTCCATCCATTCATAGGAACATGTATTGTCAATTCGTTCAATTGCAGTTCGGGCTTTTCATTTACGAACAATCGTGCAACAAAAGAGATATCAAACATTCTGCAATTATAATGTTTGAGACCTGCAACGTCTCTGTTTATCATGTCAGCTTACGATGTTATTACCTAACATAACAACATGTAATTAACTCGTATTTATTATAACCCATAAAACGAAATCAGATTACCCATGTAAACAAACCGGATTAACAATGCACACGAAGTGTTCATTTGGGCTGCGGTATTATATACCGAAATGCTGTTCACACTAAAAAATAATGTACTCATATTTGAAACAGGAAACATGGTAACGAAATTGACACATTCGTATCATTTCACTTATTCTTCTGTGAAACCAAGAAATCTGTAATTGTATGTGTATCTTATGTCATGAATTTTAGTTGTAACCATAGGATAATAACATTTTTTGTAATTATTAACAACTTCTGTTATTGTAATTAGCGAATTTAGTGCAAACGACAATTCATCAGTTGTTACGAAGACCCGGGAGAAGGGAGCCGAGCAGTATGATGTAAGATCTTGATCAGCACTGTGTAACGTAATAAATTGTACGCCTGGCACATTAACCGACTTTTCACGTCTTTTGGGGATCATGGAGTTCTCAATTCCCCCTTCACTTAAGACACTTCACGCTAAGAAACAGTGGTAGTCAGCTGCAGCGAAGCATCGAAATGAAGATAAGTTCTGGTCAACGTTTATTATTCTGAACGAACTGAGTTACAACTACCCAACATTAGGAACATTCATTTCAACTACTTTTGACAAAACTAATGTTTCGTAAAGACATTTATTCTGAATTATTTTCTTTTGACAACATTCATCCGCAGCAACGCAGTTACACCGGATATGGCAAAAGCTTCACAGCTGTGTTTAAAAGATACCCCGATGTGACAAGTGACAGGAGTACGAAATCAGCTGAGCGGTTGTGCAGAGTCACCAAAAGAACTCTGCCAACATCCACGTTTAGTGAAACAACGAAACTTACTTTGTTCGGGGGTGAGCACTTCAATATTAAGCAAGCAGCAGAGGACGCCATTACTACTGCTACTGCAGCTGACGTTGCTCGGCTCTCTTTGTTGTCTTTGCGGACACGGCCCTTCTAGGGCTTCTAACCGCTTCGGCCCCATAGACCCCCAGTGTTTTTCAACTGAAGCCAGGCAAAGCCAGACAAGGCGATGTAGTCTACAGCCTCCTATATTCCAAGTTGTCCCAAGTATCTAAAGACAGCTTCATCTTCCTACATGCTTTCAGTGAGTGTGATACGAATTCATCGTTTTTCGACGGAAAAAACGAAACTCCTCAAGCATTGCAGACGAAAAACAACCTACAGAAAGCAGAAGAAATATTCAGCAGCTTCTGTGCTACTGTTGATGGGGTTGGAAAGGGTGGACAGAAGTACATAGCAGCTCTGTAGTGTGAAAATGAAATAAAGCCGTTAAATGTGCTTCGCTATCAAATCTTTGAAAAAATGAGAATCAAATACATCATTCAACCTCACCTCTTTGCTTCCTACAACAACTACTCGACAGCATTCCCGTAGAAGGTATTTTCAGATGCAAGCTTGGAAAAAGCAACACAGCAGATCAACTGCAGTGGAGCTAGAAGGCTTCAAAATAAGGAGCAGCATTTGCGAAACTATTGAAAACCATTTACTGCAAATGTATATGCGGCACAGGAAGCGATGGAAAATGTTCCTATGGGAAAAACAGCATTTGCAAACTATGCAAAGTCAGCCCTGCACCAAAGTTCCAACAGACATCCCCATTGATGACTGTCATAGATAATGGTATAATGAAATCCTAACGAGGGCACCATATGGTTGATGTCTGTAGTGTCCCCTTAAATGGATCAGGCTGCTACCCAGATAGCTGACTGTGTGTGGGGTGCACACAAGCGTTATTTAGATTAGGCGACTCTCCATCCAATCCAGATAACGATAGCTGTAGGAAACCAAGAAGTATCTATGTGAGATCGAAAGAAATGCCTCCCACAGGTGACGGTACTAAAATCCTAGAGGTTAACTGCCGAAGCATTCACAACAAAGTGTGAGTTCGAAGTGCTCCTCAAAAGCAGTGAAGCTCACGTATTACTAGGTACAGAAAGCTGATTGATGCCTGAAACTGGGGAAAATTTAAGTGAATTGCGAAAGGATAGGCGAATGAGAAATGTTGCAGTAGACAAGAAGCTCAAATCCACCGAGATAGAAATTAAGGCTTCCTGTGAAATTTGGGCAAGACTCAGAATCGGGGCTAACAGGAAAAGCCACGAGGTTGCTAGTAATCAACAGTAAAATGAATGCGAGAAATGTATACTAATTTATTATAGTTAATGAAAAATTTTCGACAAAGTATTAATATCATTTGTACTTAGATCTAAGCAAATTGCTGCTCCATCTGGGACTGGCTTGAAGTTTGTACCGACGCCCTCTCACCTGGAACAGCCAGGTAGTGGGACACTTTCTTCCATTAAAAACCTCTCCTGTCATCTATTAGCTTCTTCTTAAATTTTTAAATTGTTTCTGTTTTCTTTTCCTCAATTTACGTTCATTTTATTCCAGTACCAACTCATGGTTGTTACTCTTGTCTTATTACTTAAGAAAAAATGTTAGAAATATGGAACAATGTATTGTAACATGCAAAATTATAGAATGTACGACCTGCTTTTTAAAATAGGCAGCAGTTCATTCAATATACAATAAATGAAACGAAATTAAATTAAAATGGCACACAGATACTTCCATCCTGATATGAATGGTAGAAATGATATCTTGTTTACATCCACTCACAGGCGATGCAACTATAATTGCTGTCGATCGTTTGTATATATAAGGGGCAACATGGGCACTGTAACAACATTCGATTAGTGATTAACATTGTCAATTTACATAGCCAACTACGATCTTCACGTTCGATTTTTTATTTAACTAGAGCTACTTGGATCTGAAAATACGACGATGTGTAAAGTGCCATATACATTGAACAGTATTTTAGACTGATCTGATTATGGCTCGGTAATGAGCCGAAACGGGTAATCAGTACAGAAAATTTCCAATCTTGACGTAGGATTTTTATCCGCACATGTTTTAAATCAACAGATCCCATATCTCCCCCCACTGAAAATGTCTGAGAATAACATTAGCCGAAACAGATCTGTAGTTAAAGTGAAAGAAATAAAAATCAACATCACACAACAGCGAGTCTGCATACTCATAAATAAGTCACCTGCTGACATATACTACGCTGCAGGCCCTGTGGAACGTTACTGGCCAAAATCGGCATGTCAAGAGTGCATCTAATAGAGAAGCTGGAAAAAGTTAAGTTGAGTGACTGTAATGTGCAGCGTATGAACTCGATACAAAATAAACTCAAGGCCATGAAAATTGCGCAGACGAACATCTCACACGGAGATTTACATGCGAGTATCGGTTGGTGCCACAGGTTTATGCATAGAAGTGTTCTCTAGCCGACGAAGAATTTCACTACAAGACAGACTGTCAGAATATTTTACAGAAAAACTCGTCAGTTTCCAGAGGACAGGTGGCGTGAATCTAAGGAAGATGGAGACGGGGGGAGGGGGGGGGGGGAGGGAGAGAATGGCATCGGGGTTATAATCTCCTAAACCTCCCTCCCTGGAATAACGTTTTAATCGAAGCCTGGTATTTTACATATCTCAATTTCCCAATCTCGCAACTAACTTCCAGATAATAAAGCAGTATAAAAACTAAAATGTCTCGAAAATGGCACGAAACTCTAGAAATAGCTAGCTGCATTCAACACAGGATAAGTTTCATTTGCTTGCGTGAGGGATGTGGATGGGTTTTCGGGCTGACCAGCAACATTTCAGTTAGGTAAAAGACCCTATTCACAGGCTGACCATACGTGCTGTCAACAACAAATCCAACACCAATCTTGAATCCACACGTAGAACCCTCAAACCACAGGAAGTTGAGTAATGGAACACATATGGGAAACGCCTTCATCAAAAAAAAAAAAAAAAAGCCTGACTTCCGAAACGTTAGCAAAAACGATTAAAATAAAGAGCATTCCCCAGTCTGCACATCTGTTTTACGAGGGGCGTTCAGTAAGTAACGCAAAAACTTTTTTTTTTTATGTAACCAGGTTCGATTTATTCAGGATTCCAATACATCATATTATTCCCCACACTCTTAGCTACAAAACCCTATTATTCAATATAATCTCCGTTCAACGCCACAGCCTTACGTCACCTTACTGGGAAGGCCTGAATGCCCATCCCGGGTTCGATTCCCGGCGGGGTCAGGGATTTTCTCTGCCTCGTGATGGCTGGGTGTTGTGTGCTGTCCTTAGGTTAGTTAGGTTTAAGTAGTTCTAAGTTCTAGGGGACTGATGACCGTAGCAGTTAAGTCCCATAGTGCTCAGAGCCATTTGAACCATTTTTGAACCTGAATGCCCATATGGTACCAGTCCATTGGTCGACCTCGGAGCCAACGTCTTGCTGCATCAATAATCTCCCCATCACCCGCGTACTGCTTCTCGCAGAATGCATCATTCATCGGGCCAGATAGAAGGGAGTAAGAAAGTGCGGGGTCCGGGCTGTAAGGTGGATTAGGAAGAACAGTCCAAAATCGTTTTGTGAGCTCGTCTTGGGTGCGCAGACTTGTGTGAGGCTTTGCGTTGTCATGGAGAAGGAGAAGTTCGTTTGCATTTTTGTGCCGACGAACACGATGAAGTCATTTCTTCAGTTTTCCGAAGGCAGCACAATACACTTCAGAGCTGATTGTTTCACCATGAGCATAGTTAGGAACCCCACTCATGTTGAAAAGGTATTGGACCTAATGGCAACAGATCCAACCTCTTTGAGGATGTCCACACAGAAACTGGTGTCAGTGACCATGACACGGTTGTAGCAGCAATGACTACCAAAGTACAAACGACAGCTAAAACAAGCAGACAGATATACATGTTCAGCAAACTAGTTAAAAAATCAGTAGCGTCATACCCCAGTGAGGTACTTGAAACTTTCAGAAAAGGACAGGAGCGTGTAGAGGAACTATGGCTCAAGTTTAAAAGAGTTGTTGACCATGCACTGGATAGATATCTACCGAGTAGAACAGTTCATAAGGAACACTGTACAGCAACTTCTAAAGAAACAGAGATTACTGTATAATAGGTGAAAAACAAGGGTAGGACTATAGGTAGAGAGATGCTGAATGAAACGCGTTTGCCTTATAAGAGAGCAAGGCGCGATGCCGTCAGTGACTACCGTAGCAGAATATTGTCAAATTATATTTTACAAAACCCAAAGAAATTCTGCTCTTATGTAAAGGCTGCTAGTGCCACCATAGTATCTAGTTCCTACCGAATGAGATAGGAAATGAAATTGAGGCTAACACAGCAAAAGCTGAAATGCTTAACTCCGTTTCCAAATGTTCTCTTACAAATGAAAACACTGGAGAATTGCCGCCATTTAATCCTAGTATCACTGAAAATATGAATGAAATAAATATTAGAGATCTAGAGATCTGATCATCACAATGATATATCTCCCGCCCACCTCCCCAGGGGTGAAAACCCCTGCAACCCCATGTGTAATTATTGTATGGCTGCATTATAGACTAATTTTTATTTTTTATTTTTTTTTTTTTTTTTCCAGTTATAATCCCGTACGCTTGTGTTGCCACACTGTCGTCGTCCAGTCTTTCACACATTACTTCTTTATTTATTGTCAAATGTCAATAAAATTAGTCTTCATTGAAAGAAATAATTTGTTCTCACTCTATAGCCTCCGGTTAGTGCAGCGTACCTCATCCGTTCAATTTTTTTTTGAATTTTGAACTTGCTGAGGCTTATCCCGTACGCGCGTGGTAGGATCTCTAGACCACGCGCGCGTACGGCCAGTAGTGCAGTAGCAGTGAAGTCTCCTCATAATATCTGATCATCACAATGATATATCTCCCGCCCACCTCCCCAGGGGTGAAAACCCCTGCAACCCCATGTGTAATTATTGTATGGCTGCATTATAGACTAATTTTTATTTTTTATTTTTTTTTTTTTTTTTCCAGTTATAATCCCGTACGCTTGTGTTGCCACACTGTCGTCGTCCAGTCTTTCACACATTACTTCTTTATTTATTGTCAAATGTCAATAAAATTAGTCTTCATTGAAAGAAATAATTTGTTCTCACTCTATAGCCTCCGGTTAGTGCAGCGTACAAATACAAGTTACTGGAGATGTAACACATTATTACAGAAATTAAAATAAAGAATTTCTTATCCTATCCTCATTTCCTTTAAAAAAAAAAATAATAAAAAAAACATTGACCGGCTAGATTCTGAACGCAAGACGTACGCTACATTGACCGGAGGCCATAGAGCGAGAACAGTATTTTTAGCTCGTTACGCAATGCATGACGTAAGCTACGCATGACCTTGAACAGCACTGCCGCTGCGCCGAGCTGAATCCCGTCCGCGCGCGGTCTAGAGATCCTACCGCGCGCGGACGGGATAAGCCTCTGCCAGTTGCTGCCCAGCGCTCGGCGAGTGCAGACGCGAGTGTGTATCAGTCTAAGCCGGCGTCAGTCGGCGTGCAGCAGCGCGTGCAGCAGCACCGTACTACTATTTGAGATGCCACCTTACAGGAGAAGATATAGACGTTCGCGTCTAACTGTTTATAAGGCCTTAGACGATCTGGAGATCAGAGTTGCTAACAAAGGAGCACAGGTCATTTTGCAAGGTCCATCTGTGTTTTGTGGTTGTGTTATCAATTTTACACTTACCCAACTAGACGCACATCAAGCTGGTAATGGTTGGATTACTGTTGCTGTTGTTCGTTATAATGGTGATAAAGTAAATTTTGAACTTGCTGAGGCTTATCCCGTACGCGCGTGGTAGGATCTCTAGACCACGCGCGCGTACGGCCAGTAGTGCAGTAGCAGTGAAGTCTCCTCATAATATCTGATCATCACAATGATATATCTCCCGCCCACCTCCCCAGGGGTGAAAACCCCTGCAACCCCATGTGTAATTATTGTATGGCTGCATTATAGACTAATTTTTATTTTTTATTTTTTTTTTTTTTTTTCCAGTTATAATCCCGTACGCTTGTGTTGCCACACTGTCGTCGTCCAGTCTTTCACACATTACTTCTTTATTTATTGTCAAATGTCAATAAAATTAGTCTTCATTGAAAGAAATAATTTGTTCTCACTCTATAGCCTCCGGTTAGTGCAGCGTACCTCATCCGTTCAATTTTTTTTTGAATTTTGAACTTGCTGAGGCTTATCCCGTACGCGCGTGGTAGGATCTCTAGACCACGCGCGCGTACGGCCAGTAGTGCAGTAGCAGTGAAGTCTCCTCATAATATCTGATCATCACAATGATATATCTCCCGCCCACCTCCCCAGGGGTGAAAACCCCTGCAACCCCATGTGTAATTATTGTATGGCTGCATTATAGACTAATTTTTATTTTTTATTTTTTTTTTTTTTTTCCAGTTATAATCCCGTACGCTTGTGTTGCCACACTGTCGTCGTCCAGTCTTTCACACATTACTTCTTTATTTATTGTCAAATGTCAATAAAATTAGTCTTCATTGAAAGAAATAATTTGTTCTCACTCTATAGCCTCCGGTTAGTGCAGCGTACCTCATCCGTTCAATTTTTTTTTGAATTTTGAACTTGCTGAGGCTTATCCCGTACGCGCGTGGTAGGATCTCTAGACCACGCGCGCGTACGGCCAGTAGTGCAGTAGCAGTGAAGTCTCCTCATAATATCTGATCATCACAATGATATATCTCCCGCCCACCTCCCCAGGGGTGAAAACCCCTGCAACCCCATGTGTAATTATTGTATGGCTGCATTATAGACTAATTTTTATTTTTTATTTTTTTTTTTTTTTTTCCAGTTATAATCCCGTACGCTTGTGTTGCCACACTGTCGTCGTCCAGTCTTTCACACATTACTTCTTTATTTATTGTCAAATGTCAATAAAATTAGTCTTCATTGAAAGAAATAATTTGTTCTCACTCTATAGCCTCCGGTTAGTGCAGCGTACCTCATCCGTTCAATTTTTTTTTGAATTTTGAACTTGCTGAGGCTTATCCCGTACGCGCGTGGTAGGATCTCTAGACCACGCGCGCGTACGGCCAGTAGTGCAGTAGCAGTGAAGTCTCCTCATAATATCTGATCATCACAATGATATATCTCCCGCCCACCTCCCCAGGGGTGAAAACCCCTGCAACCCCATGTGTAATTATTGTATGGCTGCATTATAGACTAATTTTTATTTTTTATTTTTTTTTTTTTTTTTCCAGTTATAATCCCGTACGCTTGTGTTGCCACACTGTCGTCGTCCAGTCTTTCACACATTACTTCTTTATTTATTGTCAAATGTCAATAAAATTAGTCTTCATTGAAAGAAATAATTTGTTCTCACTCTATAGCCTCCGGTTAGTGCAGCGTACCTCATCCGTTCAATTTTTTTTTGAATTTTGAACTTGCTGAGGCTTATCCCGTACGCGCGTGGTAGGATCTCTAGACCACGCGCGCGTACGGCCAGTAGTGCAGTAGCAGTGAAGTCTCCTCATAATATCTGATCATCACAATGATATATCTCCCGCCCACCTCCCCAGGGGTGAAAACCCCTGCAACCCCATGTGTAATTATTGTATGGCTGCATTATAGACTAATTTTTATTGTGGTCTGCAGTGCAGTGTGCTGTAGCAGTGATGTCTCTTCATGATATATGATCACAAAAATTAACTAACACCCTCCCACCTCCCCAGGGGTCAAAACCCCTGCAACCCCGTGTGTAATAATTGTGTGGGTTTAATATGGACTAATTTTTTTTTTTTTTTATTATTTTTTTTTTTTCAGTGTTCAATCCCGTACGCTTGTGCTTGCACACTGTCGTCGTCCAGTCTTTCACACATAACTTCTTCATTTGTTGTCAGATTTCAATAAAATTAGTCTTAAATGAAAGAAATAATTTGTTCTCACTCTATAGCCTCCGGTCAATGCAGCGTACCTCTTGCGTTCAATGTTTTTAGACAGTTGAACTGGCAGAAGCTTATCCCGTCCGCGCGTGGTAGGATCTCTAGACCACGCGCGCGTCCGGGCAGGCACTTGTGCAGTGTGCTGTAGCAGTGATGTCTCTTCATGATATATGATCACAAAAATAGATAGATATATCATTGTGATGATCAGATATTATGAGGAGACTTCACTGCTACTGCACTACTGGCCGTACGCGCGCGTGGTCTAGAGATCCTACCACGCGCGTACGGGATAAGCCTCAGCAAGTTCAAAATTCAAAAAAAAATTGAACGGATGAGGTACGCTGCACTAACCGGAGGCTATAGAGTGAGAACAAATTATTTCTTTCAATGAAGACTAATTTTATTGACATTTGACAATAAATAAAGAAGTAATGTGTGAAAGACTGGACGACGACAGTGTGGCAACACAAGCGTACGGGATTATAACTGGAAAAAAAAAAAAAAAAATAAAAAATAAAAATTAGTCTATAATGCAGCCATACAATAATTACACATGGGGTTGCAGGGGTTTTCACCCCTGGGGAGGTGGGCGGGAGATATATCATTGTGATGATCAGATATTATGAGGAGACTTCACTGCTACTGCACTACTGGCCGTACGCGCGCGTGGTCTAGAGATCCTACCACGCGCGTACGGGATAAGCCTCAGCAAGTTCAAAATTCAAAAAAAAATTGAACGGATGAGGTACGCTGCACTAACCGGAGGCTATAGAGTGAGAACAAATTATTTCTTTCAATGAAGACTAATTTTATTGACATTTGACAATAAATAAAGAAGTAATGTGTGAAAGACTGGACGACGACAGTGTGGCAACACAAGCGTACGGGATTATTAATTTTGTAGTACCTCAAATATCTAACTTCATGTTAGAACCTGACCATCTAATTTTTAAAAATCCTGTCAAATAGAATTTGTATGACTAAAATTACTCTTCTGGTCTTCCCGGCTGCTTAGAAAACAGTAACTGAACGATAACAGTTTTATTTGCATGCGTGAACGCCAGTCGTGAGCCAGACGACGACAGCATACGCCAGGCTGTTCCAGCCCGCCCTGCTCCGCAGAGCTATGTCGCCCGGTAGGACACGGTAGAGCCTTGTGATCTGCCTCTGGCTGCCACCTTCCTGCCCAGACGGAACAGCCTGTTTAAAACACCTGCACTGTCTTCGTTCAGTCTGTCAGCATGCTACTTGGATGTGGTGAAATATTTCACGGCGACAGTGTATTTGTGGAAGGTCAAGCACGTCGAAAGTAGCCAGTTCCAAATAATCTCTGATTTGTCAGTGGTTACAAGAATTTCCTGATTTCTCTGCACACGGAAGAGTTATTCACTGCAACGTGTGCAACAAAGACGTAAGTAAAATGTTAACCTTTTATCTGCTACGCCCACTCAGAGAACAGTAATGCCACTGTTTTTCCCGAGTTAACTTGACACATGCGAATGCAAAAATATTGTTTCTAACGCCTTAATATAGGTTAATTTTGCTAAGTAGTCCGCCTCCGTAGCGTAGCGGCAGCGTTACCGCCTACCACGCTGGAGGCCCGGGTTTGATTCCCGGCAGGGGACTGGGTGTTGTGGGTTCATCATCAGTTCATTATCATTGACTCGCAAGTCGCCGAAGTGGCGTCAATTAAAAAGGACTTGCAATACGGCGGCCGGACTCCCCCGAATGGGGCCTCCCGGCCAACAGTGCCATACGATCATTTCATGTTTTGCTAAGTAGATCTCGTGCGTTAATTCTTCAAGTCAGCATGTTGCAGGGATTAAACACCAGGCAAATTAAAAAATTAATCAAACTTGAAACAAACGTTTGTAACTAAACCAAATGCAACAAAGAAAAACGAATTTCAACTTGACCTGTGTCGAGCCTTTGCTACAGCAAACACACCATTCAACGTAGTTGAAAATAGCCAGTTCAAAAGTTTTCTAGAGAAATACTGTCACTGCGGCATTCCATCAGAATCCACACTGAGAAAGAACAGTTTAGATACTTCATATGAAAATAAATTGAGCAGGAAAGGGAAGATATAGGCGATTCCTATCTCTGTCGATAGGACAACTGACAGACAAGGTTAATATGTGGTTAATTTAATTGTTGGAATGTTAGATAGATTCTGAACTCGCTCTGTGTACCTCATCTAATCTGCAGCAAGGAGCTAAAAAACAGTAACCAGGAAACAATTACTCACTTTGTTAATAAAACCCTCAAATTACGTTTCTCCAACAGCCTAGAGGAAACTAAAGTACTTTTAATCTACACTGATGCAGCCGCATAAATGACTGCTACTGTTTAATTGTTGTTACCTTGCTCCATATCACATGTCTTGCACATGTCATGAATGGTGTAGCTGAGACGATACGTCTCGAATTTCCACATGTAAATAAGCTAGTTTCATCCACCAAAAAAGTTTTTTTTTCATTAAAGCACCTACAAAAATCCAGTTATTTCGAGAGGAGCTTCCCAACGTACCACTTCCACGAGAACCCATACTTACTGGGGAACGTGGCTAGAGGATGTGGAATATTACAGATAGTATTTGGAAGACATTAAGAACATTGTTCTTTGAGCATTACTTCAGCTAAAGATCTTCTAAAGGACGCAACAATTTCCAACGACATTGCACATATAAAATTTCATTATGCATTTTTGGTCCCTATTATTAAAGCTCTAGAGCGATCAGGGAAACCAGTCTACACGCAACTGCGATTGATAGCTTTCCCTAAACGTAGATAAATGTAATATAATGCGCATACATAGGGGCAGAAATCCATTCCAGTACGATTATGCCATAGGTGGTAAATCATTGGAAGCGGTAACGACCGTAAAATACTTAGGAGTTACTATCCGGAGCGATCTGAAGTGGAATGATCACATAAAACAAATAGTGGGAAAAGCAGGCGCCAGGTTGAGATTCATAGGAAGAATTCTAAGAAAATGTGACTCATCGACGAAAGAAGTAGCTTACAAAACGCTTGTTCGTCCGATTCTTGAGTATTGCTCATCAGTATGGGACCCTTACCAGGTTGGATTAATAGAAGAGATAGACATGATCCAGCGAAAAGCAGCGCGATTCGTCATGGGGACATTTAGTCAGCGCAAGAGCGTTACGGAGATGCTGAACAAGCTCCAGTGGCGGACACTTCAAGAAAGGCGTTACGCAATACGGAGAGGTTTATTATCGAAATTACGAGAGAGCACATTCCGGGAAGAGATGGGCAACATATTACTACCGCCCACATATATCTCGCGTAATGATCACAACGAAAAGATCCGAGAAATTAGAGCAAATACGGAGACTTACAAGCAGTCGTTCTTCCCACGCACAATTCGTGAATGGAACAGGGAAGGGGGGATCAGATAGTGGTACAATAAGTACCCTCCGCCACACACCGTAAGGTGGCTCGCGGAGTATAGATGTAGATGTAGATGTAGATAGAAGAGGTGACAGAAAAAATCATCTTGGTCCCAGGTTCTATTGGTATGAAAGTTAAGTGAGAAACTAAAGACAGTGTTAAAAAAGAAAAAAAAACAGTATTGACCACCCTGTGCACAGTGGCAGACATCTTATCAGGTAAATCAAGAGAACATGAGAGTGCGGTCAAATTGCGCCTAATACCGTCATTTAAATATGCTCCGGTGACATCTGTTGTCGTGGAACGCTCATTATCGGCATATAAGATGCTATTAACAGATAAAAGATGCAGTTTCTCAATGGAAAATATGGAGAAAGTGTTAATTATTTACAGTGACTGTAATTATGGACATGGACAATAATATAATGTGGATTTTTTGCAATCAATTTATCTTTCTAGACGATAAAATGTCAGATTTTGGTCACCAATATACCAGTTTTGTAACCTATTTTTGTAATGATAAAACCAAATTTAGGTACCCAATTTAAAATTTTTAGAACCTAAAAGTCCGAGGTCTAGCTGTTGTTGTTGTGGTCTTCACTCCTGAGACTGGTTTGATGCAGCTCTCCATGCTACTCTATCCTGTGCAAGCTTTTTCATCTCCCAGTACCTACTGCAACCTACATCCTTCTGAATCTGCTTAGTGTATTCATCTCTTGGTCTCCCTCTACGATTTTTACCCTCCACGCTGCCCTCCAATACTAAATTGGTAATCCCTTGATGCCTCAGGACATGTCCTACCAACCGATCCCTTCTTCTGGTCAAGTTGTGCCACAAACTTCTCTTCTCCCCAATCCTATTCAATACTTCCTCATTAGTTATGTGATCTACCCATCTAATCTTCAGCATTCTTCTGTAGCACCACATTTCGAAAGCTTCTATTCTCTTCTTGTCCAAACTATTTATCGTCCATGTTTCACTTCCATACATGGCTACACTCCATACGAATACTTTCAGAAATGACTTCCTGACACTTAAATCAATACTGGATGTTAACAAATTTCTCTTCTTCAGAAACGCTTTCCTTGCCATTGCCAGCCTACATTTTATATCCTCTCTACTTCGAACATCATCAGTTATTTTGCTCCCCAAATAGCAAAACTCCTTTACTACTTTAAGTGTCTCATTTCCTAATCTAATTCCCTCAGCATCACCCGACTTAATTCGACTACATTCCATTATTCTTGTTTTGCTTTTGTTGATGTTCATCTTATATCCTCCTTTCAAGTCACTGCCCATTCCATTCAACTGCTCTTCCAAGTCCTTTGCTGTCTCTGACAGAATTACAATGTCATCGGCGAACCTCAAAGTTTTTATTTCTTCTCCATGAATTTTAATACCTACTCCGTATTTTTCTTTTGTTTCCTTTACTGCTTGCTCAATATACAGATTGAACAACATCGGGGAGAGGCTACAACCCTGTCTTACTCCCTTCCCAACAACTGCGTCCCTTTCATGTCCCTCGACTCCTATAACTGCCATCTGGTTTCTGTACAAATTGTAAATAGCCTTTCGCTCCCTGTATTTTACCCCTGCCACCTTTAGAATTTGAAAGAGAGTATTCCAGTCAACATTGTCAAAAGCTTTCTCTAAGTCTACAAATGCTAGAAACGTAGGTTTGCCTTTCCTTAATCTTTCTTCTAAGATAAGTCGTAAGGTCAGTATTGCCTCACGTGTTCCAGTGTTTCTACGGAATCCAAACTGATCTCCCCCGAGGTTGGCTTCTACTAGTTTTTCCATTCGCTGTAAAGAATTCGTGTTAGTATTTTGCAGCTGTGACTTATTAAGCTGATAGTTCGGTAATTTTCACATCTGTCAACACCTGCTTTCTTTGGGATTGGAATTATTATATTCTTCTTGAAGTCTGAGGGTATTTCGCCTGTTTCATACATCTTGCTCACCAGATGGTAGAGTTTTGTCAGGACTGGCTCTCCCACGGCCGTCAGTAGTTCCAATGGAATATTGTCTACTCCGGGGGCCTTGTTTCGACTCAGATCTTTCAGTGCTCTGTCATACTCTTCACGCAGTATCGTATCTCCCATTTCATCTTCATCTACATCCTCTTCCATTTCCATAACATTGTCCTCAAGTACATCGCCCTTGTATAGACCCTCTATATACTCCTTCCATCTTTCTGCTTTCCCTTCTTTGCTTAGAACTGGGTTTCCATCTGAGCTCTTGATATTCATACAAGTCGTTCTCTTATCTCCAAAGGTCTCTTTAATTTTCCTGTAGGCGGTATCTATCTTACCCCTAGTGAGATAGGCCTCTACATCCTTACATTTGTCCTCTAGCCATCCCTGCTTAGCCATTTTGCACTTCCTGTCGATCTCATTTTTGAGACGTTTGTATTCCTTTTTGCCTGTTTCACTTACTGCATTTTTATATTTTCTCCTTTCATCAATTAAATTCAGTATTTCTTCTGTTACCCAAAGATTTCTGCTAGCCCTCGTCTTTTTACCTACTTGATCCTCTGCTGCCTTCACTACTTCATCCCTCAAAGCTACCCATTCTTCTTCTACTGTATTTATTTCCCCCATTCCTGTCAATTGCTCCCTTATGTTCTCCCTGAATCTCTGTACAACCTCTGGTTCTTTTAGTTTATCCAGGTCCCATCTCCTTAAATTCGAGGTCTAGCTATGACATTGAAACTTACGATTGGTGCTCGAAATGGAGCAACAGTTGCAAATGTTTGGAAACAAATCATTGCATTTGATGCAACATGTAACTATCTTTGGTAAGCAGTTTTTCGCTTAGTAAAGAATACAACTTAGTATTTACGAATCAATCGTAACATCGAAAGGAAATCATCAAAAAACGTAAGTATTTGCCGCAGTTATGATGCTGCAAATTTCAATCTTACAGGTATTTAGACCAAGAAAGTTAGAGCATTGCTTTCAAAAAATCAGTGGAATTCTAGAAACTGTTTTAACCATTCAAGTACTGTAAGTCTCTGATACGAATAATCAGTTTGCCCCGATTTCTGAGTGCAACTTTAGTTGTAATGAAAAGAAAACCACTTTAATTTCGGACTGCCTTTTCTTTGTTTTTCCTCCCAAATTCCTCTCAAACAAAGTGTTTAACTCGATTAACGCTGTGGTTACAAAAATGTAGAGCACTAAATTCTGCATCGATTGAGTACCAAAACTTTGCTATTTCATTAAACTTTTCTATAGAAAAGCTACATCAGAAAATGGTAGTTTTTCACACTTTTCGAAAAACACTCGTTTCCTCGCTATAAAACGTGCAGCATCTGAGAATCGGTCAATTTGACGCAAAACTTTATACAATAAATGTTGTAGAGCATCAAGAAGTGTTTTCTAAAAGTCAAAAAAGTGACAAAAATCGTAACTAGTAAGTTATTTGCTACGTAGGTACATGGGAAACGGAAAAAGCTGTGCTTTAAAAATTGTTTGAGGCCTTCAAACATCCATTTGACTTCGAAAAGGCAGAGTTCATTGTCTGTTGCCTAGTGTGGCATGGGAGACAAAATAACTATTTTCTTCCTTATTAAAAATTATGTAGATTACATCAAACGTTGGCATGTGAAACATAACAGCTCATTTTTCTTACGATTTCGAAGCTAATTTGGATTGCATGATTAACTGTTAAGTCATTAGCTACGACCCATATTAGTAATTTCGCCTTTTGAGCTCTGTAACGTAATTTCCAACAACTTTAAGTCAAAGTACTCACTAATATTACTTCCATCCATTCATAGGAACATGTATTGTCAATTCGTTCAATTGCAGTTCGGGCTTTTCATTTACGAACAATCGTGCAACAAAAGAGATATCAAACATTCTGCAATTATAATGTTTGAGACCTGCAACGTCTCTGTTTATCATGTCAGCTTACGATGTTATTACCTAACATAACAACATGTAATTAACTCGTATTTATTATAACCCATAAAACGAAATCAGATTACCCATGTAAACAAACCGGATTAACAATGCACACGAAGTGTTCATTTGGGCTGCGGTATTATATACCGAAATGCTGTTCACACTAAAAAATAATGTACTCATATTTGAAACAGGAAACATGGTAACGAAATTGACACATTCGTATCATTTCACTTATTCTTCTGTGAAACCAAGAAATCTGTAATTGTATGTGTATCTTATGTCATGAATTTTAGTTGTAACCATAGGATAATAACATTTTTTGTAATTATTAACAACTTCTGTTATTGTAATTAGCGAATTTAGTGCAAACGACAATTCATCAGTTGTTACGAAGACCCGGGAGAAGGGAGCCGAGCAGTATGATGTAAGATCTTGATCAGCACTGTGTAACGTAATAAATTGTACGCCTGGCACATTAACCGACTTTTCACGTCTTTTGGGGATCATGGAGTTCTCAATTCCCCCTTCACTTAAGACACTTCACGCTAAGAAACAGTGGTAGTCAGCTGCAGCGAAGCATCGAAATGAAGATAAGTTCTGGTCAACGTTTATTATTCTGAACGAACTGAGTTACAACTACCCAACATTAGGAACATTCATTTCAACTACTTTTGACAAAACTAATGTTTCGTAAAGACATTTATTCTGAATTATTTTCTTTTGACAACATTCATCCGCAGCAACGCAGTTACACCGGATATGGCAAAAGCTTCACAGCTGTGTTTAAAAGATACCCCGATGTGACAAGTGACAGGAGTACGAAATCAGCTGAGCGGTTGTGCAGAGTCACCAAAAGAACTCTGCCAACATCCACGTTTAGTGAAACAACGAAACTTACTTTGTTCGGGGGTGAGCACTTCAATATTAAGCAAGCAGCAGAGGACGCCATTACTACTGCTACTGCAGCTGACGTTGCTCGGCTCTCTTTGTTGTCTTTGCGGACACGGCCCTTCTAGGGCTTCTAACCGCTTCGGCCCCATAGACCCCCAGTGTTTTTCAACTGAAGCCAGGCAAAGCCAGACAAGGCGATGTAGTCTACAGCCTCCTATATTCCAAGTTGTCCCAAGTATCTAAAGACAGCTTCATCTTCCTACATGCTTTCAGTGAGTGTGATACGAATTCATCGTTTTTCGACGGAAAAAACGAAACTCCTCAAGCATTGCAGACGAAAAACAACCTACAGAAAGCAGAAGAAATATTCAGCAGCTTCTGTGCTACTGTTGATGGGGTTGGAAAGGGTGGACAGAAGTACATAGCAGCTCTGTAGTGTGAAAATGAAATAAAGCCGTTAAATGTGCTTCGCTATCAAATCTTTGAAAAAATGAGAATCAAATACATCATTCAACCTCACCTCTTTGCTTCCTACAACAACTACTCGACAGCATTCCCGTAGAAGGTATTTTCAGATGCAAGCTTGGAAAAAGCAACACAGCAGATCAACTGCAGTGGAGCTAGAAGGCTTCAAAATAAGGAGCAGCATTTGCGAAACTATTGAAAACCATTTACTGCAAATGTATATGCGGCACAGGAAGCGATGGAAAATGTTCCTATGGGAAAAACAGCATTTGCAAACTATGCAAAGTCAGCCCTGCACCAAAGTTCCAACAGACATCCCCATTGATGACTGTCATAGATAATGGTATAATGAAATCCTAACGAGGGCACCATATGGTTGATGTCTGTAGTGTCCCCTTAAATGGATCAGGCTGCTACCCAGATAGCTGACTGTGTGTGGGGTGCACACAAGCGTTATTTAGATTAGGCGACTCTCCATCCAATCCAGATAACGATAGCTGTAGGAAACCAAGAAGTATCTATGTGAGATCGAAAGAAATGCCTCCCACAGGTGACGGTACTAAAATCCTAGAGGTTAACTGCCGAAGCATTCACAACAAAGTGTGAGTTCGAAGTGCTCCTCAAAAGCAGTGAAGCTCACGTATTACTAGGTACAGAAAGCTGATTGATGCCTGAAACTGGGGAAAATTTAAGTGAATTGCGAAAGGATAGGCGAATGAGAAATGTTGCAGTAGACAAGAAGCTCAAATCCACCGAGATAGAAATTAAGGCTTCCTGTGAAATTTGGGCAAGACTCAGAATCGGGGCTAACAGGAAAAGCCACGAGGTTGCTAGTAATCAACAGTAAAATGAATGCGAGAAATGTATACTAATTTATTATAGTTAATGAAAAATTTTCGACAAAGTATTAATATCATTTGTACTTAGATCTAAGCAAATTGCTGCTCCATCTGGGACTGGCTTGAAGTTTGTACCGACGCCCTCTCACCTGGAACAGCCAGGTAGTGGGACACTTTCTTCCATTAAAAACCTCTCCTGTCATCTATTAGCTTCTTCTTAAATTTTTAAATTGTTTCTGTTTTCTTTTCCTCAATTTACGTTCATTTTATTCCAGTACCAACTCATGGTTGTTACTCTTGTCTTATTACTTAAGAAAAAATGTTAGAAATATGGAACAATGTATTGTAACATGCAAAATTATAGAATGTACGACCTGCTTTTTAAAATAGGCAGCAGTTCATTCAATATACAATAAATGAAACGAAATTAAATTAAAATGGCACACAGATACTTCCATCCTGATATGAATGGTAGAAATGATATCTTGTTTACATCCACTCACAGGCGATGCAACTATAATTGCTGTCGATCGTTTGTATATATAAGGGGCAACATGGGCACTGTAACAACATTCGATTAGTGATTAACATTGTCAATTTACATAGCCAACTACGATCTTCACGTTCGATTTTTTATTTAACTAGAGCTACTTGGATCTGAAAATACGACGATGTGTAAAGTGCCATATACATTGAACAGTATTTTAGACTGATCTGATTATGGCTCGGTAATGAGCCGAAACGGGTAATCAGTACAGAAAATTTCCAATCTTGACGTAGGATTTTTATCCGCACATGTTTTAAATCAACAGATCCCATATCTCCCCCCACTGAAAATGTCTGAGAATAACATTAGCCGAAACAGATCTGTAGTTAAAGTGAAAGAAATAAAAATCAACATCACACAACAGCGAGTCTGCATACTCATAAATAAGTCACCTGCTGACATATACTACGCTGCAGGCCCTGTGGAACGTTACTGGCCAAAATCGGCATGTCAAGAGTGCATCTAATAGAGAAGCTGGAAAAAGTTAAGTTGAGTGACTGTAATGTGCAGCGTATGAACTCGATACAAAATAAACTCAAGGCCATGAAAATTGCGCAGACGAACATCTCACACGGAGATTTACATGCGAGTATCGGTTGGTGCCACAGGTTTATGCATAGAAGTGTTCTCTAGCCGACGAAGAATTTCACTACAAGACAGACTGTCAGAATATTTTACAGAAAAACTCGTCAGTTTCCAGAGGACAGGTGGCGTGAATCTAAGGAAGATGGAGACGGGGGGAGGGGGGGGGGGGAGGGAGAGAATGGCATCGGGGTTATAATCTCCTAAACCTCCCTCCCTGGAATAACGTTTTAATCGAAGCCTGGTATTTTACATATCTCAATTTCCCAATCTCGCAACTAACTTCCAGATAATAAAGCAGTATAAAAACTAAAATGTCTCGAAAATGGCACGAAACTCTAGAAATAGCTAGCTGCATTCAACACAGGATAAGTTTCATTTGCTTGCGTGAGGGATGTGGATGGGTTTTCGGGCTGACCAGCAACATTTCAGTTAGGTAAAAGACCCTATTCACAGGCTGACCATACGTGCTGTCAACAACAAATCCAACACCAATCTTGAATCCACACGTAGAACCCTCAAACCACAGGAAGTTGAGTAATGGAACACATATGGGAAACGCCTTCATCAAAAAAAAAAAAAAAAAGCCTGACTTCCGAAACGTTAGCAAAAACGATTAAAATAAAGAGCATTCCCCAGTCTGCACATCTGTTTTACGAGGGGCGTTCAGTAAGTAACGCAAAAACTTTTTTTTTTTATGTAACCAGGTTCGATTTATTCAGGATTCCAATACATCATATTATTCCCCACACTCTTAGCTACAAAACCCTATTATTCAATATAATCTCCGTTCAACGCCACAGCCTTACGTCACCTTACTGGGAAGGCCTGAATGCCCATCCCGGGTTCGATTCCCGGCGGGGTCAGGGATTTTCTCTGCCTCGTGATGGCTGGGTGTTGTGTGCTGTCCTTAGGTTAGTTAGGTTTAAGTAGTTCTAAGTTCTAGGGGACTGATGACCGTAGCAGTTAAGTCCCATAGTGCTCAGAGCCATTTGAACCATTTTTGAACCTGAATGCCCATATGGTACCAGTCCATTGGTCGACCTCGGAGCCAACGTCTTGCTGCATCAATAATCTCCCCATCACCCGCGTACTGCTTCTCGCAGAATGCATCATTCATCGGGCCAGATAGAAGGGAGTAAGAAAGTGCGGGGTCCGGGCTGTAAGGTGGATTAGGAAGAACAGTCCAAAATCGTTTTGTGAGCTCGTCTTGGGTGCGCAGACTTGTGTGAGGCTTTGCGTTGTCATGGAGAAGGAGAAGTTCGTTTGCATTTTTGTGCCGACGAACACGATGAAGTCATTTCTTCAGTTTTCCGAAGGCAGCACAATACACTTCAGAGCTGATTGTTTCACCATGAGCATAGTTAGGAACCCCACTCATGTTGAAAAGGTATTGGACCTAATGGCAACAGATCCAACCTCTTTGAGGATGTCCACACAGAAACTGGTGTCAGTGACCATGACACGGTTGTAGCAGCAATGACTACCAAAGTACAAACGACAGCTAAAACAAGCAGACAGATATACATGTTCAGCAAACTAGTTAAAAAATCAGTAGCGTCATACCCCAGTGAGGTACTTGAAACTTTCAGAAAAGGACAGGAGCGTGTAGAGGAACTATGGCTCAAGTTTAAAAGAGTTGTTGACCATGCACTGGATAGATATCTACCGAGTAGAACAGTTCATAAGGAACACTGTACAGCAACTTCTAAAGAAACAGAGATTACTGTATAATAGGTGAAAAACAAGGGTAGGACTATAGGTAGAGAGATGCTGAATGAAACGCGTTTGCCTTATAAGAGAGCAAGGCGCGATGCCGTCAGTGACTACCGTAGCAGAATATTGTCAAATTATATTTTACAAAACCCAAAGAAATTCTGCTCTTATGTAAAGGCTGCTAGTGCCACCATAGTATCTAGTTCCTACCGAATGAGATAGGAAATGAAATTGAGGCTAACACAGCAAAAGCTGAAATGCTTAACTCCGTTTCCAAATGTTCTCTTACAAATGAAAACACTGGAGAATTGCCGCCATTTAATCCTAGTATCACTGAAAATATGAATGAAATAAATATTAGTGTCAGTGATATTGAGAAACAGCTGAAATCGTTAAAACTGAACAAATCTCCAGACCCCGATGGAATCCCTATTATATTCTATACTGAATTGTCGACTGAATTCTCCCTCTTGTAACTATAATCTGTTGTAGATCCCTCGAACGAAAAACTGTGCCTAGTTCTTGGAAAAACACAGGTCACACCCATCTACGAGGGAGGTAATAGAAGTGATCGGCAAAACTACCGTCCAATATCCTTGACATCGGTATGTTGCAGAATCTTAGAACATATTCTGAGCTTAAATATAATGGAGTATCTTGAATAGGATTGCGAAAACATCGATCATGTGAAACCCAACTCGCATTTTGCTCTCGTGACATACTGAAAGCTTTGGATCAAGGCGCCGGCCGCGGTGGTCTAGTGGTTCTAGGCGCGCAGTCCGGAACCACGGGACTGCTACGGTCGCAGGTTCGAATCCTGCCTCGGGCATGGATGTGTGTGATGTCCTTAGGTTAGTTAGGTTTAAGTAGTTCTAAGTTCTAGGGGACTGATGACCACAGAAGTCAAGTCCAATAGTGCTCAGAGCCATTTGAACCATTTTTTGGATCAAGGCAGTCAGATAGAAACAGCATTTCTTGATTTCCGAAAAGCATTTGACTCATTACCATACCTAAGCTTATTATCAGAAGTACAATCATATGGGGTATCGCTTGAAATTTGTGACTGGCTTGTGGACTTCTTTTTAGGGAGGGCCCCAGAAAGTTATCTTGAATGGAGAGTCGTCGTCAGATGTAGAAGTAACTTTAGGTGTGCCCAGAGAAGTATGTTGGGACGCATGTCGTTCGTGTTGCGTATCAGTGACTTGAAGAACTTTATTAATAGTAATGTCGACTTTTTGCAGATGATGCAGTTATCTGTAATGAAGTCCAGTCTGAAAGAAACTGCATAAATATTCAGACCTTGATAAGGTTTTAAAGTGGTGCAAAGATTTCCAACTTGCTGTAAATATTCCGAAATGTAGAGTTATGCACTTCACAAAAGGAGAAAATATAGTAGATATCCTATGACTATAATATCAATGAGTCACTGCTGCAATCGGCGAACTCATACAAATACCTGGGTGTAACGCTATGTGGGGATATGAAATGATACAATTGCATAAGCTCAGTCGTGGATAAAGCAGGTGGTAGACGGGTTCATTAGTAGAATACTGAGGGAGTGCAATTAGTACGCAAAGGAGATCGCTTACAAATCACTAATGCGATCGGTTCTACACTACTTGCCATTAAAATTACGACACCACGAAGATGACATGCTGCAGACGCGAAATTTAACCGACAGGAAGAAGATGCTGTGATATGCAAATGATTAGCTTTTCGGAGCATTCACATAAGGTTATGATGCCTCGTGTAAGGAGGAGAAATGCGTACGTACCAATACGTTTCCGACTTTGATAAAGGTCGGATTGTAGCCTATCGCGATTGCGGTTTATCGTATCGCGACATTGCTGCTCGCGTTGGTCGAGATCCAATGACTGTTAGCAGAATATGGAATCGGTGGGTTCAGGACGGTAATACGGAACGCCGTGCTGGACCCCAACGGCCTCGTATTTACTAGCAGTCGAGATGTCAGGCATCGTATCCACATGGCTGTAACGGATCGTGCAGCCATGCCTCGATAAGAAGAAATCTACTCTGTAGGAATCAGCATGGGTTTCGAAAAAGACGGTCATGTGAAACCCAGCTCGCGCTATTCGTCCACGAGACTCGGAGGGCCATAGATAGGGGTTCACAGGTATATGCCGTGTTTCTTGACTTCCGCAAGGCGTTCGATACAGTTCCCCACAGTCGTTTAATGAACAAAGTAAGAGCATATGGACTATCAGACCAATTGTGTGATTGGATTGAGGAGTTCCTAGATAACAGGACGCAGCATGTCATTCTCAATGGAGAGAAGTCTTCCGAAGTAAGAGTGATTTCAGGTGTGCCGCAGGGGAGTGTCATAGGACCGTTGCTATTCACAATATACATAAATGACCTTATGGATGACATCGGAAGTTCACTGAGGCTTTTTGCGGATGATGCTGTGGTGTATCGAGAGGTTGTAACAATGGAAAATTGTACTGAAATGCAGGAGGATCTGCAGCGAATTGACACATGGTGCAGGGAATGGCAATTGAATCTCAATGTAGACAAGTGTAATGTGCTGCGAATACACAGAAAGATAGATCCTTTATCATTTAGCTACAAAATAGCAGGTCAGCAACTGGAAGCAGTTAATACCATAAATTATCTGGGAGTACGCATTAGGAGTGATTTAAAATGGAATGATCATATAATGTTGATCGTCGGTAAAGCAGATGCCAGACTGAGATTCATTGGAAGAATCCTAAGGAAATGCAATCCGAAAACAAAGGAAGTAGGTTACAGTACGCTTGTTCGCCCACTGCTTGAATACTGCTCAGCAGTGTGGGATCCGTACCAGATAGGGTTGATAGAAGATATAGAGAAGATCCAACGGAGAGCAGCGCGCTTCGTTACAGGATCATTTAGTAATCGCGAAAGCGTTACGGAGATGATAGATAAACTCCGGTGGAAGACTCTGCAGGAGAGACGCTCAGTAGCTCGGTACGGGCTTTTGTCAAAGTTTCGAGAACATACCTTCACCGAAGAGTCAAGCAGTATATTGATCCCTCCTACGTATATCTCGCGAAGAGACCATGAGGATAAAATCAGAGAGATTAGAGCCCACACAGAGGCATACCGACAATCCTTCTTTCCACGAACAATACGAGAATGGAATAGAAGGGAGAACCGATAGAGGTACTCAAGATACCCTCCGCCACACACCGTCAAGTGGCTTGCGGAGTATGGATATAGATATAGATGTAGATGTAGATGTAGATACCTGAGTCAACACATGGGGACGTTTGCAAGACAACAACCATCTGCACCAACAGTTCGACGACGTTTGCAGCAGCATGGACTATCAGCTCGGAGACCATGGCTGCGGTTACCCTTGACGCTGCATCACAGACAGGAGCGCCTGAAATGGTGTCATTTTTTCGGATGAATCCAGGTTCTGTTTACAGCATCATGATGGTCGCATCCGTGTTTGGCGACATCGCGGTGAACGCTCATTGGAAGCGTGTATTCGTCATCGCCATACTGGCGTACCACGCGGCGTGATGGTATGGGGTGCCATTGGTTACACGTCTCGGTCACCTCTTGTTCGCGTTGACGAAACTTTGAACAGTGGACGTTACATTTCAGATGTGTTACGACCTGTTGCTCTACCTTTCGCAGATTCCTGCGAAGTCCTACATTTCAGCAGGATAATGCACGACCGCATGTTGCATGTCCTGTACGGGCCTTTCTGGATATAGAAAATGTTCGACTGCTGCCTGGCCAGCACATTCTCCAGATTTCTCACCAATTGAAATAGTCTGGTCAATGGTGGCCGAGCAACTGGCTCGTGACAATACGCCAGTCACTACTCTTGAGGAACTGTGGTATCGTGTTGAAGCTGCATGGGCAGCTGTACCTGTACACGTCATCCAAGCTCCGTCTGACTCAATGCCCACGCGTATCAAGGCCGTTATTACGGCCAGAGGTGGTTGTTCTGGGTACTGATTTTTGAGGATCTATGCACCCAAATTGCGTGAAAATGTAATCACATGTCAGTTCTAGTATAATATATTTGTCCAGTGAATACCCGTTTATCATATGTATTTCTTCTTGGTGTAGCAATTTTAATGGCCAGTAGTGTAGAATATTGCTCAAGTGTGTGGACCCGTAGCAAATAGCAGTAACAGCGGATATTGAACCTATGCAGAGAATGGCAGCACGAGTGGTCACAGGTTTGTTTGATTCGTGGAAGAGTGTCACAGAGACAATGAAGTAACTGAACTTGAAGATTCTTGAAGATAGACCTAAATTATCCCGAAGAAGTCTATTAATAAAGTTTCAAGAACCAGCTTCAAATGATTTCTCTACGGACATACGAAAGTCCCCCTACGTATCATTCACATACGGATTGTGAGGATAAGATTGACCAATTACTGCACGCACAGAGGCATTCAAACAATCATTCTTCCCGCTCTGCATACGTGAATGAAACGGGAAAGAAATCTTAATAACTAGCACAATGGGACGTGCCCCCTACCATGCACCTCACGGTGATTTGCAGAGTATAGATGTACATGTAGACGTAGAGCACGTCAAACAGAATAACCTCTTCAGGGTCCCACAAGACCATCGCCACGACTTTATCGGCTGAGGGTGTAGCTTCGAATTTTTTCTTCAGAGGAGAGGCGATGTGCTACAACTCCATGGATTGCCGTTTTGTTTCCAGTCCGAAGAGATGAGCCCATGTTTCATCGCCTGTGACAGAAAATTGTCACGCGCAAGCAATTCCGCACAGATAGTCCTCCTTAACTCTTTATGGTCTCCTGTTAGGTGGTGAGGAATCCAGCGGGCACACACTTTTGAGTACCCCAACTCACGGTCGAATGTGTCACATTTACCAAGAGAAACGGCCAATTGTGCAGCGAGGTGATCACCTCGAGTGAGAGCGTCCGCACGTTCCAACACTGCAGGACTCACAGCTGTGTGCGAGGGATCGGACAGGTTTGCACAGTTTCGTTGCGATGAGAGCCGCCTCGCCCAACGACTCACCGTGCTTTTTTTCATTGCCATGTCTCCGCAAGCATTCTGCAATCGCCTGTGAATATGTGCGATGCTCTGGTTTTCCGCCAAAAGAAACTCACCGAACGAGGTGGCACAGTGGTTAGAATGGACTCGCATTCGGGAGGACGACGGTTCAATCCCGCGTCCGGCCATCCAGATTTAGGTTTTCCATGATTTCCCTAAATCGCTCCAGGCAAACGCCGGGATGGTTCCTTCAAAAGGGCACGACCGACTTCCTTCCCCATCCTTCCCTAATCCGATGAGACCGATGACCTCGCTGTTTGGTCTCCCCCCCCCCCCCACCCCCCCAAGCAACCCAACCCAACCCAAAATAAACTCAATGGCAGCTGTCTGCCTGGAACACACCTCGGTTACGGAGGCCATTTCGAGAGTTACGTATAGCGCCGCCACCTAACGGACTCCATGAAACCATAGGGACGGAAGCCGGAATATTCTACGATATCCCACAATCCGCATTTTTTTTAACCGAAATTGGCCGAGAAAAAAAGTGTGTTGCAAATGCTACTTACTGAACGTCCCCCGTATATTCCGATCTAACATTGTCGATATTGGGACTTGGTTGTTGTTGTAACAGTCTCGCGACAGTGAGAGTGTAATCAATATAATGTCTTTATTAATCAATGAGCTTCCTGTACATGAGCTGTAAACATTGCTTATCTTACGTGGTGCACAAAATGTGCCTACCAAGTCTTTAATAAATGTCTGGTGCTCGATTTATTGCCCAATCAATTATGTGTGGAAGTTATTACGCAATTGTGTAACTAAATTGCAATAATGGTGCCTAGTGATGAGAATACGACATAAATTTCAAGCCTTTGCACTGTCTTAACAATGGCTCCAACAACCCCCACTGCAAACAACGTCTGAAAGCAGGAGCAAACATATCTGATCAAACCGAAAACACAGAAATATGAAGAAAATTCGTCAGGAGAACAATCAGGACAGCTCAGGCTATCTCAAGATGCAACGCAAGGCGGGACTCTCGGCCACATAAAATTGACACCATTCTGGTCAACAAGGCCACAACTTTCAGGCAGGCGAATAGCATTTTTGAACAGCGCAGTATCAGAAGCAATATGAGAAGGTTTCATTGCACAGTAGCGCACTTAAACGAAACTCAAATTGTTCATGCTGAATATATGTTACGAGCTCAGCGGTATGTAACATTAAATGATTGTCAATTCCAGTATATCGCATTGTCGCCTGAACTGCTATGTAGTAAGCATTTAGGGGATGTTGTTGTTGTTGTTGTTGTTGTGGTCTTCAGTCCTGAGACTGGTATGATGCAGCTCTCCATACTACCCTATCCTGTGCAAGCTTCTTCATCTCCCAGTACTTACTGCAACCTACATCCTTCTGAATCTGCTTAGTGTATTCATCTCTTGGTCTCCCACGACGATTTTTACCCTCTACGCTGCCCTCCAATGCTAAATTTGTGATCCCTTGATGCCTCAGAACATGTCCTACCAACCGGTCCCTTCTTCTTGTCAAGTTGTGCCACAAACTCCTCTTCTCCCCAATTCTATTCAATACCTCCTCATTAGTTATGTAATCCACCCATCTAATCTTCAGCATTCTTCTGTAGCACCACATTTCGAAAGCTTCTATTCGCTTACTGTCCAAACTATTTATCGTCCATGTTTCACTTCCATACATGGCTACGCTCCATACAAACACTTTCAGAAACGACTTCCTGACACTTAAATCTATACTCGATGTTAACAAATTTCTCTTCTTCAGAAACGCTTTCCTTGCGATTGCCAGTCTACATTTTATATCTTCTCTACTTCGACCATCATCAGTTATTTTGCTCCCCAAATAGCAACACTCCTTTACTACTTTAAGTTTGTCATCTCCTAATCTAATTCCCTCAGCATCACCCGACTTAATTCGACTACATTCCATTATCCTTGTTTTGCTTTTGTTGATGTTCATCTTATATCCTCCTTTCAAGACACTTTAGGGGATAGGCTCCCCAGACAGTTTTTGACTGACCTTAAGACACTGGCCGGGAAAAAGTTGCTGCTTCAGAATTTTAGTCGGATGTTGTAGCTTAATCGGCCACTGACTAGCACTCGGGCAGTTTGGCGTCGAACACAGAACTGCCTTTAAGTTTTGTAGCAGATACATCTGACGTCATTGCAAGTAGCCTGCAGAAGTGTTTTCACCGCAGCGGCAAACGATGACATAGCGCCGGCCGAAGTGGCCGTGCGGTTAAAGGCGCTGCAGTCTGGAACCGCAAGACCGCTACGGTCGCAGGTTCGAATCCTGCCTCGGGCATGGATGTTCGTGATGTCCTTAGGTTAGTTAGGTTTAACTAGTTCCAAGTTCTAGGGGACTAATGACCTCAGCAGTTGAGTCCCATAGTGCTCAGAGCCATTTGACCCATTTGATGACATAGCGAGTAGACGCAAAACTCGCATGACCGTTACGCGGAAGCCCATCGGACCCGCATTGCGGCTACCAAAGCGTATACCGCAACATACGAGGTGTGGCTATAAAATAACAGGACTGTTTCTATAAAACATTTAATTTAAAAAACATATTTGTGGTTCATGGTGTGGGTTCCTGTAGTCATGTCCTAGTTCATGAACCACGGGCAACATATGAGTGGCTAAGTAAATGGTCCCGACAGTCGGGATACCAGTTACTTTGGAATAAGGCTGGGCATCTCGGACATATTCTGAGTCGTGGTCACCTTTGTGCTCATACGGCAAAGACTACCAAATCCACCGGTTAGTCCCTCAGCCGTTAGGGGTAAAACCCAATGGGATTCGGGGCAAGTAAGGCTAGCAACCTGCTTCCCTGGTACTTTAAATATGATGCTGGCAACAATCAGAGCAAAATGCCTCGGACCTTTGGAGGTGACGGAGTCCCACCTCTAACTGACAAACCAGGGACTCCTAAGATACGACTTGGCAAACAAATGGTAATGAGATGGGGAGCTATTAATATCAATGGGGGCTACTCTTGGAAGAAGGTAGAGCTGGCAGAGGCTGCAAGTAAGATGGGGCTGGACGTTTTAGCTGTTAGTGGCATTCGAGTAAGGGGTGAGAAAGAAGAAGAAGTGGGAGAATACAAGGCCTACTTGTAAGGAGTCAAAGCAGGAATAGCACAATGAGGTGTAGGGCTTTACATCAGGAAAGAAATGGAACCCAGCGTAGTTGCAATAAGGTATGTAAACGAACGACTGATGTGGATAGATTTGACAGTGTCTAGCAAGAAAATTAGGATTGGGTCAGTATATTCGCATTGTGAAGGGACTGATCAAGATAAGATGGATAGTTTTTATGAGGCACTCAGTGATGTAGTTGTTAGAGTAAAGGACAAGGACAGTGTTCTGCTCATGGGTGATTTTAACGCCAGGATTGGAAATCGAACAGAAGGGTATGAAAAGGTTATGGGTAAATTTGGAGAGGATATGGAGGCCAACAGGAACGGGCAGCAACTCTTGGATTTCTGTGCCAGTATGGGCTTAGTAATCACAAACTCCTTTTTTAAACATAAGAACATTCACCGGTACACTTGGGAAAGCAGGGAACCAGATCTATCATTGACTATATAATAACAGATCAGGATTTCAGGAAGGCTGTGAGGGACACACGTGTATTCAGGGGATTCTTTGATGACACTGATCATTATTTAATCTGCAGTGAAATTGGGATTGCGAGGCCGAAAGTGCAGGAGGTCAGGTCCATATGTAGGAGGATAAGAGTGGAGAAACTTCAGGATAAGGAAATCAGGCACAAGTACATAACAGCGATCTCAGAAAGGTACCAGTTAGTTGAATGTAGTCAATTACAGTCATTGGAAAAGGAATGGACAAGGTACAGGGACACAGTACTAGAAGTGGCTAAAGAATGTCTTGGAACAGTAGTGTGTAAAAGTAGGAGGAAGCAAACAACTTGGTGGAATGACACAGTCAAGGCAGCATGTAAAAGGAAAAAGAAGGCGTATAAAAATGGCTACATACTAGAACTCAGGTAGGCAGAGAAAGTTATGTTGAAGAAAGAAACAAAGCCAAACAGATAATTGCAGCATCCAAGAAGAAATCTTGGGAAGACTTTGGAAACAGGTTGGAGACTTTGGGTCAAGCTGCTGGAAAACCATTCTGGAGTGTAATTAGCAGTCTTCGAAAGGGAGGTAAGAAGGAAATGACAAGTATTTTGGACAGGTCAGGAAAACTGCTGGTGAATCCTGTGGATGCCTTGGGCAGATGGAGGGAATATTTTGAAGAGTTGCTCAATGTAGGTGAAAATACGATCAGTAATGTTTCAGATTTCGAGGTAGAATGGGATAGGAATGATGATGGAAATAGGATCACGTTTGAGGAAGTGGAGAAAATGGTCAATAGATTGCAGTGCAATAAAGCAGCTGGGGTGGATGAAATTAAGTCGGAACTCATCAAGTACAGTGGAATGTCAGGTCTTAAATGGCTACACAGGATAATTGAAATGGCCTGGGAGTCGGGACAGGTTCCATCAGACTGGACAAAAGCAGTAATCACACCAATCTTTAAACACGGAAACAGAAAAGATTGTAACAACTACAGAGGTATCTCTTTAATCAGCGTTGTGGGTAAAATCTTCTCAGGTATCGTTGAAAGGAAAGTGCGAGTATTAGTTGAGGAGCAATTGGATGAAAATCAGTGTGGGTTTAGGCCTCTTAGAGGTTGTCAGGACCAGATCTTTAGCTTACGACAAATAATGGAGAAGTGTTATGAGTGGAACAGGGAATTGTATCTATGCTTTATAGATCTAGAAAAGGCATATGACCGGGTTCCTAGGAGGAAGTTATTGTCTGTTCTACGAGATTATGGAATAGGAGGCAAACTTTTGCAAGCAATTAAAGGTCTTTACATGGATAGTCAGGCAGCAGTTAGAGTTGACGGTAAATTGAGTTCATGGTTCAGAGTAGTTTCAGGGGTAAGACAAGGCTGCAACCTGTCTCCACTGTTGTTCATATTATTTATGGATCATATGTTGAAAACAATAGACTGGCTGGGTGAGATTAAGATATGTGAACACAAAATAAGCAGTCTTGCATATGCGGATGACTTAGTTGTGATGGCAGATTCGATTGAAAGTTTGCAGAGTAATATTTCAGAGCTAGATCAGAAATGTAAGGACTATGGTATGAAGATTAGCATCTCCAAAACGAAAGTAATGTCAGTGGGAAAGAAATATAAACGGATTGAGTGCCAAATAGGACGAACAAAGTTAGAACAGGCGGACGGTTTCAAGTACTTAGGATGCATATTCTCACAGGATGGCAACATAGTGAAAGAACTGGAAGCGAGGTGTAGCAAGGCTAATGCAGTGAGCGCTCAGCTACGATCTACTCTCTTCTGCAAGAAGGAAGTCAGAACCGAGACTAAGTTTTCTGTGCACCGTTCAATCTTTCGACCAACTTTGTTGTATGGGAGCGAAAGCTGGGTGGATTCAGGTTACCTTATCAACAAGGTTGAGGTTACGGATATGAAAGTAGCTAGGATGATTGCAGGTACTAGTAGATGGGAACAATGGCAGGAGGGTGTCCACAATGCGGAAATCAAAGAAAAACTGGGAATGAACTCTATAGATGTAGCAGTCAGGGCGAACAGGCTTAGATGGTGGGGTCATGTTACACGCATGGGAGAAGCAAGGTTACCCAAGAGACTCATGGATTCAGCAGTAGAGGGTAAGAGGAGTCGGGGCAGACCGAGGAGAAGGTACCTGGATTCGGTTAAGAATGATTTTGAAGTAATAGGTTTAACATCAGAAGAGGCACCAATGCTAGCACTGAATAGGGGATCATGGAGGAACTGTATAAGGGGGGCTATGCTCCAGACTGAACGCTGAAAGGCATAATCAGTCTTAAATGATGATGATGAGGATGATGACATATTTAGTTAGTGTCACCCTCAATATACTCCTCTCCTCTATCCCTAAACGCTCCATACGAATTTTCCATTGATGGAAACAGTGCTGGAAATCTTCCTCTGTGAGTTCTTTGATGACCCATGCCGCTTTTTCTTTCACTGCTTTAACAGACTGGCGTCTTGTTCCTTACAAACCAGATTTGACCTTGCGGAACACGTAAGACACATGGTGCTAGATCAGGTAAGGTGGCTGTTCTAACGCTGGGATATCGTATTTCGCCATAACCCTCTTAAAAGATGGTGTGGTATGAGCCGGTGCGTTTCCTTGATGCGCAACCCATGACTTGTTCTTCCACAGTTCGGGTCGTTTGCTTTCGTATTTTCTCACAGAGTTGAGCAAGAACTTTAAGGTAGTAATGTTGGCTAATAGTTTGACCTTCAGGAACCTAGTGAAGATACACAATTCTATGAATACCGAAAAAAAAAATCATCATCGCTTTCAATCTTGATTTGCTCACTTGAGCTTTTTGCGCTCTCAGTGAAGTTGGGCCTTTCCGATGCATGGATTGGCGCTTAGTATCTGGGTCATAAGTGGAAAACGAAGATTCGTCACACGTTATCGCTATTTCCAAGAAATTAGGATCATTTTCAATGATACTCAAAGTGTCAGTGAAATATTTTACGAGCTTCTTTTTGTTCGAACTTGAGAATTTTTCGGTACCAGTTTCGCACACACTTTCCTCATGATAAATTGGTTTTGCAAAATTTGCCATACCCTTCTTTGTTAGTTCTCTACAGTTTCAGCAATTGATCAAATACTCAATCGACGGTCATATCGAACCACATTACCTACTTTTTCGATATTTTCATCCGTTTTTGATGTTGCAGGGCGTCTCGGGCGTGAGTCATCTTCGTATTTTCGGCCATCTCGGAAACGGTTGAACGCTCACAAACTCGCGTACGTGATAAACAGTCTCCGCCATACAGTTCTTTTAGTAAAAGATCGGTTTCAGTAGCCGATTTTCCAACTTTCACGTGGAACTTCACGACAACTCATTGCTCTATTAATTAGGGAGGAGGAGATCTATGTTTAACGTCCCGTCGACAACGAGAGCATCAGAAACGGAGCGGAAATTCAGATTAGAAAAGGATGGGGAAATAAATCGATCCTGCCATTTCAGAGGAACCATTCCGGAATTTGCCTGAAGCGATTTAGAGAAATAACGGCAAGCATAAATGAGGATGGCCGGACGCGGGTTTGAACCGGAGTCGTCCCGAATGCGAGCCCAACGTACTAACCACTGCGCTAACTTGATCTGGCATTGCTGTGTTCCTAAACTTACCATTTTTTCGGTAAAACAAAACAACAGCTCTTACACACACGAAGGAGACGACCACACTGATTTATTTACAGAACCCAGAGGTGCCACATTCCACAGAGAAGGCTTCACGGGTTCACAGCTGTTAGGTCGTCCATCTTGCGTACTTGCTCTGTGACAGCGCCACTCCCGTTATTTTATAGCCACACCGCGTAGTATCAGCTGCAGACCACCGGGCACGAGCCGAGTGTACAGATAGCGGCTCTACGTCACTCGCAAGAAGCAGCATCTGGAGCTCGCCGCCGGTGGCGTGGCAAATCTTCATTATAGAAACGAAGCGAAAAGGAACAGAAAAGAGTCCCAGCAGCACGAGAAAGCGTTATGGTCTGGGGAATGTTTTCGTGGCATTCCCTGGGTCACCTCGTCATTCTGGAAGGCGCAACGGATCAACACGAATATGCATCTACTCTTGGGGACGACGTCCACCCCTTCGTGCAGTTTCGACGTGAAGGCATCTACCAGCAGGACAATGCAACATGTCACACAGCTCGCAGTGTACGTGCGTGGTTCTAAGAACACCAGGAGCAGTTTACCGTACTCCCCTGGCCACTAATCCTTCCAATCTCTGGGGGACCATCTCGATCCAGCTGTTCGCGCCATTGATCCTCAACCGAGAAACATAACGCAGCTGGCCATGTCACATTGGAGTTGGCATGACTCCACATCCCTGTCGGTGCCTTGAAGCATCTCACTGACTTTCTGCCTGCACCTCTTCGAAGTCATTCATAATGATCAAACAGAATAAATGTCCCAGAGCCCTGGTGCATATCGACATTAGGGATATGGGCCTGTAATTGAGTGGATTACTCCTACTACCTCTCTTCGATATCAGTGTGACCTGTGCAACTTTCCAGTCTTTGGGTACGGATCTTTCGTCGAGCGAAAAGTTGTATATGATTGTTAAGTATGGAACTAATGCGTCAGCATACTTTGAAAGGGACCTAATTGGTATATCCTCTTCAGTCCCCGCGTCCAGCCGGCTGGATGTTACTTTTCTGTTTTGCGCTAAGTGCAATTACAGTTTACCCTATATTGCAGACACGTGTCCAGTACAATGGACACATCCACTGCAAAAGGTGGTTTGTTTTGACAAATGCTGACATTAATGTGACTGGGAAATGTATTATTCCAGTCCTGGAATTTCCTGGACTGATGGGGTATACCCTAACTACACTACTGCTCTCAGGGATAGGCTCGTATTATCTGTATCTCTAAACATCTACAACGCTGCACAGTCGCAGGTGCAGGTTGCCACCTAACGGCTTCCATTGGCAATGTGTTATATAACTGTCGACCGAATTAAAAAAAAATGCAATCGTTATCTACCCATTTGTTACCATCGAGTATAGACTTAAATGTCAGGAAGTCATTTCTGAAAGTGCTTGTATGGAGTGTAGCCATGTATGGAAGTGAAACATGGGCGATAAATAGTTTGGAAAAGAAGAGAATAGAAGCTTTCGAAATGTAGTGCTACAGAAGAATGCTGAAGATTAGATGGTTAGATCACATAACTAATGAGGAGGTATTGAATAGAATTGGGGAGAAGTGAAGTTTGTGGCACAACTTGACTAGAAGAAGGGATCGGTTGGTAGGACATGTTCTGAGGCATCAAGGGATCATCAATGTAGTATTGAAGGGCAGCGTGGAGGGTAAAAATCGTAGAGGGAGACCAAGAGATGAATACACTAGGCAGATTCAAAAGGATGTAGGTTGCAGTAGGTACCGGGAGGTGAAGAAGGTTGCACAGGATAGGGTAGCATGGAGAGCTGCATCAAACCAGTCTCAGGACTGAAGACCACAACAACAACATCTACCCATTAAGAGAAGTAATGTTATGTTAAAAGTTTAACGTAATAAGTCAAGCATTTATGTTAGAAACTGTGTGGGAGTCTCGAGGCAGCGTTAACTAACAGCATGGAGTTTCATCCAATATCTGAAAATGAGAATGCTTTGCGACTCCCAACAAATCTAACACGTGATTTCAAACCTTTTCGAAACTTCCCTCGCTGACTTCGCCAACGAAATGATGAAAGGAAAAAAAGTTTATCACTACATATTCGTTGTTCATGCAGTCAAACATCAGCAAAAGGCATGACGATTTAATTTACAACTTTTTTTTACTGCTAGCTCTATTCGTAACAAATTTTGCAGACAGTACCACATATACCACTGAACGCATCTGTACGGGGCGATCGAAAATTCCCGTTACAAACTTCTAGGGCATGCAGAGGGTAGTGAGTACAGAGCATTTTGAATAGGAATCCATGGCAGGAATCGTATCGTTTCCGTTCTACGACAGGTTCAGTTCAGATGTGTACCTCGTCAACGTCTGCTTAGGGCGACAGAAACGTCTCAGAGTTCCCTGTTCTGGTATGCAACAGTGTAGACACAGATGTCACTTGTTGTCCGCTTTCCTGTGAGACCGAGTCAATACCTGTGCGTCACCTACAGAGGAAACATGGTGTAGTACACGTTTGAGGAATACACAGACATGCTCCTGGTGTATGGCGAAGCTGGAAGTAACGGAAGAGCTGCTAGTCGGCAGTATCACGAACGTTTTCCACACCGTCACACTCCATCGCACAAACTGTACCTTCTCCGTGAGGAGGCAGGACTGTCGTGCACCACGGCGACGCCGCACTCCCGAATTTGAAGAAGGTGTACTGCGTCGCATTGAAGACAACCCGTCAACGAGTTCGCGCACAATTGCGCGTGCAGTGGCTGTTAGTCACAGTACCGTCTTCGACGTCCTGCATGAGTAACAATTACATCCTTACCACTTACAAAGAGTAGACGCTATGGGTCCAGCAGACTTTCCACAACGCGTCGCCGTCTGCACATGGTTCCTGCACCGTTGCATCGACGCGCCCCTGTTTCCACGTCGAGTTCTCTTCACAGATGAATGTAGGTTCACAAGGGATTGTGTTCTGAATGCTCGAAATAGCTATGTCTGGGCGGACGAAAACCCTCATGCCACGCATGTTCAGGGGTTTCAAGACAGGTTTGAAATTAACGTGTGGGCAGGTATTCTGGACGGTCATGTAATTGGACCATACCTCCTTCCGCCCAAGCTCACGGGTTCCGCATACTTAGTCTTCCTACGACACGCAATGGACCCGTTCTTGGAAGCTGTGCCGTTGAATGTCCGTCAGGAAATGTGGTTTCAGCATGGTGGAGCACCACCTCACTTTTCACTGCCTGTCCGGAGACATCTCAACAGACGGTATGTGAAAGATGGATAGGCCGTTATGGTCCCACCGCCACGATCGCCGAATTTAATCCCTACGGACTACTTCTTGTGGGGTCGTATGAAGAGCCTAACTTATGAGACACCTATAGAGACAGAGGAAGATCTGCTGGCACGAGTTCTGGCCACTGCACAAGACACTGAAGAGACACCAGGTGGGATGGAGAGAGTGTACCAGAACATGCTTCGGAGGTACGATGTGTGTAACAACGGTGGTGGTCGCCACATCGAGCCGCTGTTGTAATGCATCGGTACGTTGCGGCTGGTGCCGTAGGTGCTGGGTTCTTGTCGTTGTCGACTAATGTAAACCATAAGGTGTAAGTTGTAATGCAAATACGTAAGTAATAAAGGAACTAGTCAGTATTCTTTTCAAATGGATTGCAACAATTGTACTGGGTCACGCCTAAGTCAATTCCTCACGTGCGTGTGGGTGAGATAATCATCTGCACTGAAATTGACGTAGAACGGAAACGATACGTTTACGGACATGGGTTCCTGTTCAAAGTGTTATGTACTCACTACCCTCTACATGTCCTAGAAGTTTGTAACGGGAATTTCCGATCACCCTGTATACTTATGCCACTGTATGACACACACTGCAGAGATATGATGGCATAATCATTGAGATGAGTGAAAAAACTAGCTTTCCTTAAAACGAAGTGCAAATTATCGAAGCTATACCCGTCTAGCACGCTGTCCAAACACATTAATGTGACCACCTGGCAAAAGCCTGAATAACCACCTTTTGCAGCACAGACCGCTGGGACATGTGTAGGAAGACAGTCAATGGGGTTCTCGAAGATACCGACAGAGATGTGGGTGGAGCCATGTCGACTCCATTGTGACATGGACAGCTGTGCTAGGTTTCTCGGTTGACGATTCATGGCCCGAACAGCCCATTCGAGGTGGTCCTACAGGTTCTCGGTTGGCTTTAAATCCGGGAGGCTGGTGACCAGAGGATTACAGTAAAACTTATCCTAGTGCTCTTTGAACCGCGTACATACACTGGAAGCTTGTGACATGTTGCATTGTCCTGCTGGTAGATGCCATCGCGCTGAGGAAAAACAAACTCTACGAAGGGATGGAGGTGGTTCCCAAGGCTAGATTGAGCCGTGGAGACTGGCGATAGTTACACTACTGGGCATTAAAATGGGTACACCACGAAGTTGACGTGCTACAGACGCGAAATTTAACTGACAGGAAGAAGATGCTGTGATACGCAAATGATTAGCTTTTCAGAGCATTCACACAAGGTTGGCGCCGGTAGCGACACCTACAACGTGCTGACATGAGGAAAGTTTCCAACCGATTTCTCATACACAAACAGTAGTTGACCGGCGTTGCCTGGTGAAACGTTGTTGTGATGCCTCGTGTAAGGAGGAGAAATGCGTACCATCACGTTTCCGACTTTGATAAAGGTCGGATTGTAGCCTCTGGCGATTGCGGTTTATCGTACCGCGCGACATTGCTGCTCGCGTTGGTCGAGATCCAATGACTGTTAACAGTATATGGAATCGGTGGGTTCAGGAGGGTAGTACGGAACGCCGTGCTGGATCCCAACGGCCTCGTATCACTAGCAGTCGAGATGACAGGCATCTTATCCGCATGGCTGTAACGGATCGTGCAGCCACGTCTCGATCCCTGAGTCAACAGAAGGGGACGTTTGCAAGACAACAACCATCTGCACGAACAGTTCGACGACGTTTGCAGCAGCATGGACTATCAGCTCGGAGACCAAGGCTGCATCACAGACAGGAGCGCCTGCGACGGTGTACTCAACGACGAACCTGGCTGCACGATTGGCAAAACGTCATTTTTTCGGATGAATCCAGGTTCTGTTTAAAGCATCATGATGGTAGCATCCGTGTTTGGCGACATCGCGGTGAACGCACATTGGGAGCGTGTATTCGTCTTCGCCATACTGGCGTAACACCCGGCGTGATGGTATGGGGTGCCATTGCTTACACATCTCGGTCACCCCTTGTTCGCATTGACTGCACTTTGAACAGTGGACGTTACATTTCAGATGTGTTACGACCCGTGGGTCTACCCTTCATTCGACCCCTGCGAAACCCTCCATTTCAGCAGAATAATACACGACCTCATGTTGCAGCTCCTGTACGGGCCTTTCTGGATACAGAAAATGTTCGACTGCTGCCCTGGCCAGTACATTCTCCAGATCTCTCAACAATTGAAAACGTCTGGTCAATGGTGGCCGAGCAACTGGCTCATCACAATACGCCAGTCACTACTCTTGAACTGTGGTATCGTGTTGAAGCTGCATGGGCAGCTTTACCTGTGCACGCCATACAAGCTCTGTTTGACTCAATGCCGAGGCGTATCAAGGCCGTTATTACGGCCAGAGGTGGTTTGTCTGGGTACTGATTTCTTAGGATCTATGCACCCAAATTGCGTGAAAATGTAATCACATGTCAGTTCTTGTATAATATATTTGTCCAATGAATACCCGTTTATCATCGGCATTTCTTCTTTGTGTAGCAATTTTAATGGTCAGTACTGTATGTTCCACTTGCGTCGCTGATATCGATACACGTCTGGTCTTGTATGTGACTATTCAGCCTTTGGTTTTCCGGCTTGGCGTGTGGCCGGGGTCTCTGTCCGGTCGGCGTTCGACGAGGCAACATGTTTTGAAGGCAGGCCCTCGTCTCCATCCGCGGTGTCTGGGCCTCGCTGGCCTTGTTTGGCCGCGCGCCGGGTGTGTACGGTGCTAATTAGTTGGGGCCTTTGCGTGCGAAACGGTGGCGGGTTCGTCGTCGCATGCTGGACATCTTCTCATCGCGTAACTGGAAGCATTAAGTTACGTATGATTCGTATTCTGATGTTAACCGGTGAAGATGTGTGAGACTTATGGTAGCATGTGGTATCTGCCGGAGATTAGTTAAGGATAGTTCTGAACTTGGTTCCACAGTGCGTTATTCATTGAGGCTAATATACTGCTTATTCTGCTTCAGGGCGTGTACAGCGTGTGTTATTTTAAGTGGTTTATTTGGAAATTTTATTTTGTTTTAGGGCAGACTGTCCGGTCTGAGCTTGGCTGGGACTGTGTACGTGTCCAGCAGCCGTAGAATTCAACACAACTGGCTCGGGGTTGGTTTAACCACTTGTTGCAGCAGTATTTGGTATAATAATTTAATACGGGAAGTTCCTTAAGCCTACTGTAAGTGGTGTCTTAAATTGGTACCAACATCTTAGGAGACTTAATTTTCAGGATCGCTCCTTAAGGCTTTACATTAACTCTTGGGAGCGTAATTATTATTAATTATGATCTTGGCTGTGACTGGAGCTTGCACTTATTGGAATTTATTTGTGCTGCAGGGAATTTTGTTAAGAATACTTGTGCACCGGGGTCGGTGCTGTTTACAAATCCTTGTCAGGGCTACTTATGTTGGGCCCAGTCGGATTACACATCCGCCAGTTTATGCGATCCTGTATACAAGTTTTGGGCAGCGAAAGCTTGCGCTGTCTGTCTTCCGCAGTGTTATTTTCTCCGAGCGCCGCTATGGCCTTTAATGCGGTTGTTTAAAGTTAAGTTGCAATTTCAGAACGATTTTGAGTCATTCCACTTCCTAAATTAAGAGAGGCTACCCTTTTATAACCCTGCTGCTTCTGGAAGTTATTTAAACATTATACTAGTAGTTGAGATACACAACCACCATTCTTATTTAATGTAAATCTTACTTATTTGTATACTGATGGCGAACGCTGTAACCCTTGCTATCATTCCTGTTTGGTGAGGTTTTCAACTCCGGGTTCTCCTTCTTTGGCCACCTTGTGTTTTAGCATTGGAATTTTTGAACTGTCGACTATTATGTGGCCGGTTCAGTTTTATTAAATTTTTATTCTCTCTTGTGCCCATGAAGTTTTGGTAATTTTATGGCTGTTTAAATTTGCTTAGTATTAAGAAAACAGCCTTAATCGCGCTTTTTTATTTATTTAGTGCTGACCGGTTTCAGCCCATCGCAGCGGCCATCTTCAGGGCGAAGATATGGTCGACTGATCGTGGCGTCTCGTCTACCAAGGTGAGGCAGACCAGATCGTTTATGTAAATCGTAAAAAGCAGCGGACCTATTACGCTGCCCTGTGGCACACCTGAAGCTACGCATGTCTCTGTTGAAGTCACCCCGTTCAGGGCGACATACTGCTCCCTGTCTGTTAGAAAACTTTCTATCCAACCGCATATGTCATCGGATAGACCGTAAGCGCGCACTTTTTGGAGCAAGCGACAGTGCGAGAAATATGGCATCAACCTGGGAGCCGGTGTCTAGAGCAGTACATCGTGCACAAAGAGGGCCAGCTGTGTCTAGCATGTCCGCTACCTGTGGTTATCAAACGACTCAAAAAAATAGGGGGAGGGTGGGGGGGCGGGCGGCGTTCAACACAAGCAATCTGGTTTTCATCAGGATTCCAAAACAACTTGTTATTCCCCGGTCGTTTTGCTACAAAATTCTATTTTTCGACGTAACGTCAGTTCAATGCGACGACGTTATGCCATCGCAATGGAAAGGCCAGTGTGCCCGCATGGCACCACTGTACTGGTCGACGTCGGAGCCAACGTTTTGGTGCATCAGGAACCTCCCCGTCATTGATGTACCACTTCCCGCGGAGTGTATCCTTCATTAGGTCATGTACAAGGTTATTACAAATGATTGAAGCGATTTCACAGTTATACAATAACTTTATTATTTGAGATATTTTCACATTGCTTTGCACACACATACAAAAACTCAAAAAGTTTTTTTAGGCATTCACAAATGTTCGATATGTGCCCCTTTAGTGATTCGGCAGACATCAAACCGATAATCAAGTTCCACCCACACTTGGCGCAGCATGTCCCCATCAATGAGTTCGAAAGCATCGTTGATGCGAGCTCGCAGTTCTGGCACGTTTCTTGGTAGAGGAGGTTTAAACACTGAATATTTCACATAACCCCACAGAAAGAAATCGCATGGGGTTAAGTCGGGAAAGCGTGGAGGCCATGACATGAATTGCTGATCATGATGTCCACCACGACCGATCCATCGGTTTTCCAATCTCCTGTTTAAGAAACGCCGAACATCATGATGGAAGTGCGGTGGAGCACCATCCTGTTGAAAGATGAAGTCGGCGCTCTCGGTCTCCAGTTGTGGCATGAGCCAATTTTCCAGCATGTCCAGATACACCTGTCCTGTAACGTTTTTTTTGCAGAAGAAAAAGGGGCCGTAAACTTTAAACCGTGAGATTGTACAAAACACGTTAACTTTTGGTGAATTGCGAATTTGCTGCTCGAATGCGTGAGGATTCTCTACCGCCCAGATTCGCACATTCTGTCTGCTCACTTCACCATTAAGAAAAAATGTTGCTTCATCACTGAAAACAAGTTTCGCACTGAACGCATCCTCTTCCATGAGCTGTTGCAACCGCGCCGAAAATTCAAAGCGTTTGACTTTGTCATCGGGTGTCAGGGCTTGTAGCAATTGTAAACGGTAAGGCTTCTGCTTTAGCCTTTTCCGTAAGATTTTCCAAACCGTCGGCTGTGGTACGTTTAGCTCCCTGCTTGCTTTATTCGTCTACTTCCGCGGGCTACGCGTGAAACTTGCCCGCACGCGTTCAACCGTTTCTTCGCTCACTGCAGGCCGACCCGTTGATTTCCCCTTACAGAGGCATGCAGAAGCTTTAAACTGCGCATACCATCGCCGAATGGAGTTAGCAGTTGGTGGATCTTTGTTGAACTTCGTCCTGAAGTGTCGTTGCACTGTTATGACTGACTGATGTGAGTGCATTTCAAGTACGACATACGCTTTCTCGGCTCCTGTCGCCATTTTGTCTCACTGCGCTCTCGAGCGCTCTGGCAGCAGAAACCTGAAGTGCGGTTTCAGCCGAACAAAACTTTATGAGTTTTTCTACGTATCTGTAGTGTGTCGTGACCATATGTCAGTGAATGGAGCTACAGTGAATTTATGAAATCGCTTCAATCATTTGTAATAGCCCTGCAGATGGAAGACGGATGGTGCAAGATACAGGCTGCAGGACGGATGAGTAAAAGCAGTCCAATGCGTTTTGTGAGCTCTTCTCGGGTGCACAGACCTTTGTGAGGCGCCGCGTCACCATAGAGAAGGAGAAGGACGTATCCCTTTTTGTGGCGACGATCACCTCGAACGAGAATGTTCGCACGTTCCCACGTTGCAGGAGTCAAACCTGTGTACGGACGGCCGGTACGCGCGAAATCGGCCAGGTTTGCGCGGCGTTGTTGCGATGATGACAGATGACAGACGCCTCGCCGAACGGCTCACCGTGCTTTTGTTCACTGCCAGGTCTTCGTAGACATTCTGGAAGCGCCTGTGAACATCTGCGGTGTTCTGGTTTTCCGCCAAAAGAAACTCAATGACAACTCTCTGTTTGGAATGCACATCCGTTGCAGACGCCATTTTGAACGCTACGTATAGCGCTGCCACCTATCGCAACTTCATGAAACTGTAGGGACTGAAGTGGAAATATTCCTCTACCAACCCACAGCAAATTTGTCATTTTTAAAATGAAACTGGCCGAGAAAAAATATGTTGCACTATTTACTGAGCGCTCCTCGTACGTATGTGGGAGATATCATTATGTATGCTGAAGGTATGTGTGTGAATATCCCGTATAGAAGAACTGCGACATTCTAGGCATAAGGCACTCTCAGCGGAACATGCTGGCGAGCGTTTCGCCTGGACAGAAATAGCGATTAAAGCGAAGCGATTTGGTAGCTTGCCATGGCACGACGGGAGACGCCTGTTGAGGAGCGGCTGTTTCCCAGCAGGTAATTGGAGCGCCGCTCACACCTATCAAAGAGACTTCTTTTTCATACATAGCTTTGTGTGAACTACATTATGGGCATTCTAGCTTCGATGGTAAATTGGGCACAAAAAACCCACACTATATACCATTCTCTTGGCGCACCCTGAACGGAGGCGTCGGTAGCAGAGGAGAGCAATTTTTAGTTGCTGAAGTGCCCGATTATACTCTATGAATTTCATCGTGACGGCGTATTGTGTGCCGCTTGACCTAAATACACAGGTGCCTCGCAGATTCGGTGTCCTGTGATGCGAAGTGTATGAGACAGTTCAGTTTTGAATTTTTGAACAATTTGACCTTAGTGAGAAATTAATCTCTTTTTTTGGGAGGGGGGACGGGTTTATAAATATTTAACTGTTGTGTACGGGGTGACATTGGCTCAACGACTGAAGCAACAGGTGACATTATTTTTTAGCCACAGAGCACTGCATTAAGAGCAGCCCTCCAAGATTGTTTGCTGGCGATACTGCCGTTTACCGTCTAGTAAAGTAATTAGAAGATCAAGACCAATTGCAGAATGATTTAGACAAGATGTCTGTTTAAAACTAAACTCCTCCCGAACAGGCCATGAATGGCCAATCGTACCAACCTGCCGCCGTATCATCCTCAGCCCATAGGCGTCACTGGATGCGGATATGGAGGGGCATGTGGTCAACACACCGCTCTCCCAGCCTCACAAGGGCTGAGTGCACCCCGCTTGCCAACAGCGCTCGGCAGACCGGATGGTCACCCATCCAAGTGCTAGCCCAGCCCGACAGCGCTTAACTTCAGTGATCTATTGGCAACCGGTATTACCACTGCGGTATTAGCACTGCGGTAAGGCCGTTGGCGTAAGATGTCTGTCTTCCCACGCCCGGGTTCCCGGGTTCGATTCCCGGCGGGGTCAGGGATTTTCTCTGCCTCGTGATGACTGGGTGTTGTGTGCTGTCCTTAGGTTAGTTAGGTTTAAGTAGTTCTAAGTTCTAGGGGACTGATGACCATAGATGTTAAGTCCCATAGTGCTCAGAGCCATTTGATAAGATGTCCGTATGATGTAAAAAGGAGTAATTTACTGTACAAAATAAAAAAAAGTTTGAGGTCATCTTCACTATACATAAAGCACACGAACTTTAAGACTGTCAATTCAGCTAAATGTCTAATGATTACAATTACGAACAAATTAAATTGTAGATATCACAGAGTAAACGTTGTGGGGAAGGGGAGCCCAAATATGGTGATTTTTTTTGGCAGAACACTTAGAAGATGCACCAAACCTACAAAAGAGATAGCCTACATTATGCTTTTATGTTATTTTCTGGTGTAGCGCTGCGCGGTGTGGGATACTTACTACGGAGGGCTTTCCTCAAGTAATGCAACACTTTTTTTCTCGGCCGATTTCGGTTGAAAAAATGCGGGGCTGTGGTACATCGTGCAATCATCCCGCTTCAGCTCTTATACTTCATGAAGTTTAGATCGGTGGCAGCGCTATACGTAACCTTCAAAATGGCTTCTTTAACTGAGGTGCGTTCCAAGCACAGAGCTCTCATTATCTCTTTTGGCGAAAAACCAGAGCATCGTAGAGATTCGTAGGCGCTTGTAGAGTGTCTGTAGAGACCTGGCAGTGAATAAAAGCACGGTGAGTCGTTGGCCGAGGCGTCTGTCATCGTCGCAAAAAAGGTCGCGCAAACCCGTCGGATATCCCGCGTGCCCACCGGCCGCACACAGCTGTGACTCCTGCACTGCTGGAACGTGCGGACACTCTCATTCGAGGTGATCTACGGATCACAATCAACCTCACTGATCAACTGGTAGTACTGACACACTACTACAGCAAGAGAAGGTCGCAAAACTCCGTAAGACTCTTGTTCCTCATCTACCCTGCAACCCAGTTCTCGCACCTTCCACGTTCCATCTGTTTGGCCCTTTGAAGGGTGCATTCTATGGGGACAGAACGTGGATAATGCAGTGGTTGTTGATGCATCAATACGTTGGCTCCGACGTCGAACAGTAGTGACATGGGGTCATACAGGTCATCCAGTACATAGGAAAACAGGTTTTTGTAGCCAAAAGAGTGGTGAATAATGTTGTGACTTAGCAAGACAGCCAAGTCACAACGAGAGGAAGCCGAAAGGCACGCGTTAAGCTCACGCAGATTGGCGTGAGGTCTGGAACAGTTAAAAGGAAATGAGAACTTAGAAAATGGACGCAGTTGCTGTAATACTTAACTTTAATCCACATTTGTAGAACATCGCTCTTGATGATACGTGCTTCACAATATTAATTATCAAAGCTATGGCGCCTTGCTAGGTCGTAGCCAATGACTTAGCTGAAGGCTATGCTAACTATCGTCTCGGCAAATGAGAGCGTATTTGTCAGAGTAGCATCGCTAGCAAAGTCGGCTGTACAACTGGGGCGAGTGCCAGTAAGTCTCTCTAGACCTGCCGTGTGGTGGCGCTCGGTCTGCTATCACTGACAGTGGCGACACGCGGGTCCGACGTATACTAATGGACCGCGGCCTATTTAAAGGCTACCACCTAGCAAGTGTGGTGTCTGGCGGTGACACCACAAATAATGTGACGTATTGGAATACTAAATAAAAGCAACCTGATTTCAGAAAAAAAATGTGTTGCATTACTTATTGCACGCCCCTCGTAGATAGGACTGACAGAGGACATCGGAAAAGTTCAAAAAGGGCAGCTAGTTTTGCATTGTCGTGAAAAACAAGAGAGAGTGTCACGGATATGAAAAGTGAAGATGCGGTGTCAGTCATTAAAACAAAGGCGTTTATCGTTGCGACGAGATTTTTTCACGAAATTTCAATCGTCAACTTTCTTCTCAGAATTCGAAAATGTTTTGTTGAGTCTTATCTGCGTTGGGAAAAATGACCATTATAATAATATAAATCAGAGATCGCACGGAAAGAGTTAAGTGTTCGTTTTTCCCAAGCGTTATTCGGGAGGTGAGCGTAGAGAAATAGTCTGGAAGTGTCTGCCAAGTATTTAAGCGTCAATTACATAGTAGTCGTATAGAGGTAGACGGAGACAGAGTGAATGCAGTGTACTGCGATTGTCACTAACATCAAACTGGGAATCTTTCATGATTTTCGATTACTCTGTTTGCTTTCATTTTGAACTTGGTCCGAAAGTTAAATACGACTCTTACTTGCGCCGGCCGATGTGGCCGAACGGTTCTAGGCGCTACAGTCTGGAACCGCGCGACCGCTACGGTCGCAGGTTCGAATCCTGCCTCGGGCATGGATGTGTGTGATGTCCTTAGGTTAGTTAGGTTTAAGTAGTTCTAAGTTCTAAGGGACTGATGACCTCAGAAGTTAAGTCCCATAGTGCTCAGAGCCATTTGAACCATCGACTCTTACTTGCCCTATTTTCTTGTTAATTTACTAGCGACAGCAACTAAAGATAATTTTTGCTTCACATCAAAATACGTCCACGCAGGAAAATTTGCTCTATGGAGATCGAGTGAACATAGTATATTGCGAACGTCATTAACATCAAACTGGGATTGTTTCGTGACTTCCCTATACTCTGTTTCCATTTTGGTCTTGCACCGAACGTTCAATGTAACACTTCTTTCCTCTGTGTTTACACATTCATTTATTAGTAACAGCAATTAAGAATGATTTTTGCTGCTACGGACGCACATCGAAATACGCCAAAGGAGGAATAATTGTTTTCCTTTGGTAAATACCACAAAGGCCAACTGAGTTGGCACTTGATGGTTGGAGTGCTGACACCAAAGTTTTCAGATAGTGTGCGTAACAAGTTACATTGGCCACTGATGTGGTATATATAGAGATCGGGTCAACCCTTTCGGCGTCAACTACAGCCTGAAGATGGTGCATTGAACGACGAAACTGGTAGCTACAAAATAAATAAAATCGTAAGGACGGCTGTAGGCGTTTCATTTTCTCACAATTGTAAACGGCCGTCGCCTCCAAGACCTCCTGTCAAAAGGATAAAGATACGCAACGGTGAAATCACGTCCAGACTTCTTCGGGTTGCGCGGGCGCCCCTCATTGTAGGTGTCGGACATCGCAGGCTGGGCAGACTGGTAAAACAGAACAGGCGGCGAACTGTGGCGGAACTAACATCACACTTTATTGCTGGGCGGAGTGCAGGTATGTCCGAACACACACTGCACCCAACACTCCGACAATCCATGCATGTGCGAATGTCAACACCACGACATCGGCAAATGCCACTGAAATGGACACGTGACCACCGGCACTGGACGTTGGCGCAGTGGCAGAGCGTTGCATGGTCTGATGAATCCCGATACCTTCTTCATCTGCCGATGGGAGAGAGCGAATACGTCGTTTTCCAGGGAACAGCTACTTGACACATGTACTGCTGGACGGAGACGAGCTGACGCTGACTCCATTATGCTCTGGGGAACATTCACGTGGGCATCCAGTGTAGCTCGTGCAGGACACCATCACGGCCAAGGAGTATCGTACAGTGGTTGAGAACCACGGACACCCCTTCGTAACGATCATGTTTCCCGAGAGCAGTCGCATTTTTCAGCGAGATAATGCGCCATCTCACGAGCCTAGTAGTGTGATAGAATGGTTCGGGGAACACAGTGGCGAGTTCCAATTGATGTGCTGCCACTCAACTGGCCAGATCTGAACCCGATCGAACACACCAGAGATGTGACTGAACGTAGCGTCAGAGCTCACCGCTCACCTCCCCGGAATTTACGTAAGTAGGTGACTTATGTGTGCAGATGTGGTGCCAACTCCCTCCAGCAAGGCCTCATTACTCCCATGCCACTATTATCCTTGTCAAAGATGGACATACCGGCTATCAGGCAGACGGTCATAATGTTCTTGCAGATCGGTGGACGTAGAAGACGAGGTGTAGACAAATTCGATACTGTGTGTTGTATGTTTACTCACTGTGACCTACGTTCATTTGTAGATACGATTTACATATTACAGTCTGAATAATTTACTCCTGGTTTATGCAGATATCCAAGCCATCGTGGTTATTACAAAAGTAGTCACAACAGGAAACTGTACTCAGAATGAGATTTTCACTCTGCAGCGGAGTGTGCGCTGATATGAAACTTCCTGGCAGATTAAAACTGTGTGCCTGACCGAGACTCGAACTCGGGACCTTTGCCTTTTCGCGGGAAAGTGCTCCCGAGTTCGAGTCTCGGTCGGGCACACAGTTTTAATCTGCCAGGAAGTTTCATATCAGCGCACACTCCGCTGCAGAGCGAAAATCTCATTCTGGAAACATCCCCCAGGCTGTGGCTAAGCCATGTCTCCGCAATATCCTTTCTTTCAGGAGTGCTAGTTCTGCAAGGTTCGCAGGAGAGCTTCTGTAAAGTTTGGAAGGTAGGAGACGAGGTACTGGCAGAAGTAAAGCTGTGAGTACCGGCCGTGAGTCGTGCTTCGGTAGCTCAGTTGGATTGCCGGCACGGTAGCTCAGCGTGTTCGGTCAGAGGGTGAGCAGCCCTCTGTAATAAAAAAACTGAGCTAATCGATCAACAACGAACTTCAACGGATGTCTTACGACGTCCGCCCCGAGCAGATGCAACGAACAAAAGCGAACAAAATGAGATTAAATAAAAAAAAAAAAAAAAAAAAAAAGAAAGTTGGTAGAGCACTTGCCCGCGAAAGGCCAAGTTCCCGAGTTCGAGTCTCGGTCGGGCACACAGTTTTAATCTGCCGGGAAGTTTCAGGAAACCGTACTACTAATGACAGGGAAAGTGATTAGGTGTGACCAAAATTTTAGTGTCCCTATGGGTGAACGAAGATTAAAACGACTGTAACAGAAAATGAAAAGGGATGAATTTTTTTCTGTGAAAATATCGCAGATGTGATAAATCGATAACTTACTGCAAGTCGTCGCTACAAATTCGACGTTGTTTTGGGGGATTTTCATTTTGGTGTAATAGAAGACCATTTTGCAATCCACTGTTACATAGGTTATTAAAACAGAAATTCAACAATACGGTCAAGTGGAGTACAATACCAAAAACAATAGCTGTGGCTAGCCCTTATTGTCCTGTAACAGAAAGATAGCGACATTTGAGCAATCACGTCTATTGCAAACTCAATGCCGTGCGTTTATCTCTTCGAAACCTTAGAGCCACGTTCATTCCAAATATCGAATGGAAATTGTTAATAAACCTACGTATCGCGTGTACAAAATCTGTGATTCTTTCAAACTGGATCTGTCTGTACTAGCGAATTAATGACATTTAAAATCTGCTTGGCGTTTATAGGCGCCGCCCGCGGTGGTTTCGCGGTTCTAGGCGCGCAGTCCGGAACCGTGCGACTGCTACGGTCGCAGGTTCGAATCCTGCCTCGGGCATGGATGTGTGTGATGTCCTTAGTTTAGTTAGGTTTAAGTAGTTCTAAGTTCTAGGGGACTGATAACCACAGCAGTTGAGTCCCATAGAGCTCAGAGCCAGCGCTTAAAGGCAAGCCTTGTATCTTTCTGTAGTCACATAACTTTAGAAACAATGTGTATTCGCGACAAAAATTCTGTTCAGCGTATCTGCATGCCAGATGAAGATGTTTAGCTTTAGGAAAGGCAAAGTTAACACAGAGGCAGTTCCGACGTTGCGCTTGGCAGCGGAAGCAAGACTCCAGAAACATCGAGACACATTCATAGAATTTTTTGACCTAGAAAAAGCATTAGGCAATGTAAAATGGTGCAATATCGAAATTCTAAGGGAAAAAATGGGTCTAACTATAGGAAAATTCCGGTGATATACAGCATGTACAAGAAACAAAACGGAAAAACAAAAATGGAACATCAAGAGCGAAGTATTCAGACTAAGTTAATACATCGAAAAAAGTAACGAAAATAAAAGGAAGACCTAGAAGTGTCATTAAAATTCAGCGTGAAATGATATCAACATTGAGATTCGCTTAGGACATTGTTGTCCTCAGTGCAGGTGAGGAAGAATTGCTAAATCTGGTTAGTGGAGTGGATAACGTAATAGGCACACACTATGGATTGAGCGGAAACCGAAGAAACACGGAAGTAATGAAGAGTATCAGATTTGAGACTAGTGATAAACTTAACACCAAAACTGGGGACCGTGAAGTAAACGAAGTGAAGGAATTCTGTTACCTCGGAAACAAATTAGCACATGACGAGAGAGGCAAGGAGAACATAAAAGCCTGCCACTGTGGCAGAGCGGTTCTAGGCACTTCAGTCCGGAACCGCGCTGCTGCTACGTTGCAGGTTCGAATCCTGCCTCGGGGATGGCTGTGTGTGATGTCCTTAGGTTAGTTAGGTTTACGTAGTTCTAAGTATAGGGGACTGATGACCTCAGATGTTAAGTCCCATAGTCCTTAGAGCCATTTGAACCATTTTGGGAACGTAAAACGATGTCTAGGACAGGAAAAGAGGGCACTGCTGACCAATCGAATTCTCCTAGTATCAAACATCGATCTAAATCTGAGGAAGAAATTTATGAGAGTGTATGTTTGGAGCACAGCGTTATTTGGAAGTTAACCATGCACTGTGGGAAAACGGGAACAGAAGAGAACCGAAGCATTTGAGATGTGGTGCTACAGAAGAGTGTTCAAAATTAATTGGACTGGCAAGGTAAGGAATGAGGAGGTTCTCTGCAGAATCAGCGAAGAAAGAAACAAATGGAAAACACTGACAAGAAGAAGGGACAAGAAGATAGGACAAGAATTAAGACAACGAATAACTGTGTGTTAGAGGTATCTGTAGAGGGTAAAAACTGCAGGAGAAGACAGAGACTGGAATATACCCAACATATCTTAGGGGATATTGGTTGCAAGTGCTCTGAGCTGAAGAAGTTGGTACAGGAGAGAAATCTGTGGCGGGCTGCGCCAGACATTACTGCATCTACATTTACACCTATATTGTGCGTGCCATCTGTCGATGTGTGGCGAAGGGGTGCTTCGGTTAGCGCCTGAGCTACCGCTATCACAAACCCGTACGTGAAAGGTGGCCTGGAATAATGCCCGTCGGGAACATTCTTTATGAGTCGAATGTATCTTATTTTACTGTCAGGATTGTTCCGCGAGATGTGTGTGGGATGTAATAAGTTGTCTGATTCATCTCGGAATGTCTCATCTCAGAATTTCAACAATGAGCTTCTCCTTGCCCTAAGACACATCATGGAGAAGAGCGTGGAAAGGAATCGAAGCAGTCATGGTCTTCATAGGTCCTTAAAAAGCATATGGCACAGTGCCACTAAAATTATTGTTCGAGCTGTTGTAGTCAGGAGAACTGCGAAAAATTAATGTAAGAACCACCATAATCTTATACAAGTCGGGAGTATGTCTCATTACGTCATTACATTGGGGAAATAAATTTCTAGATAGGCCTTCAGAATAACTAAAGGACTAAAGGAAGAATACTGCCTACCTCACTCACTCTTTAGCACGTATGTGCAGAAAGCACTGGTCCCGTTGTGTAGGAAGTGCATGAGCATGGGGATTGAAGTAGGGAACCAGTGCATGCACACACACTTTTCTATGCTGATGATCAGGTCGTTGGAGCAAGCGATGAAGAGGATATATCCCACATGCTTAGGAATTTGTTAGAAGAGTATAAAAAGTGGGGTTTGAAAATTAATGTTGACAAGACGGAATATTTATCCTGCGAAGAAGAGGGAAGTAACTTGGACATTGACGAACATCTTATTAAAGTGTGTAAAGAGTTTAAGTACCTGGGTAGTATTTTATTACATGATATGAGATACTGACAGAGATCAAGCAGGGAAGAGTAGCTATCCAAAAATTAAGTCTTATACTTTGGTCCTCAAAAGTGAGTTTAGAGGCTAAAATGAATTTTTTCAAATCCACCGTGGAACCAATAACAGTCTATGGAAATGAATTTTTTCAAATCCACCGTGGAACCAATAACAGTCTATGGAAACGAGTGCTGGTAACTCACAGAAAGACATAAAAAGATACTTAGAGATTTAGAAATGGACCACTTGAGAAAAGCATGTAGAAGTTTCCAACTAGATCACGTAAGAAATGAGGAAATAAGAGAAAAGACGTAGACTCTTTACAGTATTGCGGACAGAAGACAATGGTTAAGGCGCATCAAAAGAAAGGATGAAGACACATGGCCCAGGAGAGTACTTTAAGAGTATCCTCCTGGAAGTAGAAGGAGGGTGGCTAAGTGGTACCCGAAAAGCGGTGGAGAGGGGAGGAATAGAAGAGATGAGGAAAAATGGCGAGATCGAGGAGTTTGGCGACATATATGGAGGGGGGGGGGGATGAGATGTGACAGAGATATCCAACAACAGATCAAGCAGGGAAGAATAGCTATCCAAAGATTAAATCTTGTACTTTTGTCCTCAAAAATGAGTTTAGAGGTTACAACGCATTTTTTAAAGCCACCGTGGAACCAATAGCAGACTATGGGAATGAATGCTGGTAACTCACAGAAAGACATAAAAAGAGACTTAGAGCTTTAGAAATGGACCACTTGAGAAAAGCATGTAGAATTTTCCAACTAGATCACGTAAGAAACGAGGAAATAAGAGAAATGACGTAGACGCTTTACAGTATTGCGTCACAGAAGACAATGGTTAAGGCGCGTCAAAAGAAAGGATGAAAACACATGGCCCAGGAGAGTACTTTAAGAGTATCCTCCTGGAAGTAGAAGGAGAGAAATGCCACGGAAAGGGTGGCTAAGTGGTACCCGAAAAGCGATGGAGAGAGGAGGAATAGAAGAGATGAGGAAAAATGGCGAGATCGAGGAGTGTGGCGACATAGATGAGGGATGCGGAGACAGCTGGTAGGACCCACCCACAAGTAGAAGAAGAGCTCGTCTGTGTGCACAAGGCTTTATTAGTAGTGACTACCATAGGAGTTTGGTGAGCATCTCTGTAATCCTCTCGAGCTTGCTAAACGAACCTGTGACGGAAGATTCAGCTTTTCTTTCGACCTTCTCGCTGTTAATGTCGTATGATAAGGGTACCAGATACACGGGCAATACATAAGCATCGGTCCAACAAGAGTTTTTTAAAATATGGATGATGTACTTTTCTTTTGATTATTGCAATGAACGTCAGTTGGCATCAACTGTTTCTACAACTAGTTTTCGGTTTTGGGTCGCTTCATAAGTATGCTCCTAGATCTTTTGTAAGACAGCCTATCATTTCCGTACCGTGTCCATCGGCTAGTGTTGGTCGCTAATATGAACGCCAGTGCTGGTTTCCCGAGGGACACGGACTGTTCTCCAGCCTGGGGATATTCGGCTAGCCTTCCCCTAACCAGCTGAATGGCATGGATCTGGATAGACCCCAGTGTTTTGTGTGGCCGGTTTTTCGTAATGCTGTTGTTTTTGTGGTGTTCAGTCCGAAGACTAGTTTGAAGCAGCTCTCCATGCGGCTCTATTCTGTGCAAGCGTCTTCATTTCCGAAAACCTGCTGCAACTTACATCCTTCTGAATCTGCGTATTGTAATCATCTTTTGGTTTTTTTCTACGATTTTTACCCTCCGCACTCCCCTTTAGTACTAAATTGGTGATGCCTCTAAGTCTCAGAATGCGTCCTATCAACTGATTCATTTTTCTAGTCAGGATATACTACAAATTTCTTTACTCCATAAGACACTTCAGTACCTCCTCATTAGTAAGATGATCTACCCATTTCACCTTCCGCAATATTCTGTAGCATCAATTTTCAAAAGCTTCTATTCTCTTCTTATCTAAACTATTTATCGCCTATATTTCACATTCATACAAGTCTACTCTCCACACAAATACGTTCAGAAAAGACTTCCAGCCACTTAAATCTATATTCGATGTTAAGAAATTTTTCTTCTTCAGATATACTCTTCTTGCTACTGCCAGTCTGCATTTTATCTGCTCTCTGCTTCAGCCATCATCAGTTACTTTGCTGCCCAAATAACAAAACTTGTCTACTACTTTAAGTATCTCGTTTCCTAATCTACATCTACATGATGTAGATTCATCTACATTTACATGATTACTCTGCAACTCACATTTAAGTACTTGGCAGAGGGTTCATCGAACCACAACCATACTATCTCCCTACCATTCCACTCCCGAACAGCGCGCGGGAAAAACGAACACGTAAACCTTTCTGTTCGAGCTCTGATTTCTCTTATTTTATTTTGATGATCATTCCTACCTATGTAGGTTGGGCTCAACAAAATATTTTCGCATTCGGAAGAGAAAGTTGGTGACTGAAATTTCGTAAATAGATCTCGCCGCGACGAAAAACGTCTTTGCTTTAATGACTTCCATCCCAACTCGCGTATCATATCCACCACACTCTCTCCCCTATAACGTGATAATACAAAACGAGCTGCCCTTTTTTGCACCCTTTCGATGTCCTCCGTCAATCCCACCTGGTGAGGATCCCACACCGCGCAGCAATATTCTAACAGAGGACGAACGAGTGTAGTGTAAGCTGTCTCTTTAGTGGACTTGTTGCATCTTCTAAGTGTCCTGCCAATGAAACGCAACCTTTGGCTCGCCTTCTCCACAATGTTATCTATGTGGTCTTTCCAACTGAAGTTGTTCGTAATTTTAACACCCAGGCACTTAGCTGAATTGACAGCCTTGAGAATTGTACTATTTATCGAGTAATCGAATTCCAACGGACTTCTTTTGGAACTCATGTGGATCACCTCACACTTTTCGTTATTTAGCGTCAACTGCCACCTGCCACACCATATAGCAATCTTTTCTAAATCGCTTTGCAACTGATACTGGTCTTCGGATGACCTTACTAGACGATAAATTACAGCATCATCTGCGAACAACCTAAGAGAGCAGCTCAGATTGTCACCCAGGTCATTTATATAGATCAGGAACAGCAGAGGTCCCAGGACGCTTCCCTGGGGAACACCTGATATCACTTCAGTTTTACTCGATAATTTGCCGTCTATTACTACGAACTGCGACCTTCCTGACAGGAAATCACGGATCCAGTCGCACAACTGAGACGATACCCCATACGCCCACAGCTTGATTAGAAGTCGCTTGTGAGGAACGGTGTCAAAAGCTTTCCGGAAATCTAATTCCCTCATAATCACCTGACTTAATTGGAGTACATTCCACTATCCTTGTTTCGCTGTTGTTGATGTTCGTCATTACATCTTCCTTTCAAGACACCATCCAATCTTTTCAAATGTCCTTGCAAATCCTTTGCTGTCTATGACAGAGTTGCAATTTCATCGGCAAACCTCAGAGTTTTTATTTCTTTCCCTGAACTTTAATTCCTATTCCATATTTTTCTTTGATTTCCTTTACTGTTAGATAAATGTACAGATCGAACAACATCGGGGATAGCCTTCAACCCTGTCTCACTTGCTTCTCAAGCACGGCTTCCCTTTCATGCCCCTCGACTCTAATAACTGCCGTTTGTTTTCAGGACAAGGTATAGTGGCCTTTCGCTCCCAGTATCTAACCCCTGTTACCTTCAGAATTTCAAAGAGAGATTTCCAGTCAACATTGTTAAAAGCTTTTTCTAAGTCTACAAATGCTATAAATAAAGGTTTGCCTTCCCTTAACCTAGCCTCTAAGATAAGTCGTAGGGTCACTATTGCCTCGCGTGTTCCTATCTTTCTCTGGGATTCGGAGTGATCTTCCCCGAGGTAGGCTTCTACCAGTTTGTCCATTCTTCTGTAAGGAGTTCGTGTCAATACTTTCCAACCACGAATTATTAAACCGATAGTTCGGTAATATTCACAGCTGTCAGAACGTTCGCTCTTCAGAATTGGAATTATTACATTCTTCTTGAAGTCTGAGCGTATTTCATGTGTCTTATACGTCTTGCACACCAGTTGAAAGAGTTTTGCCGTGGATGGCTGTCCAAAAGCCATCAGCTGTTCTGACGGAATTTCGTTTACTCCCGGGCCCCTGTCTGGACTTCGCTCTTTCAGTGCTCTGTCAAATTCTTCTCGCAGTACCATATCTCCCATCTCATCTTTGTTAATATCGTGTAGGGCCCCCGCGAACACGCAGAAGTGCCTCAACACGACGTGGCATGGACTCGACTAATGTCTGAAGTAGTGCTGGGGGGGGGGGGGGGGGGAATTAACACCATGAATTGTCCAGGGCTGTCCATAAATCCGTAAGAGTACGAGTGGGTGGAAATCTCTTATGAACAGCAAGTTGCAAGGCATCCCAGATATTGTTCATGTCTGGGGAGTTTTGTGGCCAGCGGAAGTGTTTAAACTCAGAAGACTATTCCTGGAGCCACTCAGTAGCATTTGGACGTGTGAGGTGTCGCATTGTCCTGCTGGAATTGTACAAGTCCGTCGGAATTCACATTGGACATGAATGGATGCAGGTGATCAGACAAGATGCTTACGTGCGAGCCACCTATCAGAGACGTATCAATGGTCCCATCTTACTTCAATTGCACATGCCCCATACCATTACAGCGCCTCCACCATCTTGAAGAGACCCCTGATGACATACTGGGTCCATCGATACATGAAGTTGTCTTCACACCCGTACACGTCCATCTGCTTGATGCAATTTGAAACGAGATTCGTCCGACCAAGCAACATGTTTCCAGTCATCAACAGTGCAGTGTCGCTGTTGACGGGCCCAGCGGAGGCGTAAACCTTTACGGTGTGCAGTCATCAACGGTACGTGAGTGGGCCTTCGGCTCTGAAAGCCCATATCGATGATGTTTCGTTGACTGGTCGGCAAGCTGACACTGGCCCAGCGTTGAAACCTGCAGCAATTTGCGGAAGGGTTACACTTCTGACACGTTGAGCGCCATTGGTCCTGTTCTTGCGATGTCGGAGATTTGATGTTTTACCGGATTCCTGATGTTCACGGTACACTTGTGAAATGGTCGTACGGGAAAATCCGCACTTCATCGCTACCTCGGAGATGCTGTGTCCCATAGCTCGTGCGCCGACTATAACACCACGTTCTAACAACTTCTACAGACACTTGTCTTATATAGGCGTTGCCGGCCGCAGCGCCGTATTCTGCCTGTTTACATATCTCTATATTAGAATACGCATGCCTATACCAGTTTCTCTGGCGCTGGAGTATATATGAGATAGGTGAGGTACCATCAGAAATCCAATCCCAAAGAATGCAGGTGCTGACACGTGTTCAATTATACTGCCGGCAGGCACCATGAATCATCGGCAGTTTTCCAGTGATTTAGTGTCACTAAGTGAGCAGAAGTAGATGTTCAGGTTCAGCGATTTTTTTTTCGTGCATATTTCTACAGGAAATTGCAATGCAGTTACAACATACGTTGGAAATGACATTCACGGGTGGCTCCTTAAGTCTAAACCCGCTTAACTTTACTGGAAAACACTTTCTGTGGATTTGATTGTGATATACTTCTCATGTATGCTGTTAGGGGCGTGTAGGCGATTGCGATCCACTACAGATTTTGCTGCTCTTCACAGAGAAAGCGTGCTGGAGTAAATTGCGACGAGCAAGGGAGCCATAAGTATTTTGAGATGAGATGTTCCCACAAACCCTCCCAGAAGACGCCTAATGTTTTCAGCTGTGTACAGAGTAGTGTCATCTTATTGAAACCGTGAGCAGATGATTTCGCTTTCCTTTAGCTGGCCAAGAAAATAGTGGATCATTAAACAATAACGTTCACTGTTCATGATATCTTCAAAAAGTAAGGGTCCAATAATGCGGTGTCTGGATGTGGCTAGACACTCTCCAGTTTTCTGATCAAGCGATGGCTTTTCAAGCACACATCGAGTATTTTCGTTTGACCATAGCCGTGTATTTTTTGTGTCAACACGACCAGAGAACTGGAACCAGGTGTCGTCTGTAAAGGTGATTTAAACAACATCAGTGGTATTCCTCTCAATAAAATATGAAAATAACTGCAACAACGGATTGTCTTTTCATGACCCGCATCTTTAAACCCTTGCACTGCTGCCACTTCAATAGGGCACAATTTCAATGTGTGCCTAACGACTTTAGGCGTGATTTTAAGCCCGATTTAATTTTCTTGTGCGGACTTGCGCAATGATTTTGTAGGGCTCCGCTGCATGAAGGCACAAATGGCGGTCTTCCATCTCGTTCAACGTCCAGCACTGAGGTTGTCTAAGGAAAAGCTTTTGGTAAGGGAATTTTTACTGCACAAAAACCGTGCACTTATCTCCTTTTCGAAACACATACTCAAGAAGGAAAATACATTCTTCAGTTGAGAGCACCATAATTTAAAGACAAACTGACGACTAACTGATGGGCACAGTTAAATGTTACGCAACAGTAGAACGAATTAAGAAACAACTGCGTGTATATGAAAAGAAAGCAATGATACCACCTTTGTTTCGATTTTCCAACATTATCTACGTTAGCTCAGTGCACAGCGACTTTCCGAATGTACTGTATTATTGGTAAACTATGAGTCGGTGTACCTTATGCCGTACTGTGTTGTATTTTTCGTCTTGGGTCTTGGGCAATGTGTCGGTCTCTCCGTCTCTCCTTGTGGCCGCAGCTGGGGTGACCCCCAGGAATGCTCCTGGATGACGACAAGGTAATGCGAGACACAAGGTCCAATGTACCTCGTTTGCTTTGGTACCTCTGTGACAGGTACCGCTTTTTTTTTTATTAAGTCTATCTGTACAGGGACGGAAAAATCTCAACACCACGAAATAAGTAATGTAAAGTAATGAGATTTCTGGAATACATTTGTCTATGTACCACATTTAAATGATTAACGTTGCAGATACACAGCTTAATGTAAGCGCGAGAAAAGACATTGCAGATGTGAAGTGCTTGTACCTGAATAGCCAGTATAGCCACTAGAATGTTGAATAAAAGCATACGAACTGGTATCATTGTGTCATACAGATGCTGGGTGTCAATTTGTGGGATGGAGTTCCTCTCCTGTTGTACGTGGTCCGTCAATACAGGGAAGATTGAAGCTGTTTGTGGATGACGCTGGAGTTGTCGTGCGACGTTACTTGCTCAGATGGTGACTGATCTGGTGATACTCTGTAGAGCATGTTGGAGTCCAACACCGGTATGAGGACGAGCGTTATCCCGTTGGAAAACACTCCCTAGAACGCTGTTGATGAATGGCAGCGCAACAGGCCGCATCTCCAGATGAGGTACAAATTTGCAGTCAGGGTGCGTGATGTAACCACGAGAGTGCTCCTCGTGTCATACGAAATCGCAATCCACACCATAATTCCAAACCAAATGTGCAGGTCCAGCGTGTTCAGGCTGTAGTCTGGTTGGCAGTCGCTCAGTTGGCCTCCTACTACCAACGCACGGCCCTCATTGGCACCAAGACGAAACTGGCTTTTGTCGGAGAACACAACGGACCTCCACTTCGTCCTCCAATGAGCTCTCCCTTGACACCAATGAAATCGAAAACTTCAGTGTTTACGATGAGCTGGCCCAGAACTGTTCTTGAAGTAACCGATTTGTAACAGTTCGTTGTGCCACTGTTGTGCCAATTGCTGGTCGAACTGCTACTGTAGAAGCAGTGCGAAATTCCACAGCCATACGCCGAACATGTCTTCCCTCTCAGTAGTGCGACATGGCCATGTGGCCCAGTCTTCTTGAGAGCGTACCTTCCTGTGTCCACTGCTGCCAACAATCATGCCAAGTCTTTCTGCAGTATCGCAGAAGGAACATCCAGCCGTGCGGTTCTAGGCGCTATAGTCTGGAACCGCGAGACCGCTACGGTCGCAGGTCCGAATCCTGCCTCGGGCATGGATGTGTGTGATGTCCTTACGTTAGTTACGTTTACATAGTTCTAAGTTCTAGAGGACTGATGACCTCAGATGTTAAGTCCCATAGTGCTCAGAGCCATTTGAACCATTTTTTTTGAACATCCATCTCCTCGTAGCCCTATCAGACGACCTCATTCAAACTCACTGAGCTGCAGATAATGGCACCTTCGTCTCTAAAAGGCATTCTTCACTAACATCATCTCACTATGTCCAGTCTCAATGACAGCTAACGCTCACAATCATGGTGGCGGTACTAGCGCTACTCTCATGTGACTGGCACGAAATCTGAGTAGATTTCATATTTCAGATGTAGAAACACGCCTTCCAATTTTCGTTTATCTCCCATAACTCCTTATTGGTGGGGGAATTTTTTTCTTTCATCATACTATTTTTTTTTTTTTAGGGCGCAAAACTGCTATGGTCATTAGCGCCCGGTCCGTGACTTAGGAAACAGTAAAAAACCGAAAATGGAAACCAGCAGCAATGGGAACGAAACTCAAAAAATTGGAGAAACTAAAAGCAGAAGGAAGGCTTAAAAATCCACTACAGAAAGGGGTTGGTTGTCCCCAAAAAAAGCCTCAAATGACTGACGTCATTTCACTGGCACTAATAAACTCGAGAACGCGATCGGCTGAGCGCGCGTCATCTGCTAAAATTGACGATATATCAGGCGACAGCTGTAGACGGGCGCGTAACGGAGTAAAATAGGGGCACTCAATTAAAAGGTGTCTTACCGTCCACAGCTGAAAGCAGTGGGGACAGAGTGGGGGGAGGATCGCCGCTTAAAAGATGTCGATGGCTAAAAATTACCTCCTCCCGATGACGCGTTCGGGAGGAAGAGGTCCAAGCTCAAGGAAGAGCTTTCACGTCCCGCAATTTATTATGGGGAAGTGTCGACCAATGTGCGTGCCATAAAAGAACAACACGACGACATAAAACGCTCCGTAGATCGGCGAAGGGAATCGATTGAACAGCTGGCCGAAGAAGAGAGACTGCAGCCTTGGCCGCCATATCGGCCGCCTCATTTCCACAGATACCAACGTGTCCCGGGAGCCAGAGGAACGCCACCGAGACGCCCCCCAGGTGGAGCAAGCGCAGACAGTCCTGAATCCGGTGGACCAGAGGGTGGACAGGGTAAAGAGCTTGGAGACTGAGGAGAGAGCTGAGAGAATCTGAGCAGATAATATACTGTATCCGCTGATGGCGGCGGATGTAGTGGACAGCCTGGAGAACAGTATAAAGCTCCGCAGTATACACCGAACACTGGTCGGGAAGCCGAAATTGATTTGGGGTGTCGCCAACAATGTAAGCACTCCCTACACCTTTCATCATACTTTGTGGTGTGTATCTGGTGGTGGTCACTGCCTCTTGCGAGACGGTGATGGTGACTGGTTTTGCAGGGCAAGTTGGTGCGGTGAAACTGGAATTTCGAGGCACACTTCTCTTCCCGCCTGCCCAGCTGGTCGTCCCACCTGCCCAGCTGGTCGTGGTTGCGTGCATGAGGTGCTGAACTTGCTCCTGAAGGCGTGTGTGTGTGTGTGTGGAGAGTCGTGGTCCCAGCGTCACGCTGAGCTGAGCTGCGGCAACGTGACAGGGGGAATGGGTGTCAACAGTTTGGAGCGCCAGCGGCAACATCAGCTTGAGGTATGGCTGGACGGGGTTGGGGGCAGCGACGTACAAGTTGTGGAGAGGTGCCAGTGGCTGGTATGGTGCAGCAGCCACACTTGTTCACTTCAGCGTGGCTAGACCAAGGAGTTGGAATTGCTTGGGCCGGAGTCCGCTGGCTAGTCAGTGGGACGAGACAGAGGCAGCTACTTCCATTTGTGCCAGCTCCAAGATCTGCTATGTCCAGAGCCGCATGAAGGAAATAAAGGGAGAAAGAACAGGATTTAACATCACACAGACAATGAGGTTTTTAGGGATTATGATGGACAACTAATTGGTCTGGAGTTGGGCCTGGACGGTGCGTGAACCATGCTGGTAAAAATAAAAGAAGATTAGAGGTTAACGTCCTGTCGATAGCATGGTCATTAGAGACGGAGCAGAAAGATTACGAAAGGATGGGGAAGGAAATTGTGCATGCCCTTCTCAAAGAACCATTCCAGCAGTTGTCTGTGCCCCAATTACCGCCTACTTGACTGGAGTTTGCGGCGCCATCAGGAGTCGTAAAGCGAAGGAGCGCGCAAGCTGTGTGTAGTCGAGTGGTGGAGGTCAGTGCAGCGACACAGTGATGGCCTGGTCTACGAGTGGTGCTGACCTGTTAATGTAAATGTCTGGTGGAGAGCATTGGTTTGGGTTTTGGACTATGTCGCTGCTTACCTGGATTTGTGGCTTAATCTGCGTGGGGTAATGTCTCATAGCTGCGAACTGAGACGGAGAAATTGAAGGTTTTTGAGTTCCTTTACAGGTGTAATGCGATACTGTATTCATAGCCAGCACAGGATTGATTTGCTATGTTGAGCTGAACACCCCTAAATCAAATACTTCAGCCGTGCTGGTGAACGTCCCGCATTGGGTGGCTTAAGTTACTGGCGTATTAGAAGTACATTGATTGTTGACTCTAAGAATGGGCATGGTGGTATCGAATAACTGACACTGTGTGATGTTATTCTATGCCAAGTAATATTGTTCTCATTTCCCCATAGTCTTTCGGAGTTTCACACTGCCTACATTTGTCGGCCTGATGCAGCATTTGCTACTTTGTGTGGAAAAATGTATTGTGAATCCGATAACTCGTACTGCTTGTTGGCACACACAAGTAGAGATTTGCGAAGGGTTGCCGGTAGCACTTGAGGGATTTGATTTAATATTGTATGTCACGTACGTACAGGCATACCTAAAGATAAAAAAAATATTGTGTGTGTAACTGATCATGAACACCGTCCTGTGATTACTATGTTGAGTGAAATCGAGATGGTGGAAATCTTTATTAATGGTGTCATTTTAATTATCTTATAGCTTGTAATTCACAGTTGCTATCAGTTGAAAGAATTTTGCTTTCAGAGTGTTAATTATTGTTCTTTTCAGATTGTGTAAGGAAATGTCTGACTAATGAGGTGTTGAATTTCCCTAGAAATGTTCTGATGTTAGTTGGTAGCAACTAGGGAGCCACGGCTGTTAGCAGTACCAGGCCTGCAGCAGACTGGGGCCGTTTGAGTGTGTTGACTGAGTTTCGGTCATGGGAAACTATCTTACTTTGGTGTTGCCTTGTATGTTATAATAGTTTAAACCGTTGTCATTGTATTTTATTGTATCATATGTTTTGAGTGATTACTTGCTTTCAAGCTGCGTAAATGGTCGCTGAAAAATTTATTTTTTTAGTACTTACGGATTATTCAAAGAATTTGTTTAAATGAGTAGCCTATCACAGTGTCGTGAGAAATGAGATATGTTACAAGGTCTTATAGTCGTGAAACGCGTTCTTGTGAATAATTTTTAATTTTATGTTTTTAAATTTGACTGATTGGAAGTAATGGTTCTTATGAAAAATTTTAATTCAATGTTTTTCTTGTCAATTCGTCTGTTTGGACATAGGACATAGCCGGCCGGTGTGGCCAAGCGGTTAAAGGCGCTACAGTTTGGAACCGCGCGACCGCTACGGTCGCAGGTTCGAATCCTGCCTCGGGCACGGATGTCCTTAGGTTAGTTAGGTTTAAGTAGTTCTAAGTTCTAGGGGACTGATGACCTGAGAAGTTAAGTTCCATAGTGCTCAGTGCCATCTGAACCATTTTTGAACATAGGACACAAAGATTTAGAAAAGTGTAATGAATGATTGTTTTGCATCCCGCGTGGAAGGCGGCGCGTGGGTCTGCTCCTGTGATCTGCAAAATAGGCCGACTGAAGGAAGCTATTAGGAGCAGGAGAGGTAAAGCACTTCGGTACTGCGGGTAAAATTAAAGATGTTTACTATAGGCAAAGACAAGTTAATAAATGGTTACATAACTTTGCGATGATGAGCACGTAGAGGCGAAGCCGTATTCCCGTCGTAAGTAGTACAAAGTCTCAATAGTAAGCCAACACACTGTGAAGTAGAAGCTAAGCTGCTTGGCCGTCTGCTCCTGATGAAATGGGCAGAAAGCAGAGCGGCGCTCGTTGAGCTCCATAGCGTCGGTTAGAGGGCGGTGTCGTCGGCGTGGTTGGTCCGCTCTCGTAGTGCCAACCTACGAGCGTGCTCCTACGCTGTGGCATCGGAACTATCAATACCACAGTTTGAACAATGGAAACTGCAGGTTGCCATATCGACAATTTAAGGAAAAGACAGAGTACCACTTACAGTGAAGATGACACGTTAAGTTGCAGACAGGCACAATTAAAAGACACTTGCACATTAGCCTTCGGTCTCGGCTTTCGTCAGAAAAAGAAACACACACGCATTCATTCACGCAAGCAAGCACACCTCAGGGACGCCTGATTGCCATCTCCGGCAGCTTGGACCAGAATCCGACTTAACGTGTCACCATTTATGGTTAAGTAGCAGTCTATCTTTCCCTTACATTGTTATTTCATATTTGGTTTTAATAAATGCTTGAAGTGTTAAATGTCCTTTTGACACCCAGACCTCGTCCCAGAGCCCACTTGGTACACCGGGAGCTATTTAGGAATATAAAGAGAAACAAAAATGACGATGGTAGGATGTGGATGTGAACTGTCGTCCTCCTGAATGCGAATCCAGAGCGCTGAGCACCGCGCACCTCTCTCGCGGTGTCCTTCTGATTTTCGTAATTTGCCGTGGCTGGCCACGGCGTGGCCGCAGTCATCAGCCAGTTATAGAAACGGCAGTTCCTGGGCGGTCTGAGAAGAAAAGCAGACTGGGGAGGAGAGCGCCACGGATCCGAGCAGTCTGCAACAGTCAACAGGGGACATGGCTAGCTGCACGCGGACACTGTCTAATTGGGTATAGGTGGTGTCTTCTTGCCGGTGTGCAGGAGAAGACGGCAGCTCACAGCCAGTGAGGGGAACTGGTGGAGGAGTCGGTTACAGCAAGACAATTTTCTTTTGTCATCAGTCTTCTGACTGGTTTGCTGAGGCCCGCCACGAATGCGTCTCCTGTATCACTCTCTTCATCTCAAAGTAATACATGCAACGTACGTTCTCAATTATTTGCTGAATGTGTTCCAGTCTCTGTCTTCGTCTACAGATTTCACCTTCTACAGCTTCCTCCAGTGCCAAGGAAGTCATTCCCTGATGTCTTAACAGTTGTCCTACCATCCTTACCCTTCTTCCTGTCAGTGTTTTCCATGGATATTCCTTTCCTTGCCGATTCTGTAGCAACAAATCTCAAATGCTTCGAGTTTCTTCTCTTCCGGTTTTCCCACAGCCCATGTTTCACTATCATACAACTGTGTTCCAAAAGTACATTCTCAGAAATTTCTTCCTCAAATTAAGGCCTATGTTTGATTCTGATACTAGCAGACTTCTCTTGGCCAGGAATGCCCTTTTTGCCAGTACTAGTCTGCTTTTGATCTCCTTCTTGCTCCGTCCCTCATTGCTTACTTTGCTGTCTAGGTAATAGAATTCCTTAACATCATCTACTTCGTGTCCATCAATCCTGATGTTAAGTTTCTCGCTATTCTCATTTCTTCTACTTCTCATTACTTTCTTCTTACTTCGATTTACTCTCAATCCATATCGTGTACTCATTAAACTGTTCATCCCATTCAGTAGATCATGTAATTCATCTTCACTTTAACTGATGATTGCAATTTTATCAGCGGATCGTATCGCTGATATCCTTTCAACTTGAATTTTAATTCAAATCCTGAACCTTTATTTTATTTCTATCATTGCTTCTTCTATGTATAGATTGAACAGTAGGAGCGCAAGACTATATCCCTATACTACACCCTTTTCAATATGAACAATTCATTATTGGTCTTCCACTCTTATTATTCCTTCTTGGTTCTTATACATATTGTATATTACCCGACGAACAAAATGCAGAGCACAATGTGACGTGTGATTTTGTGAGCCATTTCAGTCAGTGGTGAGCAGTGAGAGTATTTGGCTGATTATTTTAAAGTGCGGTGGTGTGCATAGATACCTGAAGTTGACTTACGTCTGTGTTGTTGTAAAAAAAATTGTTCAAATGGCTCTAAACGCTGTGGGACTTAACATCTGAACTCATCAGTCCGCTAGACTTAGAACTACTTAAACCTAACTAACCTAAGGACATCACACATATCCATGCCCGAGGCAGGATTCGAACCTGCGACTGCAGCAAATGCGCGGTTCCGGACTGAAGCTCCTAGGACCGCTCGGCCACAGGGGCCGGCTGTCGTGTTGTATAGAAGCTTGGTGAGACTGTAAAGAATACTGTCAAGTGTAAGAGAATGTTATATTTGATTGTGAAACTATATGCACAGTGAGACTGTGGTTCCATGACTGTACACTAATGATAAAAGTACTGTGTATTGTGATTTTATTATTTACCGTGTTGTAGTTAGCTCTGTGTAATTGTGTTTTCTTTTGGGGCACGTGATCGTTCGACACGAAAATTAGTCTACTTTGCTTATTTTCATTCCCTATTGTCGTATGGTATTATGTTTTGGGGTAACTCTTCCCATTCTAAAAGGATATTTTTGCCTCAGAAACGGGCGCTTCGGGCAATAAGTGGTGTAAGTTTACTAACCTCTTGTCGACCTCTGTTCACGAGTCTGGGTATTTTGACATTGGCCCCTCAATACGTACTTTTCTTATTGTCATTTCTTGTTACCAATATTAGTTTATTCCCAAGAATAAGCAGCTTTCACTCGGTTAATACTCGGCAGAAATCAAATCTGCATTTGGATCGGACTTCCTTAACTCTTGTGCAAAAAGGTGTGCAGTATACTGCCGCATCCATTTTCAATAAGCTACCACTCGAATTCAAGTATCTTAGCAGTAATCCACGAGCTTTGAAATCGAAATTGATGAGTTTCCTCATGGGTCACTCCTTCTATTCTGTCGAGGAGTTCCTTGAAAAATTAAGCTGATTTTTATTGTATTGCTGACTTTTTAAGGTTCATGAACATTTATTTTTATCTTTTATTACGTTTATGTTGTAATTTCATGTACTGACACGTTCCTTGATCTTGGAGATTTGCTCCTCAATTTGATCCTACGGAACTTGACGAGTAAATAAATAAAATTAAATGTCTGGCAGACGGTTAAGGTTGATAGTATTTACTGTGTAAATATTTCAGTGAGTTAGTTTTTTGTCTTAATGATTCTGTATGCCTAGCTGTAAAGTTAATGGTGGACTCAGACAAGTTGTCTATTTTAGTTTGAACTCACCAGCACAGTTTATCTTGGCCAAGCAAGGTTACTTACCCAAGTAATATATGGATATGTTTAGAATGTAATATACATATACTGTTGTTGCCCATTTAAATTAAAATTTATTATATTTCTGTCTGGGTGAAATATTATTTTATTTATAGTATCAGCTGTTTCCTGTACTCATTATCTGTTTTATTGGGTGGCAAGGTTTTAATTTTCTCATGCACTCGCGTGTGGCAATCTATTGTTTAGTGAGGAAGACATTTATTATATGCCCACGCTTGCACAACCCTCAGACAAACTCTATTTCATCCGAAACCTGAGCCACATTATTTTTATGTATTTTGTATTCGTGCAAGAGAATGGTCGTCATACACTTTGCCTTAAGGCTGATAAATTACTTTGCATTTTTCGCGTATTGTGCCCGTCTAACGGGCGTGATGGTTCCAGCCTGTATCAATGTACGAGGAGCGTTAAATAAGCAATTCGAACCTGCGACCGTAGCGGTCGCGCGGTTCCAGACTGAAGCGCCTAGAACCTCTCGGCCACAGTAGCCGGCCATTACTAACAAAACGTTCACGAACATTTGGACGTGTACGATCACCTTTTTCGTCTAACACTTATCGTAGATGTCATTAAATTCACTGCGCCTTAGCATAGCTAGGTTTCAACTTCTTTGTGAGTATCCCTTAGGCCTTTCATGACTTAACTGTATCCTAGTCTCATATGGCTCATATATAATACCAAAATTCATTAGCAAGAAAAAAACAATATGCAATTTGGCTATTATTTTTAACAGAAGATGGTTTCGTTCAGACGACCTCTTTTAGAAGATTTAACTCTTTCTGAAGAGTTCAAGTTCTTGATGATCTTTGAAACGACAGCGGAGCCATAGACGTATTTCAGCATCTCTGTTCTGACGAAATAACTCTATGTACAGGATGCCAAACCACCTGATCGGAAGAGAGGATGCAGCTGTCTTGTGATTTTCGCAAAAACTGTAATGAATGTAAAAATACTGGATGAGCTTGCAAAAAACCGTTTATTTTATTCCTCATTATGCATTCCGAGCTCTGCCCATCTTCATATACCTGATAAAAATACACTAATAAATTTGCAGTTAGAAAGCGGATATGAAACACACGTTTCTTAAATAAGCAATGTAGCTTGAAACATATCTGCACAACAACTGTTTTTGATAGACGGATACAAAGCATTTTACATAAGTGTTAAATATAACTTTGACAGGTACGTCAAAAATCGTCCGGAAAACCATGAAGTTAAACAAAATAGCAGCATTAACTAGATATGATGACCTAACACAGATAAAACTTCCAGAGGAATGATAGGAACAGCCTCCTGGGCCTTCTAGGTGAACAATCTATCAACAGATAGAGTGACTACAGCGGCACTGCTCTACAGCGTCATTTCATCCCTATCCCTAGTATCAGTTACAAATTTGTCCATAATACTACTGCTATATTTCTCCAAGTAATTCTGTCCTGTAAAAAAAAAAAAAAAAAAAAAAAAAAAAAAAAACCTACTCGACTTCCATATTTTACTAGTTTGTTCATAAGAACATAGGGATTGTAAGAGATTATAATTATAGAGAAATACTGCTCTTGTTATTTTCCATTACTCCCTTTACGCATAGTTTTCTTATGTTATCCACCTTATATTAAAAATATTGAGTTGTGTATATAAAAAAATTCCTTCTGTACATCATTTTTTTCAAAATAGGTTGGCACGAATAGCTCTTAAAATTTACAAATACAAACTTTACTTCTTGTATCATTTATAACACTAACATTTATTATGGACAAATAAGTAACTAATAGTAAGGATGAAATTATGTTGTAAAGCAGCGCCGCTATAGTGACCCTATCTGTCGATAGGCTGTTTACTTACCAGGTTAGGTCATTGTATTTATTTAGTGCTACTACTTTGTTTAACTTTATGGTTCTCCTGATTTATTTTGATATACTTGTCAAAGTTATGCTTGAGACATATGTAATATGGTATCTATTCGTCTATCAGAAAAATTGATGTGCAGTTACATTACTTACATAAGACACATGTGTTTTATGTACACCATGTAACTTTGTTCGTGTATTATTATCGGGTCATCTGAAGATGGGCAAAGCTCGAAACGCGTAATGAGGAATAAAAGTAACGGGTCTAAAAACATCCAGTACATGTTTTTCCGCCATTCTCCAGCTTTTTTAAATTCATTATAGTTTTCGTAATTATAATGGTCGCTCATCTCTATCAAGACTTTCATTCAAATTTACGATATCTTGTGATTTTATTTTGTATGTAGACGGCTAAATATGGCAATTTTAGCTGTAATTGGTTTTTTACCTTGAAAGTCCATTATTTTGGATTTCAAAACGATGTAACTTATCCAGAGCCAATTCAAATTCACCTTTCTGTTTACGTACTCTAAGATTGTCCACAAATAATATTGCTGTAAAACTATGGTCACATATTATGAAACACTGTCTACGTGCCATGTGGGAGCTAGGTACGACTTTACATTAGTGTTAAAAGAGCATCTCAGGGAATACGTCCCTTTCTGGCTGTTTGGTTTTTGTTTGCTATCGAAGAATCACTTTCGTTCTTTTCAAGCCTTACACTTTTTTTCGTAGTGTGATTTTCTTCCATTAATGAGGCGTGTTGTTTATGTTCCCAAAATTAGCTCTGTCTTACAATTACTTGTGAGAATTTCGGGATTTGGAATGTTACTTATAATTCGTCTTGGTTGCAAAAATGTTTATTCACATGACCGGTTTCGGTTCCTCTAGAACCATCTTCAGATCTGCAATTTCGGTTACAGGAGTAACCCTTCCACACACAGCAACCTCCACATGCTGCGTCACACTAAAATTGCTCTATATGTAATTATCGCGGGCAGCTATTGAGATTATCTAGGCTATCCCCGCTGTCGAATGCAGCGTTGTTGTAAGTGTCCCCATAAGTTTTTCCCCCAGATGTTTCACTGCCGAAAGTGGTCCGTTCTCTCAAACGATAGTCAGTTCCACTATCCGTTTGTTTGTCATCACAATGTTGCTTTTGTTGCAAATGGAGAACGTATTAACACGATGGAGGGTCGATGCCTTTGTTGAGATTGGTGGCTGTTTATACCCCGCTTATACCACTTAGCAGTAGTGAGAGCTAACGGAGGCATTCACACGTCGTTTATACATAGTCTTTTTGCCGTCCTGTTAAAAGGCTTGACATATTTACAAATTTTAGTAGCCCCTCTGGAGAGTGGTTATTTGCGTAACGTAAAGCTTAGAGAATTTAAACAACGTTCGTTGGCAGAAAACTAGAAAAGCCACTAAGCTGCCGTAGAAATAGTGTGGAATGAACGGACTGGCAATTGGGCATAGCTCTACAAAGAATAGGCTATTTCCTACGTTACATAGCCTAATATGTTGAAAAATATGCTATGCACAATATAAATACACTGAGACTTTTTGCATCTAGGCAAATGCGAAGAACCAATCAGAACCAGAATCGTTCTCGCTTATTTCCGAAACAAAATGCAAGATGATTTTGTTCAAAATGTTTGCTCCACTCGGATATGCAATGTCAAACATTCCAGAAATGCTAGGTAAGCCTCGCTTACATATGTGAATACGCCCAATAAAAGTCACAGTAATCGTCCTTCGCCTTTCTTTTCATCTTTTTACTTTATGTTTCTTCGGTTCACGCCGAGAAATATCGTCAAGATACGCTGCCGTGAACGCCTCTGCCGTGTGCACGTGAGCTTGTTTACAAGGATGGTACATGCGGATAAAGGTAAGAGAGAGAGAGAGAGAGAGAGAATAGTATGGCTTTCTTGTCCTCCCGCAAGGCGGTGATTCAAGATTCTGGGAAGGGGGGGTTAAGCTTATTAATCTACCTTACCCCTCCCCCCCCCCCCCCCCCCAACCCTCTCCAACCCACAAATTTAACTTGCCGCCGGAGCTGTTTCAATATGCAAAACATGCCTGTGCTGATAATAATATTAACTACAGTAATTACAAAAATTTTGTTTACATTAGTGCTTACTACATCTCTTTAGAGTAACTTCCAAGAAATTTTCATTCAAAGAAATACAGCTCTTGGGAAGTCTCTGGAATATTTTAGATTTACATATGTTATACAGCTGTTTTGAGAACTATAATAGCCACAACCTTAACATCAAGATTTGCAAGACGTAAAATCAAAGTTATTTGTATTTCACTTAAGGGAAACATCACCAACTCGACCTCATACACTCTGTCTCCCTGTAGTATTTCCACAGTCTACGGATTATATATGGAGAGTCATTGGCATCTGCATCAACACGGCCGAAAGTCCATCCGTTTTTGGATCAAACAGACCGCCCTTACACTATTCACTGGATTAAGATGTCGCGTTACATATGCATGGCTAAAGACAACGTTAACAAATGACAAATGTCGTCTGTGTACCTCACTAGGAAACACAGAGACATCGGTGCTCACTTTCTCCTGATGGGTCACCTGACACTGTAATGCATATCACAGCCAATAGACGACTAATGGTTTATTTTTTGTCTACACTGAAAACGGAGATCTCAAGCCAGGCAGTAAGAACTCAGCTACCACTCATATCAAAACATATTTAACACCGAATTGACATTTTTTCGAAACTAGTTTAATCCGTAAACCTGCTTATCCGTCACTTGCTTATCCATCTTCCAAATGGAAGTTCGTACTGCACTGTAGATAATAATTATTGGTTAATTTCTTCAAAAATTATGTAGAATTTCTAAAATTATGTTTCGTAGTAGCATCTGGGAAACAGATTGTCTCTAGTTATTCAGCAACAAGGCACAGTGGGTAGGATGCTTGACTCGGCATTCGGGATGCTGACTACTGCTCAGATTCCAACGAATATATGGAAAAATCTGGAAGATCACATAGTAAACCAAATACCAAAATTGGAAGTCGTGATATATCAAAATTACGTAAAACATCATGTTGCCGTTTCAAAAGGAATCTTTTTTCTTTCATAATAATGCTCAAGGATGTTAACATAGTTTGTACTTCAGATGTGATACTATATTTGCAAATTTCCTGGTACGGATTAAGAACGTTGTCGTATGAAATCGTAAGTATTCGAAGAGCGCAGTACGGATTGTGTATTTTTCGAGAGGAAGACTATGTAACCAATTCCTGCAAAAAGTAATAATGTAGTAATCCTATGTGGAATTATTAGTGTGAATTATTTACAGTTATTTAACAGAAGAGGTTGCAGTTTGCGACATGCACAGAATATCTGTTTCGATGCTATTATTAGTAAGACATAGCTGTGTAAAAACGCTGTTAAAATGTAATCCACACATCAAGAAAAGGTTTGCATCACCCCGGTTCCCAGAACTCCTGAAGACAGACGTTGACTGTGGATGTTGTATCACGGACACCGTTCCTTTGACTGTTCACAGATGTCATTAAACCCGCCCAAAGACATAAACAACCATGCATGAGCAGCGCCTATTAGACAAAGGGGATCTGACAGCCGATCGGTTTCATTCATTCCACCAAGAAGGAGGTGCACGGCTCATGTTGTCTGTAGTTCAGCCATGCCTAGACGGTCAATACTGCGGTTCGATCACGTCCACATTGTCACTTTGTGCCAGGAAGGGCTCTCAACAAAGGTACTGTCCAGGCGTCTCGGAGTGAACCAAAGCGATGTTATTCGGACATGGAGGAGTTATAGAGAGACAGGAACTGTCGACGACATGCCTCGCTCACGCCGCCCATGGGCTACTACTCCAGTCGATGACCGCTACCTACGGATTATGGCTCAAAGGAACCCTGACAGCAACGCCACCGTGTTGAATAATGCTTTTCGTGAAGCCACAGGACGTCGTGTTACGACTCAAACTGTGCGCAATAGGCTGCAAGATGCGCAACTTCACTCCCGACGTCCATGGGGTGGTCTATCTTTGCAACCACGAAACCACGCAGCGTGGTACAGATGGGCCCAACAACATGCCGAATGGACCGCTCAGGATTGGCATCACGTTCTCTTCACCGATGAGTGTCGCATATGACTTCAACCAGACAATCGTCGGAGACCTGTTTGGAGGCAACCCGGTCAGGCTGAACGCCTTAGACATACTGTCCAGCGAGTGCAGCAAGGTGGAGGTTCCTACTGTTTTTGGGGTGGCATTATGTGGGGTCGACGGAACGCCGCTGGTGGTCATGGAAGGCGCCGTAACGGCTGTACAACACGTGAATACCATCCTCCGACCAACAGTGCAACCATATCGGCAGCATATTGGCGAGGCATTCGTCTTCATCGACGACAATTCGCGCCCCCATCGTGCACATCTTGTGACAGACTTCCTTCAGGATAACGACGTCGCTCGACTAGAGCGGTCAGCATGTTCTCCAGACATGAACCCTATCGAATATGTCTGGGATAGATTGAAAAGGGCTGTTTATGGACGTCGTGACCCACCAACCACTCTGAGGGATCTACGCCGAATCGCCGTTGAGGAGTGGGACAATCTGGACCAACAGTGCCTTGGTGAACTTGTGTATAGTATGCCACGACAAATACAGGCATGAATCAACGGAATAGGACGTGCTACTGGGTATTAGACGAACCGATGTGTACAGCAATCTGGATCACCACCTCTGAAGGTCTCGCTGTATGGTGGTACAACATGCAATGTGTGGTTTTCATGAGAAATAAAAAGGGCGGAAATGAAGTTGATGTTGATCTCTGTTCTTATATTCTGTACAGTTTCCAGAACTCTCGGAACCGAGGTTATGCAAAACTTTTTTTGACGTGTGTAGTTCTCGTAGCTATCTCTCTGTAACTCATTTTTATTGAAAGTAAATATATTAGTGTTATACCGTTCGAAGTTTATGTTTATATACAGATATTTTCTTTAAATAAATGCACTTCCGCTTTATTTAGATGTGCATATACATTGATGGCAGAAGAATCGCGAGGAGTTGTGTGACATAAACGAAAGTTGGTAGGCGTGTTTCTACATCTGAAACATGATATCTATTCATATCTCGCGACAGTCACGTAAGAGTGGCGTTAGTATCGCGTCTGTGAGGATGCAAATCAAGTTTACTTTAAATAGACACTATAGCGGTCGTTAGTATTAGTTACTTTTGAAGTTGGACCTGGTGAGTTGATGTTGGTCTAGAATGCCTTTAAGGCAACAAAGGCGCCTTTATCAACACCTCTCTGGGTTTGAACGCTATCGTGTGATACGGTTGGTGATTGTTGGTAAGACGGGTGCCAGGTTGAGATTCATTGGAAGAGTCCTTGGAAAATGTAGTCCATCAACAAAGGGGGTGGTTTACAAAACACTCGTTCGACCTATACTTGAGTATTGCTCATCAGTGTGGGATCCATACCAGGTCGGGTTGACAGGGGAGATAGAGAAGATCCAAAGAAGAGCGGCGCCTTTCGTCACAGGGTTATTTGGTAACCGTGATACCGTTACGGAGATGTTTAGCAAACTCAAGTGGCATACTCTGCAAGAGAGGCGCTCTGCATCGCGGTGTAGCTTGCTGTCCAGGTTTCGAGAGGGTGCGTTTGTGGATGAGGTATCGAATATATTGCTTTCCCCTACTTATACCTCCCGAGGAGATCACGAATGTAAAATTAGAGAGATTAGAGCGCGCACGGAGGCTTTCAGACAGTCGTTCTTCCCGCGAACCATACGCAACTGGAACAGGAAAGGGAGGTAATAACAGTGGCACATAAAGTAACCTCCGCCACACACCGTTGGATGGCTTGCGGAGTATAAATGTAGATGTAGATGTACGAGAGGCTGGATGTTCCTCTGCGATATTGCAGAAAGGCAGGAATGTAGCCATTACACAAGACTGCTGACAGCTGTGGCCAAGAGAATGGATGGTCACTAGAAGAGCGGACTCCGGATGGCCATATGGCACTACTGAGAGGGAAGACCATCCTGTACGGCGTATGCTTCTGGTGCATTGTACTGCATCTGCAGCAGCGATTTGAGCAGCAGTTGCCACCACAGTGACACAACGAACTGTTACAAATCGATTACTTCAAGAATAGCTCCGAGCCAGACGACCTGTAGCGTGTATTTCACTGACCTCAAACCAGCGCCATTTGTGACTTCAGTGGTGTCAAGCGAGAGCTCATTGGATGGCTAGTTGGAAGTCTGTTGGGTCTTCTGATGAAAGCCAGTTCTGCCTTGGTGCCAGTGATGGCCGTGTGTTGGTTGGGAGGATGCCAGCTGAGACCCTGCAACCAACCTGTTTACGTGCCAGACACGCTGGACCTACACCTTTAGTTATGGTCTAGGGAGCAATTTCGTATGACAGCAGGAGCACTCTACTGGTTATCCCACGCACGCCGAGAGGAGTTTTGTACATTGTCTGGTGAATCGACCTGTTACGCTGTCATTCATAAACAACATTTCAGAGGGTGTTTTTCTATAGGATAACGCACGCCCACATATCGCTGTTGTAATCTCGTTCTCTACAGAGTATCGACAGCCGAGCATACGTGGGAGATCATCAGCGACAACTCCAGCGTCATCCACAACCTCGCTTGTGGCCGACCAAGCAACAAGTATGGAACTCCATCCCAGAAACTGACACCCGGCACCTGTGCAACACATTGCATGCACCTGTGCATGCTTTCATTCAACAATCTGGCGGTTACACCTGTTGTTAATGTACTGGCATTTCACATTTGCAATGGCTTATCGCGTGCTTGCATTATATTGTGATCTTGCAATTTTAGTCACTTAAATGTGTTACCTAGACGGAGGTATTCCCGAAATTCCATTACTCTACATTAATAATTTTTTAGTGTTGAGATTTTTTTCCATCAGTGTATTTACTCTTGCTTTTTCCTATACTATAAATAATCTCTGTTGATATATTACAATGAGTGTTCAGTTTATTTCGTCCAGGTAATATCCTGCTTATTATTTGACAGATATATATTTTTATATGTTGTAGCCTCTCCCCGATGTTATTCAATCTGTATATTGAGCAAGCAGTAAAGGAAACAAAAGAAAAATTCGGAGTACGTATTAAAATTCATGGAGAAGAAGTAAAAACTTTAAGGTTCGCCGATGACATTGTAATTCTGTCAGAGACAGCAAAGGACTTGGAAGAGCAGTTGAACGGAATGGACAGTGTCTTGAAAGGAGGATATAAGATGAACATCAACAAAAGCAAAACGAGGATATTGGAATGTAGTCGAATTAAATCGGGTGATGCTGAGGGAATTAGATTAGGAAATGAGACACTTAAAGTAGTAAAGGAGTTTTGCTATTTAGGGAGTAAAATAACTGATGATGGCCGAAGTAGAGAGGATATAAATTGTAGACTGGCAATGGCAAGGAAAGCGTTTCTGAAGAAGAGAAATTTGTTAACATCGAGTATAGATTTAAGTGTCAGGAAGTCGTTTCTGAAAGTATTTGTATGTAGTGTAGCCATGTATGGAAGTGAAACATGGACGATAACTAGTTTGGACAAGAAGAGAATAGAAGCTTTCGGAATGTGGTGCTACAGAAGAATGCTGAAGATAAGGTGGGTAGATCACGTAACTAATGAGCAGGTATTGAATAGGATTGGGGAGAAGAGAAGTTTGTGGCACAACTTGACTAGAAGAAGGGATCGGTTGGTAGGACATGTTTTGAGGCATCAAGGGATCACAAATTTAGCGTTGGAGGGCAGCGTGGAGGGTAAAAATCGTAGAGGGAGACGAAGAGATGAATACACTAAGCAGATTCAGAAGGATGTAGGTTGCAGTAAGTACTGGGAGATGAAGAAGCTTGCACAGGATGGAGTAGCATGGAGAGCTGCATCAAACCAGTCTCAGGACTGAAGACCACAACAACAAACAACATATATTTTTATATAGGGAAAGAGAAATCAGAGACTGACCCTCCAGGTTAACCGAGAGCGCTATCGCGCTGCTTCCTGGACTCGGGTGGGCGCGCCGGCCCCGGATCGAATCCGCCCGGCGGATTAACGACGAGGGCCGGTGTCCTGGCCAGCCTGGATGTGGTTTTTAGGCGGTTTTCGACATCCCCCTCGGTGAATACCGGGCTGGTCCCCACATTCCGCCTCAGTTACACAGCTCGCAGACGTCTGAACACTTTCGCACTGCCGACCGAAGTGGCCGTGCGGTTAAAGGCGCTGCAGTCTGGAACCGCAAGACCGCTACGGTCGCAGGTTCGAATCCTGCCTCGGGCATGGATGTTTGTGATGTCATTAGGTTAGTTAGGTTTAACTAGTTCTAAGTTCTAGGGGACTAATGACCTCAGCAGTTGAGTCCCATAGTGCTCAGAGCCATTTGAACTTTCGCACTATTCCACGGATTACACTCGTCGCAGACAGTTGGGGCACACTAATTCCTTCCCGGGGGGTACGGGGTGGCGGCAGGAAGGGCATCTGGCCACTCCTTAAACTAACATTGCTACATCCGATTAATAATGCCGACTCTGCGTCTCCGCGGGAAAAACGGCACAAGCAAAAGAAGAGAAAGAAATCAGAGAGTGAATAGTTAGAAGAGAATTGATTTCCTGTAAATCCCTTAGCCTTAAAGATAAGGGTAGAATTATTATTCCTTGAAATAAGTTCAGTTTATGGCGAAACAGTACTCACGATTATGCTACGGTATCTTCTTTATTGTTCTGCGTACTAGTGGAATTTGAATCACCTACAGAAGTCTAAATTAGGGAGACTGTTGTCACTGAACAGTGTGTAAGCAGCACCAGATTTAATCTGAACGTGTCCACTCAAGGAGCGCCGTTACACTGCTGGAGGGGATACTTCAAAAATTATGAGAGCCGCAACTATCTGTTACTGTCTACGAATGGCAAGCAGCAGACGGTCCATGTACTCATGTTGGGAAACGTTTAAACTTTGGTTCCGTTGGGTGTGTCTGATATCGGTTTGCAAAGCGACCCTATTCTAGAAACGTAACACAGTAACCTTGGCACGTGCTACCGCGCGCTGCGTGAAGACCTGCACGTGTTGGAATGCAGCAAGAACATTAGCATGTGTTAGCCATACAACCGCCCACCTCCGGGCCTGACAGCATCGGATAAAGATGGCGTAAATGCGGTAACGCTAAATTTCGATGTGAGCAAGTTACCTCCTACGATGGAGAGATTTTTCTCTGTTACTTACCACACGTGGACGAGCGCAAGAGGATCAGGTACACCTACGTATAGCAATTCATAAATAATGCACATGTTGGCAGCACTGCAGAGTAAATTACGTGTCACTAGTGTTGATGATGTCATAGGTAGGACACGGTTTGCAGAAGAAGGACGCGTTTTATTTTCGTCAATAAAAACTTTCGTTTTACGATAAAGGAAGACAGAAAGCGCCCACACTGTTCTCGGGTACCGTTACTATTGAAGATCAGAGATCATACATTAGACGGCCATAGTGGCCGAGCGGTTCTAGGCGCTACAGTCTGGAACCGCGCGACCGCTACGGTCGCATGTTCGAATCCTGCCTCAGGCATGGATGTGTGTGATGTCCTTAGGTTAGTTAGGTTTAAGCAGTTCTAAGTTCTAGGGGACTGATGACCACGGCAGTTAAGTCCCATAGTGCTCAGAGCCATTTGAACCATTTGAACCATCATACGAGGTGCGGCTAGAAAAAAACCGGACTGATGCTGGAAAAAACATTTATTTACAATTATTTACAATTTCATGTTATCTCCTTCAATGTACTCTCCTCCTCGGTCTCTACACCGCTCCATACGAATTTTCCACTGTTCATAGCAATGCTGCAGATCATTTTCGCTAAGTCCATACATTACTTCCGTCGCTTTTTCTTTTACTGCTTCAACAGTCTCAAATCTAGTTCCTTTCAAAGCTGACTTGACTTTAGGGAAAAGAAAAAAGTCACAGGGGGCCAAATCAGGTGAGTAGGGTGGATGATCTAAGATGGGAATGTTGTGTTTTGCCAAAAACGTCTTCACTGACAACGCACTGTGAGCTGGGCATTGTCTTGGTGAAGGATCCATGACTTTTTTCTCCACAAATCGTTCCGTTTTCTCCGTACTCGCTCACGTAGGGTAGCCAGGACGCTAATGTAGTAATGCTGATTCACTATTTGTCCCTCTGGTACCCAGTCAATGTGCACAATCCCTTTGATGTAAAAAAAAAAAACAATCATCATTGCCTTGAATTTCGATTTTGACATTCGTGCTTTTTTTTGTCGTGGAGAACCAGGAGTTTTCCAATGCATCGATTGGCGTTTAGTTTCGGGATCGTAAGTAAAAAACCACGATTCATCGCAAGTAATAACATTTTGTAAGAAGGTGGGATCACTTTCAATGTTTTCCAGGATGTCAAAACAAATCATTCTTCGGCGTTCCTTCTGTTCAATTGTGAGACACTTTGGAACCATTTTTGAACACACTTTGTTCATGTTGAAACTTTCATGAAGAATCTGCCTAACACTTTCCTTGTCAACTCCTGTTAACTCAGACACTGCTCTGATTGTTAAACGGCGATCTTGTCGA